>NC_142503.1:133693333-134357500 GCF_057876585.1 Rhinolophus sinicus
GAGATTTAAACCCACATCACCTAGTCCAGCCTCTATGTAATTACCTAATAATGTGCTTTGCTCTCCCATAATTCCATAATGAAGTGGTTCTCAATGTCTCATTTCTATATAACCCTTCTAAGGTCCTCTGCTTTATTGACAATTTTAAAAAACACAATACATTAATATAGGAGAGCCTCAGATCCAGGTGATTGAATATTTACAGATAACTTGATGAAACATAATATGAAAAATTCAATTTAGAGAGAAAATTTTTTTGCCATGGGCCAGTCCATTTGACATCCAGGTTGAGGTTCAGAAATCTGCTTCTCTGGAAAACAGTATCTACCTTTGTGCCTTCGCACTCCAATTCCATAGCTCCATGGCTGTTCTTCATATACAGTACTCTTTTGTGGGTTATCATCTCCTGCAACTTCCTTTGTATCTTGCACTGTATTTTCAAGTGTATGGGCTGCAAACTGTCGTCAACATGTCTGACTTTCATTGGAATTTACGTCTTTTTTCCCCACAAGATTGCAGCAGATGTGTTACATTATTTTCAAAAGAAAATCAGATATGGGTAATAGGGGTTGGGTGTGTATGACTGGTGGGAGGAATGGTCAGGAAAAGCCAACTCTTCCACATTAAATCATATATATTAATATTTAATATGGAAAAACACGCATCACTATTTGGATGCTGCTTGCAGAAAAGGAGACTGTTAATCTACATTAAATTATCTGAAGAGGAGTGAAATAGCAAAAGAAAAAGGTGACTATTTAATCTTTATTCTGACATAAACTGGCAAACTGGGAAGTGCTTTACCATATTCAGGGTTCTTTTTCTTTTTTTCCTGTTTTAACATCAAAAGAAAACCATATAATTCAGTAAGATTTTGTTAAGTATTTGAAAATTATATTCAAATGATCAGGTCATAAATTCTTTGATAAAAAGTGAGAAACATGAGTGTACATTTTACCAGATTTCAAAGTGAAAGGAAATCTCTTACTATTTAAACATCATTAGTTAGCAAATAAGTCTTTTGGATCTGATCAGTGTAGACATGTAAGGCAAGAGAAAAGAAAATTATTCAAGAATCCCAAAAGCCCTTTTGGACAGTAGACCACTGACAAATATTTCACTTCACTAAGTATAAGTGAATTAGAGACATGTGGGTTGTGTTTTCCTCAGAAAGGCCAGGGGCTTAAAATGTAAGGGAAAATAACTTTGGGCAAATCCTATTTGGTATTTTGCTGAACCTGAATCATTTTTGCCAAAAGTTTACTTTTGTGGCTGAGTTTGGAACAGAATACAGAAGTGCAAAATGAACACATTGACTTACATAGATGTATGGGTTTTTAAGCTGAAAATGTTTTAAAATCAACGACAACTTAAGATTCTTCTAGGAACAAAGGAATTCATGCCAAAAGTAATGAATAGCTTCATTGTCTTCTGGTCCCACATCTGAGTGTGCCAGAAAATTTCAAATCTTGTGTATGAAATGCAAGGACCTGATATAAGCCTAAGAAGTAAATATGCTTGAGGAAACACTCCTCTTTAACAAAATCTGAATTTGGGGGCTAGGCCTTCGATTCTGATCTGCCTACTAGCTATGGCACGTGTGTGTGTCTCCGTCACAGGATCAACAAGGAGCAAACGGGCTGGAAAGCCATATGTGTGTAATTGGTAGGCTCAGTGCTGCTGTACGAAGTTTATTGTATCCACCCTAACTCAGATAACCCTGTACTACAGGTTAGGGCAATATTGTTATTTTTAACAATTCTTTTTCATTTAATTGTGTTGTTTTTTAAACAGCAGTAGAACTTTATCTTTCTTGTTTTCATTTGGGCTGTTACATGTGATATAGAGACTTGAATTCTAAACATATCATAGTAGCAGAACAATGGGAACACATCCTAGTAGCAGAACGATGGGAAAGCTTTGACTACCTTTACCTATGCCTACCAATGCCATGGCAACTGGTTAATTTAGGGTGTTGAGAGTAGATAGGGAGGATCAGGTATAGCGGTCATTTGGTATCAGTTATGGCCTCTTTGCACATATCACCTCCCCACTGCCCCCTGCTCGTATACACACATGCTTATATCAGCAAGACCAAACCAAAAGCTTTCATGTTTTGATAATATTGTCATCCCAAAGAGACTACTTCAGGATAAAATATCTTAGAAGAGTAAACAAAAATTTTTATGTCTGCAGCAATATTCTATCATAAATGATTCTATTCATGGCGGTTACATTAGTGTTATTACTCTTCCCTGGGAAGAGTAAAGCAATTTTCTAATATTTCCTTGGAATTCCAAGATCAAAAGCTCCAGAGATGTGTCTTTCAATTTTATCTTTGAACCTTAAGACAGCAAAAACAACGGATATTAGTCAAAATTTAAAGGCTCAATGTCAACTCTTATAACTTTCCGTTATACCTCAGGATAGATGCAAATTCTGCAAGAGGATGTCTAATCTATGGATGAAAAGACTAAAGCTATTTATACTAATGAGCCCAGAAATAATGTAGAGAGATTCTAGAAATCCCTGTCGCTTCATCTTTCAGCTCATTTTCTTTTTTGCTTTAAGCAGTAACAAAGAAATGCCATTTTTGTAATACCATTTGAAAATACCATGTAGTAGCAGTAGTTGTAACTGACTCTTACATAGTATTTACAATGTATTTACAAGTAAGGTTCTATTCCACTAGTTATATAGTATATTGACTCATTTAATCATCACCACAATCATACGAGGCAATTGCCTTTATTGTCTATGATAAACAGAGGCAATAAATAACTTAAATATGGTCACATAATCAGCGGTGACACCAGGGTTGTCATACATGTGGTCTGACCCCAGAGTTGGTGCTCTTAAAATTAATACCAGGCTTCCTCTGTCGACAGGTGTGTGTGGGAGAATGGTGAGGCATATGGCTCTCAGGTAGAAAACCAATGACTTCAGTCACAGCGAACAGAGCCTGCCACTGAGTAAGGACTCAAAATATTTGTTGAGTGGGCAAAAAAAAAAAGAAATTAAGAATGAGTATATAAACTCTTTGATGGTCTTCAGGTACAGTGCCTTATATCAAATAGTCCCTCAATGAATGTTTGGTTGATAGTGCACGATTTATGTAGAGAATTTGGAATATGCTACAAACTGTTCTGCCATTTTCCTTAAGATAGATGAGGGGTAGTTTTCCGAGAGGGAGCAATTTTCCATGAGTGAAATAAGACGACTGACCTTTAGGAAGCCCTAGAAGACCCGGAAGTGGTCACTGTTTATGTAAAATGCAAGTTGGTCCTATTGTTTAAATGTGCCATTTTCCAAAAAGCTAGCCAGGCTTATAGCCTAAGCTTAGCTCCTCTCCAATCTCTATCCAAAAAGTATCTGACCATTTTACTTTTGCTTCACAGCCCTTGCTGGGTGGCGCACTGGAGAGAACACATTTCCAGCAGCTCCAAGTTCATATTGCACCTGCGTAGAGCACGGGATGTAGGTCTGTGCACTGTTCACAATGTTTTCTTGAAAGCAGAGAGAATATGAACTGACTTGGTCCCCTTTTTCATGTAGTTAGACTCAGCTATCATATATTAATTCATCACAGGTACGTATTATCTAATTTAATGTTAAGCAGGGGTTCATATGTAGCCATTCAATCATAGACTTGGGTGTACCTGTTCCTACTTGAAAACAGATATTCAATGACTAGCAGTATGGATTTACAAACTCATATCAAGAGGTGATTATTCTGGTTACAAATCGTGAACTTCCACATCTGTTAGTAGGCTGGAGATTACTTACCAGGGTCCGGATCAGAGTGAAAAACATAAAAGTAAAACAAACAAACAAACAAAAAACAACAACAAAAACACAAACACACACACACAAACTTAAAAATAACTAAAAAGCTTGTATGCTATGGGACATCATTAAGAAATACCTTTCTAGGACTCTAGAGCCAAAGGAGAAATCTAGCAATCAATGCCATCAATAATTTTCTATATAGTATTTAATGTTAATCAACTGTTGATTCCTAGAAAAGCCAACCCTGGTCCAAATATGTACTTTTAATCGATGAGCAATTAATTCAACATATTCCCCCTGATCCACAGCAGGCAAATGAGCATTAAGTTTATAATTTTCCTAATTATTAAGAATGGGAAAGGCGTTCATCAATCATCCAATTCTGACTTCTTGTTTTGTAGATGAAAAGACATAAGGCCTACTTACACTCTCAAGGCTGCACAGCTAAGAAAGGGTGCAGCCAGGAGTACAATTTTAGTCTAGCACTCTTTCCTACCACCACATTACATAATGAATTTCTTTTCATGCCAAAGTCATCACAGCTTAGATTGTATTGCCTCCATGACTTTACACCATGCCTAAAATACTATCTCTAAACCCAGATTACTCTGGGAGTTGTGTTTTTTTCATTTGCCTTGATTTCAGAGTGCAGAAACTCTTGGAGAATGCAGTCGATGATATTATCCAAAGATGGTCACAATAACGTTTCCCCTTCCACATAATCTTCTTTATGGTGACTTTGCCATTTCCCCTAAGAGTTTACTTCTTCCAACCCTTTGAAACTGAGTGAGTCCTGTGATTGTTTTATTCAATAGAACGCAGAAGTGATGGTGTGCCAGTTCTGAGCATATGCCTTAAGTAGCCTGGAAGCTTCTGCGTCCTGTTTTTTGGAGTGTTTGCTGTTAGGACAGTTCCTTTCCTAATTCAGTCTCAATACTGTGAGAAGTGGAGCCACATGACAAAGACTTGTCTGGATGCTCCAGCCCAGCTAAGCTCTCAGCCGACAGCCAGTATCCACAGCAGCTATGTCAGTGAGCCCTCAAGAACATCCAGCCCACCTGAAGATCAGATGACTCCAGCCCTAGCTGACAGCTGCCTGTCAGCGCAGGAGAGACCCAAAGTGAAAACTGCCCAGGTGAGCCAGTCCACTCACAGACCTTAAGAAATATGAATCAATTCTTGTTTTAATGCCACTAAGTTTTGAGGGGGTTTGTTATACAGCGATAGGCAACTGGAATAGTTTGCACAGAAGTCAGCAGTCCTGGCTGCCCACAGATTCATGCCATCAAACCTCAGATACACTCTCACCTCTGCCAGGCGAGCCCCTCTTCAAGCTTCTCTGACTCCCGTGCATATTGCTCACCATGACAGATCCAGCTCTCCCACTCTTCCTGTTAGTGAAACCTGTCAGGTTTGAAACTGATGGCTGGGTCTGTGGATTTTCAACAGAAATTCTAGGAAACTTCGAAGTTTCTTAACATAGGGAAAAAAAAAAGAATATTCTATTTTTCCATATGGGGACCTCCCTTAGGTAACAAGGGTTAACAGAGGTCATAAAGCCCATGAGCGAGTTGGATATAATGTTGACCTTTCCAGAAAGCACAGAGCTAAATTTAATACTCAACATAGTTACTATTTTAGCCTGGAGCAACAGTATATTTGCTTCCTCCTTCCACAAAGTTCTGATACTTATGTTTTTTTTTACCTTAACAGTTTCATTGCATACATGTCTTAATTTTAAATCGCCTCTAAATCCTCCTGAAAGCAAGCGGGGTCTAAATTCCAAACATAGTAATACATTCCTTCTCCGGGTCCCTGCTGATCAGGTCCTCCCCAAAATCTATGACAGATACCTTGCTTTTGTCATTTAGAATAGAGTTCCCCAAAGCACAGGACTTGTACCAGTGGCAGAACATGCGAAATTTTAAAGTAGACAAAAAATTCCAAAATTTGTAATGTTAGTAGCTATGCATGTATTTTAATATATATTAGAAAAGTTAAAACTAATATACAAGGTCTGACAATTAAATTCGTGAACTTGTTGCAACGATGTTGCTAACCTTTTTTTGATATCAGAAGGATTATTCATTATGAATTTGTACCAACTGCACAGACTGTTTACCAAGTTTACTGTTTGGAAGTGCTGAAAAGGCTGTGTGAAAAAGACAAAAATGACCTGAACTTTTTGCCAACAATTCATGGCTTTTGCATCACGGTAGTGCACCAGCTCACACGACGCTGTCTATGAGGGAGTTTTTAGCCAGTAAACAAATAACTGTATTGGGACACCCTCCCTAGTGACCTGATCTGGCGCCCAGTGACTTCTTTTTTACCCGAAGATAAAGGACATATTGAAAGAAAGACATTTTGATGACATTCAGGACATCAAGGCTAATATAATGACAGCTCTGATGGCTAGTCCAGAAAGAGTTCCAAAATTGCTTTGAATGGTGGACTAGGTGCTGGTGTCAGTGCATAGCTTCCCAAGGGGAGTACTTCGAAGGTGACCACAGTGATATTCAGCAATGAGGTATGTAGCACGTTTGCTAGGGTGAGTTCGCAAACGTAACTGTCTGACCTCATATCACCTATATTATTATACTGAACAAGGCTACGTAAAAAAGTAAGTTGATTTGAATAAGAATGTTAATTTAAAAATACTTTGTGGGTATGGCCAAACCATGAAAATGATAAGTGAATAATTGGGAAACACTGATTTGGACTTTCTGAAAAACTTTCAGGGTTTTAGGTCTCCCTTCTCTTACCAATGATTTGTTCCTGGGTAGTTACACATGTCTGGCATATTGATTCCCTGCCTCTTCTTTGAGTCAACAAGTTTTTACCTGCCACAGTTGGAACTCACATAACCAACATTTCTTCTATATCTCATTTTAACAGCAATCTTAATTACACATTTTTTTTCCCTGTTTAATAGGAGCTCACCAAGACCAGCTCAGCACCATGTCCATGAACTAAAGAGCTGCTTTCTACACATGCTCCTGCTTTTCAGGAGTATCTCAGAGCTAGGCAGCACAGGGTTGGATTTCCAGACCATGCTCAGCCCAAGAAAGCCCTATACCCGGGGCAGAGATATCACTCTCTTCTCCCATTCTTTTCTTCCCTTGCTACAGCCTCATCCTCAGGTTCTTTAGATGACCAGATGAAAATACCACTGGCCCCTGCCTCCACCGCCATTTCGTAACAACCACCATTTTCTTTGCCTCTGTATCTTCATCTACTGCCTGCCACCTTCACCTTACACATTTTATGTTAGAGTTGGAAATAGTGTATTAACATTTCCTGCGAAGTTACAATTCACACGACTCATGTAAATAAATTGCAATTGACTGTGAGACATCTTTCAAAAGATAACTTATGAAGTCCTTTTATCAATGGAGAAATTAACTTTTTCCATTTCAGGACTTCAAGTACTGCTAAGGAATGTGTGCTTCTTCAATCTTAACATCAAATAAACTATTCCCTGTAAGCCAGATCAAGATCCATGGGCACATGCCCTAGTCTTAGATGCCTCACAGACTTCCTCATTTAAGACCTTTGAATTTACCGCCTGCTCTGGAGATACGGTTCTCATCAATTCCCATTTATTAGTAGGTGCTTAAAAGGAGGCACTTTCTGACATGCAATAAAAATAAACCTAATGAGCAAATGGCAGTGAACTTGAGGGGCACTTTAGGAGAAGATCTATCAGTATTCATAACTCTGACACACTATAAAAGACACTTTAGAGACACGAAAATGTGTCAGAAAAGATATTGAGTTAACCAAAGGAAGAATTTTCTGGTAAAACATATAAGAGCACCCATTTCAAGTGATCTGCACTATTAATATATTTTCACCTTTACTGACAACTCATTTCCCAAGTGTCAGATGAATGGTATTGGAGACAGCGCTGAGATTAACTCCCAAATGAGGTTCTATGACAATGAAAGGTACATAAGTATTTTGGCCTAGCATCTTTTCTTTAATTAATGCCTTTGGCCTTGCCTAGGCAGCTGATGACAAAAATTAGAAAAAAATATCTTTGGAAATAATTCTCATCATGCTATAAATGGCACATTATAGTTTCTTTATTTTTCACACAACTCATCTTTCACATGATACAGACAAAAGTTAAGGGATGTCTTCAGATTCTTAAGGCAACTTAATTTCAATATTTCAAAGCACTGCAGATAACATCACATGAAGATTCTTCAGTCTAAGTAACAAGAAAAATCTCAAATCAACAGGCTATCTTTACACCTAAGGGAACTGGAAAAAAGAACAGCAAAACAAGCCCAAAGGGAGTACAAGGAAGGAAATAATAAAGATCAGAGCAGAAATAAATGAAATAGAGACCAAAAAAAAAATAAAAAAAAATTTCAAAAGATCAATGAAATCCAGAGCGGGTTTTTTGAAAAGATAAACAAAATCAACAAACCCTTAGCCAGACTCACCAAGAAAAAGAGAGAGAGGGGACCCAAATTAATAAAATCAGAAGTAAAAGAGGAGAAGTGACAACAGAAATACAGAAAATTTTAAGAAAATACTATGAGCAGCTATATGCCAACAAATTAGACAATCTGGAAGAAATGGATAAATTTCTAGAAGCATAGAATCTTCCAAGACTAAATCAAGAAGAAACAGAAACTCTGAACAGACCGATTATTACCAAAGAAATTGAATTAGTTATCAACAAGCTCCCGAGAAGCAAAAGTCCTGGACCAGATGGCTTCACACATGAATTTTATAAAACATTCAAAAAAGAATTAACACCTATTCTCCTAAATCTATTCCAAAAAATCTAGAAAGAGAGAAGGCTCCCAATCACATTTAGTGAGATTCTTTATGTTTTGTGTTTTGTTTTTTTCTCCTCAAAAGAGTCTCTTAAAGCCAACTCAGTGAAATAAAATCCATAACTCAAAGAAGGAAGTCAAGGCACAATCTCTGCATCTCACCCCAGGAAGGGAAAAATGTATAATCTACACTTGCGCTTAATTAATATAATGATAAGCATGCCCAATATGCGTAACCGTTCCCTAAATCATACCGGTATGCTACTTGTATAAACTAATGGGAAAATCTTTCTCTTTTATCCTCTTTTCTAATAATGGAATTCCAATTAGCTTTCTTTTTTGCCCTTTATTTATAGCATCTATGTTTTTGTATTATTCTTTAAAACCATATATATATATATGAGTGCTGCACATTATGAAAGCTAATAATATTCACAGAGAATGGAATTAAGTGCTTGGAAGCAACGTGAATGACAAACCTAATAAGAGCATACTGTGAGTGTTACTATTGCAGCACCAGACTCCGTTATTAGTTTTCTGTCAGATTTCCACAGGTGGCAATGTGGGTAATGGAAGAGCAGCGCACTTCTAGAACTATTATCTCTTTCTGTCTCTGTGTCTCTTAAATGGAAATACAGTTAATGCAGGTAATTTGATTAAATATTTAGTTTTCTCATATGAAATACAGAGGGAAAATAAAGCAAATGGAAGAAAAAAGCCAGTAATCTATTGCATTGGCCAGGATTCAAGAACAATTTAAACTCTGTTTAACACTGAAACACAAAAGACACCAACTTGGCCTGCATTGCATTTCTACATTCACTATAAATTTGCTTTGAAAGCCATGAGGCCACTTTATCCAGAAAATTGCAAAAATAGACCTAAGAATTTCATTGGATAATTTCAGGTCACACTAAGTCTGTTCACTTTCTAGCTAGCTTAGGTAGTGAAGAAATGTTTTATGTGATCGTGAATCTTTGACTTTTATCTGTAAGCTGTATTACTAAATGCTCCAATAATAATATGCAATGTTTTCCGGGTATGCAAGGAAACATTAATCCTGGGTTTATCATCTAATATGTTACCTCATCATGTATTCCTTTGTCCATTCACTCATTTATTGTCATTCAATGATAATTTATTGAGAACCTAACATGGGACTGGTCCTCTGATAGGACCTTGGGACTCCAAAGATGATTCAGATGTAGTTATTACCCTTGCACAGATTAGAGCCCTTGAGGAAAGCTGAGTGGTAGGAAGATACCCTCAGTATAATGTAAGTGCTTACCCAGGTGCTCAGTTGTTGTGTGTGTGGATATAGGCTTGTGTGGTAGTGGGGTGAGAGGGGGTGTAGCAGGGAAGGATTTCCCAGAGAGAAACCTGAACCGAGTTTTCAAAGATGAACCATCATTTAATGGGCATTCAGAAGATGAGTGCCATTCACCAGAAGGAGACTATGAACAAGTATTTAAGGAGGTAGGATGGAATGGAGGCAGATTGTTAAGTAACCTGGCATGGAGACTTAAAAGAAACAAGTAAAGAGGCAGGAGTAGACCCAGGAGAGATAACATCTCAAGAGCAGAGTGAAGAAGTATTTCAAGAAAGAGGAAATGGCACCTTTGTCAAATACTGCTGATAGGTCAAGTAGGATGAGGAATGATCATTGACCTATGGATTTATCTGTGTGAAGTCCTTTGGGACTCATTAGTGTATAGGTGAACCTAGAAGCCAGTTTGAAAATTAACCAGTTTCGAAGATTGATTAGATCAGAAATCAGATTACAGAGAGTTATGGGTGAAAAAGAGGTGAGAGATTAGAATAGTAAGTGAAGGCTATTCTTTCCAGAAGCTAGATTATAAGAAAAGAAATAGGAAGAAATCCTTGAGATAAGTAGGACACCAACATGCCAAGAAGAAAATATATCATGTTTTGAAGACAGGCCAGCCTTTACTCCTCTGGGCTGACAAGAGGGAGAAGCTAGGAGATAAGGAAAGGTTAAAGATTCAGAGGAAAGAGAATGTGATGGACAAATGTTTCTGTGTGATTTTACAGCTCCTTCAGTTTCTCACCTCTACATCCTTATTTGCCAGTGATTTGTCACGTTAACAAATTCTTTAATAGTCTGATGTGGCAGGCAATAATCAGGGTCCTACACTCCATGTGATCATCAATAAAAGGGCATATTTATGTATGTATGTATGTATGTATGTATGCACACATATGAATAAATAAATATGCTAACTTGTATGTATGTAAGCATATGTGTGTAAATACATGTATGCATATATATATAATATTTAATAGGGTGTTTATTACAAATAGTATGTATTTATATATAAAAAATAAAAATACATTTCCTTCCTTTCTTCTTTTTTTAACACTACTTCTCTTGAAGGAAGAGCATAAGAAATTCACATTAATCCCTTTTGCTTTCACTAGGAAAGGGATCTGCTAAACATAGCCATAAAAAAAAATGTGGCTGAGCCTGGGACTCACTAAAATTCTATGGTTCTCAAATGAAAGCTAAAGTGAATTGTTTATAATCCAGTTTATATATCTAGTAAAGTAAAGTAAAATACCAACAAGGATAACACAAACACTTCCATGATGGATGTCTTCAGAAACAGCAAACATATCTCTGATAATATTGTAGTAAGCTCAGAGTTTCATGATAAGAAATAGATTACATTTCCTTTATCATATAGAATAAACAATGGAATAGCTGGCTTTTCTTTATTCAGTGAAAATAATTGAAATATAGAATTCAGTGTGTCTCATTTTTTCCCACATGCCCAGAAAGCCAAACACAAGGGGCTGGTGTCGGCATAATGGAAGTAATTTGAGTTCTCTTTTTGGATATTTCATCTGCCTCAAACACACTTTGTTTACAAAATCTAAAAAGAACAACAGCATAAAAACAAAAAAACCTTTCACATCTTAGATGAAAGCTTATCTTTCTTTGGATCGTACTTTTTCCCGTGTCCCAAAGTACTGGCATAAATTGAAAATTAAACAAACTACAGCATTATCAAAAACAATCACACACCAGGCCAGCCCTCCCACTTCTGTTTCTCTCCTCCACAAAGAAGCTGCAGTACTGCACCGAACAGCCCCTTAAATCTTTATTGTAGTTTGCCTCTGGGGCTTGCTCATCACTGCAGGTCTAAAAGTGTCTATTACGGTCAGAAATAACTTTAAAAAAATATTGCACCACTGAGCCAACGAGTAGTTCCAATGACTCCAAAATTGTAAACTTATAAAATGTAAGGTAGAATAAGCACTTCAGCATTTGGAATAAACTGACTACTTCATGTCATCCTCAGTGTTCGTGTTTTATGAAGACTAGAAATACTAAGTGGAAGCAAGAGTACCTATAAAGCCCCTGAAGGGACTTGAGAATTTTCTTTCCTCCCTAACCCAAAAGATGAATAGCAAAGTCTGGACTCTGTAGCTGAAAGCTCTGCTTAAAACCCACTGCTCACAGGGTGTTTCCACATGCCTGGGTGGAGACTAGCTGGGTGAAAAACATTTTGAACTGAGAATTAGAAACCAGTGATTTTAGTCCTCACCACCTGCATGAGGCTTCCTGATATAAGGCAGACCATTCCTGATATAAGGCAGAGCTGAGACGGTGAAAAGAATTTTTGTGATTTTATATTTTCATATCACTGATGTCGTTGAATCCTTTGGTGGCTGTTCTGTCTCTGGGTTAGTATCTAAATGATGTAAAGTTTGCTTTCAGAATGAGGTTACAGAGAATGGGAGTAGATGGTTTCGCCCGCAGGTGAAATTTTTATTAAAATAATTTACACATTTCAAGAAGAGTGGAATAACGTCATGTTGGTTTGTCATAATATTTGGAAGTTGGGATCAACCCAAATAAATAAAAATGAATACAATATAGAGAACTTAGCATAATAAAACAAAGATGAACTTTCTTAAGTTTTTAAATTAATATTTTACTAATTTCAAGAGAAGTTCTGACATATACATTCTCTTTTAATGTAGTTTTGGCTTAGCTCTCATAAGTGCTGCTTATATTTGGGTAAGACAGAAGTATTGTGTGTGTGTGTGCATGTGTGTGTGTGTTATGTATAAAATATGTACAGATAAATATTTTCTGTACAGGTCTTGGGAAGCATTTCTTGAAACATTTGGCCTTTAGACCACAAGGTAAAAACTTATGAGGGAGTATAAATTAATTGTCACCAGGGAAAATCTCTGGTAAACCTAAAAACACACCTCACTTCTGGGTTTACATGATTAAAATTAATCTTCCATATAGTTGGCATTTGTGCAGGAAGATATGATTGCACAACACGGGGAGGTTACATAGGAGTTGGCAGGCAAGTGTGTTATTATTCAATTCAGAAACCATGAAATCTATGTCTCCAGAGTTTCAGGACAAGGCCATGCCACTCCGTTTACATTACCAGGTCCCAAAGTACAGCTCGTGCAACGTTAGGCCAGTTCAGCTGAGCCCTCAGACTTCTCTTTCTTTTAGGCCCAAGACGATGGCCCTCATGCAATGCCAGTTCTGCAGAAGGTTTTCATCGTGTCTTTTGGAAATACATCCTTTTGATTCTTTACAATCATGTATATCCATGATAAGAAATGTATATCTTATCAGCAATATAAAGGCAATCAGAACTTTATAACTGTCAAAAAATATGTAATAATCATTTTATATTTTCTTCAACATCACCGAAACTTCATGAACTATTATTTATTCAACGCATACTGTGTGTCAGATACTGTTAGGAGATTTAGAAAACATTACCTTGTTTAATTGCTACCACTCTGTAAATACTCATAAACACGGTTGTATTCTAACTCTCATGGATGACAAAAGAGAAATGAAATATAAAAAGTACTGTAAATATTCCATCCAAAGTCACACAGTTTTGTAAAACCAAACTTCAAATCCAGGTTTGCCTACTTTCGAAGCACATCATTCTTTTAAAGAAACTTTTCTTTTTAATTTTATACTGTGTTGAGATCCTTTTAGACTTAAAAAATTACAAAAAGAGTATAGAAAGATTTGTATATCCCTGGGCCAGCTTCCTCTAATGTTATTATCGTACATAAACATAGATCAATTATTATAACAAGACAATTAACACTCACACAATACTATTTATTAATCCATAGACATTATTCAAATGTTTCCCATTTTCTCACTAATGCCCCTTTTCTGATTCACAGTCCAATCCAGGGTCCCACCTTGTATTTGGTGTCATGTCTCCTTAATATCCTTCAGTATGTGACAATTCCTTAGTCTTTCTTTGTCTTGCAATACCTTGAAACTTTTACAGAGTCCTGACCGTTTGTTTGGTAAAACATACAATTTGTGTTTGTCTGTTGTTTTCTGATGGTTAAAAATTATGCATTTTTGGCAAGAATATTCCAGAAGTATATGTCCTTCTCAGTACATCACATTAGAAGGGACATGAGATAAATATCATGTATTACAAAGTAGAAGTTTACTTTTCTTTATTATCTTTATCTTGTAATTGTGTGATAATATTACATTATAATCCATCATCACAGATCTCACAGGTAAAAAAGATTAAACAGTTCAAAATATGCCATATTATGTCGTTTAATAAAAATCACATGGGCTTCCAAGTAGCCATGACTAATTAGAAGATGCTTTAAATCCTTAACCCAATTTGCACTGAATCTGTGTGTGCAGAGGAATGTTAGTAAATGTTTAATAACTTGCTTTCTGGGAAAGAAAAAAAACCCTATTTGTCATGTTTTCTGATTCTGTGGTTGTAAATATTCCCACCATGGCCCATTTCAAACTATTAGTGTTATGTCACTGAACTCAGAACTGAGAGGAGAGGCACACAAAATCAACTCTCAGGAGCTAGTGGAAGCAGGCTGTAGCACACCACTGATAATACATAATTATACAAGCCATTTTCCTAATTTTAGGCTGCAGTTAATAAAACCAAGGGACACACACAGACAGGACAAAATTTAAAATACTCAAGAATAGACTTACCATACAATACATATATATTAATTCCTAGTGAGTCATAATTAAAAATTAGGGTGAGATAATAACAATAATAAAAACTGTTGTCTTTACCTGAAGTCTTCAAACAGGGAACTTATTTGATTCAAAATCTTAAAAAATGTTATTTTAAGTTGTCCAATTTCTTACTTAGTGTTGTTGAAAGTAACTTCAAAACAGGATGAAAGAGTGCTTGAACAAGAGGGAAAAAAACACCCGCTGCCTACTGCAGTTAATTTTGTGGCACAATATTCCCGTAACTCCTCATTCCCTAGGATGCCATAGGCTGGAAACCAGTCTAACAATACACTCTTGCCTTCCTTACTGCTTATTTTGCTAATGCGGTTGCAGCTGATCAAGCAATAGCTATTAGCGAGAGATCCATAAATGCCAATTTTAATTGAAAACTTTTTAAAACATATTCCATACTACACATTTAGCTTAAAACACTTTTTTCCAATTTAAAGTTTTACATGCTACTCTGTAAGGGGAAGGAAACACACTCTGCCTCACTGGAAGACTGCTTTCATGTATTGGATTTACTAATCAAATATGAATTGTATTTTTAAAACAACTGACAGGCAGCATTAACATCTCATACCTTTCCTACACAAACCCCAATATCCATTTAAAGGAATCCAGGTTGTATAAGAATTGTTTTTCAAATATTTCATTATTTCTATGTTGATTTAAAAGTTACAATATTTTATTCACACGATGATGGGCAGAATGGCCTCCTAAAAAGGCCATTGGCCTCTCTGTCTTAATCCCCAAAACCTACATGGCAAAAGGAATTTTGTGAGTGTGATTAAATTAAAGGCCTTGAGATGGGAGTTTATCCTGGATTATCTGAGTGTGCCTAGTATAATCACAAGGGTGCTTACAAGTGGGAGGCAGGAGGGTTGGAGTCAGAGAAGGAGAAGTCACAATGGAAGCAGAGGTCAGTGGGATGTGGGCGCTAACCAAGAAATGCAGGTAGCTTTTAGAAGCCAGACAAGGCAAGGGATGGATTCTCCACTAGCACCTCCAAAGGATCACAGCTCTTAGGACACCTTGATTTTAGCCCCATAAGACTCAATTTAGAGTTTTAACTTCCTGCATCATAAGATAATAAATGCGTGCTGTGTTAAGCCACTAAGTCTGTGGTGATTTAGTAAGCATCACTAGGAAACTTTAATAATACACACATGCAATGCACATTTATTGGGGTTAGCTTCATTTTTCTCTTTTATTATTCATTTGAGCCTCCATCTTCCTCATCCTCCTCACCTTCCTCACTCAACATTTATGACCATTCAGAAAAAAAAAAGTATAAAGTGTTTATGGCCTGGGTGTTCAAAGTGGAACTGATGATTACTGCCAATATCTAAAGTAAATATTTCATCTGAAAGCACAGTAAAATATATTTTCAAAATAGGTGCAACTATTTTTTAAATGAGAAATAAGCCCTTAAGAAAATTAAACTACTCTTCCTGAATTAAAAGCTTCTTGTGTCAAAATTTGCACACCTTTAACATGTTTCTGCTCTGAGATAAAACCCTCAACTTATTACTGTGTGGTTTACTTGTATTTATTGACACAGCCAGAATGTAATGCCACATAGAGAAAAAAAAAAAAAAAAAAAAAAAAGGTGCTTTGGTGTGCTGTTCCAGTTGGAAATCTTATAGGTGACACTATCTCTACGAAACAGTAGAAATTACTTTTAAAAATATAACCCTAAAGTACTGTAAGATTTTGAAGCATCCTTTTCGTTAAAGTTTAAATTCTCTCATGATGTTGAATGTATTTTTTCCAGGTTTAAAATCTCGGAAATTGGAAACTAGAAAATAAAATGAATCGAAATACTGCTTTTTATTGTCATACCAGATCAAATAGATTATGTATGATAAAATACATTTTAAAAAACATTTTATGTTTAAAGAATTAAAGCCTAATTTTCATTTTAGGAAGTACATATACAAGGTGTGATCCCAAAATATGGTGAATGTTTGAATTAAAAAAATTTATTACAGTAAAAGACACATTGCCATTAATCTCCCTCAGAAGACTCCCCCTGCTTCGAACACATTTATCCCATCATTCTTGCCACTTTCTGAAGCAGTTCTGGAAGTCCTCTTTCATGAGTGTCTTTAGTTGTGCTGTTGTGGCTGCCTCGATGTCCTGAATTGATTCAAAACTACCTTTCATGGTCATTTTGACTTTGGGGAAGAGCCAGAAGTTACTGGTGCCCGATCTGGTGAATAAGGTGGAGGAGGACACACCATAATGTCTTTATTTGACAGAAATTGCCATACCAGAAGTGATGGGTGACACGGAGCATTGTCATGATGGAGGATGAAGTAAAGACATTCACAAGAGGAATTCCAGAACTGCTTCAGAAAGTGGTAAGAATGATGGTATAAATGTGTTCAAAGCGAGAGGGAATATTTTGAGGTGAATTAATGGCAATGTTTCTTTTACTGTGGTTTTTTTTTATTTTATTTAAACATTCACCATATCTTTAGATCACACCTTGTATGATGTAACATTTAGGTAAGCATGATAGAATAGAAAGAACCATGAGCTAGGAATCAGAAGACCTGGTTCTAGCCCCAGATTACATGACCTTGGAGAACCATTTAATACCCCTTAATTCCTTTCCATTTCTAGCACTAGTTGCCACGACTATCTGTAGGAAATAAGTGAGATATAATGTTTTAAAAATACATTGTAGATGATAAATTACTACTCAAATGAAGGATATAACTCAAGAAGGATCTTGAAATATCCCATAGAGTTATAATACCTAGTAGTAAAATGCCCCCAAAAGGATTCTTTCGTTTTCTCATTTAGAATTTGTGTGTGTGTGTGTGTGTGTGT
This sequence comes from Rhinolophus sinicus, assembly GCF_057876585.1. Classification (NCBI taxonomy): domain Eukaryota; kingdom Metazoa; phylum Chordata; class Mammalia; order Chiroptera; family Rhinolophidae; genus Rhinolophus; species Rhinolophus sinicus. The sequence continues at coordinate 133,710,797 of NC_142503.1, forward strand.
GTGTGTGTGTGTGTGTGTGTGTATGCTCGTTTCAGTCTGCTTATTACTGGCTAACACATTTCAGAAAACACAGATTTTCATGATAAGTATAGATATTGAATTTTAGATCAATTATTTAAGTCTGCTTTTCAAAGTTAAGAAGTAATAGAGATTTACTTATTTGATTTTAGACATCCAGAAATAATTTTAAAAAGCACAATTTTGTTGTAAGCCTCTAAAGACATTGTTATGCTTCGAGTTAAGGTTCAGGTTGCTCTTTTTAATATTGCAAGAAGCTGCCACATCATTAATCACTTAGAAGTGGCCCCAGGTCATGGTAAATGGATGGCTTAATAATCAGATGAGATGTTTGCTATTTCCAAATTATTGTCAATAAGTAGAGTGAGGAGGTGACAATTCAGTAACTAATGCTTATTAACTGAACTTTTAATTTTTTTTAATGTAAATCAAGAACAGAAGAAATAGGAATGTGATCCAAAAGCATAACACATATAATTATAGAAATGTGTGTGAATACAGTAACAATCATGGTAAAAGATGTGTTCGTTAAAAACACCTCACAACTATCATTATGTATGGGTTATTCTGTCGTCGAAGATTTTGTTCATGATTTTGTTTCTTAGCTGCTTGTATGTAACAACAACAACAAAAAATGGGACTCAAAATCCTTTTTTTATTCTGATAGGACATGAAAATTGTAGGGATGGGAGTGTGTGGAAAGCATGAAAAGGATGAATGGGGATTGAGCAAAATGGACAGCAGTAGGGGCAGTGCACATGCGGAAATAGAAAAGAAAATGAAATACAGAAAAAAAAGAAAAACATGGAAAATGGGAGGGAGAAGGCAAAAGGCTGAGAGGACAGAAGATGGGCTATGGTCAATGCAACCTACTTTGACAATGAAAGAGAGTTTGAGGCTCTTAGGAAATAACCAGATATAGAGAATATCTAGGAGCATTGCGCTTTGGGAATAATCCATAAACCAAGATGTAGAAAGAAATGGAGAAAATTACAGTATGGCATTCAGCATGGTGTACATTTTTAGGAGTCTGGTCTCCTGGTATTAGAACTGCTATAGGAAAAGCTGGGGAAATAGGGTAGAACATGATAAAATGCAAAACAAACATTAGCATTGGCCGCAGAAATATCTGAGAATCCGAGTAGAAGGAAGGATTCTCATGAAATAGAGTCCAGGGGTCCTGGGTAGTCTTGCATAATCATGGCATGAGGAAATGGGAGACAAAAGGAAATGACAATGCAAAGAAATAAAGACAATAAGCAACCATTCTGATATTCTTAAACTTAAGACAGTAAGGTAAAGTGGAATTTGGGCACTTACTGAAAGCAAAATATATAAATTCAAATCCTAATTTTGGTCTTAGAGAAATGGGTATGGCTAGTTGAGAAAATCACTGGCTTTGGAGTAAAAACAAAAACAAAAACAAAACCCATGTTCAAATCCCAGACTGATCATGAACTAGAGGAGTAAGATCTTTGACAGGTTGTTGAAAGTCTAAGATTTTATTGGTTTTATCCTTCCATAAAATGAGGACATTAATAGCCCCTACTGTGCCAATTAAAAAGAGCAAACCCATGAAAAAGTCATCGCATTTATGCTGATAGTAATGTTAGCTATACCACTAGTAATATTAACTATAGAATCTTAAGCAAATCCCTGCAACTCTGTCCATCGTAGCTACCTATCTGTAAAATGGGCAGGATGAGACCAAATCGATGGTCTGGAAGGAGGCCTGAATGAGGTCATTTATGCAAAGCATGTGGCATAGAGCAAGTAGTCACTATTAGTATTTTAAAATGCATTGGTTTCAAAATAACCCATGTTTCGATTTATTCAGATAACAAAAATATACTTAGACTGCCTGACTTATTTTTTTTTTTAGTTTACATACTTGTATTTTACATCAAGAGGAAAGGATCCCACACAGACTGATAGTGATATTTATATTTTTCTTAGGAAAAGCAGTGGGTAAATTGTTTCTGAAAGTTATTAGACCACCAAAATTCTTTTTGTCTGTCAAATTAGCTCTAAACCTGCTTCCAATTTTCAAAATTCCATCTACCTTTTCTTAGCCATTATCATGTCTTCTGCTAGTAAAAAGACATAAGCAGTTTCCTCTGGGAAATAGAAAGTTCTGGATATACCAAGTTTCAAGATTTGTTCTCTGAAAGGCTAGTTGGAAGAGATAAATTAATTTATTTTGAAAATGCTGCCTGATTTTCATTAGCCCGTATTTCCTTCATATTGCCATCATTCTTTCATATGCTTTACATCTTCTAGCACCATGCTGGGTGCATAGAAACCACATAGAAGAAAATGTTTTTGTAAACAGAGATTTAGAATAGGTGCTTAACTGGAAGCTACATTATTATAATTGATTTCCAAATTTAAAAACATGCCCCCAAAATTTAAAAAGTTATAATTAGAGCAGAATACCACACAGTCTTCTTTATTGGGGATCCATATTGCTGTCATTATAAATGTCACTTTTCAGCACCATGTCTCTTACCAAACAGAACTCAATTTGAAATGCCAGTTTTTGTGAACAACTTTATCCATTTGTCCAACTGGTATTTGGACAAGAGAGGAAGTTTTTCTCTTTGGGTTCATTTTCAGGTTGTTAGCCTAACCTAAAATAGAGCTTCTTTAAAAGTCTGCCCGAATGTTTACTTAAAACAGAGAAGGGACAGCTGAGTGTTGAGTGGTTGTGTTACATTGAGTGAAGACACGACTGTAAATAACTGCAGTTTGGAAATGAATGATGTTTTTGACAGAGACGATTATGTCGTATTGACAACATTGATGTCAAACGTGGAGTGAAAAATATGAGATTGACTATCACCAGTTTCCACCACTAATCACTTGAAATAGTTTCTCTGAGATAAAGGAACAGTAACATGTGCATTCCTCCCATTCCCTTTACTTACACTCTTTTCCTCCGTTCAGTTCCACTTTGGGGGAAAAGGGTCTAGTGTTCACACTTCGTCAAAAGAGGATCAAATACTCTTAGCTGTTTCTTTTTAAGTTAAACGATTCCAGGGCATCATTAGTCACTTTTTTCTCCCAAACGAGAGAAGCCAAAATACCCAAGAAAAGAAACCCAGCCCTGAACTTCTCTAGCAGTAATTACGATTTCCAAGTTAGACCTGACATATCTGAAATAAGGTCTTTGTAATGAAAACCTCACAGGGGGCTCTTAACAGCCGTCAAAGTCATTGTTCATATAACTGCTAAACACTGGCTTACATTTCTGAGGTGGATGATATTCTGCATGGTAAGTTTCTCAGTTTGGAAAAATGTCATATATTGGAGAGTCTTGATGAGTAAATAATTTCTACCATATCTATCTCTCCATTTCATTTATTTGTTGTATTATTGAGGCTCTTTGGCAAGTATTTTTATTGAATACAAATTATGCTTTTTAATATGTGCTGAAGTTTCACAATATTCTTGTATTCTTTAGTATTCATATTTAAACACGTAAAATAATTTTAATGTTTATTAAAACTAAGATACAGCATAAAAGTTAGCAGACCATATTTACGTTCTGGACTTAGACAAATAATATTCTGACGTAAGATCTGTGAGTCACTAAATCTGGACTCAGAAGAATTTGGGGAGGAATTCCTGAGGGCCTAGAATGTCTGCATGGAAAATGTTCAGCCTGTCATTCTCAAAAGTTACAATGGGACATTTATCATGGCATAGAGCAGTGCTATGTGGGCCCTGTGTTAATCCCGCCATTCTAGCCTTTCACGTGGCCAAGTGGCACTGATGTGGGTCATCTATGGAAGGCACAGTTCTTACAATATGACCTTTCTCTTTGGGAGATGGATAAGTGATGACTTCTCCTTCTTCTTTCTCTTCTCCTTCTCCTCCTTCCTTTCCCTCTCCCTCTCTCCTTCACCTTCTTCTTCTCCTTCTCCTTCTTCTTTTTCTTCTTCCTCTTCTTCGCTTTGAAAAACAAGAGGTGTGAACTCTCTGTAAAAGGATATGTGATTTTGACATGGTAAAGAAAGCATCCAATATATGATGCTAGAGCCACATTCTTTCAAGCAAGTACCCCTCTGAAATGTGTCAGTACTTGAAGGCTCAAAATTTAGTAAGGGTTGTATGAATTCATTGTCAGCTTCAGTTACATAGAGACATTCTCTTCATAAAATGAAAAATCAAATCCATCGAAGGGGAGAAAGCTAAGAACACATTTTAATTAAAGAAAATAAACTACTTCATTAACTATATGACAATAGTGGATACTTTATTTCATTGAAAAAGATTGCCTTGAAATGTAGTTTAATAATTCACCATTGCAACTGTGTTCTACAAATCTGAATGTGTACTTTTTTTTATTATTACAACATCTTAATTTCTCCCTCATACGAGACTGATTGTGTATAGGAGAGAGTTCTTAATGTAAAAGATTATGTAAATGCTATCTTCTTATAGTCCTACTATATCTATTTTTATTTCTAAAGTAGTACATGTTACCTAGGTGTTGTATTAGTCTCTTATAAAATAATATTTTTGCAATAGACATGTCTAAGTATGCAGAAATATGGGAGACCATTCACTACTGTGGACTTTCTAGATTTACGTCCATTCCCTGTGTCAGCTTCCTTCCCTGCAAAATGATAGAACTGAACTAGCAGCTCATGTCCATGGTCTCTCTGCCTCTAAAATTTCATCAATTTATGATCCTTAATCAGAGAAATAATTCAGCATATATTCTCATATGAATGCTTCTTTGTTCGAAGCTGACTTTTTCATTATTTTATCCTTTTATTTAATTTACTGTTTTCAGAGAGTTAATAAAACTCCCCTCCTTACCAAGGCATTTTAAACTATTGCCTCTGTGGCATTTGTCTCCATTGTGTTTAGACAGTTTTGTTCAGTTTCACAAAGTACTAGAAAATGTTATGTGCATCGCCTGTGTTGGCATTTTCTTTCAACATCTTCATTGCACTCTAGTAGGTCAAGGTGATGAGAGGTTTTGTATTTATTCAGATTTAGAAAATGGATGTATTAAAAAGCCTTGACTGGTATTTCTCTCTCCTCTGTTCTCCATTGTTTCCACAATATTAGAGAACACTAGGGTTTCCAGGTGGGAATTCCTACCCATTCTCAGGAATTTTTTTCACTTTCCTGTTCCCAAATCCCGAGAAAAGTTGGTTGGGAAATTGGGGAAATTGTCTCCTTGAACCCAGGTAGTTGGTAGTATTGGCCATCCCTTTGTGGAAACGATTCATCGTGGAGAACAGAAAACAGTTTACATCTCACGATTAGGGAACGGGAAAGTGAAAAAAAATTCCTGAGAATGGGCAGAAATTCCCCCCTGGAAACCCTAAGAACACCCACAATGGGATCCAGAACTGTGCTACAATATACATAACTAAGTGGAGGATATGTTTGTTTGTTTGCTTTTCCCCCCCATGCTTACTATTTCCTGGGGAAGATATGTATTAACAACTTAATGTACAAATAAATTGATAATTACATTAACAGTGAAAAGGATGAGCTATAAGAAAAGAAAATGCCTTAGTGGGAATGACATATTATGTCGTTGAGAAATGCCTGTTTTATTATAGATGGCGGTCTTAAGTGGACTTCTGATGAAAGAATAGGCATTAGCCAGGTGGCAGGTTCAGAGGAAACTGTCTTCAGAGGGGACAGCATATTTAAGGACTACAAATGGTTGGTACTTTCAAGTTGGCTAGTGTGTAATAATATGAGACCAAGCCCTGAACTTCTATAGGTGAGTTTGTAGTAAGTCATACAGGAATTTTGTATTTATTTTAATAATGGGGTGATTTGAACAATATCATTTGTTGTCCAAAATGGAGCACTCTGGAGAATGAAAGTGGACACTGCTAATAATTAAGCAGGCATAAACCAGGACTTGTCCCAAGAAAATCAGTACAAATTATCTACTTAAAGATAATATAAAGATAATTAAATCCTTTAGGCCTGGGAATAGTAAAATTTGACATATGTTTTTGAAAGATCGTCTTAGCAATTGTGTGCAGAGTAGATGGGAGGAAAGCAAAAGTGGAAATAGACTCTTGCAATAGTCTAGATGAAGAATAAGACAAAAAAATGAGCAACTTTAAAACATAATTTGGCAATAGAATTGATAGAACTTGATGATAGACTTGATGTAGATAGGGAGAAGAAGGGGGTTGTCAAGTGATTGCCAGGTTTTCATTTTTGTAATTGAGTAAATGGAATTTATTAAGATGTTGAAAATTAAAGAAGCAGAAAATTTGGGGCAGGAGTGGGGGAAAGGCAAAAGATTATTTTGGGGATTCTAAATATGAGGTGCCCAATGAACCTCCAAATGGAAATGTCACATAGAAAGTTATATCTGGAATATAAATCTATGCAGTGGACAAAAATTTAGGGGCTATAAACATTTAGGAGCCTATAAACATTTGCAGCATGAGAATGTCTGAGATTCCTGGGAAGGGATATTAAAGTGATAAGATGGCCCAGGACTGAGTCCTGAGTTTCACAAAAATTAAGCGATAGGTAAAGAAGGAAGAAACACCAACATCTTTTGGATAATTAAGGAAAAGCATTCTGTGCACCTCTCAGGAAGGCTGAAAAGAATTAATCTCTTTACCACTCTTGCCTACCATGTTGACCTCTATAACACACTTCTATTGCTTTATCCTCCTTGCCTACCTTTCTCTATCAAGTCCCTAAGACACATCCCCTTGGATCACCTCTTAAGTCAACTACTTGCACACAAATCCTCAATGCAGGCTCTTCTTTGGGTCTGAGAAGGAAAAAAAAAAAAGGAAAAGAAACATGAGGCAGAAAGTGTGTTTTTTGCAAAAGCAAAGAGGTTGTGTCAGGAAGGAAGGAGTGGGGAAGGATTTTGAATGCTGCTGAGAGGTTGAGCAACACCAGAAGTAGTTTGATATTAGTCATCGGTAATTCAAGAAAGAGCTGGGATGGTGAGCAAGATTGCCTTGTGAAGTGATGAAGTTGAGCTTGGGATTGAAGGGAAGCTGAGAAATTAGACACTAGTTGGAGCAGAGATGTGGAATCAAGGCAAAGTTTTGTTTTGTTTCTCAATTATTTTAAACTGTGAGAAGTAATGGGAGAGTATGAAAACACAGATGAGAATGATCCACGAGAGAGAGAAGGAAAAAATAGGAAAGGTGTTTAAAAAAAAAAATTACTTGAAACACTGAAAAAGATTTTGGAAAGAAGGATTACTTCCTCCTTTGTAATAAGAGGGAAGAAGGAAATGATTAGAGGACTGCAGATGCAGATTTAGTAATGAGAAAGTTATGTAGTATTTATTATGTGGTTTTTATTTCTCAGTGAACTATGAGGTCAGGTTATCTACTGAGAATGACAGAGCATAGGACAGTTGGAAGGGCTTGGAGAAGGTATTGAACAGTTACTGTGATGGTGAGTCAGAGATCACTTTCATCTCTCCGTGTGAAATGACTATTTGAGACTGTTGATCATTCATGAACCATGATCCCAATCTTCCCCATTGTAAGACTTTTGTCCAGCTGTGTTTACTCCATGGATGCTGGCCCAGAGAACATGCACTGTTGGATTCATCACTTGGGTTTGCAAAGTGAATGTGAAGGAAGGAAGAAGAGCCCAAGGCATCCAGGATATTTGCAAAAGAGTCATTATTAGAAGGCTCTGGAACAAGAGCTATTGAAGGAGGGAAGTGAATTCCTGAGGGGGTTGGTAGATAGTAATGAAGCAATAAGGGTAAAGGACTGCAGTTCTCTGTGAGGTCAAAGAATTGTCACAGTGTGTGACAGAATACAAGGTGTGTTAAGAAAAGAGGATCTTTAAAATCATGATTTTGCTTGTGATATATAGTTTTTGGTGATGAACGGTTAGGTGTTACAATTCTCTAAATTCTACATATTCTGTCCTATTCTGTGATAGGACTATGCTGGGAAATCTCACATTTCATTTTGTCTTAGAAAAATTGCCTTTACCTTTTCCCTCTTTGTCTAAGGCACTTTTTTGAACTGGGCTTGAATGATCACATTAACTGATACTAGAAGGTATCGCAAATCTTCGTGGTTTTCTAAGATTCTGGGAACCATACCCATCTCATTCTGTGTGACCATGGAACTGTAGGGACAAACCAAGCTGAGGAAATCCTGATGCTGAACACAAATGTCGTTACTTCCTCACAGGAATTTATAGTGTCCAAGTTCAGCAACACGCCAACTGTCATCTTAGGTTCTGCATATACCAAAGTGTTGGCAGGTACGTACTATGACATGTCTTGTTATGTTTTTCTTCTGAGCCTCTGCATGTGTCTTTGCTTGAAATGGCCTCTTTCTATTATTTCATATTCTTCCTTCAAAACCTGTTCAAACATTATTTTCTGTGTGATGTCCAACTTGGCCATCCCTGACCTTCCTCTCAGTCTTGTTAGCTCATCCATTTTCTGTGCCTACATAGAATTTTCACTTTATGTTTCATACTTTATATGATGTCAGTTTCATAACAGTTCATTTACATTACTGTGTCTTTATATGGCTATGAGTTTTTGAAGGCAGGGAACATATTTATTCATCTTTGTATTCTTAATGCCTAGGCTAATTCTTGGCATATTTTAGGTGGTATGCAAATATTTGCTTTAAAAAAATTAAGAAATGAACTGGTGAATTCTGTTTATCTCTTTATAAAGCATGCAGCCTTCACTAGCACCCATCATGATATTAAACGCATACACAACTGTAAGCCTGATAACTAAATCTTAACATTGTTGACTGTCAAAGAACAGTGTCACCAAACAATTTTCACAATGAAGCTGTATCTATAATCTGGCAGTTATAATTTCTGTGCTGTTGTGGACTGAGTGTGATTTAGGAAGTGGAGAGAAGAGAGACTATGCAGTACTTCCCATTTAGGAGAGAGCCTAGGAGCAGAGATTAAAATGCAGAATGGCAATTAGATTAAAAGGGCTGATGAGATCCTAAATACATCCCTCAGGCCACACCAGAGCCTGAGGGAGTAATCTTGGGAGAACTACAGGCCATTGAGAGAAGGGTAAAACTAGACTTCCCACCACTAAAATAACAAAAGATAAAATGAAACCCACTTATCTGATTGTAGAATTTTATCTGGACATAGAAACCTTCAAATTATTTATTTATACATAGTGAAATCAAGCTCTATCTATTCCACTCCAAAGGGAACTCTTAAATAATCAAATAAAATCTTGAGGTTTTCTGCCCACATTATTCAAAGAGGAAGATTAAAAAAGAAAAAGACATGAAGGGTTTTGAAATACTCTGTTTCCAATAACTTATTCTTAAGTGGACTATCAAGTTGTTTTATTTTATTTAATTCAGAAAAGGCTTTCTTTTTACTAACACATTTGTATGCATTAAATCTATATTCTTAGTTTTACACAAGCCTAAATACAAATACTTCTTTTTATCTTGATATTGTAGAAAATAAGACATTTGCTAAATGAGAAAATCTTTCAAATAGGTCAATTTTTCCTCAAAGATTGGGTTTAAAAGTTTATATATTCTCATTTACCATAAAAACTCATTTTAAATTATTTTAACCACTTATGTTTAGCATACATTTTACACACTTAAATAACACGTTTTTAATAATACCAATCTTATAGTCACACCAGCTTCATTTTGACTTTAAAAATATATTTCCTTTTTTTAACATAGTAGCTTAAACTATTAGATCTGTTAACAGTTTTAGGAGAATGATGGGGTAAATGATGGACATTTTTTCATAGGGAAACTGAGGAAAAGAATTTGATTTATCAGAGGCCATTGCCAAAACTTGGCAAGTAAATAACTAGTTTGGGTTTTCAAGACACAAAGGTGAATTAATAATACAAATAGATTTGGATGCCCCAGTGCCCAACTAAATAGATTTAAATATATATATGTCTGTCTTTGTTTTCTCCAACTTTAAGAGATTCTAGGTTTGGAGGTAAGGGAGAGGGGAACATCTGCGTGGCTTTAGAATATCTAAGAATGACCTTAGATTTAAACAGGGAATAAGGACGGAAATGTTAGAGAAAGACAAAAGGAAGTAGGACGTTAGAATGATAGGTAGAACGAAAAGAAGGAAGAATACAGGGGAAGAGCTGTACATGGTTAGGTTTGTAGAGTTCCAATGACCACCTTCAAACCCCGCTCAGTCTAACTCAAATGGTCCCATATGGGATGAAAGGCAAATAGAGAGTCTCCTGATTAGAATCAAACAGGTGCATAAACTTGCATTATTTGGAATGATAAAGAATAATTACAATAATAATAATGTCTGTTTATATGGACAGAGGCCAGGAGTTCAAAGTTACCTAAGGTGGGAGATAACAGGAACAAGGGCCAGATATTCCAGGCTGAGAGGCAGAAAGTAAATCCCAGACTTGGGTCCACGCATTGGAGGAGAAGTAAAAGTGAAAATGAAACCAAATACCTTGAATAGTCTCTCCTGATTCCCATATTTCTAAGCAGAATATAAGTCAACTTCCTAAATTTCAAATTGTGGCTCCCAGATCGTTGATTTTCTACTATTGGAAATTCCTGCCTTTTTGAGATTGCCATGACATAGATTATATTTTGTTGTTGTTGTTGTTGTTGTTTTGTTTTTTTATCTTTTCCTCATAAATCCTTTCTACCGGTGACCTGGGCACTGGCCTGCATTCATTAAAGAATGAAGCACCTCCCTAGATATTTTCCCATATCAATTCTATTCATCATCCTGGATGATTTTCACATTCATGTAGCTAACACACCCAGCATGTTTCCTTAACTTTTTCTACCACATTGCTCTTCACCTTTCCTCTTCTTCAGTCACCCAGTTCATAGCTAGAACTGGTATTCAACTAGTACACACTGGCTGTTCAAGTAGTAAAATATATGTGTACTGGATACTAAACATTTTCTGCCCAGATGCTCCTTCCCCTCTACCATGCCCCTCCACGCCCATGGGATCTCTCCAGGATTTTCCACAGTCCAGCAATTAAAGGGCAGATCCCCGGTCTTATGTAGATGAACCAGGGAGACCCTGCTCCAGCTCTAGGGCCAGAAGTGCCTGAGCTATCTACGACGATCATGAAATGCTTTCGATGTCAGCCCTGTCCAGGGCCATACACACAATTTTATCAATGTCTCAGACTACGTCCCCCATCTCCTCTGAAATTATGTGCCCCTAATTTACACTCTAATCCCTCAATTCAGTCTTTCCACTTCTATTATTCCTTTGCTCCTCTTCCTGTTCTTCTACCTCCCTGAGTCCCCCACTCCCTTGAGTACCCAGTTCGCTCTCAGACTATCAGCTTCTCTGCCTTCACTTTCTTCTTTATTAAATCTCGGTTTATTATTCTACCAGGGTTCTCTTCAACACCATCTCCTTTTATTGCCTTGTCCTTCTACCACATCTGCTCTGTAAATTTTAAATTACATTAAACCCACCATCCATCTTCTTCAATCTTACAACCACCCAAGCTTTGGAGAGAGTTGGAGAAAACCAAATAAGCTTACAGATCGCTATGTGCCTCAGTGCTGCCTGGTGGCTTTTGCGTCCTGGTCACCTGCCTTGTCCATTATTCCTCATTCCAAATTCTTAGCTCTCTCCCCCAGCCCCGCCCCCTCCCGCCTTTCAGCACAGCCCTCTCACATTCAGCAGGGATTGTACTCCAGCTTTAGAGAGAAACTTGATATTCTCTGGCAGGAATAGACTCATCTTTATATTCTGCTACTTCAGGCTTCTGGAATTTTGACCACTTCTTTATGTTCTTCCTTTCAGAGCCAAGAGAAGTTTCCCTCCAGTGTCCAAGGCCAGCACCTGTTTATGATTTTTTTTTTTCTATTTTTATCCCCTTTCAGCACCTCTCAGACTCTCCTCCATCAATGATTTTGACTTTTTGAGTCATTTCTCTAAGCTTGAAAATGTGCTCCTGCCTCCTATCATATTAAAAAAAAAAAAAAATCCTTTCCCACCCGATGAATTTCCTTGCTACCACTATTTCTGAATTCATTTCATTAGAATTGAAACCATTCTAATTAAGGTAACCAATGTTTTCCCATTTGTCAAATGCAATGGACAATTTTTAATTTCATTTTAGCTAACCTTTCTGAAGCATGTGACGCTATTGACAGCTTCCTCTACCTTAAGCTGCTCTACACCCTTGACCTACAATAGCTTCTGCTTTTCTATCTCTCTGTGTGACCACACCTCAGCTTCATTCAGTTCATGTGACAACTAAAGTATTTCTATCCACCTGGATTCTATTAGTCCTGTTTCTCCAAATGTTTCTCTCTCTCTGGATGATCTTACCCATAATAAAGTTTTAACAATCATTTGTTTGATATTTTCATCTGTCTATGGAATATCTTCAGCTAGCTAATGATATTAAAATTAATAGTAATTAATAACATTAATTGCATTTATTAAACTTCTGTTCATGTACTATGCTAAGATCTTTTCTTATATTAAATTATTTACTCATCAAAATTCCTGATTTTCCCCATTTTTATATCTGACAGGTGAAGCAAATTGCTCGTCACACAAATTAAGTGACAGAATTGAGATTTAAAGCCAGCTTATCTGACCCAAAAGCCCATACCTTCAACCATTTTTACAAAACCCGACATATCCAAAATTTACCTCATATTCCCCAAATTATTCATCTTTCTATATAATCTGTTTCAACAAACATAATCATTTAGAGGAGAATCCAAAACAGAAAATGTGAAGTCATGCTAAATTCTTCCCTTCTCTGGGTAGTCAGCCACCAGGTCCTGCTAAATGTTTGTACCTCTTCCTTGCATCCTTAACTAAAGGTACTTGGTTCAGTGGTCTCATTAGTTTCCCCCCGTCACCCTGAAAAATCTTCTCAGGTGGATTATGCACCTCTTTCTAGTCTTGGTGTCCTCCAGTTTATCCTCTGGGAACTATTTCTCTTCTTATATCATATATCTGATCTTGTTACCCTCTGATAAATCCCTAATGACTCCCCATATACTGTGGCAGTATTTCTCAAAGTGAGTTTTTTGTATCACCTTTCCATCAAAAACACCTGGAGAGCTTGTTAGAAAATAGGTTCTCTGGAACCACACCAGGATTTCTGAATTAAAATTGATGGTGGTAGGACCCAGATTCTATATTTTTAACAAGCTCCCTATGTGATTTTCACACTAAAATTTGAGAGCGTCTGGCCTCCAGATCAGGTGCAAATACTTCAGGATTTCTGATAAATACCATCTGACGCGGGCTTGTCTCTTTCATTCTCTCAATTCTTTCCGCTCCTCCACCTACTCTCCGCACTCCAGGTATGCCAAACTTTGCACGTTGCCCCTGATACCAAGCTTTGTTAAGAGTCATTGGCTTCATATATGCTTTGCCTTCTACCTGAAGGCCTGTATGTCTCCCCGTAAGTCTGGCAAGGTGCTGTGCGTGTGTTCATGTGTGTGTTGCATACCTTGCGTCCTCATTCGACTGGAAGTTTGAGCAAGCTCCATAGTCATAGGAACTGTGTGTCCTGAAACCCAATTAAAAATACCATTCCAAATTCAGGCTGTGTACAAAACCTTTCTCAGTTACGGCTGAGAAAAGTGGAATTAATGTGAACTTGGTATATACTCTGTATGTAGGTACTTGAATCCTTTAGTAACTTCTTTGTAGTTCATGATTAGTTTTTGGTTGGCAATTTATATACACTTTTTGGAAAGGAATTGCACATTTACTGTCATCTCTTCCAATGAGCACACCAATGGAAGTAGAATTCAAAAGCTATTTTGGTCACCTACCAAAAGCTCTCATCAGAGAAATGTTAGAAGGAGTAATTTAATTGAAATCTCTATGATCAGTTATGTCAACATTTCACACTCATATAACATGAATAATCCAGAGGAGGGAAGGATACAGGTAACCATGTTTATGCATTTGATGTTGAACTAAGCATTACTCTTCACAATTTTGCTCATTAATGTGTAATCTTCTTTCTACAGACAGAAAATTGAGCTCAGAGATGACAAGAGACTTGGAAGGGGCACCTAGCTAAGAGGACACATCTGGAATTTGAATGCAGGTATCTTTATATTCTATTATACATATGTTGTCTTATGTACAAAGCTATGGAGATTTTGTCTTAAGTAAAAGTTGATTCAGAATGATATTTTTTTCTGGGAAGAATGGAAATATTCTATGCAGTATTTTCAAGACTAGATAATTTTACCCACTGCATAAATCATTGTCTCTAAGTTTTAGAAAATGGTATTAAGGGTAATGTTTTAAATTTTCTTCCTAGTTGGTCTTTAGGTCATCAACAGACACAGAGAAGATTTAATACATTGTCTCTTACTTAGTGATGGAGGCATTTAATGCTAATAGTTGTTTGCCAGAATGGTTACCTGACAAGTAGTAACACAGGGAAAACAAAGTTTGGGAATTCAAAACAAGGATTTCCCTACACCGTTCTTTCCCTCCTCCTTCCCAGGTACCCTCTCTCTCCCCGTGTCCCATCTCCAGGAAACGGGGACAGCTGGTATTCATCTAATTTCCCTAACAGTTGCATGCTGACTCTCATCAAGCTGTGCATTTGTTAGAACATTTGATTTTCTTTATAAGACTGATGAGGAAGAGACGGCAAAAGTACTGTGCATTGTTTCTCTTAAGGTTCATGATGATGGTGTGTGTGTGTGTGTGTGTGTATGTATGTGTATGTATGTATCTGTATCTGTCCATCCGTCCCTAAGTCAGGGGAAACTATTAGGAGAGAGCCAGATCTCTTTAATGAGCCTAGAGGTAATGCAAAATTCATGTGCTTTCACCTGCCGCTGGGTGAAGCCTGGTGCACAAACAGAAAGTGGGAAGGTGGAAAGGATTGGTTATTTACGATTTTGCTGAAGCTGGTACCCTGGCTGCTACTGGGCATCCTGACCCACTTGTTCATTTTTTAGGAAGAAGTGGATACTTTCAAAGGGAGAAAGTCAAGCATCAGATTTGCTCCTTGGAGCATTAATAAAAGGGCTCAGTTAGCTTCATCTCATTATTTTACTATGAGTATTGACTTTGGCCTAGAGTCATGTATAGATAAAATGGTGCAAGGGCTTGTCCTAAGTGATTACTCAGAATTACAAATCATTTCACGTGTAACTGAATACTGCAGTCTAGCTGGCACCCTGCCCCTTGCTACTCCCCCCTCCCCTTTCTCTAATAGGAGCGCAAATCCAGCTTTGTCTGAAGAGGCAATTAATCTTATTCACTGAAAGCTGAATTTTAATTCACCAGCATGTGGAGGACATATTTGCCTATCACACAGAATTAGTTTAACAGAGATTTTAGGGGGGAAAAAAATTAGAGGTCTTGGCATACTTGGGGAGATAAAATATCTTGTAGGTACATTCTTTTATTAGCCATTTACATACTACAGTAAAGCTTCTTTTTGTAATAATAACCCGATTAGGGTAAACTGGGTTTATTTTGTATTTGAAAGTGGCTGATCACATTTTATTTTATGTAAACCCCACAAGGTATGTGTGTCTTAGAAGAAAATGAACATAAGGTGAGAAAGGTAAATTTTAGTTTTCTGGAGATTCTAAAAGGCTATAATTTTTCAGGGTAAAGTTTAGAGATGATCAGAAAAATAAGGGGACACATAAAAATCCTAGACAGCCTACATACATCCAGATCAAATCCCACAGAGCGGTGAGTGTTACGGTACAAAGTAGCCGGCACTGCTAGGACTCCACCAGAGACTCCTGTGAAATCTGTTAGGCGGACAGCGGGTTTCCCTCACGCTTCTGCTGTGCTCTATTGTAACAGTTTCCCCTTGAGCAAGACCCTAGTGTTTTGTCTGAGGTTTGTTTCACATGTAGACCAAGTGTACAAAACAAAAACAAAAAGCCCTTCCTGAAGCAGTTTTTTAATTCAAGGGATTGGGTAAGCAACGTGATTGAATGCAGGTCTGTACCTAGTGAGCTACGTATCAAGTTCCCATAGGGTCAGAACACACATGGGCTCTGTCCTGTTTAACATGGAACTCTTCAAAGGCTACCTCAGGGTCCAGGCTGGTATCAAAACATGTAATTGTGTCCTCCTCAGTGAAAGAAGGAATTTCATAATAGTAAAGAGTACAGCTGATCTTGTATGGCAAATAGTCATTAGCAGAGCATAAATCATAAAGGATTGCTCTGCGATAGTTAACAAGGTGCCATTGGCTCTTCTGTGACTCCTTCTCCCTTACAATTATCTCATATTCCTGGAATTAACCCCCAGACATGACTGCTTCCATTGCCTCTTCGAGGAATGCATTGTTTAATAATGAGATGAGAACTCAGGGAACAATGGAACTCTCTTCAAATTTGTCCTAATGTCCTGAAAGCTGTTTTGTTTGTTTGTTTTGTTTTGTTTTGACTGTTGGTGGGTCTGGAGTGGGGGTGGGCCAAGTGCAGGGCGTCTGTCAGTTTAAGGGTCACCCAGTGTCATGGTGGGACTGTTTAAGCATGGGGCTATAAAGTCACAAAGCTTTATTGTGTTGGCAAACTATTCACAGTGCTAACCTCCCAATTCTCAAAGGAAACAATTTATAATTTTAAGGCTTTCACATTATTACCAGAAAATACTGCTTCATGTGCCATAAAGATAGATTTGGGAGTCCGTGTGTAATCTTTGTGTTATCTATATCATGTTTACAATTTGAGTTATGTAGAATTGTAATTTGGGTATGTGAAATCTCGGAATCATATTTGCAAAGAGGCACTTGCAAATGTTCCAAGACCTGAAGGACATTTTCCATGTACAGCAGTGCTCGTTATTATTTTTGTGTATGCTCTGCCCCTCTGAGGTGCTTAAACATATTTCAAAGATAATGTCCTCTTTTGCAATTCTTTTTACTATCTTGTGGTCAGATCCTCAGTGTTGCAACTATTTGACTTGGGGGGAAAAATCCAAGACAAGAGAATAAACAAAAAGACAGGGCTTTCAGTATTTCTTGTTGCTCTTCAAAGTATATGAAAATGTTCTATTTCCATTCTTCACGGACATCACATGAAACACACACTCTCTAGGGGAGGTTCTGGGTGATATCCAACTTGCCTCTCTCATCTCAGCTTGGCAGGGCCCATCAGCACAGACCTTTCTAGTACAAAGGTGAAGAAGCCCTCCATCGGCTCCTACTTTTGGATGGAGGGCTTACTTTTCTTGTCACCTGAAAAAAAAAAAAAAAAAAGTGCTCAGAATTCTTAATATGACCCCAAATAAGTAGATATATTTGCATACATAATTATCCCTTTCAAGCTTCTAATCTTCTGTCTGGACAGTCTTGAACATTCCCAAAGTTTTTCTATTGGTGGTCTGTTTAAGGTAAAATTAATTGAAGTGTTAATGAATATAAATGAAGTTGACTGCAATCGGTGCTAACTATGTATGAGATGGGTTCTCTTCTGTCCACTGACAGCTGGGAAACAGGCCCTCTCAGCTATGTGTCATAGGATTTGCTCAAGGTAGAGGGGGTAAGATTTGAACAAGGACTTTTGACTCCAGAGCCTGAGTTTTAAACTACTTTGCTATCTTGCCTTTTTTATACACTACAATGAATAAATATGTTTAATGGTTTCAAAAATTGAAATGATCAAAATGAAAAGCGGAGAGAGAACTACAGTCAGAAGTAGAATTTCTTTCCATATCTTAAAAGCTCTAGATCTCATGTCCGTGACAGCAGTACGTGAAGATCTTCAGATTCCTTAAACCTGTTGCTAAGCAGACCTTGGAGTTTCAGGGCCTCCAAGAAGGATTAGCCTTCTGCAGTACATGAAGATAGACACTTGGGACCACTAGTGTGGACAAAGGAGTGCTTGTTAAATTCATTTTGAGGAAAGTTAGGATGTTTTAGGTTGCAATTCATCAGAGAACTCAAAAATCCCAAACAGTGTGGGATTTTTTATTTTTTTTTAATGTCATATAGTAAGTCTGAAGGTGGGGTATCGCAGGGTTGGGTAATCCAAAAGCTCAGTTGCCTCACTGAGGATCCAGATTCTATTGCTTTTCCCACTCTGCCATCTTTAGCATGACGACTATTATTCCTACTGGTCACAACATGGCCGCTCAGTTCCAGGCATCACAGCTCCATACACCAACACAAGAGACAGAAAATGCAACTGCCTGTATATTGTGTATTTTTGTTAAAGAACACTTTCCTGGAAGTGCCTCTAGAATATTTCTACTCACAAATACCATATATTACCATCTACAACTTGGTCACATGTCTACCCCAAACTAGTCACTGACAAAGGTAATGGAACACATCTTCCTGATTAATTGAGACACATTAATTCCCAGAATCATATTGGTTGAGTGGTCCCAGAACAAAATCAAATCTCTGCCATCTGGGTATCCCCCAGGGAAGTGAGCTCTGTTGGGTGTCCCACGCACCAACTCAGTGCTGCAGAAATGAGAAGAAGCAAAGCACAGGGGAGTCAGGAGGAGATGCCCTTTCCTCTCCCAGTGTCCATCCAGCACTTTCTACTAACAAAGGTGGACCTCACCAGCTGGCAAGGAGAAATGTTCCACTATCACAAGCAGGCAATGAAGGGCTTTGGAGCTGAGAGGCAATAAATTGGTAACTGGCATAGTCGGTTTGGCTGTCAAATCTAGCTTTCATTTGAGCTTTCTGAGATGCTGACAACATGAGCACCCAAGAAGGCCTTATGATGAAAAGAAAGCTTAACGTACAAAATAATTAGCTGGACAATTTACTTTAGGAGTTGGGTTGTAGGTGTGAAGAGCAATAGCTGTTGTTTTTGTTGTTGTTGTTTTTTAACACAGAAATGTATTAGAAACCCCTATGATGTGTATATATTAAATAATATAAGAAAATGAAGATGAAGTCGATAAATTATTTTCTCTAGAAAAATAGGAACTTTTATGCCAAAGCCTACATAGTAGTGAGTTCCCAGAATCTCAGTGGTTGAAAAATAGTTTAGAGAGAGGAAAAGATGGAGGGGATATCAAAGTGTTTGGGATATTTCATTTGAGAGCCTAATATCCTAAGGTGTATCCTAACTTCTATGGCTTTTGTAGTACATCTGTAAGGAGAGAATGAGTGGGCAATATGCTAAGGTTTATCATCTATTCCTTTATTCATCTTTTTGGCAAATATTCACCAAATGTCTCCATGTGCTATATGCTGTGTGAGGTGCTGGAGTGAGGAATAGGGGGAGTGAAGAAAGAATTGTAGTAAAGTCAGGAATAAGATTCTACATGGATTTCTGGGCCCTAGTCCTAGACAAATCAGACAGGCTGTGCCAAGAGCAGTGAACTGTAATACACTAATATATATTATTAGTTCAGGAGGTCCAACTGGAAAAAGATGAAAGGGGTTCATTCATGTTCTCTGTTATACAGCAGGTCCTAGAATAATGTTTCATTACAATGTTGATGAGATATGTAGGAACTTAACTTTTGTTTCTATCAGTTAGCCTGTGGTAAATTTGCTTTCCTTATACATTGTTTCGCTTAAAGTTGCAGAATTGATTGCCCATATTAAGTGAGGACTTACTGTAGTTCCATATTGTCTGTTATAATTTTCATAACTAAGGGTTTTTAGGGAGGGGCTGCCCAGTGGAAAAGATCCCCATGATCTTTATTCCCTACTCTTTCTTAGAAGATCCTCAAGCCATAAAAGTATTGCAGAGACAGCTCCCTTTTTAGGTGAATATTATAGTCATCAGTCATCCAGTTCCTTAAGACATATGGAAACCCAACCTTCCATCAAAGGAATGCAAGTCCTGCCAGATTGTCTAAGCAGAACCATATTTCTATTTGAAAGAACATTTAACTTTAAAAAGACTTCTATGTAAAAAAAAAACTTCTGACTTATGGTGAGGTCTAATAAAGCTACTATTTATCCAATCCAGTCTCTGAACCATTTTTAAATTAAAAAAAAAATGCTCACATTTATATATACCCAAATGAATATTCAATAAAATGTGTCATAGGCACTGAAGAAACTTCAGAGAAGTTTCAATTTTTTTGTTGTTGTTTTTCGTAATATCTTGTTGTGGGAGTAAGTAAATTGTCTCTTAGGGTTACTATTTTGAATACTCCTCTATATAATTACTTAAAAAGTGATTGACTTAATATACACTTTAAGGTGACACCTCATATAAAACTGATTCCCTTCTATATCAGTACCTGGTTGATGATCCAGCTGATACTGATGGGACTAAAACTCATTGGATATCTAGCATTTGAGGAAATGAAATATGAATAAATAGGGAATCTACCATTCTATCATTCGTAGTATCCAAAAATCAAAAGGAGAATGTGGAGGGGGAATAGGAGAAGAATAAGGGAAATAGTGAAAGACATAAAGAAAATGAAGATGCAGAAGTGGAAAAGGGAGAAAAAATTTTTTGAAATCCCAATGCATTGTGATAAAATTTACATGGATAAGCAAAGAAGAGAAGTCTAGACATTTGTATGAAGAAATAATATATGAGGCACCTTTGAGAATTAGGAATGCTGATAACAGAATTTAAAATGATGTTATACTTATTGTGAAATTGCGTTGCTTTTACTTATACCCTGAAATATATGCCTTTGGGGATGCTGGTTAATGTAGTTTGGTTGATTATTATGTTGCTTTAACATCCTGTGGTGAAAGCAATCTGGCAAACTAACCACATCGCAGGACAGATCCTAAGGAAATTTA
This sequence comes from Rhinolophus sinicus, assembly GCF_057876585.1. Lineage (NCBI taxonomy): Eukaryota > Metazoa > Chordata > Mammalia > Chiroptera > Rhinolophidae > Rhinolophus > Rhinolophus sinicus. The sequence continues at coordinate 133,731,498 of NC_142503.1, forward strand.
CCAGAAGAACGCTGTCTTCTCTCAACTCCATTTGTATTTGGTAGCCCTCTTGAGAAGGTGATTGGAAATACTTCAAGAACTTATACTGGGACATTCTCTGTCAAAAAACAGTGAACAATCAACGATATCATACTCAATACTTGTTATTATCATTTTATAAATATGTTTGGAGCGATGATTGCCATTTTTGATATGATAGATGCAAAGGTTAATAAGGTATAAATCTTTCTTCCAAAGAGCTTATTCTCTAGAATGTCAAACATTTTAGGCTTCTATAAGAAGAAATAAAAATCAAAAGCTATGCTTCTATGATTATTAGGGAGTCAGTTGGTCTTGGAGACTATTTTTCTATTAACCAAACAATCTGAATATGCCATGTGACTTACTAATATGACTTACTGATTCAACCCTGCAGATTTTTTGAGTTCTTCGGCATTGGGTTGAAATAGCTTAACCTGAGATTAGAGTAACAAGGTGGGAGTAACTACGGGGCGGGGATACAAAGGAGGTTCTCTCTTCAGCAATTTAAATTGACAGTTCCTTTTTTTATTTTTTTAGCTTTGCACATAATGCATTAATTTTAAATCAAGTGTTAGTCATCCCAGCCCGGGGAATCAAGAAGTTGGCGATAGGTATCTTGAAGGACTCTGGGATGAAAGCTGGGGGTATCTGAGTTAGAGACCATGTAGGTAAGGATGTTATTGCCTCTTTTCATAGGCTCAGGTTCTAAATTCATCAGAGGTTTGATTCCTAGAAGGAGGGGGAAGAAACAACTTTTAAAAAGAATTAAGAGTTATTATAGATTACCTGTTTATAGCTATTTGAGATGGAGAAACATATTTACAAGTTGCTTGTAGGTATGTTTTTAAACACATTTTAGAAAATTCTAGTATAAATAGCAGAAACCTATTAATGAATCTACACCTCATGTTTCTGAACACTGGCATTTTTTTTTTTAATTTCATTTTTTGGGATATAGAATAAAAATGATATTGAACATTAATTCTGTACCCCCAAAAGTCATATAGTTCTAATGATAAGTTATTAAATGTAGAGGAGGAAATCTAACCCAATTTCAAATAACACACAGGAAAACACAAAAATATTTCAACAAAAGATTTTTTTTAAAAAGATCAGTAAGATGCAAAGCACCTCAAATTAATCCCTGTATCTGTTTTTATTTTTTTCTTTTCCTTTCTTTTCCCCTGTATCTCTCTGTTTAGGACAAGGTCCAATATGAGTTCAGCCCTGAATACATTTTCTGTTCCTTTGTAGACTGAGGAGAAAACACAGGTTAATACAGTAAATGTGTTAGAAAATATAGCTAATTTAGGTTATTTTTACAGTTTTGTTTCTTCAGAAGAACGATTGTATTTTGTGACAATTTTGGTCTTTCAGAATATTGACTGAGGTTAAATTCCTATTAGGAAATCAGAGGTTCTTCCTTCATATCTGTGGAACTTGAACATAGTGCATCATTGCTGATGGTACATAGTAACTATTCCATAAGTTTATATTAAATTAATTGTCTAAATTATAATATGGAGGAACTCAATCCGAATAAACAGTTTTGTATTTGATGAGACACAGAAGCTTTCATGGAAGCGGCTATTCCTTGATTATACAGATGAGTCCAAATTTGTCCTGTGGCACAGCCACTAAACAATTTAAAAAACATATTTTCTTTTTTATATTACCCTGAGTCAGTTAGACCCACCTGGCTGAGTTATAGCTCAGTGAAAGAAAATTCTGAAGATTTTCTTTGTTAGTTTCATGTTTGAAGTAAATACCCTGAAACTTTTATAAATGTAATGGTTTTCTCCTAAAACTCACTAATACCATAACTATACTAATAAAAGCATAATGTATATTATTAGGTCTGAACTCTTGGCCATGGGTATCTGAGCATCTCAGAAATGGTCTGTGCATGAGTGTCATAAATGACCATTTTATAGATAGATAATGTTCTTAATCCATAATTCTTTATTGCTGATGGTGATTGCATTAGATGATGACCCATAGCTATTAAGAGTCAGTTTTTAATATCACAACCATTTAGAAAGGTTAATGGACTCAGTTTTGAGACTTAACCTTTGGATGCTGCAGGTTAAGAGGTTATATTTGTGCAGTAAAATGTCAGAAATATCTACTTATTTTCATTTCTCGATGTACTTTTAGTGTGGTTATATGCAGTAACTGTTATTTACCAAGCAAACTAAAGGAAACAGTATGTGTCGCATAAGACACGTTTCTAGAGCAGTGAGATTCTTTTAAAACCTACATTTCATATTTGGCTTTTATTTTTCCTTTAGACACAAGAATTGAAATGTGAGCAAATATAACCTAAATCAGCTGAGAAATATTTATTACTATGTCTGTTCCAAAAAAAAAAAAAAATTACAATTCATAGTTTTCTTGGCTAATTTGGAAAGTTCACATGCATTTGATGGGGGATTGGTCATTTAGGAAAGTCATGAATCCCTGTAGATGGTACCAGTCCACAGCCCAGAATTTTCAGAGGAATAAAATGTGTCTATCTGGATTACGATAATTCCATTTCAGAAATCGAATTGGGGTTCCATTTATTATTTGTTTGCCACCCATCATCCATTATTCTTCCTAACATCACCCTTATTCCCTTTTATTCCATCCATTTATTGTGAATAGGCTTTGTGGGAGGAAAATTCCAGGCACATCCCTTCTATGATGGAAGCCAGAAGCTGAGTCTGTAAATATGAGTAGTTACAATAACGGCTCCTAGTGAATTACACCTTCTTGTATTCACTCCACATGGACTCTGGGCATGACCATCTGACTTGTTTGGAGCAACAGGACATAAGCAGACAGGATTCAAGCAGAAGCTTGAAAAGTGCTTGCACCTTAGGCTACCCTCTCTTGCTTGCTGCTTTGAGAACACATCTACAGTATGAAAAAGTATAGGCTAAGGTGTATGAAGAGAAACCTTGAACCAGTGGCTTCCTTGCAAAATACCCATCAGACATGGGAGTGAGGCCATCCAGGACCAGTCAGTCCTCTGCTGACGTGCCTATGCCCATTCCCTGTTGCCTAAACTCCCAATGACTCTCTGAGCTTCTTGACAGTTTTCCAAGGAATTACTTTTTTACTAATTTAGCCAACATTGGTCTCTAATGCAACCAAGAACCCTAAATAAGATACGTTCTTAAATGGAGACTTTGAAAACGCAAAGGGATTACTTGAGAATAACACAAAAACACTATGAACATACACATATTCATTCAGAAGTGAATTTATGAGTGAAGTCTATGTATATTCATTAGTTTTGATTATCAAACATTCCTTACCAGGGAGTGGTTGATAGAACCTGTTAGGAGCCGGACAATGATATTAACTTCGCTAACTCTGGCTAGAAATCTGAGTTGCCACTTCTTGTTTAGTTGTTATATATGCTGTGTGGAGTTCAGTCTTGAAGTTACTCAAAGAGCAGTTATAGTATTTAAAGACGTTGTGCCCTATGCAGCATTCTGTTTTTCTCCATTTCGTTGATATATAATTGACATATAACATTGTATTAAGGTATACACAACACTCTTTATTCTTGTATTCTCTTGTGCTTTGGGGGTATTTGTTTTTGTCCTTTTGCCCCATGTTTTTACCTTCTGTGACCCACACTGCCATGGGATTCTGCTCTTGCAAACGGCACCATCCAAGTGTCTTCCGTGTTGTTTTGTTTGCTGTGTGAGCTCATCATCTGCTTTGTGCTCTTAGAAACTTCATGTAATGACCGTGTACAATGTATAAATTATCCTAAAAGATACAGCACATTCACTTTTTCATCCATAGCTCTTCCCACAGGCTGAATCAGTGCATAATTATTGATAAATGTTTCTGTTTTCACTACTTCAAGGACAGAGGTGATATCTTGTTGTCATTTGATTGCTTCAGTTCTTCAGCTCTAACCTGGGCTTGATAGGTGGTTAAAACATGGTCTGTGTGGATGTGTGTATTTTATTGTGAGAAGATCCTGGCTCATAAAGCGGGCTCTCACCACAAAGAGGTAAAGAATGATGATGCTACTGCCATACACACTGCTTTATAGATAGACTGTGCTCAATACATATTCATTGACTTGAAGTTAAATCAAGTGATTCTCCAAGATTAGAGAATCGGTCCTCATTCTGGAATGAAGAAATCTGGAGTTTCTGATACTATATAACCCCTTCCACAGTACAAGGAAAAGGAAGTTATTCCCTTTTGATAAACAAATAGGTGTTCAGTCACAGAAGATGAGGAACCATGAGGGCATACAATAAGGATATGAAATCTGAAATCTGTGGAAAAAAAGGAGCAGGCCTTGGAGGTTAAATAACAATTTTCTTTTTTTTCCCTAGCATCACTCCACCAAAGCTATCACAATCTATTCAAAGACTGTAAATTTGGTATTTGTACATTAGAAGGTACATTCAACTGACAATGCCAGGAAATCCATTTTTACAACTTAACAATTTCTGTCAACATTTAAAAAATGTTTTCTGTATCCATTTCTTGGGAGACTCATAAAGTTGGCTTTCCTGAGTGTTTTTGGTTTCTGCTGTTTGTTCATTCTTTAACTATTTTTTACTTCCATTTCAAGGAAAGCTGTTGGCCATTTTCTCACCTTCTTTGGCTTTGGCCGTGATGCTAGGTGATTCCAATATAATTAGGTGAGATTTTTATAGGCCCTCAAAGGCTAACAAAATAATAAATGTGGCAGTTCAAATAATAGCAATCATAGCAGGTCAAGAAAAAAAAAAAAAATCCTTTCAACTGAGATTGACAAACCCTAATGTTATCAGAGTTTGGAAATGCAGTACACTTTCTTTTTTCCTTCTTACTTATTTTTAGCTTTTTTTTTTTTTTTTTTTTTGTATTGCGTAGGGATATTTTCATTCTGTCTCAACTGTTAACTGATTTTTTTTTCGTTGGAATTTTTCAATGCATAGATTCTGCTTTCTGGGAAATAGAGACTCACATATTATAACAAAATACTTTTCCTTGAGATTATATTTATTGCAGACCTTTCAAAGAAACCATTTCTCTAATTACTCTTATAAATCAAGATGTTATAGATTTCTTTGCATTTTCTTATCCTTTTCATTTTAAAAGTCATGTGTTTATTACAGAAAATTAAGACACTACAGAAAAGCACAAAGAAGAAAATTGCAATCATTATTTTCCTAGTCATAACTACTGTTGCCCTTTTGTATCCTTTAGTCTTTATGACTAGGTGTACGCATGTATGTGATATATATACAACTGGAATTATGCTTTTTATTGAACAATATGAAATATGAATGTAACAGTAAACATAAGGGTTTATAAAACGTCAAGTAGTAAAATTTCAAATGGAGCTTTTTTATAATTAAAACTATTTAAACGAAAGCATGACAGAAATCGGTCAAATTTCTATAGTGTGGATAGGAATACAGTTAATCTGTAGGTATGGATAGCTCTCACTGTTTAGGTGGGAACTTGTCAAAATTAACTACAGCCTCTATAAAATGACAAAGACTTCAGATGGCTCTGCAAATAATATTCTAAGGTCCACTTTGATATTTATACTAATTATTTTCCATTTGACTTCAAGGCTGCTCACCTCTCAATCGTCACCTAGCATTCTCTTTCTTAAGAAACTGAGCAGTTACCTATCACTGGTTGAAATAAGCAAAAATAAAGCTCACAGCGTTTTTCCTTTATTTTACCTTTTTTTTTTAATAAGCATAGCTTTATTCACTCTTTTTCCATCGACACTTAACAATGTGGCTTCTAAAAAAGATAACAAGAAATGGTTCCGTAGCATTCCATAGCCTCTCTCTGTCTCCCCCGCGCACTGCTAACTCTTTTGTTTGTACAATATTCTTTTATTCTGAGCAATATAACATTTTAGTTCTTGTAATAAATGCCTTCATGTGAAGCAGTTCAGCTAAGAGAATGTTATTAGACTGTGCTCCCAGGCAGCGCACCTCCACACGATCAATACAAAGCTGGGCCTCAGCTCATTCCCTCTTTGCTTAAATTCCCTGCAAATGTGCAAGAGAAGCAGCAGAGGGTGTCATCAATCACAGGCCACTGTGACATATGCTGAAACCTGACCAGGGCCGAGATGTTTTAATAAGGCATCCATTAAAACCCTCAAATAAATTGCAATTTGAAAACAGAACATAATACCAGCCAAGTTTTCCTCATCCATCTTGTGGCATGTCATGTAATGTAATTGCGTTGTTAATTTATCCAAGAACTTTCTCAGTACACTGTTTCGTTGGCACCGCTTAATTTCCCTGTAGACTATTTGTATGTGTGTGTGTGTGTGTGTGTGTGTGTGTGTGTGTGTATGTGAGACAAGAGAAAGCAAGAGGGAGAGCAACTGGAGGAGAAAAAAAGACAGAATCTGTGTTTATTTCTGTGTGCTTGTGTGCCTGTTTGTGTGTCTGTTGGTTCCTTGGAGGAAACAGTCATGTTTCTGCTTAGCATGGTATTAGCCAGAGAGCTGGTCAGAAATTTGAAATGTTTGACGTTTTGTCAATGGCCCCTGAGCATCCCGAATCTGCCTCACCAACTCTGGCCTACAGCAGGACCACCTCCTTCCCCAGCTCAACTTGCCACTGCTTTGTGCCCCCTCCAGAGTGGGATCACTCAGAGTGCCTGTGGATCCCATCAATAAATATTGACAGAAGTGTTGAGGGGCCACCAAGGAGCACTATACAATGACACTCAAAGCAGGACAGGGCTGATTTTGGTTCCCTAGCTCTTGGAGTCCTAACTGAAAACTTTTGACAAGGGTAAGAAAAGAAAGAAGTTATAAATCAATAGGAAAGAATGAAAAAGTATTTCTCTGGAATAATATTAAAGTGACCATATATGTATGTATGTATGTATGTGTGTATATATATATACATACATACATATACACACACACACACATATATATATACACACACACACACAGATGTGTGTGTGTGTGTGTATATATGTATATGTGTGTATATATATATATATATATATATATATATATATATATATTCAATCACTTATTTTTTTAAAGCTTAGAGGAAAGATAAAGGCCGGCAGGGGCTTGTATAGATTTCTTTGTCTTCTAAGCATAAATCTAAAAATAAGTAATGCAATTCTTCATGTAGGGCTATATCAGCAGATTCTTCACCTTTGTTCTTCTGCGTTTTCTTAATCTGTTCCTTCTTTTTTTTTTTTTTTTTTTTTCTATAAAAGAAGCCATTTGGGAGGCAGAGGGTAAATCTCTCCCCCCCACACACATTCCATCTATAGCTAAGATATCACAGTAACGATGATGCCAATCAAATATTGGTTTAAAACTGCCAAATGTCTTTTCGAGACCTACTGTTTCAAAGTCATAAGTTGTTGAACTAATGACAGAGGAGAGAAGACAGTGGGACAAAAGAGGAAAAAAGTCCACCATAAATCTACTTGTGTAGCTGTTGTTTTATGATTATTAATGAAGAATAAAATATTCCTTTGAGATATTTTTATTTGTAAAAACAGAATTAAATATAAAGCATGTCACTCAATAAATTAACAGCCACCCTTAGTAGACTCTTATGCCTAAGAGTGTTACCAGTTGGCCCCGGGAACGTAGTGGCATTCTACTGTGCAATCTGCATACAAACCATTCTTCTGCAAGGCTCCAAGTTATCACTATGCAAACTATTAGACAATCGCTGAGCATGAGAGGTGCCAGGGAAAGCCAAATTAGTTTCTGCTTTCTGCTAATGGATGACCTTTGTGATTTGGATCAGGTGCTGAAATTCAGTTAGTCAGAAAGGCAGGAGAGTGGGGAAAATACCTAAAATAATTTTCTCTCTCTACAGAGAAGATGCCTGGCTACCACCTGCCCAATAAATGTCAATTGGTTTATTTTATTTTATTTTATTTTTTAAATAAGCATCCTGATTGAAAACCATTGGATGCTGGGTTGAGAGGTGTAGGGGAGTAAGAGTGAAATCGCTAAAAAATGTAAAACCAAAAAACATAAAGCTGAAACAAAACCTTTAAAAAATTAGACATGAGAATGGTTAGTTCTTTTCTAGGGAACTTGTTAACACCTCAGTGTTCTAAGTATGTTCTTAAAGCTTTACTGAAATTTGAGATGATTTATTATGCTTAGTAGAAATGATGTTTGGTTTCTTGCAGTTAAAAATATTTTGAGGTTTAGTTGAAATTTGTTTGGAATTGGGAGTGCAATACCCCAAGCAACATTCAAGGGATCAGAACCAACAGGAACTGGAATATACAGAAACACTGTTTCTTTAGCTCCACGTGAGTCTGGGTTGCCAACTTGCACATGCTTCTAATGTTAGCGCAAGTTTTCTGGCAGTCCCATTGTAAGCTCCATTTCACAGGCATCCTCTGCTATTTTGGCATTTTAACGTTGGCCTTGCTTCTTTTGATTTCCTTGTCCAGAAATACAGTTATTTTAAAAGCAGCATAATTATTATTGGATGTGCATTTTTTTTTTTTTAAGTTCCAGCTCGAGATGAATTCTTTCTTGCATTGATATTTAGCTACCACCCTTGCAATGCATGGAAGGAATAAAACATCAAAGACACGGAGGACATGGACCTTTAATTCCTCTTGTGTATTGCAAGGGCACGGATGAAATGTCAGTTCCCAAGGTGATTATAGAGTGCATGTTGGCAAGAATGAAATAATTGTGTCTTACCTAGGGTGTGAGAAATGTATATGTGGGGAGATAAAATTGTAAAGGGACAGACAGTATATGGTAAGCACATGTACAGCACAAAAGAATTCAATTGGGTGGATGACACAGGTCTTTGGCCTTTGTGGAAATCAATGAACTGCTGTTTAGGTGTCTTTTTCAAAGCACAGGGACGTTGAAAGGATAAAGCCTTGACTCTGATCCACTGAGGCTTGCTCGGTTAACCCTAGGATATTTTTAAGAAAGTTGATTTGTTTTCCTCTTTTATATCCTTTTACTCTCAGCTTCCTCGAACTGATTTACAATTCCTGCATCTATTGCTGCCTTTAGCTATGTGTGCCATTATTCAGCTACCCTTCTTGTAATTAAATTCTGCTTGAATTGCTTATGGGCCTAACCTCCTTCCTTAACTTCCATCTGTGACCTCCTGTTTCTAAGTTAGTTAGTGACATTGTATTGGGCACACCATGAATAACCTTTCCTGGCTGTTAAAATACCTGGGTCTAAATTTAATTTGAGGTTTCATCTTTGTACAAAATTCCCTGCAAACTTGCATGTAAATTCAAAGCCTGATCCATAAAAATCTTCTAGCAATATCATTCTAATTTCAGAAGCCTGGTGAGATGAAGCCATGTGTTATGTTATAAACACCCCAACAAAAGAACTGTGATCTTACCATGTTATTTTTTTCCCCAATGTAATTTTGTAAATGTTGTTGATTCTGCCTCACCATTTGGAGACTCTTGCATGTGTTACTCTTCCAAATTCCCGGCTTTAAAATTCCCTGAAGTCCCATAAGTGCTGGGTTTCTTAAAGAAATAGGTTACCTTCACCCCTACCCAGTACACTCCCCACTCCTCCAAAAACAATCCCCATACAAAAGTGCCAATAAACGAACTCAGCCGCCTACAATGATATTGTCAAGAAAGCCTCAGGAGAAAACCATTTAAATTTCATAGCATAAATCTGAGCTCTTGGCCAACCTTCCTTAGCAAGTTGCAAGCACAAGTCTCATGCTAATTCTCTACCAAACCTCCAGTTTTATGAAAGCTACATTTTATCTGTTTGGTTATTTGCAGTCACTCTCGAGAGTTGGAAAAGGAATATTAGCACCACTCACATTTTATTGTGGGAGTCACCATACTTGGTTGACCCCCTTTTCAGCTCCTATTAAATTTCCTATACAAAGGAAATGAAAATGTTTTATATTTAATACAGCAGCACATAACGAGAAGCTTAGTTATTACACAGAGAGCGGCAATTTTCCGCCTTTGTTTCAGCTATTCCTGTGGAGCTGAAATTTCCAAGCACATTTTTTATGATTTGTTTATTGCTGGCTTTAGAGATGACAGTGAAGGGGGAGTACCACCTTCATGCTACCTACTCTGTGGAAAAGGGCTTTCCGTTTGTACTTATTTGTCCCAAGAAAGTGTGGTCCAGCTTTTTACTGATGTCCCAGTTTCTTGTCGACAGATTAAAAAGTCTAAGAAAAAGAAACCTGGAAAAAAATCACAGATTGAACACAGAGGATTTTTTTTTTTTTTTTTTTTTTTTAATTCCCAGGTACTCTGAGATTACAGTGGTAGGAAAGAACTCCAAATGGGCTCTTAGTGGGTGCCAGGCCTTGTGCTGAGTACTTTACCTTTATTATCTTATTATTAAAACAGTAACAGTGGGATAACAACAGGTATTCTCGTTATCATCACCCTCTGTCTATAGATGAGAAAACCGACGCTTAGAGAGGTTTTCTAATTTGCTCAATGTTGCTAGTCAATTAGGATTGGACCCCAGGTCTGTCTGATTTCAGAGCCCAATCCTCCCCCTTTTTTGAATAATAGTAGTCATTTATTCTGTGTTAATTTTTTAAACATTTACTTTTCCTTGTTCCTCTACTTAATATTTAAATTTATTTTTAACATGTCATATAGCACATAGCTTTCAGTTAGACTCACCAATTTTGCCATATTTTTCTTATCCGCCCATTAATATATATTAATATGAATCTGTGTGTATTTATTTTTTCAAATGGTTTTTGCTAAGCCATCTGAAATAAGTTATAGTCATATTTTACCCCAAAAAAGATATTCTTCCATGTAACCAAAATACCATTGCCACACCGAAAAAAGTGACCATTCATTCAATAATGTCATCTATACAGTCCATATGCAAATTTCACAGCTTGTCCCGAATGACTTTTATTTGTTTTTGATCCAGGCTCCAATTGTGGAAGAGCTTGCCCTACCCTACAGCCTCTCCAGAATATAGTCGGTCCTTGAATAATGTCACTTCATTATCATGTTGATGAGATGCTATAGGACCTCTTGTTTTTTATCAATTAGCCTGTGGTAAAATTGGTTTTGTTATATGTCATTTAGCTTCAAGTCACAGAACCTGTTGAAGAGGTTAAGTGAAGACTTACTGTGCTTGATATAGAGCAAGATAGTTACTGGTTAAAAGAAGTGAGTGAATAGCTTGTGCCTAAGTGTAGCTATTATATTGATTTATATAACATCATAGTAGGTCTATACAGTCTAAAGGCCCTTTCTGCTCTGACATTCTTGGGACCTATGATTCTTTGATGCTCGCTATCTAAAGAGTAAAATAATGGAACAGTTCTGTGATTCTGTAAGCTGTTCTACAGTCATCTCATCTCAGAGTTGGTTATAGCTACCATATTCGGCCTAATTCTATCTTGTTCCTTAAATGAGCCTAAATTTGCCTCGGTAGATCTGTTCCTAAAAAGGAAACTCCTGACATGCCAGGATTCAGAAGGTCATTACTGAGGGAGAAGACAAGGTGGGGGAAAGAGTAACAAAGCAGAAATGGGGGAGAAGTGGAGGATGGGAAGAAGAGAAAAAAACAACCAGAATCAAGTTGATTAAATTTATAATCACAACAACATAGTAATAGTAGCCAAAAGTATATTGAGTGCATAGCCTGCCTGGAGGAATAATGAGGGTTTTAAATGTATGATTTCATTTAATCCTCACAAATAATGTTCCAAAATATGTTACTATTACTCCCTCCCCATTGTATGGAAGAATTATTGAGTCTTACAGAGGTTAAGTATCTTGTCCACGGTCACCTCGATAATACACTGCAGCTGTGCTCAAACCCAAGCTGAGGAAAGAGGGAGGGAAAGAGGAGGGGCTAAGGAATGCTGACATTGGCAGGGGCCCCGTGGTCATCCTCTGCTCCTACTGTGCCCTTCTTTCTCACAAGTTGCTAGTCAACACGTCCTGTCACTGGTCGAGAATCTCATTTCCCCCCCCCCTCTGTCTGCTGCTACCACTGCCTTATTTCAAGCCAACTCTGTCTCTTAACCAGATGCCTGCAATAACTCTTAACAGATTCCCCCCCACCAACTTCTCCCTCACTTAGTCTCTACTCCACAAAACGGTCAGAACATTCTTCCTGGTGATCTTCCTAAACATGTAACTCCCTGTTTGAAATTCTTTGTGTGTCCGTTACTTAGTTCAGTGGTTCTTAACCCTGCCTGCACAAGAAAATCACTTGGAGCACTTTAAGAAGTACCAACACGGATGGATCTTGAGATTATGCTGAGATAAATAAGTCAGAAAAAGTAGAGAACCATGATTTCACTCATGTAATATATAAAACTGAAAACAACAAAGGAACAAGACAACAGATGAATAAACAAAAACTCATAAACACAGACAATAGTTTAGTGGTTACCAGAGGGTAAAGGAGGAGAGACGTTCTAGAAGAGGGTAAACGGGATCAAATATATGTTGATGCAAGGAGAACTGACTCTGGGTGGTGAACACACAATGTGATATGTGGATGATGTATTACAGAATTGTAAACTTAAAACCTATGTAATTTTAACAATTGTCACCCCAATAAACTTAAAAAAAAAAAAAAAAAAAAGAAAGACCAGTGACCAGGCCTCATCTCAGGGATTCTAATTTAATTGTTCAAAAATGGTAGGGTTCCCCCCAAAAAACATACAGGATACCAGTTAAATTTGAATTTCAAGTGAACAACAAGTACTTTTTTTTTTTTTTTCAGTATGCCCCAAATACTGCACTGGACGTACTTGCACAAAAACAAACAAACAAACAGAAAAAAAGAACTAAAATTCTGATTTAACTGGGTGTTCTGTATTTTTATTTGCAAAATCTGGCTGTATGTTTCTGTGTGTTGTCAGGGAGCTGAACGTGAGTATTTAAAAAAATCTCCCCAGGTAAGTCATGTACATCTAGGGTAGAAACCACTGGCTTATAGGAAAAGCTATGAATACAGTATATATCTAAATGCCTTCTCATGGCGTAAAGGACTTTCAGATGTTGGCCTCTGCCTCCTTTCCAAGTCTCACTTCCTCTCTCTCTCTTCCCCATACTTACTCTCTTAAGTGCTGTATACTTTCTTATTTCTGTCTTTGCATATACTGTCTCCCAAGCCTGGAATGTCCTTTCTGGGCTGTTTGATGAACTCCCAGTCATCCTTTAAGACCCAAATCTGACTTCTTAGGTGAAGTGAATTGTGTGGTCTTCTCTACTGCAAAGTTTTGAATATTTGTCTACTGCTGCTACCAACAATTGTATGCATTGTCTATCCTCTTTTTACTAAGCGCTGTATTAGTCATTTTACATTGAATATCTGACTCTCATGATTAAAGTATAATCATTTTTTGTTAATTCAAGTTAATAAACTGTGTTAGTTGTATGAAAGTAGAACCTTTCCAGCAAATGTCAAACATCAATTTTGAGCAAATTAACATATATTGTATTCTTAACTTGAGTATATACTAAAATCATAATACTACATACATATTAAATACAACATGTACTTAAAATTACACATTATTTTTGCCAAGATTCTTTTCTCTCCCTCCTACCTACCAGCCAACAAAACAAAACAAAACAGCTTAGACAAGCACTGTCTCCATGGCTGCAACATTTAGAAAGATGTTTATATTTTTAATCCCCCAGCTACAACTTTCTAGTGGTACTACAGTTTTCCTCAATAACATTTTGGATGTGTCCTGTATTAATTTATGTGAAGCTTTACTGAATCTAATTAAAATGTCTTATTTGTTATTATGTTTTTGACACATTTTTTTCTCATATCTAACAGCATTAACATGTATTATATTAAAACTCCATTAATTTGGATCCTATCAACGATAATGGATTATGATTTGGGCAGAGATTGTGTTGTGGTTTCTATACTCAGTGTTTATTTTACCACATGATTTCTTTTGGAGTTGAAAAAAAAGATGGAGAGGAGTAGAAATGTCTGCTGTTTCATAATCCCTGGGTTAATACTAAAAATAGATTTTCAGTTGAGTAAGGAGGGAAAAGCCTACTGAAGGAGGAGGAACTAAGGCGGTCATAGTGGCCCCAAATATGTAATTCATAGTTGCAGTTTCCATTTACAAAGCAGGTGGAACTCTCAGCAGGAAGGTTTCTTAGTTAAGCTCTAAAGAATCTACTGACAAAATTACTGATTTTGAGAAATACTTTGTCAAATATTATATGACCTTGTAACATTTGTTGTTCCTTTACAAAGCAATCCAACATTTGCAATGTGACCCAAATTTTTGGTTGTATAGGCATAATGTGTTTTACTTTATAGCAGGGAAAATAATGTTATGCTTCATTGAACTTTTCCCCTGTCCTGTGTTTCCCTCTTTTATATGGTAGTGGATATGTGGCCGTTTTCCTATATGTACTCTTAGGGGGTATCAGGCATCTTCTGCTTGTAGTTAAGCCTTTCTAACTTATTGGTTAAAGACCTGCCTCCTCACTAGGTGGTGACTTTCTTAGAGACAGAGTCTGTCATTTACTCTATCCCAAAGCCAAGTATTGTGCTTTCTACAAACTGAGTTTTTAGCTAATTTCCTTAAAAGATGACATGTGACACTTACTAGAATATAAACTGCTAGCAACAAAGTTAGTTGGTATTAACTTGAAATAACAAATCAACAAATGAATACATTTTACTCAAGACATATGATATTAAAGTCAACATAAAGTGCCTAACAAATTGCTTAGCCAAAAGCAGATAGACAATGCATACAATTGTTAGTCGGGGTACTCAGGATAGCAGATGTGCATGCAGAACTCATGTGCACGTAAGAATAGTGAGGAGCATACTTTCACTTTGCCTGCAGAAGTCAGATTTGGGTCTTAAAGGATGACAGAGTTCATCAATCAGACCAGAAAGGAAATCCCAGACTTGGGAGACAGCATGTACAGCCATGGAGATAAGAAACTGTATGGTGTTTAGGAGGGTGGGTGTGGGGTGTGGAGGGAGAGAAAGAGGTAAGACTTGAAAAGGAGGCAAGGAACAAAAACATCCGAATGACTAACAGGCACGTAGATAGGTGCTCATCATCACTAATCATCAGAGAAATGCAAATCAAAACCATAATGAAATATTGCCTCACACCTGTTAGAATGGTTAGAAAGGGAAGAGATAACAAGTGTTGGTGAAGATGTGGAGAAAAGGAAACACTTGTGCACTGTTGGTGGGCGTGTAAATTGATCCAGCCACTATGGCAAACAGTATGGAGCTTCCTCAAAAAAAAAAAAAAAAAAAAAAAAAAAAAAAAAAATATATATATATATATATATATATATATATATATATATATATATATATGACTACCATAATCCAGCAATCCTACTTCTGGGTATATGTCAAAAGTATATGAAAATAGGATCTCTCAGAGATACCTGCATTCTCATGTTCATTGCAGCATTATTCACAGCAGCCAAGGTATGGCAATGACCTAAGTGTCCATCAATGAATGAATGAATGAAGATGTCACACACACACACACACACACACACACACACGAATATTTCTCAGCCATGAGAGAGAAGGAAATCCTACCATTTGCAGCAACATGGGTGAACCTTGTGGGTATTATGATAAGTGAAATAAGTCAGTGAAAGACCAATATCACTATCACTTATATGTGAATCTGAAAAAGCCAAACTCATATAAGCAGAGAATTGTGGTTACGAGGGGCAGGGGGTTAGAAGGACTGGGGAGAAGGATACAGACTTCCAGTTATTAAGATGAGTAAGTTCTGGGGATTTAATGTACCACATGGTGACTATAGTTAGAAATACTGTATTACTATATGCTTGAATGTTGTTAAGGGAGTAGATAATAAATGTGTTCATCACAAAAAATGAAATGGTCATTATGTGACATGATGGGATTGTTAGCTAATGCTATAGTGATTCTCATCCTTGCAATAAGTAAGTTTATCAAATCAACATATTGTGCACCTTAAACTTATACATTGTTACAGGTCAATTATATCTTAGTAAAGCTGGAACAAAAAGGAGACAGGGCCCAAACTCTGAAGGACATTTTATGTCATAGCAAAATGTTTAGATATTATTTTATATATTCATAATTTTCCTATAAGCCAGTGGTTTCAACCCTTGGTATTTATTCAATAAATACTTAAATACTGATCTCTTTCTAGACCGAGAGAGTTTGTTTTCATATGACTCATCTGCCTAATATCCTGATTTATTTAAAGATGAACCTGCTATAATGATAATAAACATAATTTATATTTGCATAGTACTTTATACCTTTCAGATCAAATAGTTTTCCAAGAAAAAATAAGTAATTTATTTCGATCCTCATAACAGCATTGTGAAATAAATAGGGAAGATGTTACAAAGAAAAAAGAGAAGTTAAATTATCTTCTGATTCTATATAGCAAGCAAGAATACTAATAATGCACCATCTCTTGCCTCATTGCCCACTCTTGTCATCTATTTAACATTGAATTATAATGCAAACAACACAGAGGATATTTTATTTTCTTAGCAGTTGGTCTGAGAATTCCTTGAATTCCTACATTTGTGGGGATACTTTCACGATGAGTCCCTTGAGATGAGCTTGAGACTCTTAAGGAGTGTGCTAAAAGTGTAAGAAATAGTCGTAGGAAACATTTTAGAGAATAGTAGAGTCGGCTAATTGTCAGGGGTTTGGTTTGAATGAAAAAAGGTATACAGATTTAGGATAGAATTTCGATCTAGATAAATTTCTCTGTATAATAGAGGGGAAGGCATTCAAGGTTGGAGATCACCATGTCTAGGAAAGAAGAAACAAGAACCAACAATACTAGATCACATGGAAAAAAGAGACGCCCGTCTCTTGCCAAAAAGAGATAAGAACAAGAGCTATGTCTGAGGTGGGTAGCTTTAGAATATGTGATTGGAATCCTCCCTGGTGTTTCCCTCAGTTGTCTTCACTTTTATACATTACTCACTGATAGTTGTGTGTGGAAGCTAAACGTGAGAATGAAAAGATACCATATTTGGGTGCCATAACGTAGTCCTATTGGTGAACCCAATTTACGTATAAAGACCATCAATTTTGAAACCAGACTAACATACTAGCTATGTGACTAAGGAGACTTCTGTTTCCAAAACCGGGATGATGATACCTGGCATATATGATAATTTCAAGGTTTAAAGTAGTGATAAAATATGTGTGGAACCAAGACTATGTTTGGGACCCTATATCAGTCAGTAAACCATGGCTATAATTATTGATGCAACTAAGCTCACCTACGTTAATAGGGAATAAAAACTCATATATTGATGTTGAGAGACCCATGAAGCTAGAAGCCACAGTGCACACAATCCCTGCACAAAATGAAGCAGTCTGGGTTCAGTGAGTACTTTTTATGTCATTATATCTCTCCATCTCCATCAATCTTTATATGTGCTCCACTCTCATATTTTTTTTCACAAAGATTAAAATCTCATTTACACGAAGGTTTTAAGACACGAGTGGCTTACAAGGTTCAGTGATATCTTTCTAGGAGTTGAAAGAGCGCTTGTACAGGTGGTAAAAGTAAAATGAATCTTTGACTGGAATTTCAGGCATCAAACATTGGGGTGTTGAATTGAGAAAGAAATACTTGAAGCCCTTGAAATCATACCAGGTTAGGTGGTCCCTGACTCTGCTTGTGCATGAGGTCTACGTAGTTCCATTTTAAGATCACACTCACTGGGTCTTAGGATCTTACAGTTGAGCAATATTCACACAGGGATGCATATTTTCAAAGCCCTGGTCATCAACATCCACGTGTACTTTCGTCTGGTAATGGTTCTGCAGCTGAAGCATCATTCTGGTTCTTCTTTCATACCTCTTCTTTAACAACTGTCCTCCTACTTCATGAAAAAAAAGCATACCACTCACTGGTCTGCTCCAGCATACCAAATAAAGATATAATTGTTGATGTTGTCATCTGTGTGAAGCCTCCTGTAACCGAAGTGCCACGAACTTAAGATCTTTCTCTTTCTTAAGCATACTTTTATTAAGAATGAACAGTAGAATTAGAAAGGGGCAGTTTGCCCAAGATGATATACTATTCCAATTCAAGTATATTTGTAAAGTGAGTGGCAGAGGTTATATTTTCTTCTCAGAGCCTTGTCTTTTTCGGTTTGTTTGTTTGTTAAATTATTGTCAAAAAATGAGTGATTCTCAATGGAGAGTCTCTTGGGAGCGAAGCAAAGGGAGAGACTGTGAGAAATAGGGCAAATCTCCATGCCTGGTCTCTCTCTATACCTACCTACCTATCTACCTACCTACCTAATGTATCTTACAGCTAGAATTTAGAGGTAAGATATTGTCATGGGGATGCATAATAAATAACATATCTTTGAATTGAAAAATAACATCAGACTTTTTTTCCTATCAAAATGTAAATTTGATTTGATTGATTGATTAGACAATGGGAACTGACTTTGCCAAGTAAGGTGAATGGTGAACACTTTCCAAAAATGAAATGAATCTTCAGCTCCAAGTTGACAAAAATATACTCAAAGCATGTGATAAGATTAAAGCATTTTATTTAAAAACATATTGGCAAATATTTATTGACATTCACAATATTTTTATTTTCCCAACCATCCCTTGAGTATATCAGGATTCAAAGTGCTTCAAAATAAAAGAGTAGGAGGAATAATTAATAATTATTTGACACGTATTGGTAAAGCCTTCTTGGTATATTTCCCAGAAAGTGAGGCAATGAATTGTTGTAATGACTGGGTGCCAAAGCCTTTCCCAAGGCAAGTTGTTCATAATTTTTTTTTTTTTTTTTTTGCTTTCAGTAAAATTGAAGGAGCACCTAGTCAAATAGTTAGTTGATAAAGCACTAGAAATAATTTTGGATGATAATTCACTATATGATATTTTGTCATTTAACTCAGAAGAATACCAATCGTTGAGTGACAATACTATCACAAAATTCCTTCCATTTCCAGTCACCTATTTGTGTGCACAAGGTTGTTGTTGTTTTCTTCAGTGTTTATATCTATAAGTGAGGAAAGGAATAGAATGGATGCTCAACTGTGTTTCACTCCGGCAGTAATATTTATCCATAAATACATTAATTAAAAATGAAACCAGACCCTTCTATTTCATTAAGAAATACATATCCAATGAGATTCATTGTATACAATTTTTACCCATTTATAACTTATTTCTGTTGTTATCATTCGTGTACTAATTCTAATGATATTTGTAATAATAACCAAATGGGAGATAATTTTTTAACTGTAGATCCTTACACTAGAGAAAAATAAATAAAATTTTAATTTACATTTTTATTACAGAAAAGTAAACATAAGGGCAATCAATAAAAAAAACCTTCAAGAATAAAAATATGAGGATAAAATTTAGTTGGGAAATTAGAATAAACATACATTTGAGGAGAAAAGGGAAAACTCTAAAATTCCCAACTGTTAAAGACAATCTCATTCTTTTTTTTTTTTTTTTGTAGATTATGGTAGATTAAAATCTTGACAGTATTTAGAGATTTTGTTTTTTAAATGTTAATATTCACAGCAAACCAGAAATTTTATATTTTTGACCATTAACGTATTATGAAGAGCTTTACATACCAGCTTAAAATAGATTTTTCATAGCTATTTCAGGGATCAAGAAAGCAAAAACAATGAAAAACTGAATACTACAAAGGGAAAGAGACAGTTGTGAAACATTGAGTTATCTCCCTCGGCCCGTTAAGGGAGGTTGTCCAGCTACAGTCAGGTCCGCATCTTACTGTGCTTGTATGAGCTTCTGCAGCACACCTCCTGCTGTGAGCACGTGCGATAAAAATACACCTGGGTAGCTGTAAACCTGCACATTTTTAGAGGCATTGAAGTTGAATCAAGAACAAAATGGCTTCTGAGGCAATTATTTTACCTTAGGATACAAACATTGCTAATAGAGAAGCTTAGTCCCCAATGTTCACTGTTTAGAAATAACACACATTGAGTTCTTATGAAGATACTTTCCTTTCCAATTCATTTATCATTCTTTTCCACTGGAATCCAATGAACACAATTGATATAAAATTTAATGGAGATTTGACCGCAGTCCAGATACACACTTACCGTGGAGAACCTGGGACGTGACACTGCGCTGACTCTACAGAAAATCCCTTTGCTCCTATTAAGAATAGTGGATTCAGGATCTAAGGATGAGCAGCTAAATTTTATCCATATGTACTAGGAAATAACATTTTTTATGACTACAGATACAACTAGCAGTGGTCACCTATAAAGATTTTAAAGGCTATCTCAAGGTACAGCCTTGACTAAAGACAGATTAATGAACTGAATGATTGCAATTATCAGTATTCATAAAAAATAATAGCCAACAGTTTAAGATCTTACACTGTGTTTGTCCTAAGTGCTTATCGAACACTGTTCTGAATGCATTACCCACATTATCAGAAGTAATCCTCACAACAAATCTGAGTTAGACAAATATCACCCCCATTTTATAGGGAGGGAACAGAGAAGTTAAGTAACCTTCCAGAGTTCACCCAGCAAATAAGTGGAGAGCTGGGGTTTGAACTCAGCGTGTATGGTTCTAGAGCCCTGCACCTAATCTTTCTATTACATGTTACTTTATGGGAAATGCTGCCATAGACAAAAGAAATTTATACTTCTTGAAGGTGGGTTTTTAAAAATATGGCAAGGGCAGATGGAAGAGGAGGTTTGGGATAGTTTGGCCCTATGCCTAGAATTAAACATTCGCTAATTTCTTTTGCTCTCTCCTGTTTCTAAGGAAATTGCCACACACACTTATTTTATTATCATTATTTCTATCTGACATGCTGTGCAAGAACATCACAATTTAAAATATCTTAATAACAACCCAAAGAAAGGGACTTAAAAGTAATGTTCAGAGAAAAAACAGATGGCCACCAAGTACAAATACTGAATTCTCATAATTTTGTACGGGGAATAGATGTGATTGGTAAAAGGTTATGCTAATAAGCAAAATGTTCTTGTATTGTTCTGAGCTTATTATTTAAAATCATTTCTGAGATTTGTAACGTTGTTAAAGTAGTAACCAAAGTAGATTCTGGCAAAATAAACTCTAAGTCTTCTTGAAGAAGATGGTCTGATTCAATCAGCTCCTTGAAAGTCCGTGAAAAACTCAAACTAAAAATTAAGTGTTACCGATAGGATGGAACAGCCTCCATTCATTTAAGGCATGTGCTGCTAACTCGTATCTCAAAATACCAAGGTACTTGTATAAACCTGGACTCTGTGCTGAAGCTATTTTTAAACCCCAGAAACTTCCTGGGGAAAAGCTCAGTAAATAGTGCCAGGAAACTTGAATCCAGGATCCAAACGCTTCAGGCCTTTCTTGGTCACCTTTGAACCTTGTCTTGCAGTCTCCTGCAGGGCAGTCCCCCGCCCCCACTCTTGGCTGGAGTCTCAGCTTCATGAAAGTTCACACCCTAGTTCAAGAGCCCTACTGTCCTTTTCTTCACCCTTTTTTGGATGACAACTGTTTCCTTCCGTTTGGCTGTGGAAACAGTGATTTTGGATTAAAAAAAAAAAAGGATAAATCATCTCGAAAATCCCCTACACAATTCTACAAAAAGGATTTATTCCTATTCCTGGTGGCCTTGTTGTTGTTATCCTCCTGATCCAGCTGTAGTGATGTATTTGCTGGCTGCCTGCCACACACAAAATTCTACCTCGGGACATCCTGCTGGAGGCAAAAGGCCAACCTGGCCTGTTTCTCAGCAGCTGGATTGACAAGTCAATACCCTTAGGACAATGACAATAGTATGTCTGTGTATATTTAGAAACACACGTATTCTATGTGTGTGCTTATGTGTGCATGTATACACAAACCACACATATAACAATCGTTCCATGCATGCTGTGAACTAAGTCTGTGTTGTATGTATATGTTCACATGTATACATGTACTCAGGTTCCAGATATGCTGTAAACTTCCCATTTCTAGTCTAATATGAAATTCATATGCCTCCAACCTTACTTTTGGTCTCTCTCAGTCTAAAAGGATGTTGCTCACTTTTCAGTGTACTCTCAACACAACTCTATTCTGTATTGCACTGACATGTTTTCACTTTGGGGATCCTTAAAGTACCAACACACCTTCTGACATGTAAGTGGCAAACATAATGTTAAACATTATGCTTTGTGTTTCTGGGTTACCCATTCACACATCATTTTGTTTTTATAAGCTCGGAAAGGAAATACCAATCCAAATAGATATCAACATAAACCTTAAACTTCCAGACCTGAAGGTTTAACATGGATTTCCCTTTACTCTATAAATCACTGTCCTAGATTCTACTAAATCTAGCTAAGCAAGCTATATCAATATTTTGTCTGACAACACAGATGCAGTCTGGAAACAAGTGAAGGAAAAAAACAGGTTACAAGTCCTGGGGTTTCATGGACGTTTCTCTACATCTCCCATGCAATTAGAGAACGCAAATTTGGATGGATTTGAACAGATTATAAAGAGAATTGTAATGAAGCCAGAATTTCCTCTGGAAGAATTTTTATTCAAACTGTGCACTGAGGCAGAAACGTGCACTTTGAGTAAAAAAATAGTGGGAAGCAAAGGTTAGAGTCAGGAAAATGGAAAATATTTAAAACATATCTTTCTTGATAAAAAGGTTAGGTAATTATGTAAACATGTAGTGTAAATATTTTAAATATCCAAAGAGGTCAATACATAACGTTGAACGTAAGATGTGGTCCAAGAAAAACTATGCAGCTCAACATGTAGCTCTCCTCTTAATTCACTTATTGCTTTGAATTTAGCAATTCTATTTGAGACTGTAATTTGATGATAAATCATTTCATTCTGGATTTTTTTTTTTTTTTCATCTAGAGATAACGTACAGCAAAATTTGGCTTTACTGAGGCACCATGTTTGAAGCTCATCCTGTGCCTGGTTTTTCACTTCAGTGACAAAACGAAGCACACAGGTTATTATGAATGGAGTTTCATTCAAATAGCATTTAAAATCCTTATGCACAGAATACTCCTCAGTTTAGGACCGAGTCAGAGTAAGAAATCTTATTTCAGTGAGGAAAACATGAAGCAGCTTGAGGAATTGAACAATTATAAACGAACATAGCAATAAGTACCCATTTGTGAGTACAGTAGAAATACAAAATATAGAATGATCAAACAAGTGAGTCAGGGGATCTTGGAGAATGTGACTACTGATTTGGACAATATCTCCTAGTGATCTCCACCCTTTGCTATAGAAGGTGTCTGTAAAATGAGCAGTCTCTCATTTAATCATATGCAGTAAACAAAAATTCACTCTCCAATGCCTGTCCATGTTATCTCCTGAAAGGCATCTCTGAAATGATTTCCCCCTCAGTGCTATTTCTGTGCTCTGTGCATCCACCCTCTGTTGCACGTATCACCCTCTGTTGTAATTTTGCTGTGTATTTTCCTATACTTGACTATGAACACCTTGAGGGCAGAAATTATCTGGGAATCCTAGTACTGTGCCTTACTCAAAATAAATCTTTTATGAGTTGATGGATTGATAGATGGTTGATGAAGGTAATGGTATTAAGCTGGATGCTTGGCATGAAAAGTGCAAATACTGTGTGGAGACATTTCCTATCAGTTCCTTCACTATGGCTTCATCTAATTGCCTTGCCCCTTGTGTGGGGTTCAGAGTAATTATTCTGAATAATATTTCCTTTAAAAGTTCTTTTTTCCTTTTAAGTAGAGTGAGGAGGATGGATTCTCGATGGTATTTCCAAATACCTTTCTTTTAGACTATTACTACATAAGACATTATGAACTATCAAAAGGATTTTATCCTCTTTCTCAAAATAAATCCTTACATGAGATGAGGACCCACTAAGGAACATTAATTGCCAGGTCAGAACTCTTCGTGATCGACTGAATAGATATTAGAGAAATTGTGCAGGTGCTATGAAATTCAAACAATACAAGTAATACTTGGAACACATCAAATCTCTGTTTTCCCATCCCATATTAATTTTCTCTATAGTTTATTTATGCTACCCACTATAGCCCAAAATCTTCTAACTTATTTCTAATCAAATCTGAAAAAACACTTTGTCACTCACCTTGGGGGCTGACTTTTGAAGTGGTACCTAGAGCACTATAGCATGAAAGAGCCTGATTTTGACCTGATTTTCAGATCAGTTAAGTAACTGAAATTTTTTCGAGTACTTCAAATATCCATGTAGATAAAATTTTACCTTTATTTGCAATCCACTGTTTGTTTATGAAACTACTACTCTCCAGTTGTCTTCTATATTTACTGCACATTGAACAAAATGGCAAGAATGTTACTTGTAGCATCCTGGGCTTCCATTACTATTGCAGTCACCACTGATCAGAATAAATATTCTGTCACTATTTATCAAAGAATGGTTTCATCCAAAGTACCACAGCCATTAGCTGCAAAATTAGTTGGAACCTAAGACTTCCTTTTAACAAAATATCCTAATATAGGTCATTTGACCTTCAATTCTGATTGGCAACTTTAAAGCTATAAAGAAATCTGTGAGATTTTGGGGATTGTTTTCAAAAAATGCTTGGCTGGGGGCGGGGGGGGGGGCGGAATTAGAACTGTATTAGGTTCTCAACACTCAACTGCTTGCCAGGTCAGTCTTCTTACTTGCTGAGTAATATTTTCAGGGTTCTTCTGTTTCCGTCAAGTCCAATCTTAATAGCCTCTCTTCTCAAAGAATATGTTCAACTTCTAATTCTGCTAGCTGTCTGGGCATTTTATTCCCTTCATCTCTCTTAACCTGATGTAAGAAGATTTCATCTTCTGACTCAAAGCATGCATGGTTACCTATACTGCAGATCCCATGTCTACTTCGAGTCCCAAACTCCCTCAGACTTCTCTCTGAGTCCAGACAGAACACTTATCTTCAGCCTCAACTTCCCCACCAGCATAATGATGTTTTTATTTCTTTCTAACTTTAAAAGTCCTCTACTACCACTCTACTTACCTTCACAGCTGAGGTACTTAAAAGACTAGCATCTAGTACATCACGTATCACACCATCTGTTTTATTCCTGAGACTCTGCTGGTTTTGGACACCACTAGTCCTGCCGCGCCCTATCCCCTGCCCCCCCCAAAAAAGAAATAGCCTCTCTGCCTTGGTAAGTACAGTGGATGCTTTTCAGTTATTGCCCAATCAAGCTATGATTATACTGGCAAAAATCAATCACTGGGTTCTTGAAGCTCATGTTTACTTTGGTCTCCATGATGACTGTTTCCCTCTTTCCCAGTTTTCCTCCTACTTCTCTGCGACTCCGTTTCAGTATGTTTTACGGCCTCCTCTGCTCATCTTGATCTGTTCCTCAGTCTGTTTATTTCTACTCTGTAAGTTACTCTTCAGTGAACCCATCCATTTCTGTGGCTTAATGAACTAATTGATTTCACAAACATATTTATTGAGCGCCGTCTGTGTGTCAGGGAGCTCCAAATTTTCATCCCTCATCCTGACCTCTTTTCTGAACTCCAACCCCATACGGTAGTTATATCATAGTCATCTTATTTCACAACACCATTAAAAAGGGCCTTTTGATAAATGTAGTCACAGAATATGGAATCAATGATTGGCTACTGAAGGAATAGGCAAATTCCCCCTGAATCTTGCCAGGAATTGCAGAAGACTCAAAAATCACAAGAAAATCCATATCCCTGAAAGAGAGAGGGGCAAAGTAGGTGAATCAGTGATTAGTTGTGATTAAATAAGCCCTCAAATGAACACATATGGTGCATCGTCCCCAGCCTGGCGTTTAATCATGTGTCAGTTCCGAGATCCACCTCTTGCCAGCTAGGCCACCGTAGACAGGTCCTTCACTTATTTATTCCGCAGTATTTGTTGAATGCTTATTACCTGTCTGGCATTGTATCAGTGCTGGAGGATACATTATTGAACAGCATGGGCAAAATTTCTGACACCATTCTCAATCTCAGCTGGGCTATCTATAAAAAATAAAAATGGATAATAATGTGTACCTCATAGAGTTTTGTGAATATAAAATAAGTAATATGTGGAGTTCACCTAACATGGTGCTGGTAATCAAGCATATGCTCAGTAAATGTCATCTATGATTATTATAAGATTTCACCTATGTAATGCTGACAACTTGGGTGTTAGATGACAAAATGAATCCTGACTACGCCAGGTCCGTAAGAGCTTCACAATGGAGTAAAACTTATCAGGCTTTTGGGAGAAGCTGGTTAATTGGACTAAGGTGAAGTGGCAGGAGAAATGCCATGGAATTTTGCTGGTTATTTAAGAACCTAAAGACTTCTCTTTATCTTCTATTTCTGGCCTAGAATTTTAAATAATAGAATAAGGATAACGATAGTAATCATTTTTAATAATTACTTATTGTGCATAGGCCATGTGTCCTACTTTTTGGTTTAGATTGCCTCTAATACACGATAGAACATACAAGGAGGTATTCCTCCTATTCTGCATTAGCGTTGTACAAAAGAGAAAATTAAAATTCAAAGAGCTTGATCGATAAATTAATGTCACATGTAATGGGTACCACGGTAAGGTTTTGGTCTGGCTACTCTGACTCACAGCCTGTGCCTTCCCACAACACATCACATTGCCTCTGTCCCTACTATGCTTCTCGCACACATTTTTACTCGGGTTCAAGGGCCTGAATCTGATACACTCTATTGCTGATGGTTTTAAGCTGTATGCGTGCGTAGTGGACTGCAGCCAGGAGGCCAAGTTTCAGTCAGGTCAAGATCTGCTGAAGTCTCTGTCCTCTACTGTAATCTGTCTCTAAACCCTCTTGACAACCAGGGGCTTGACTGTTCCATTCGCTTTCGTGTTCTCTTATAGACTTCTGAATGTTGTGCCCTAGTGGCTCTGATTAGATAAGCCATGGAAATTCAAGGAAAGGGGCCCTTTATCTTTTTCCCTGTACCAATTTGCAGCATTTTCAGGGACAGAAAGCACCATCCTAGAGAGAGTGGTTCAGGATCATAACATGAGTCTCTGTTCTGGACCAGGGCTGGCACAATAGCCTGGCCCCAAGCTCCATGTGGGGGTTCTTAGACCTTGCTTCCTTGAAATTCTCCAGGGCATGTTTCTCCAGGGTCCCTGTTCTCTGAACCTTTGCTTTCCCTGATCTTTGACTCCACTAGGCCTTGACCTCTCTGAACTGTGGTGTCCTGAACTTACTTCCTGGCTATCATGCACCAACACACACACAGCTTAACCCTTTCACTCCTAATCCATCATTCATTGACCACGTAGGTCACTGATCTGACAGTTGAAACATCTCATTCAGAGTCCCAACTCTTTCATGGTTAAGACATTTTTATTAAGGTATAATTTCTTTATAGTTTGAGAATTTTTTGTGAAAATTAGAATTAAAATAAATATGAAACTGTATATGGTGACTCAAAAACCTATGTATTAAAAAAGACCAACCAAATTAACACATACTGATTTTTATGCGTATTATACATGTTTGATATTCACTTTGAATGCTTGCAATAACTAAAGTTGAATAATACTAATTGCTTACAATTCCCTACAAGACTCTCATAGACATTTTCCATGCTAAGTATATAAGTGTGTTTATTTACAATGTGCTGCATTAGTAGACCCCTTTCTGCAAATTTAATAAGTAGATTTGAAAAGTTATTTAAAATATATTTTATAAACATATATTATAATATAGCACTTACTGCAACATCTGATTTTAAAACTTGGCTTCATTAGATATTTTAGATAAGACTATAAGAAGAGAAAAGCTAAATCCTAAGAGTTACGAATGTGTAGTTAAGCTGCCTTTTGAAAAATCCCTGTGGATTATAAAATTTGATAGCAAACGGTAGAAGATATGTTTTAAAAAACAACCCCAATTAACAATTACTTGTATACAAGACTTTTCATCACTGTTTATTTTGTAAGAGTAAAACACTGAAAATAATCCAAATGTCCAACATTCGGGACATCTTATGTTTTTGAAAGAAATTTAATATCAGTAATTTTTATTTTCTTTTTTAGGTTTTTTGCATTTTCTAAATTTTCTGCAAAGAGCAGACAAAACATTGTGGGCAGATACTAAGACACAGTACCTAGCAATGAATATTTTTTGCTTTATGATTGGGGGTTTTCTGTTTTGAGGGTAAGGGGTAGAAGAAGTTCTGTAGCTATGATCTTATGTAGGAAGTCAAAAGGAAAACAAGATCTATTTAGATCAAACAAAGACTAGGTGTTTGTTAAAAAGCATCTCCATTTGTAGAGCAGATGTTCCATATAAAATTTCTCTACATACATATTGCAACCCCAGCTAACAGTTATCTGGAATTTAGCCTGACGTCAGTCGAGACTTAGAGAAACAGCCTGAGATAGTCTCCATTGAGTGGCAAAATAGGCCAATTCAGATGAGACTTTAAAAGAAGCAGAACAAGAAAGTACAGAAGGAGAGAACAGGATGAGTTATGGAAGAGTGAAGAAAAAATAACCAGATGGTGTGGAGGCTGGCAGAATTCACTTGTTTTAAATACAATGTATAGCCTGAACTTTCACTGACTTTGGTGAGCTACATATTGGCAGTGCAAAGTTTACTTGAATTTATGAAAAGGTTCCTTCCTTTTGTTTCCAGGAACAAGTCTGGTATTAAATAGCAATAACATTACAAGCGTCAAACTACAGGTAAACTCTAAATTTTATAAATAACATGATTTTCTGAAAGAATGCATATCATTAAGAAGCCTAAATCTTAAAGAAATAAAATCCAAAAGTAAGTGGAAAGAAAACCTAAAACAGAACATTTGTTAAAATCATTTATGTTTATTTTTATAGAGGTTCTAAATCATCACTAACCCTATTTACTTTGAAGCACTTATGGCACTGAACAACATTCTATATTGTACCCTGCTTGAATCAAACTTATAGGACTCAATCTTAGCAACTATATGTCTTAAATGCTTAATACCCATAGCATAATGTCCATACATCTGTTTTATACACATGTAAAACATTAGCACTTTTCCAGCACATATTTTCATCTGGAAATTTGATAGGCTTCAAGAGAGATCTGGGTGTATAGGACAAAGACAGAATAGGTGGAGGAAGGGAGGAAAGGAGAAAGAGTTGATAGGTAAGAATGAACATATTTTTTTCTGGGAATTTTCACATGGAAGGTATAATATTATTTCCCTGCTGAGATCTTGTCATCCTTTCTTTTTACTTCATAAACTCTCCAGTCTATTCTAGTTGAGTTTTCCTTTGAAGGCCACCCAGAAGCTGTGACCTGGCTGGCAATGGAGAGAACAGCTGATTTAAAGACTGTCTCAGAGACCCTTAAAACAACATGGTTTATACTGCAGCATTAGGGACTCAGGTCATTCCAATGGTAAAGATGACCACCCACAGGAAGGAGTGTAAATACACTTTCAGACCTTCATTTGCCTTTCAGCTCACCTTCTCACTTTACATTAGTATTAATGAGATATTGTTCCTAACAGAGAAATGTTTTTAATGGCTGGATATACATCCATACTTTCTTTGATTTTTGTAAACATGCTAGAGACAGTATTGAGTAATGCTTCTAAGTGTAACCTCAGGGGCCTGGTTCAAATCCTGACTTAGCCACTACTTAGCTGTGCTTGAACAAAAAAATTAGCCTCTCTGTGCCTCAGTTTACTTATAGAAATGGGAATTATAAAGATAATACATATTGTATAGCAGTGTTGTGCAAATGAGCTATTAAATGCAAAGTGATTAGAACAGTGAATGCTATATACACATTGCTCAATAAACACTATTCTCATCATGCCATTGTATTTTCCATCCTCTCCCCTGTTCCATTTTACAAAGCTATCATTCAGGAGGGTTAGAAATACAATCTGGCCACAAGAGTGTTACCTTTCGAGAAGGGAGCACTTCGTCGTCATGGTGGACCTGAGTACCAGATAACCCAAGAATGGGTAGATCCTTGAGAGTCTCATGCTGCTTTGCTTTGCCCAAAGACAACTGCATAGGTGTGTTTTTTTGAGGAAAAGAAAATATGAACACTTGATTAGATCAGAATGCCCCAAGGAATTAAGATATTTGCCTTCCATATGGCTTCTGAGGAAGCTGGCCGCCATTTTGAAGCCAGGCCCAATGTTTCCAGAAGGCACCAGGTCTCAGGGAAGCAGATGCTGCCACCAGCACATGGCCAGTTCTATTGGGAAGCCTCTCAATAGCTCACACCTGGCAAAGCCGTAACTGTTGCTGGTTGATAGACTGTAGGGGAGCGATAGCTGAAGCAGAGAGACGAACTTAAGAGCCTCTGGCAATAATTCACACAAGAGATCATGGAAGCTTGGACCACTGTAGTAATGGCTGCCCTGGTGACTTTCAAAGATCTAAGACTCAGGATTTGATGATTGGTTGTATGGTGGTGAGGAAGGTGAGATGAAAACAGAATTTGGTGTCTTGCTGACCTGAACTTGCTTGACCAGTTATATGCTGGAGAACCTTAGGCAAGTCAGTTAATCTCTCAGACCCTCACTTCCCTCATCAAGTTATGAAGATGAAATGAGGTAGATGGCACATAGTCATCCCTCAGTCGATGTTAGGTTCTATCTCTTCATCCTTTACAGTCCAAACATGCTGGATATAGCATACTGTTCCCTGAGAGTATGACACAGGTCATTTTATCATGTGATTGCTCATAGTCAGTGACATGTAGACAACATGTTAAAATTAAATTCTAAGATAATGAAAACAATAACGCTATGTCATAAAAAAACTAAAAATTATTAGATATTCCAAAGCAGATAAATTTTAGAAACCACTTTTCTTAACCAAAAATCTGTGGATTCTCAGCAGTAATGGTTGTGGCCTCATAAATCGACTCTTTGTAACATGGGTCAAATATTGCTGATGTACTACTTATATGTTGTATACATATTTGCATGAATATTACACATATAAGCACACACATATAATCTGGCAATACTCCCTATGTTTTGAGTGTAAGAATTATGTAAAGCAGAACGGTGAATAAATCCACTTAAATCCTTAGGCAAAGTTAACATTATGGGAGAATTGTGGTGACATTCATAAGTTCGTGTTTGCTTTCCAAAAATAGCCATCCTGTAGACTGTAAAAAACACTGGCCCCAACTAAAAGATTATATACCAGGTAAGGATGCCAAATGCAGTTCACACAAAGCAATTACAGTAAAAGCTGTGAGTTTTACTACTGCTTGGGGAATACTTTACACATCTACTTTTCCTCCATGAAAGAAAGCTGTGCTAAGAAACCACTGCCTTCTCTGTGCAAATGGAAAATGCACGAGGAAAGGATAAAAATTGAGGTTAATTTCTATGTGAGCCTGGTCAAATAATTTTAAAAATCAAACTGACATGGGATAAAGAAAAATAAAAGCTTTCTTATTTCTGAACTGGTTCTCCTTAGCCATTTTCTTCCTAGGGTAGAATCTGATTCAGAGCAAGAACATACAGTACAGTTAACATTCAACTTTAATTGCAATGAGGTGACAACATACTGGGTAATGAGTTGTTTATGAGTTGTAGATGTGTTTACAATGAGTTGACAATGTGTTGGATAAAGTGTTCTTCTAAAGTTGTAGATCTATTTGCAGTGAGTGGTGGGGGATGTTCATTAGTTGTCGATTTGTTTGTTTACATTGTTTTCGATTTGCAATTGCTATGAAACAAATTGCACACTGATGAAGGATGATTGTTTGTGCGCCTTAATGATTTACTGTAGTAGCTTGTCTGAAAAAGTACTTAACTCTGCCTCATCTGTCAGTTTCCACTGCAAGAGCTCCTAGTCACAATAGTTTTATTAGCATAGCATGGGCCATTTGTAAGAACATTATGCATCTAAGAAATCTCAGGACTTTGCTATTCAGCCCATTCTATTTGGGCCAGCAGACCTGAACTGAATTCTTTCTGCTTAGTACACATTTATATCTTTTAAAGTTATAACATGATTAATAGTTGGCTCTCAAACTCCCAGCTACAGGAAGAATTTTACAAATCCTTTGTTACTCAAAGTAGTGCTAATTTTCTGCCTTATCTTTGGGACAAGAAACCGAACTCTACCCTCTTCATCATCTCAAAATTTACTCTGTGTCCCCTTATACATGTCCTGCACCCATATGTATTCCCATAAGAGAGCGAATGTACACTGTGCCTCATTTATATTCCTTCCATTCGTACATTATGATAAATAAAGCCATCTTGTAATAATTTGACTGGAAAAACTTATGAGTCAGAATTCATTGGCCAAGCCTAACTAAAGAAGCTGCAGTCTTCAGAGCACTGAGAATGAAATATTGTGGTTGATTCTTGGGATCATAAGAAGAAAAAAAAGCCACTAAAAGCAAAAATAATGAGTTGACTAAATGGTAAATAATATTTCAAAGTTTTCAAAGCATATAACATATAATATCTTATTTAATCTACATAAGGACACAGGGTAGATTTTTATCCCCATTTTTCATATAAAGCACCTGAGACCAGATGTCTATATTTTTATGTGAAACCTGTGATTTTTAAATGGTGGCCCTAATTTTTTTAAATATGTGAAGCAACTCCTGATTTTGGAAAGTCCCCATTTTACATATAAATTATATAATAGAAGCCCAGTGACTTTTTGAAGCCATACATCTAGAAAGGACAGAACCAGAACATAAACCCAAATGTTCTGATTCAAATTTGGTGTTATTGTCAACTGCTGTTCTTTTTTTATTCTACTGTAAGTAAAATCTCAAATTACGAGGCTACACTTTTTATTGTTTAAATCATAGATAGAGATCTAGTGATTTTTTTTTCCTTTTACTAGTGTGTTATTTGCTATAATACATTTACTTCCATTTGAGATTTCTAACTTACAGAAAAATAAGAACAAGAACACTTGATGATATTCCCCCAAATTGATGTTATCCTAAACTTTTTTTCCTCTTTCTTTTTTTTTTTTTTTTTTTTTTTTTTGCCTTATAAACAGCAGAAATTTATTGCTCACAGTTCTGGAAGCTGGAAGTCCTAGATCATGGTGCCAGCATGGTTGGGTGAGAGCCTTCTTCCAGGTCACAGACTTCTGTATCCTCACATGGTAGCTAGGGATCTTTGTGGGGTCTCTTTTATCAGAGCACTAATCCCACTCATGAGGGCTCTGGCTTTATGACCTAACCACCTCCCAAAGGCCCCACCTACGAATATTACCACCTTTGGGAGCTAGAATTCAACATATCAAATTTGGAGGGACACATTCAGACCATAGCCTCCCCTCACATCAGTTAGGCTTCAGTTCAAATATTTCCTCTGCAGAGAGGCCGTTCCTGATAAAATTATCTAAACTACTAGCCCCCCAGCTTTACTCAGCTTCATTTTTGTTTTTTTATTAGTTTTAGGTGTACCAAACAATGTAATAGTTAGACATTTACACCCCTCACAAAGTGATAAACCCCCTCCCTCAATCTGCTACCCCTCTAATATTGTATATAGATGTTACAATTCCATTGACTCTGTTCCCTGTGCTGTACTCCACACCCCGTGACAATACATACACACACACACACACACATACATATAATTATAGTTGATGTTCAATATTATTCAGCTTCAGGTGTACAGCACAGTGGTCAGACATCTACACAGCCCATGAAGTGGTCTCCCTAGTAAATCTAGTACCTATGTGACCCCCTACAAAATCTTTACAACATTATTGATTATATTCCCCAAACTGTATTTCATATCCCCATGGCTATATTGTGATTACTGATTTGTACTTTGTAATCCCTTTACCTTCTCCCCCATCGCACCTAGCAACTCTCAGATTTCCCCCGCTATATCTGAGTCTATTTCTGTTTTGTTTGTTTGCTTATTCTGTTCTTTAGATTCCACATATAAGTGAGATCATATGGTATTTGTTTTTCTCTGTCTGACTTATTTCACTTAGTGTCATATTCTCTAGGTCCATTCATGTTGTTGCAAACGGTAATATTTAATTCTTCTTTATGGCCGAGTAATACTCCATTGTGTAAACATACCACTATTTAGGGGTTCTTCTAAACTCTTGATCCTCATTTTTTGGAAGCACTCCCAACAGAAAGAATCTGATGAAGTCTTGTTTCCATGCTTGTCTCTAAGGAACACGTGTTGCCTCCATACCTGAAGTCAGTTTCGTAGGCATGGTTTTCCGTGCTAACTTTGGAAAAGAAAGACATTTTCATTATCTAAAAAATTAAGTTAATAGATATACTGAACAATTATTTCTAAAGTTATAATCCAAAAGGTCCTAAATGCTTTTGAATTGGGCTTTTGAAGACCATGTAGTAACTCTCATATCTTAGCACCAGCGGTGCCAAAGAAAACAGAGATTATGCTTTCCTTTCTCAATATGTCATTTCCCACTGTGAGCTTGAAAAAATAAATTCTTAGTGCACTTCAACATGCTGACCCTAAAGCAAATCTGTCACTGGAATCTAAAGAAAAGGTACTGGATGAAGTGCTGAGGTGTGGCTTCTAGGGAGTCATGTTAGCATATTCATGTTGGAAAGGATTTCATCTTGGAGGCTTCTGTTCATCTAACCAGATACTTTGCAAGTAAAAATGCATGAAATTTAAACCAGCTTTTCACATGGCCATTTTTTATGGCAGACCATTTCAGCAGTGTAACAGGGGTAGACACCTATAAATGTATAATGTGATGGATTCAATTGTAATGCAGCCTGGATACATATGGAGGTAGTGTTTGCCCTTCAGTGCAAATCCATTTTTATGTCAAAAGGAATCCATTGAAATTAATAGAGCATTATCCAAGGAATAAGTAACACTGTATATACAATGTAAAAATTGCTAGCAGGAAGACAAATTTTCTCTAAAAATGTGAAAAATAACCATACTAAGAAACAGTAAATTAATGCATTTAAAAACGGTAAAGCATTTAGTATTTTTTTAGGAGAAAATAGGTGGATAAATGACTGAGATCTTTAATCTTTATTGGAATAATATCTCCTAGCAAACTTAAATGTATTTTCTAAACCTACATTTATTTTGGACACGGACACACAGGTTATTTAGAAAGCTATTAGTGAGTGCACCAACGTCACTGTACATATTTTGACTACATAATGCAGTTTGCTTTGCTGATCGAGTAATGATTTCACTTATTCATGCATTTATTTAAGAAATATTTTGGTATTCCTATCATGTGCCAAAAAAACAAGTTAAGCAGAGAATAGAGGAATAAACACCACAGACATAGTCACTATGTTTATTGTATTAAAGGGTGAACATTCCAATTTCTGAATCTTATTTTTAAACTTGCCTCCAAAGCATTATTTTAAATATTGAATAATTCTTGATGAGTCCCTAGGCTATTTTCATATTTTACCTTCTTATGCCCAGTATTTCTTAAAAATGATAGTCTCCCACACTTTTGTTCTTAATTATTATCACTTTATCTAGTTTGTACTGTTGTGTATGCTAAACTTTCCTTTTCCCATCACCAAGAAGCATTTTCTGGCTACATGGAAGATATATGTCCAGCCCTCAGCAGGTACTCAATACATATTACTTTCTGCATTGCTCCCCCAATATGAACTACTAGCCTCTTAATTCCTCTTGTGCTTTACAGAATTTGATGAATAATTATTAAAGGGAGTTGGGAAGTATATTTTTTTCCCCACATACAATCAGTAGTTCTTTACTTTTGCTGTCAGTACTAAGTCATGGTAGGTAGCCACTGGCCAGATAAATCTGGAATGACTACACCCAGGAGTCACTTGATTAGGAGAACTTGGAAAATGTTATCTATCTAGCAGGCAGGCACTCAGAAAAAGGAGGGATATAGACATGGCAGAGTGGGAAAAGCCAATGGTTGCAGCTAAGTACTGAGTCTAGCTTTCTGTGGCATCAAAAAGGGGCAAGCAGGAAGCACAGAACTTTTCAGGAGATCCAAAGCAGATGAGGGAAACATACAAAATATGAATTGACATAAATAAGCCCAAGACTCTGGACCTGAAAAAGTGGTCAAGGAAAAGAAAAATCTCCCTACATATGTTGATATGACCTCCAGTGTCTCAGAACTAGTAGAGCATAGGGCAGGAAGGACAATAAGAGGTTAGACCCAGAGAACAGATTATAAGCAGGATGACAATAGGTTATGGCTGAAGCTTACTAAACCTTTCTTCCTTTTAAACAAATTATACAGGCTGAGGGGTATGTTCTAAGGACAGAAGGATATGCCTCACTGCCTTTCTCAAAGCTGAAGGAGGGCTCTTCCATAGGATGTGTGAGATGGCCACCACCTGGGCCTCACATGTATCAGGGTCTGTTTGAGCGTTGACCTCTTCATTGACCTTCAGGGCATGTGCACAGAAATGAGGAGAGTTGATATGAACATCTTCCAGCCATGTTAACCTACTGTGATTTGCCTGATACACAACTATTTTGTGGGAAGATTGCTGGTTGGAACTTGAAACTACACAATTTGTTGAACCAAATGTCAGATACTTATTTAGAATCAACAAAACTGATTATGTGCTGGGTGAAGCATAAAACCAGAACAGCCTTACTTCTTTGAAAGAGCAGTTATGCCACCGGCACGCTTGCGATTGTGGACCACTGGCTGGTTCACCCCCTGATCAAGCTCTGCTCACAGAGAGCCATGTATTTTCTCCAGCTCCCAGACGTTTCTTACAACGTTGTAAGAGCAGATTATGTGGCACTTCATATGCTACATAGGACAATTGAAAAGAAGGATTATCCACTCATAATGAAATGATGATATTATTCCCATTCTCAGAGTATCCAAAAACACGCACAATGTACAAAGATAGGTCCTTTGCATCAGGCTGGACAAAAAGGAAACTTATTTTTCGTGTTTTTTTTTGTTGTTGTTGTTGTTGTTTGTTTTTTTTTGTCTTAAAGTTATATTAAGAAGTGATTATCCCACTGGATGAGAACATGGGAAGCTTAATAAGTGTTGAGGAAGAGAAGCAGGATCTAGCTCAAGGTTTCCCAAGGGTCAGAGCACCTAGTTATGGCACAGAGCTGTGCTTTTCAAAGGTGTGGTTAAGAATTACCTGGGAGGCGGGGCAGGGTGAAAAAGGGGCAGGGATTAAGAAGTACAAATTGGTTGTTACACAGTAATCATGGGGACGTAAAGTAAAGCATAAGGAATCTAGTCAATAATATGGTAATAACTATGTATAGTGTCAGGTGGGTACTAGACCTGTCAGGGAGGTCACTTCTGAAATTATATAAATGTCTAACCACTGTGTTGTACACCTGAAATTACTATAAAATAATATTGAATGTCAAAAAAACCCAAAAAGAATTACCTGGAGATCTTGTAAAATCGAAGCATCCTCAGCTCTACCTTCAGAGGTTCTGATTTAGTGGATCTGGACTTTGACTCAAGTATCTGCATTTTTGATAAAGAACTTCAGGTGCTGTTTTAAGGTTGATAGTCTATGAATCATACTGTGAGAAACAGTCACTTGGAGATGTAGTAGAGTTGGTCCTGATTTCCACCCTTGAGCAATGCGGTGCATGCTCCCCGCAGGGGCGTAAAGGAGTTTCCTGAAAGTCTCACTAGGTCTCTCTGAGGGAGGGAAGCATTTTAACCACACACACAGATCTTACCAAGTGAGTCCATAAGTTAAATTTCTTATTGAAAATACAGAGTGAGGCCGTAAGTGATAGCAAATCTAAATTAGAGAGAAAAAGATGTATCATCTTCCCCTTACAATAATGGAAACCTCAATAAGTAGAATACAAAGGCCAAGTAGACTACCAAGGATTTTATTGGAAGAAGAGATATCTAGAAGTGGAACAGGCTATTTATTTGAATTTTCCTGTACCCTTTAAATATCAGCTTTCTCAATGTTACTTTTCAGAGACTGTGACCTTTTAAGAAGTGAAAAGTCACCAAAATGCTATCTATATTGAAGCAGTTTATCAAAATGTCACCCAACAGTTGATGCCAATTGCTAACAAGATATTGTGTTTCCTTATTTAATTGGCCAGCTCACTTAATTATGGCTGTCTTTAGATATCTATTGATGGGCTCTTTCAGAAGAAAAAGAAAGCATCGTTTGAGGCAATTTCATATAAGTATGTGAAAAAAGAGAGATAAAGTAAGGGAACACCCCAGTAAGAATTATTATTTGATAATAAATTTTACCTGTTTGTATGGGTCCCTAATTTATAGAAACACCTCCATAACCTATCCAATACAAACTTGGATAATTGCCAATTACCCATGCTGTTGTACCTTCCGAAAGTGATCTTGGCGTACAGCTCAGCAGAAAAATAGGAAGTACCCTGGAAATTACTCACAAAATGTGAATACCACATGTCAGAGTCAGTGAGCTTTGGATGAACTATAAAGAGTTTTCATTATTTAGGTCTATGAAAGCAAAGGAAACAGAAATATATCCAATAATGTAAGGCAACGGAACCAGGAAATTTATAAGGCGGCATAATCTGTGGATTTACTTTAAATTATTGGGCCTTGTTCAAATTGTGGCATTAAAAACATTATCCCTGGCTGTAGTAGTGATCATTCAGAGGTCAGGAAAAATAGGATGTCAAACTTCCCAAGGTTTTTAGACAAAGAACTTTTAATGAGTCTTTTCCCTTAAGCTTTCCTTTTTCTTCTCTTATGTAGACATGAAAGACAAAACCATAACACATTCCACAGTCACTGGGGAGGCTGCCCAGTGCCACTTACCTTAAATACTATATTAATCATATTTATTACCCCTAGACTGCAGCTTTAGATAATTAAGTAGACTTAGGTCAATCCATGCTCGGTAAGAATGCTAATAAAAAAAAAATTCCAAATTACAGAGAATTAGACATAACGATAGCAAAACTCACTGCCCCAGATGTTGTCCCCAAAGCATTGTTCAGCTTTGGTAGATACAGAAAATATCAGAGGGTAGAAAATGACCTTAGCTTCTGTCTACAGTACTTGTTAGGTTCAGAGAACTTTCTTGGGAGGAATTCGGGGCGTGGTGAATGCCAGTGTTTCTCAGGAGGTTTATACCTGGCACTTGTTTATCCCACCAAGCACAGTTATCTTCAGGGAGCATGAATCTTGGAGCCTTTAGGACTTTCTGAGTACCAGATTATCCCATATAATAAAATAGAAGACTTTGGTGGACACTACAAACAATATTATGCCTTAAAAATGTCACATTTCCAATCGTCTTTGGATTGCAAATTGCATGAGCTTTGGTGGAATAAATACTGGGTGAATATGCTGATTCCTCTAGCTTGCTTACTAATGTAGACTATACCCGTGGATTGGTCTTTAATTTGTCTGAAAAGGTAGATCAGCCAGAAGCCTAGTTGGGATGAAGAAATTTAATGTTGGGTTTAGAAACATGCGCCAAAAAATCAGAGGACAAGCTTGTCGAAGCTACTTGATCTGCGGTAAAATTGCCCTAGGAACTATCCATGAACTGAGGTCTCAGGCTATGAAGGAAAACCAGTTTAGTCAAATTAACATCTCTTAATCACTAAGCCATGCTTTGGCCTGAAAATCACTATGAGAAAAATATTCAAGTAACACTTTAAAACCAGGTACCAAAAATCTAATTAGAAGTACAAGGTGCTCTGAAATGTCCTGGATATTAACATCCTGTAATAAAATTACTTAAAATGAAAACAAAACAACAATTAAAAAAAAAAAAAAGTGTGCATTGCTTAGTTCCAGGGGGCGAAGGTGTGCATAGGTCACCATATGAGTAGCGTCCTACTGAGCGGAGCAGCCACTGTGACCCAGTTTATTTCACTTCTGAAGCATTTGTAGTGCTGAACCCCAAGAAAAAAAATCACATGAGGTAAGCAAAACCAGCTAAAATTGTTTAGGATGCTAATTAAACTATGGTATAACAAAACCAGCAGCTGCCTGGATACATCCTGAGAGAGAGTAAAGGCATAAAGCTGGGACCTGAGACTGTCACACTGCGTAGGACACCTTCCCTTGTCCGGAAGGCATGACAGACTCTAAGAACTCTCACTGTGACTTTCATCTAACACTGCCTGAAAATGCCAACTGCTGCTTTGGAGATGAGCATTGTAGTTGAACCCATTATTCTTTTCTAGTTCCCATCATGAGCATCACTGCATGTAGGTTACATTGTAAGAAACAGAAATACAGTAGACCCCCCCCCTTATCTGTGGTTTTGCTTTCCATAGTTACCCATGATCAACTATGGTCCAAAAATATTAAATAGAAATTTTCAGACATAAGCAATTCCTAAGTTTTAATTGCATGCCCTTCTGAGTGGCATGATGAAATCTTATGCCATCTGGCTCTATCCTACCTGGGACGTGAATCATCTCTTTGTCCACACCATAACTACTACCTGTCCATTAGTCACTCAGTAGTCTTCTTGGTTATCTGATGCACTGTTGAAGTACCACAGTGTTTGAGTTCAAATAACTCTTAATTTATTAATGGCTCCAAAGCACAAAAGTAGTGATCCTGGGTATTTGGATATGCCAAAGAGAAGCCACAAAATGTGAGTGTGTGTGTGTGTGTGTATGTATAGGAAAAAAAAAATATATATATAAGGTTTGGTACTATCTACAGTTCAGAAGTCTATTGGGGTCTTAGAATGTATCCTGCTCTTATTGGGGGAGTCACTCTATTATTCATTCATTCATTCATACATAAAATAACTTATAAACCTTGAAGAGTTGCATAAATACTGTTAAAATGAGATGATCATTTACATAATTTTTGTTCTAAAAATGGTGAATGTATTCAGGCTAGTTCTTTGAACATCACTTGGTTGTAAAATGACAGTTCTATCTAAAATGAGTAGTAAGATTCTATATGGTGTCGCTTCTTAGAATGTTGAAAAGAGCTGGTGGCTCACTTAATCACCTTCAAATATTCAAATTAACCATGAGAACAGTTTCAGGAACTGAAATCAGAGAGAAAGTATAATATGATAAGTTGAAGAATAACAATATTCAACCTCGCTTACTTATGCACTAGAACCCCAACCTGCTGCAGACACTGGGGGTACGAATGAAATGGATCCTGTAGGATAGATGAGGCATGGTGTTACAAATTGAACTGTGTCTGATCGAAATTCTGATGTTGTTGTCCTAACCCGCAACATGACTGTATTTGTTGTACATCATAATAATTTGACATTTGAGTATATTGAGAAATGAGCAATAAATCTAGTTAAACTCTGTCACCATACAGTTACAAATTTTTTCTTGGGATGAGAACTTTTAATGTCTTACTCTCTTAGAAACTTTCAAATATACAATAAATATTGTTAACTATAGTCACCATGCTGTACATTACTGGAAGTTTTTGTACCTTTTGACCCATTTCATACATTTTGTTTACCTTCCATCTTTGTTTTTAGATTACACATATAAGTCAGATCATGCAATATTTGATTTTCTCTGTCTGACTTATTTCACTTAGCATAATGCCTGCAAGTTCCATCCATGTTATCACAAATGGCAAGATTTCCTCCTGTTTTATGGATAGATAATATTCCATTGTGGAATTTCACAATTTTTTGTTGTTGAAAGTTTTAGATCATTCCTCTGAACATTTTAGCTTTTTCTTTTCTTTTCTTTTCTTTTTGTTTTCTTTTAAGATTTTTCTATTGGGGGAAAGGGAACAGGACTCCACTGGGGAACAGTGTGCACTTACAGGACTTTTTTCCACGTCAAGTTGTTGTCCCCTCAATCCCAGCTGTGGAGGGTGCCGTTCAGCCTCAAGTC
This sequence comes from Rhinolophus sinicus, assembly GCF_057876585.1. NCBI lineage: Eukaryota > Metazoa > Chordata > Mammalia > Chiroptera > Rhinolophidae > Rhinolophus > Rhinolophus sinicus. The sequence goes on from NC_142503.1 coordinate 133,773,295, forward strand.
GCCATCCTTTCAGTCCTCGCTGTGGAGGGTGCAGCTCAGCTCCAGGTCCAGTCGCCGCTGCCAGCTTCAGGGGGCGCAGCCCACCATCCCCTGTGGGAGTCAAGGAATTGAACTGGCAATCTTATGGTTAAGAGCCCACCAGCCCATGTGGGAATTGAACTGGCAGCCTTTGGAGTTAGGGCACGGAGCTCCAATCGCCCGAGCCGCCGGGCCGGCCCCACAATTTCTTTGTCCTTCTATCTATTGATGGACACTGAAATTATTTTCTTATCTTGGCTGCTGTAAATAATGCTGCAATGAACAGAGAGCTGCATATATCTTTTCGAGTTAGTGTTTTCATTTTCTTCAGAAGTAGAATTACTGGATCATATAGTAATTCTATTTAAAATTTTAAAGAAATTTCCATACTGTTTTCCATTGTGGCTGCACCAGTTACATTTCCATCTACGTGATCTTTTCTGTACATCCTTGACAACACTTATTTCTTGTGTTTTAGACAATAGCCATTCTAGCAGGTATGAGGTGGTTTTCATAGACATTTTCCTGATGATTAATGATGTTGGGCACCTTTTCATGTATCTGTTGGCTATTTGTGTGTCTTCTTTGGAAAAATGTCTATTCAGTTCCTCTGCCCATTCTTTAATTGGATTGTTTATTTTTCTGTGACTGAGTTGAGTTGTGAGTTATTTATATATTTTGGATATTAACCTCTTATCAGATATAATTTGCAAATACGTTTTATTCCATTCAATAGGTTGCTTTTCACTTTGGTGATGGATTTCTTTGCTGTACAGGAAAGGAAACTTATTTATTTTCGCTTTTGTTGCCTTTGCTTTTGGTGCCAAATCCAAAAAAATTATTGTGAAGATCAACGTCAAGTGATTTGATGTTTATATACCTCACAAAGTGATAACCCCAATAAGTCTAGCTGACAATGTACATACTTATTACAATATTATTGACTAAATGTCCTATGCTGTACTTTATATCCCCATGACTGTTTTCTTACAGTTGCCATTCAATATTTTATATTAGTTTCAGGTGTACAGCATTGTGGTTAGACATTTATATAATTTATGAAGTGACCACCTTGATAAGTCTAGTACCCATTCAACACTATGCATATTTCTTGCAATATTATTTACTGTATTCCCTATTCCTGTGAATCTTTGTAACTACCAATTTGTACTTCTTAATCCCTTCACCTTTCTCACCCAGCCCTCCAACATCCCTCCCATCTAGTAGCCATCAGTTTGTCGCTGTGTCTATGAGTGTGTTTCTGTTTTATTTTGTTCTTTAGATTCCACATATAAGTAAGATCATATGATATTTGTCTTTCTGACTTTTAGAATAAGTCTGGCTTGTTTCACTTAGAATAATACTCTCTAGGTCCATTCTTATTGTCACAAATGGTAAGATTTCATCCTTTTTATGGCAGAGTAATATTCCATTGTATATACATACTACCTCTTTTTTATCCAATCTTCTATTAATGGGTATTTCAGTTATTTCCATATCTTGACTATTGTAAATAGTACTACAGTGAACATATGACTGCATCTATCGTTTCAAATTAGTGTTTTGGATTTCTTCAGATAAATACCCACAGGTGGAATTGCTGGGTCAAAGGTAGTTTTTAAATTTTTGAGGACCCTCTATACTGTTTTCCATAATGGTTATACCAATTTGCAATCCCAACAGTACATGGATGTTCTCTTTTCTCCACATCCTTACCATCCCTTGTTGTTTATTGATTTATGGGTGATAGCCATTCTGACAGGTATAAAATGATATTTCATTGTGGTTTTCATTTGCATTTATCTGATGATTAGTGATGTTCATCTCTTCATATGTCTCTGTATGACACATACAATGTGTCATACATATGTCTCTGTATGTCTCTGTATGTCTTTGTATGACACATACAAAGAGGCCATGTGTATGTCCTCTTTGGAGAAAAGTCTATTCAGGTTCTCTGCCCATTTGTTAATTGGATTGCTTGTTTTTTTTCGGTGTTGAGTTGTATGAGTTTTTTAAAAATAATTTTGGGTATTAACTTCTTATCAGGTGTATCATTGGTGAGTATCTTTTCCCATTCAGTAGGATGTCTTTTCATTTTGTTGATGGTTTCCTTTGCTGTGCAAAATTTTGCTTGATGTCGTACCATTTTTTTTTTAAATTAAAGTTTATTGGGGTGACTGGTTAGTAAAGTTACATAGGTTTCAAGTGTACAATTCTGTAATACATCATCTATATATGACATTGTGTGTTCGCCACCCAGAGTCAATTCTCTTTCCATTACCATATATTTGGTCCAGTTTACCCTCATCTACCAGTGAAGGTGTCTGGTGGTAGACTTCGGTTTTTGAGAGGTTTTTAATTACTGACTCAGTCTCCTTACTAGTAATTGTTCAGATTTTCTATTTCTTTGTGATTCAGTCTTGGTAGATTGTATATTGCTTAGAATTTTTTTCATTTTTTCTAGGTTGTCTAATTTGTTGGCATCTGATTTTTCATAGTAGTCTTTTATAATCATTTTTATTTCTCTAATATCAGTAGTAACATCTCCTAATTGATTTCTAACTTTATTTGATTTCTCTCTCTTTTTAACGTGGTGAGCCTAGCTAAAGCTTTATCAATTTTGTTTGTCATTTCAAAAATCTACCTCTTACTTTCATTGATATTTTCTATTGTCATTTTACTCTCTCATTTGTTGCCACTCTGATATTCGTAATTTCCTTTCTTATAGTAACTTTGGGTTTCATTTGTTCTTCCTTTTCCAGTTCCTTGAGGTGTTGAGTGAGGTTGTTTGAGATTTTTCTTATTTCTTGATGTAGGCATTTATCACTATGAACTTCACTGTTAGAAATGCTTTTACTGGAACCTGTATGTTTTGATATATTGTAGTTCCATTTTCATTTGTTTCAAAAATTTTTTATTTCCTTATTGTGTTCTTCTTTGACCCCTTGGCTGTTTGGTCGCATGATTTTAAATTCTACATATTTGTGAATTTTCCAGATTTATTCTAATTGATTTCTGATTTTATACCATGGGGTCAGAAAAAGATTTTTAATATGATTACAACCTTCTTAATTATTAAAACTTATTTTGTGGCCTAACATATGATCTATCCTAGAGAATGTTCCATATGTATTGTGAATATGTATTCTGTTTCTTTGAATGGAATGTTCTGTATATATGTTGAGTTCATTTGATCTAATGTGTTAGTTAAGACTGTATTTTCTTATCGATTTTCTGTCCAGAAGATCTATCTATTGATGAGAGTAGAGTATTGGCCCCTACTATTATTGTACTACTGTCTATTTCTCCATTTAGGCCTGGTAATATTTCCTTTATGTATTAGTTCTTCCAATGTTGCATGCATAAATATTTACAAATGTTGTATCTTGTTGGATTGACCCCTTTATTATGTAATGATGTTTTCTCTTTTCACAGTCTTTATATATCTTATTATAAGTATAGATACCTGAGCTTTGTTTTGGTTTCCATTTGCATGGAGTATCGCTTTCCAACCTTCACTTTCAATCTGTTTATATCTTTATATGAAGTCAGTCTCTTGTAGGTAGCATATAGTTGTGTCTTGTTTGTATCCTTTACCCTACTCTGTGTCTTTTCATTGGAGAATTTAGTGCATTTACATTTAAATTAATTGCTAGGTATGTACTATTGCCTTTTTTCATTGTTTTCTGGCTGTTTTATAGTTCCTTTCTTTCTTCTTCTCTCACTCTCTTCCTTTGTAGTTTAATCACTTTCTTTAGTGGTATGCTTAGATTTCTTTATTGTTCATGTATCTACTATAGGCTTTGCTTATGTTTACCATGAGCCTGCAAGTCTTTATTGAATTCTCATGGTAAAAAAAAAAAAAAGATAATTACATCACAAAATATACTACAAAACATCCTAAGAATCTTTTGCTCACCATGTCCAAGAGTTCAATACATGTGGCATTGTGTAGAAAACAGTTAACGTAGCAGGCCTTAGACTCCTATTCTAGAAAGACTTGCTTGCAAGTTTGGCTGATATCTGCAACCTTGGATTTCAGGAGGGTTCCCACCACCCTTACTGATAAGAATGGCTCACTATGCCTAAACTGTTTGTACAAACAATATGGTTTATACTGAACCCCTGGTTTTTTGTTTTTTTGTTTTGTTTTGTTTTTGGCAAGTCTGGAATTTTGTTATGTGCCAGGCAGAGGGTTCCTATGTGACTAACCCCCAGTAAAACCCCTACTCTGAGTCCCTAATGAACTTGTCACTATTGATGTGTTTCCAAAATTTGTTGCTGGAGGAAGTAAGCGCACCCTGTTTGATTCCATTCAAAAATGACTCTTTAAAGCTTGTTCCTGGTTTCCTCTGGACTTTGCCCCACATGCCTTTACTTTTTCATGATTTGGCTTTGTGTATTTTCACTGTAAAAAAATTATCACCATGAGTACAACTACATGCTGAGTCCTCCTAGAGAATCATCAAAACTGGGAGCAGTCTTGGGGACGCCAGACACAAGGTCCAATCTCTTTTCCTCATTTTCCTGTTAAACCTCCCACTGTGCTCTCCAAATTCTATACTCCTTTTAAAATACAAATCAGTTGACAATAGGACATCAGCAAAAATGGTGGAGTAGGGAACTCCAAACTCTCCTTCAACAAACTCAATGATTGGGTCCCTTGAATCTAATAAAAAAAAACCTTACACAGCCAAGAGGAATGCTCAATGAACAAAGAATAGTTACTTTTCAGTAAGAGTGCTCTGGGGTGTTTACCTTACCTGCTACCATCATCCACTCCCTAGCAGCGTGGATAGAACACATTATCCAACTATATGGTGTAGATAACAAACCCACATTAGATCTAAAGACACAAATTGAAAGTGAAAGGATGGAAAAGCATAGTAGGCAAAATGCAGTCCACTTGTTTCACTGTCCCACTATTTAGTCAATGCTTTTCAGGAAGTGCTGACATTTAGGTGAAAACAATCTCATGTTCTTCAACTGATTAATGGATAAACAAACTACCATGTATCTATACAGTGGAATATTATTCAACCATAGAAGGGAATGAAGTACTGACACATGCTACAACATGAACAAACCTTGAAAACATCATGCTGAGTGAAAAAAGCCAGACAAAAAGCACTACATAATGTATGGCTCCCTTTAAATGAAGTAGAATTAGACATATCAATAGAGACAGAAAGATCAGTGGGTCCCAAGGGCAGGAGGAAGAATGGGAACTGACTGTTTAATGGATGTGGTTTTCATTTTGTGATGATTAAAAAGTTCTGGAACTAGATAATTGTGATGCTTGTGTAGCATTCTAGGTATTCCAAAAACCCACTGATTTATTTCAAAATGGTTAAAATGGTGAATTTGATGTTATATGAATTTTACCCTAATATAAATCAATGTAGTCTCTTTTAGCTTCTTTCAGTTCTCTTCTTGTTCTCATCATGATTCAATCATCACTATAAAGTTTTGGAAAGCAAAAATAATAACAGTAGCTAACATTGTGGGTGCTTATTCTGAGTGATAGGTTCTTCTTGTTGTAATCCAATTCCAAAAATCCTAAGTGGGTAATAATAACATTTACATTTTATAGATAATAACACTGACACAAGGTCAGAGAGTAAGCACCAGAAGTAGGATGCATACTAAGGAAAAACTGCGTTCTGACACATTTTTTTTATAATGTTCTCTTTCTGGGCAAGGGAGGTAGTGAAATTGTACATATGTATATTTTATGCTTTTTTACACTATCATGCTGTAAATTCTTAAGGTTTGAGTCAGAGATTAATTTGAGGCCTAGGCACAGTGATTTGCTGAAAGACATCACTCATATGTATCAACAAAACAACTTTGGAGCAAGTTTGTGTACAAAACTTTGGTCACCACTTAGTGAGTTCCTTCCCTTGGTGCACATCCTTGGGTGAGTGTCATTTTGACCAAGGATTTTGATGGTCTCAGTGGTCTTAGTTTAGGAGATTACTGTGGGAAAGATTGCAGCCATCTGCTGTCAGGGATCTTATTGTTTTACCTGTGAAGTTCCTGGGGTCACTAGGCAGGAATTCCAGAATTTGTATTAAGTACATAGAAACCTTCACCACATGCAAAACAGACATGTACATCAGAGGGAGAGAGAGAATTAGAGAAAGAGTTCGGACATGTGGTAGGCAGAGAGAGAAGTTGGGCTTCTGCATTAAAAAAAAAACACAAAAAACATAAAACCCTCAGATATACATTCTGTATAAATAAATTATTAGGTCTTTTAAACACAAATGGCAATTAAGGAAAATCCAGGGAAACTATCAGGGCACCATGGTAAGCAAGCAGAATATGGAGGCTGGTGGGTCTTAGAGAACAGGCTCAGACACGCATGTCTGAGTAACTTACTTTGAGTAACTTCCTTGACTTCTGAGTTTTGTGATTTATAAACATGGAAGTCCACCCACCTCTTAAAAGTGCGAATATTAGAAATAACAGATTCACAGATTGAAACACCAGGCCTGGCATAAAAAAGATATTGCCCCTATGACTGTACACTAGAAAAATGAAACTTGTGAGTTGGAGGCATCACTAACCTGTGCCCAAATTAGACCTTTTCTCAGAGCATGGAGGCCTACGTAGGATGCACTGTAATAAACAGTTATTGCCATAAGAGACACAGTGATATGGTTCGAGGGACACATTATAAACATACAAAAAATTAAGTGGTGTTAAGAGAAATCTAAGATGTATGCTAAAAATGTCAGATACTCAATAAGTGCTTTCAGAGGAGAAAGATGCTCTGTCTAGCTGGAGAATCAGGAAAGGCTTCCAGGAAGAAGTGGAGAACATAGATGGGTCCAAGGTAATGATGACTGCAGCTCAGGCAGCTACTTGACTAAATAATAAAGTTGAAAAGAAAGAGACTGAGTCGTGGAGTTTGGCTAGAGTCGAATATTTGTAAATGGAAGATAAAGAAGCAAAGAGAAAATTCAAGACTCTGGACAGTCTTGTCCTGCCTGCTAGGCAGGCATTCAGGCTTTATCCAAAAAGTAGGACTGAAAGTTTGAGCCTCAGGCTGTAGGGAGTTGAGGGAAATGAAATAAATGAAGGCCCTTGAACAGGAAACGCCTTTTTATAAGTTCAGGATTCTATACACTTTGCCCTACTTAATTAGGATGCCATGAATCAAATTTCTTCAGCTCACGGGAATCTTTTTTGTTTGCTTTGCTTTAACCTGTAACACTTGACTAAGTGAATACTCGAGTTAGAATTCAACACATAAATTAAGTGCTGAGTTAGACAGCACTGAACTGTCTGGATGTGGAAATAGTCTGCTCCCTTTCTGAGATTGTTTTTTCCTATCAAACAAATATTCATAATTTATATTTCCTTATTTTTATTTGTGAGCCACAATTGGCACCTGTCTGAAATTCTGGCAATATCTCTGTCACCTTAATGATAGAGCAGAAGTGAAACATTACCTTAGTAAAAATCTGTAGTTAACTTCTCCTTAGTGCTCTTCTCCTTGAAAGGGTGTCCACAGAGCGAGAGAGTTACCCCAGCAGGCAGAACAAAAATATCTGAAGTAAAGTCTAATATTAAATTCCTCCTGTTTGGCGCTATTTTCTATTTATTTTCTGTTTTACATCTTTCCTTATTTCTGTTGGCTGTTTTTATCATTAATTCCAGCACAAATAATACAAAGGTCATTTGCTTTTAGTTTATAAATGCTATGTTGTTTTGTTAAAAGCACACTTCTTATTTTATTGTGCTTAGGAGTATAGAAATATTACTTAGCATTGCCTGAAAACCATCAGGCAGATAGTGGGACAGTGGAACTAGTGGATTATCTATTCTTCTGTGAAGCAAGGAGGACTAATCATGGATTAATAATCTATAGAGAAGCCACAAAGTAGATATTTAAGGATTGACCAGAAATTTATGCGATGGGAATAAATGTTGATATTAATTCATTTGGATGAGTATTTTTTTTTTTTTCTTTTTCAAACAAGTTAAAATACATTTGATTTTGCCTGCTCGGAATAGATTGTAACAGACCTCCAGTTCTGACCCATCACACATAGGGTGGGACTAGGATAGGCATCTGTATGCATCTTCCCAACTGCCTAAGAGACACATTCGCATGAACATAATTGTATCACCTCAAAATTACCTTTCCTACGCTGAGCAGAGCATTGTTCCCATAGTCGCTACTGGAATCTCAAGTTTCTGGTTATCCAAACTCCAGGCTACTTTGCATTTTTTTCTCCTTTCAGCAATCTGTGCTAAGTAGGGTACTCCTTTTCCCTCCTAAACTTGATGTCAGAGTCAGAAAATTTCACACTATGCAAATAGAAATGAGAACCAGGGTTCCCAATTCTATGTGTATGGAGCTTGGGAATTGTCATTCTGTCCTAACATGTACAAAGCTGAACAGACTGAAAAATCAACAGCTCTTCTAGGATCTGTAAGAGGGGTGAGGACACAGGGCAAACTGCTGCCCCCAAGATTGGAGACACTAAAAGATGAATGCAAAGAGTAAAAACTTATCAAAGCAGTGACTCACAGTAGAAACCACTGTGGGAACCAGTGCTAGGTTGGAAAATATGAACTATAATTGAATTGCTGGACAACTCTAAGAGTCAAAAACTCTGACAGAGGATGGGAGGGGCACAGTTTTTTGTGATTTACCACCAGGAGCTTGACCAAGTTCCCACAGTAAATACTGGAGAGAAATCTTTTCATGCTTCTGGCAGGGAGAGGGAAAAGGGAACCATTTTTAAAATATGCCAGAGCACTCGATTCTTCTTAAGAAATCCTGCCCTCAGGAGAAAGTAGTTTACCAAGCCTAACCTGCCAGGGTACTGTCATAGCCTAACTGAGCTGAGGGAAGGAAATACTTAACCCCAGCACATTCTAGCCATCCTCTCCCACCTAGGATAAAAAACCCGCAGAAATACTTGTGGCGTTCATAGTTCAGCGGCATCGGCCCACTGGAAGACTGAGGCCTAATCACAGGACTACAGAACACTTCCCTCTGCCCTCACACCTCACCACATTACTAAAAGCCTGTTTACAGCCGTTCCTTACACTCAGTACATCATATCCAGTTCTCAAGCCAAAATTACAAGGCATACTGAAAAGCAAAAAGAACAACAAAATCCCAAAACTCGTAATTTGAAGACAGCAAACATCAGAATCAGACTTTGCAGGGATATTGGGATTATAAGACTGTTTAAGTTAAAACAATTATGATTAATATGCAAAGGGCTTTAATGGATAAAGTTAATGGCATACAAGAACAGATGGGAAATGTAAGCAGAGAGATGGAAAACTTAAGAATCAAAAATAAATGTCAGAGCTAAAAAAAAAAAAAAAAAACTAACAGAAATGAAGAATGCCTTTGATGAGTTCATTAGTTAGCCTATTAGAAGTACACATGGCTGGCTGAGGAAAGAATATCTGTGCTTGAGTTTATCTTAATAGAAACATCCAAAACTGAAAAGCAATAAGAAAAAGAGCAGAATATCCAAGAACTGTGAGATAACTTAAAAATAGAAGTATACTATAAACATACAGCTTTATTCATAATAGCCAAAACTTAGAAACAACCAAAATACCCTTAATTTGGTGAATGGATAAATAAACTGTGGTACATCTAGATAATGGAATATTTTTCAGTACAAAAATGAGATGTCAAACCATGAAATGACATCCAGGGACCTTACATGCATATTACTAAGTAAAAGAAGCCAATCTGATAAGGCTACATTCTATATAATACTAACTATGACATCTGAAGAAAGCAAAACTATGCATACAGTAAAAATATTCGTTGTTGCCAGGAGTTGGGGGAGAGATGAATTAGTGTATCACAGATGATTTTTAGGGCAGTGAATATATGAAATGGTACTAATGAATATGTCCTTATACATTTGTCCAAACCCATAGAATGTACAACATGAAGAGTGAACTCTAAGCTAAACTATGGACTTTGAGTGATAATGATGTGTCAATGTAGGTTCATCAATTGTAACAAATGTACCACTCTGGTGAGATGTTGATGGGGGGGGGGGGGTTCTGCATGTGTTGAGGCAGCGAGCATATAGGAAATTTCTATACCGCCCTCTCAATTTTTCTGTGAGCCTAAAACTGCTTTAAAAATAAAGATAAAAAGAGGACTAGAGAAATAAATTTTATATATATAAAATATTTTATATTATATATAATATATATTATATATAATATGTTATAGAATATATATTATATTAGGTTGGCACAAAAGTAATAGCAGTGTTTGCAATTATTTTTAACCTATTAAATTGCAATTACTTTTGCAACAACCTAATATATATATATAAAATTATGCTTTATATATGAGCAATATATAATTGCCCATATATATCTATGCGCAGTATAAATACATGAAATTATTCCTCAGTGGAAGCATGGATGGTCAATGAAATGAGAAAATGTAATAATACTGTTATACATATCAGTAATCTTGGTAATGTGATGCTCCATCTGTATGGAACCCAAGACAGGAAAGTCAAGGTGTACGAACTAGATATTGCTTTTCCATCACACTAGCAGAAAATCTCCATGAGCTTGTCTATTTCATGTAGTGATGTATCCTCAATTCTTAGTACAGTGTCTGACACACAGTAAACACTCATAAATTGTTTTCTGAGTGACGTGACTGAATAAATCACTGTCTAGTAAGAGCACACCATGCCTGATAACCCAGCCATCATAGTTGATGACAAAAGTCTTTTAACACAGAGATCGAAAACCTGGAGACCTATAGTAATGTGCTGAGGGTGAGCCTGGTGAGGTCTGTAGTAAATTGGAGAGCACATAGCCCATCATGAGGATGTAGCTGTTATCTGTCCCAAGATAAATGTTGCTTTCTATATTGAAGGCAGTGTTAGCAGATATTTTGAATTTTCAGTAAGTTGCATTTATGGATTGTTGCATAATGTATCCTAAATCTTTAAGTATTGGTAACTGATTTCTAAAATATTTAAATACTCTGCAGGCCCATAGAATTTCTCAGTCTGAATTTGGCTGGTTTCTTCCCATGGTGCCATTTATCATGCTTCTCTGTCCCCTGTATTTCCTGAATAGTGGTAGTTAGATCTAGATTAGATCTTGATTAGCTTGATTAGATTCAGTTTTTATTTTTTTAAGTAAGAATACTTCATAAGGGATAATATGTATTTTTGTCAGGAACCATGTTATATCTGTTGTTTTTTCTTTTTCTGATGTTTGCATTAGGAATTGAAAACAGTCATATTCTAAATGTATCGTTCCTTCTTTATTGGTGGAGACTTCTATCAAGAGAAATTTTCTTTGTCCAGTCAAGTAATTTTCTATAGGAAATGAAGATTAAATGCTGTCTCTTTCCATTTTTTATTCTCAGAATAATGAGTTTCTTCCCTGGCATCCTTCAACTATGATAATTAGTTATTTTAATATAGTTATGATCTCATGGATTCAAATATATTTTTGTGTTTTAGTTGTCTTCACATAATATCCCTCATTGATGCTCAAATTGTAGGCCACGGGAGCCTCCTTAAGTTGGTTTCTGAGGGTTTGTTTTGTTTTAACATGAACCTACTAATCATTGATAATTTTCTTATTTCCTGAAGTAATTAAATATTTCAGGCTTAGATTGTAAATTTTCTCACTTAGCCCTAAGATCTATTTTATGAGCAGATTTGAGCAACCTTTCATACAGATAAGTACAATTTACATATCATTTCTATAAACTGCCTGTTCATAACTAAAGCTTTTTCCCCCCTATATGGCTGTAGATCTTTTGCTTATCTCTTTTAAGAAAAAAATATATATACTCATGTATATGTGTGAGTGTGTATATATATATATATATATATATATATATATATATATATATATATATGTCTGTGTGTGTGTGTGTATGTATGTATGTATATATATATACATATATACATATATATATATATATATATATATATATATATATATATATATATACATATTTTAGATGACAAAAGTATTGATTGGATAAAGAGTAGGTGCTGAACCCAGCCAGCATTCTTTGTTCTAGCTTTGTGCAAGAGAAATAGAAGAATTAATAGTCCAATTGGAAAGTTTAAGTTCACAATGTTAACATAAAGCTAAATGCAACTTAAAATCATGCAAACCAAGGATGGAAGGGGTTAATTGAAGAATAGATTTGGATTTGAGGAACGAAGGTTCACGTTTGGAGAAAAAGAAGAAAACTGTATATACAAAAACAACACTATTGTATGCACTGGACAACAAAACTTACCTGAAAGAGAGTGAAAATTTGGCAAAATAGACTGAGTAATTCAGATGCAATATTACAAGCACAAATAAGTCCATGGAGCAAGGGAGTTCAAGGAAGTTTTTATTATATAAACTTAAACGTTGTGTGAAGTTTTTATTATATAAACTTAAACGTTATCCACATTTGAATAACGACTGGGGCCTAACTTATGCTAGGTTACATGGAGCTAGAAAGATGTGGGTCTCTTTGTTGTGTCTAGTACACAGGTGGTGATAAGAATGAGATAACAGGAAATGACTGCAAGTTCTCAAAGGAAAACAAAGAAGATGATAACAATGTAGAAAATAATGGGGAATTAAGAAGGAATGGCACATTGTGGAGCAGGAAAAATGCCAACTTTAGTTTCTGACATGTCTACCTTGAGGTTTTGAGAGTTAATCTAAATGATAACTTGTTAGAAGACAACTGAAACTTCATAACTGCAGGAGGATATGTTATCAAACTGAGAGCAGACACAATAAAGGGGGTCAAGTGTTTCTTCTGAGCATATAAATTCCCTAAAGCAAAAAAAAAAAAAAAAGGCATTTTGTAAATATGCTTAGGAGTTAGGAGTTACCAACTCTTATGGAAAAGAATAATCAGAGAATAGCACTCAAAGAATTAAGGTCAGGAGAGGGGAAAAATAATATATATATACACACACACACACACACACACACACACATATACACACACACATATGTGTGTACACATATATATGCATATATATATATATATATATATATATATATATATATAAATAAATAAATAAATAAATAAATAAAATCTGGACATTTGACATTGCACTCTACTCCTGGTAGTAGACTGCAATGTCAAATGCCCAGAAGAAAAAAATCATTGGTTTCCAAACAGACCATAAATATAATGTAAGCTTCTATTTTTGGAAATTATTCATTCATTGTTTACTATATAAATAAAACAATAAGATTGATTACATATGTTGCATACACATAAAGTAATTAAGTCTTCCCAGTAATTACTGAGATGATAATCATCAGAACATTCAACATAGATTTTACATTGCCAAATCTATGCAGTATTACATGTAAGCAATCAATTGATCTTGGATCCTCATTAATTAATATATTTATTTTTTTCTTAATAAATTTAAGAGGTTTGATATGTACCAATTTGAAAATTTTAATCAATGATCAACAAATGAGAGATATAACTTTGAATAATTTGTTCTCCTGTGGTGATAATATGAAATGCTTCATGTATTTTAGTTTTTGCTAAGGCAATTTAGACTACAATTTGTGTACGATGCACGTATGGTGTGAGTATCTGTGTGTGTGTGTGTTAGATCATAAAATGGAATATGTTAGGATTACTCTTATTGGCAAAAAGATCTTGAAGATACACAGTTGAGATTCTTTTCCATGTCATTATTCAAAAAATGCTTGTTTTGCACTCAACTTTTTGATGTATGTTTGTGCATGTATGTCTTGAGGGGGAGGGGGTTCTCATAAGATTTACCAGAATTATGTTGCTCTAAATAGTAATACAGATGTAAGCAGGATCATACTTCATTTGAGAACATCAAAGACCATAACAGGAAACCTAGTGATGTCAGATTATTATTCAGGATACTAAATAAACATCCATTGTAAAGTACAGTACACTTACTATAATAGCTGCTTCAATGAAAGCATTATGGGAAAGTTAATGAACATCACTGTCTTCAATATGGAAAATAGTCAAAATGCAATGCTGAAATAAGACTGGATTCCAGTCAGGTTGAATTAAGGATAGATATATGTAACCAAATGTAAGTTATTCAATTATAGGGGTAAGCTCAGTTACATGCTTCTGAATCTACTAACTGGAAAACGTCACTCTCTTTCATGTCTTAGAAATAGATATGGGGAAGTTAGACCACAAGCTACTAAGGAAAGAGAACTTCACATACAATATTATTATCCCCTTATGCATTTTTTTTTTTTTACAAAAAAAAGTATGCTTTTAGAAGCATACTTTTAATTTGTTAAAGTCAGGCATTCTATTTTACAGATATTTACATTGTTCATTACACACTAATTTTTTTGTGGGTAAATTCAAAGATAAAATGTATTTTTAGATTTTTTTTTATTTTTAATTTACAGTTGACATACAATATTATATTAGTTTCAGGTGTACAACAAAATGATTAGACATTTATATAACTTTCGAAGTGACCACCCTAGTAAGTCTAGCACCCATCTGACACCATACATAATTATTACAATATTATTGACTATATTCCTTATGCTATACTTTACATTTCTGTAACTATTTTTATAACCAGCAATTACTACTTCTTAATCACGTCACCTTTTTTCACCCATCCCCTAACCTCCTTCCCATCTAGCAAATATCAATTTATTCTATGAGTTTGCTTCTGCTTCGTTTATTCATTTATTTTGTTTATTTTAGATACCACATATAAGTGAAATATGGTATTTGTCTTTCTCTGTCTGACTTATTTCACTTAGTATAATACCCTCCAGGTCCATTCATGTTGTCTCAAATGGCAAGATTTCATTCTTATTTACAGCTGAGTAATTATTTGTTATCCGTGTGTGTATATATGTATATACACATATGTATATTTATATACACATATACATATACCACATCATTATCCATTCATCTGTCAATGGATACTTAGATTGCTTCCATAGCTTGGCTGTTGTAAATAGTGCTGCAATAAACAAGGGCCACATACAGCTTCCTGAATTAGTGTTTTGGGTTACTTTAGATAAATACCCACAGGTGGAATTGCTAGGTCATGTGGTACTTCTATTTATTATTATTATTATTATTTTTTTTTTGAGAGAACTTCATACTGTTCTCCATTGTGGCTGTAACAAATGACAATCCCACCAACAGTGCACAAGGGTTCCCTTTTCTCCACATCCTCGCCAACACTGGTTGTTTGGTGATATGTTGATAATAACCATTCTGATAGGTGTGAGGTGACATCTCATTGTAGTTTTAATTTTAATTTTCCTGCTGATTAGCGACATTGAACATCTTTTCATAAGTCTGGTGACCATCTGTATGTCCTCTTTGGAGAAATTCTATTCAGACCCTCTGACCCTCTACCCATTTTTTTAATTGGATTGTTTGTTTTTTTGGTGTTAAGTTGTATGAGTTCTTATGTATTTTGGATAGTCACCCCTTATTGGATGCATCATTGGTGAATATCTTCTCCAATTTAGTAAGTTATCTTTTCATGTTGTTGATGATTTCCTTAGTTGTGCAGAAACTTTAATTTGATGTAGTCCCATTTATTTTTTCTTTTGTTTACCTTGCCTGTGGAGACATATTCAAATATCTATATATATATCTATCTATATCTACGTACATAAAACTGAGAGCAATGTTAAAGAGTTTACTACCTATGTTTTCCACTAGAAGTTTCATAGTTTCAGGTCTTACATTTAAATCTATAATCCATTTTGAGTTTATTTTTGTATATGGTATAAAAAAGCAGTCTAGTTTAATTTTTCAGCATGTATCTCTCCAGTTTTCCCAGCACCATATATTGAATATACTGTGTTTTCCCCCATTGTATATTCTGTCCTCCTTTGTCATAGATTAATTGACCATATAGATGTGGGTTTATTTCTGGGCTCTCTATTCTGTTCCATTGACTTATGTGTCTGTTTTCAAGCCAGTACCATGGTGTTCTGATTGCAACAGCCTTGTAGTATAGTTAGATAACACGTAGTGTTATAACATTTTTGTTTTCTCAAAATTGCTGTGGCTATTTTTGGTCCTCTGCAGTTCCATAGAAATTTTAGGATTACTTGTTCTAGTTCTGTGAAAAATACCATTGATGTTTTAATAAGGACTGCATTGAATCTGTAGGTTGCTTTGGGTAGCATGAACATTTTAACAATGTTATTTCTTCATATCCATGAGCACCGTATATCCCTTCATTCATCTGTTTTACAGTTTTCCAAGTACATGTCTTGTACCTCCTTAGTTAAATTTATTCCTAAGTAGTTTTGTGGGTTTTTTTTATGCAATATTAAACAGGATTGTTTTCTTAACTTCTCTTTCTGATCATAGATTATTGGTGTGTAAAAATGCAACCAATTTCTGAATATTAATGTTTTATCCTGATACTTAGTGAATTTATTTATTCTAAAAATTTTTAGTGAACTCTTTTGGTTTGTCTCAAATAATGACAGTTTTACTTCTTTGTTTCCAATTTGGAGGACTTTAATTTCTTGTCTGATTGCTATAGCAAGGACTTCCAATAAATATGTGGAACAAAAGTGGTAAAAGTGGATATACTTGTCTTATAATTGATTTTAAAGAAAAAGTTTTCTGCTTTTTACCGTTGAGTATGATTTTTGCTGTGTGTTTGTCATGAATGGCCTTTATTATGTTCAGTTTTGTTCCCTCTATCCCTACTTTGGTGAGAGTATTTTCATGAATGGATGCTGGATTTTGTCAGATGTTTTTCCTGTGTATATTAATACGATCATAAAATTTGATCCTTCATTTTGTTTATGTTGTGCATCACTTTGACTGATTTATGGATATTAAACCATCCTTGCCTCCCTGGAATAAATCTCACTTGTCTTTGATATATGATCTTTTTTTTTCTCTTTAAATTAAAGTTTATTGAGGTGACAATTGTTAGTAAAGTTACATAGATTTCAGGTGTACAATTCTGTAATACATTATATCTCACATTGTGTGCTCACCACCCAGAGTCAGTTCTCCTTCCATCACCATATATTTGATCCCCCTTACCCTCATCTCCCACCCGCTTCCCCCCTTATCCTCTGGTAACCCCTACACTATTGTCTATGTCTATGAGTTTTTGTTCTTTCAGTTGTTTGTCTTGTTCTTTTATTTTTTTCGGTTTATATACCACATATCAGGGAAACCATATGGTTCTCTGCTTTTCCTGTCTGACTTATTTCACTTAGAATTATAATCTAAAAATTCATCCATGTTGTCACAAATCGTCCTATTTCATCTTTTCTTACCACTGAATAGTATTCCATTGTGTATATATACCACAACTTCTTTATCCATTCATCTAACCAAGAACATTTTGGTTGTTTGCATGTCTTGGCCACTGTAAATAAAGCTGCAATGAATACTGGAGCACACGTGTCTTTATGTATAAATGTTTTGAGATTTTTCGGGTAGATACGCAGGAGACGGATTACTGAGTCTCATGATAATTCTATTCGTAATTTTTGAGGAACCTCCACACTGCCTTCCATAGCGGCTGCACCAATCTGCATTCCCACCAACAGTGTGTGAGGGTTCCTTTTTCTCCACAGCCTCTCTAACACTTGTTACTATTTGTATTGTTGATGATAGCCATTCTAACAGGGTGAGGTGATATCTTATTGTGGTTTAATTTGCATTTCTCTGATGATTAGTGATGTTGAGCTTTTTTTTTTTTTTTTTTTTTTTTTGTATGTCTGTTTGCCATTTGTATGTCTTCTTTGGAGAAATGTCTCTTCAGGTCCTCTGCCCATTTTTCAATTGGGTTTTTGTTTTTTTGCTGTTGAGTTGTATGAGTTCCTTGTACATTTTGTATATTAGCCCCTTATCAGAGGCACTGTTTGCAAAAATCTTCTCCCATTTAGTTGTTTGCCTCTTTATTTTGTTGATTGTTTCTTTTGCTGCGTAGAAGCCTTTAAGTTTGATATAGTCCTATTCATTTATTTTAGCTTTTACTTCCCTTGCCTTTGGAGTCAAATTCATAAAATGCTCTTTGAACCCAAGGTCCATAAGTTTAGTACCTATGTTTTCTTCTATGCAGTTTATTGTGTCAGGTCTTATGCTTAAGTCTTTGATCCATTCGAATTAATTTTGATACATGGTGACAGACAGCAATACTGTTTCATTCTTTTGCATGTGGCTTTCCAACACTGCCACCACCATTTATTGAAAAGGCTGTCTTTTCTCCATTGTATGTTTTTTGTTTCTTTGTCAAAAATTATTTGTCCGTATTTATGTGGTTTTATTTCTGGGTTCTCAGTTCTATTCTATTGGTGTACGTGTCTGTTTTTCTGCCAATACCTTACTGTTTTGATTATTGTTGCCCTGTAGTACAAGCTAAAGTCAGGGAGTATGATACCTCCATTATTGTTCTTTTTTCTTAGGATTGCTTGGGCTATTTGGGGTCTTTTGTAGTTCCATACAAATCTGATGATTTTTTATTCTATTTCTTTAAAAATGCCATTGGGATTTTGATGGGGATTGCATTAAATGTGTATGTTGCTTTGGGTAATATGGTCATTTTAACTATATTGATTCTTCCAATCCATGAACACAGAATGTCTTTCCATTTCTTTGTGTCTTCTTCAATTTATTTTAAAAATATCTTATAGTTTTCAACATGTAGGTCTTTCACATCCTTGGTTAAGTTTATTCCTAGGTATTTTACTCTTTTTTGTTGCACTTGCAAAAGGAATTGTTTTGTTTTTTATTTCTTTTTCTGAGATTTCATTGTTAGTATATAGAAATGCAATGGACTTTTGTACATTGATTTTGTAGCCAGCAACTTTACTGTATTCATTGATTCTAATAGCTTTTTGGTGGAGGCTTTAGGGTATTCTATATATAGCATCATGTCATCTGCAAAGAGTGATAATTTAACTTCTTCATTCCCAATTTGGATACCTTTTATTTCTTTGCCTTGCCTGAATCCTCTGGCGAGGACTTCCAACACTGTGTTGAAAAGCAGAGGTGATAGGGGACAGTCCTGTTGTGTTCCTGAACATAGAGCAAAGGGTTTCAGTTTCTCACCATTAATTATGAGATTAGCTGAGGGTTTGTCATATATGGCCTTTATTATGTTAAGGTATTTTCCTACTCTACCTATTTTATTAAGTGTTTTAATCATAAATTGATGTATCTTGTCAAATGCTTTTTCTGCATCAATTGATATAATCACATGATTTTGTCTTTTTTTATATATGTATAATGTATCACATTGATGTATTTACATGTGTTGAACCATCCTTGTGTCCCTGGGATGAACCCCACTTGATCGTAATGAATAATCTTTTTAATGTATTGTTGCGTTCAGTTTGCTACAATTTTTAGTATTGTTTTCCATCTGTATTCATCAGAGATACTAGTCAGTAGTTTTCTTTTTTGTGTGTGTTATCCTTACCAGTTTTTGGTATCAGGGTAATGTTGGTCTCATAACATGAGTTAGGGAGTGTAGTCACTTCTTCAGTTTTTGGAAGAGTTTGAGTAGGACAGGTATTAGATCCCCTTTGAAAGTTTGGTAGAATTCACTAGTGAAGCCATCTGTTCCCAGACTTTTGCTTTTGGGAAGGTTTCAGATAACTGATTCAACTTCCTTACTGGTGATTGGTTTATTTAGATTTTTCATTTCTTCATGATTCAGTCTAGAAAGGCTATATGTTTCCAAGAACTTGTCCTTTTCTTCTAAGTTATTGAATGTGGTGGCATATGGTCCTTCATAGTATTCTTGGATGATCCTTTGTATTTCTGTGGCATCCATGATAACTTCCCCTCTTTCATTTCTGATTTTGTTTGTTAGTGTCTTTTTTTTTATCTGAGTGAGTCTATCCAACAGTTTGTCAATTTTATTAATCTTTTCAAAGAACCAGCTCTCACATTAATTTTTTTCTATTGTCTTTTCTCTATTTCATTTAGTTCTGCTCTGATTTTTATTATTTCCTTTTTTTGCTGACCTTGGATTTTCATTTGTTCTTCTTTTTCTTGTTCTTTAAGGTGTAACGTGAAGTTATTTATTTGAGATTTTTCTTGTTTCTTGAGATAGGCCTGTGATGATATAATTTCCGTCTTAAAACTGCTTTCACTGCATCCCCAAAATTTGGTAGGATATCTTTTCATTCTCATTTGTTTCTATGTATCTTTTGATCTCTCCCCTTATTTCTTCTTTGACCCGGTCGTTCTTTAAAAGTATGTTGTTTAATCTCCACGTATTTGTGTTTTTCCTACTTTCTTTTTGCAGTTGATATCCAATTTCAAAGCCTTGTGATCAGAGAATATGCTTGGTATGATTTCAATCTTCTTAAATTTGCTGAGGCTAGTTTTATGTCCCAATATATGGTCTATCCTTGAGAATGTTCCATGTACACTAGAAAAAAATGTATAGTCTGATGTTCTAGGATGAAGTGCTCTATAAATGTCAATTATGTCCATTTCATCTAATGTGTTATTTTCTGACTGGATGATCTATCCATGATGCTTTTAGGTCCCCTACTATAATTGTGTTTTGGTCAATTTCTCCCTTTAGTTCTTTTAGTAGTTGCTTGATATGTTTTGGTGCTTCCTGATTGGGGATATAAATATTGATGACTGTTACGTCTTCTTGTTGTATATTCCCCTTTATCATTATGAAATGTCCATCATTGTCTCTTGTTACCTTTTTTATCCTGAAGTCTGTTTCATCTGATATCAGTATGGCTACACCTGATTTTCTCTGGATACCATTTGCTTGGTATGTCAATTTCCACCCTTTCACTTTGAGTCTATGTTTGTCCTTGTGCATTTGTTCACAAATGTGTATCTTGGAGGCAGCATATGATTGGGTTCAGTTTTTTGATCCAGTTTGCTACTCTGTGCCTTTTTATTGGTGAGTTCAGTCCATTTACATTTAGAGTGATTATTGATATGTGGGCATTTCCCATCATTCTATCTTTGGTTTTCTTGTAAGACTATGTCTTCATTGTTTCTTTGCCTATTTGTGGTTGTATATTATTTCTGTGCGGTGGTATTCTATGATTTTTCCATCTGTTTCTTCTTTTATTACAGTATATATTTTAGTTCTGGATTATTTTTTGAATGGTTACCATTAAGTTTATGTAAAAGAAAGTTTGATATTTAGAGTATTCCATTTTCTTCAGCACACTTACTTTCTCCATTCCCATGTTCCAGTTCAGGCCTTTACTCTCCCCCCTTTTATATTTTGCTTGCCACAAATTATCCCTATTTATGCTGGTCAAATAGCCTCCTTCAGTATTTCTTGTAGTGCAGGTTGTGTGTTAGAAAATTCCCTGAGCTTCTGTATGTCTGGAAAGGTCTCTATTCCTCCTTCATATCTAAAGGATATCTTTGCTGAATATATTCTTAGCTCATAATTTCTCTCTTTCAATAGCTTGGATATTTGGTTCCACTCCCACCTGGCTGGTAGAGTTTCTGCTGAAAACTCTGATGATATTTTTATGGGTTTTCTGTTGTAGGTTTCTGTCTTCTTTTCCCTGGCTGCCTTGAGGATTCTTTCTTTGTCATTGGTTTTTGATAGCTTCAATACAATGTGCCTTGGAGAAGGCCTGTTGGGGTTGACGAAATTAGGTGTTGTATTTGCTTCTTGGATTTGAGGATCCAGTTCTTTCCACAAGTTTGGGAAGCTCTCATCGACTATTTGTTTGAATATACTCTCTGTTCCCTTCTCTCTTTCTTCTCCTTCTGGTATGCCCATTATTCTTATATTGCTCTTTCTAATGGAGTCAGAAAGTTTTTATAGAGTTCTTTCATTTCTTTCAAGTCTCAAGTCTCTTTATTCTTCCATCCATGTCATTTCCAGATTTCTGTCTTCAATGTCACTGATTCTTTACTCCATCTGGTCAACTCCACTACCTAAACTGGCTATTTAATTCTTCATTTCTTTTATTGAGTTCTTAATCTCCAGAAATTCTATTTGGTTCTTCTTTAAAATTTCAATCTCTTTCGTAAAATGCTCATGTTTTTCTTTGATTGTGTTTCTGAGTTCATTAAACTGCCCGTTTGTATTTTCTTGCATGTCATTGAGTTTTTTAAGAACTGCAATCTTGAATTCTCTGTCATTTAAATCACATATTTCCATCTTTAAGTTCATTTTCTGAAGACTTTTCATTTTCTTTCTGAACTGTCTTGTTGCCTTGGTTATTCATGGCAATTAATGATTTATTATTTCTCTTCCTAGACATCTACAGGAGTGGGTTCTTCAACAGGTTGATAGAAAGAGGTCTTTCTTTTGTTTTTCAGTAGGTGTTGGTAGAATGTTTTATTTTCTCTCTGACTGCAGCCTCGTATTCTCTCTCACACTATAGTTTGCAGTTTGTTTTCTCTACACTATTCCAGTTTCTCACACAATGAAGGTATTCCCTAGAAGGTGTGCTTCTCCTCTGTGAAGAGCTCACATGGGTCATACAGCGCTGCCTCCTTGGGGGGATGTGGAGAGCTTCTGAAGTTCCAAAGCTCTTCCTGCACCAGATTCGGAGCCCATGTTTCAGCAGCTCTGTTTACTCCTGCAGGGATCTGCCCAGATAAGTGGGGACAGGGGCGAGGTTGGTTGTGAGAGGTAGACCAGAGCAATGGCAGTGACCACCAACACAGCCAGTCCTGTTTCCACAGCTCCCTTCTTTTTGCCCGAACTAGTTTGGCTGTGAGTCCATGTCTGCAGACAACAGTTCTCAGAACTGCAAATATTCTGTTCTTTTGATCTGACACTACCACTGTTCCTCTTCTAGCACTAGGCAGGTGGGGGCAGAGCGAGCTCTGGGAAGGTATGGAGGGGGCAACTAGTCTCACTGCCTAAGGCTTCTGTTCTTTGCTTGGCAGTGAGAGCTTAAACCACCATTTTCGCCTTTTCCCTCAGTCTTTGCTCCAAGGTCTCTGCCGTGAACGTTGTGTTCAGCTGTGTTATATGCTGTCCTCTCAGACCTGTGGGCCATAAGCAGAGCCCTAGCAATCTGAGTTCTTCCCTCTCTCAAAGCTGTGGTAGTTCCGGGATGCAGCGAGCTCGGAGCACTGAGCTAGGTCTGTGTCCTGTGCCCGCGCGGCTCCATCTCCGCACTTCTCCCTTCCCTCCTCCCCCGCTCGCACAATTTGCCCACATTTAGATGCTTTCAGTAGTATGCCTCTTAGATTTCTCTGCCTGCTGTTCAGGGAGTCCTCTGTGGAGTTATAGTTCAATTTGTTGTAAATTCCAGGGGAAATTTCAAGAGGCTCACCTCACGCTGCCATTTTTCTGATCTTTTTAATGTATTGCTGAATTCGGTTTGCTAATATTTTGTGGAGGATTTTTGTATCTACATTCATCAGGGATATTGACCTATAATTTTCTTTCTTTTTTTTTCTAATAGTGTCTTTTTCTGGTTTTGGTATCAGTAATTCTGGCCTCAGAAAATGAGTTTGTATGCCTTCTCTCCTCTTCAATTTTTATTTTATTTTATTTTTTTTGAATAGTTTGAAAATGATAGGTGTTAATTCTTTGAATGTTTAGTAAAATTCACCTGTGAAACTACCTGGTCCAGGGTTTTGTTTGTTGGGCATTTTTTCATTACTGATTCAATTTCATTTTTAGTTATCTGTCTGTTAAGATTTTCTGTTGCTTCCTGATTCAGTCTTGGAAGATTGTATGTTTCTAGGTTTATCACTTTCTATAGTGTTTTGTTTGAATTCCTTTCTCTTTATTTCTTTTGTATGTCTTGTCGATTTTTCATTTATGGCTGCCATGTGCTTCATATATACTGAGCTATGTTTAGAGCAATCTGTTTCTAGTTGAAGGTCACTGAATTTCAAACACATTTTAAAATCACTACCATTTTTTCTCATGCCCTCTATGTTTATGTTTTTGTCATTTTTCATTTCTTTTGTATGTATATTTGTGTGTGTCCCTTAATTTACAGTGCTAATTACATGTGACCCTCCTACTTTTGTCTTTTAACCTTTGTACTAGCTTTATAGTTCGTTCATCCACTGTTTGCCTTTGTCAGTGAGAATTCTTTTCTTTCTTATATTTTTTTATTTGTATTTTTTTTAATCTTCTTAAGGAAGTCTCATTAACATTTCTTGTACTACTGATTTAGTGGTGATGAAATCCTTTAGCTTTTTCTTGTATGGGAAAATATCACTCCCTGCATTCTAGATGTTAGCCTTTCCTGGATCGAGCAATCTTATTTATAGGTATTTACCTTTCATTACTTTGACTATTTCATGCCAATCCCTTCTGGCCTGCAAAGTTTGTTGAGTAATCAGCTGACAGTCTTATGGGAGCTCCCTTGTATTTAATTAACTGCTTTTCTCTTGCTGCTTTTAAGATTCTCTCTTTGTCTTTAAACTTTGGCTAAAGTTTAAATTATGATGTATATTGGTGTGAAACTCTTTTGGTTTATCTTGTTTAGGACTCTCTGCACTTCCTAGAGTTTTATGTCTATTCCCTTTGCTAGATTAAGGAAGTTTTCAGTCATTATTTCTTAAAATAGTTTTTCAGACCACTGTGCTCTCTCTTCTCCTTTGTGTACAGCTATGAGGCAATTATTGGTATGCTTAATGGTGTCCCAGAGGTCCCTTAAATTTTCCTCGTTTTATTTTTATATTTTTCTTTTTGCTGTTTCAATTTTTTCCACTACCTTTTCTTCCAGATTGCTGATTTGACCCTCTGCCTCATCTAAGTTGCTATTAATGCCCTTTATTCTTCATTTCAGTTACTGTATTCTTCATTTCTGACTGGCTTTTTTTTCTTTCTCTTTGTTGAAGTTCTCACTGAGTTCATCTTCCCCTAAATTCACGGATCGTCTTTATAACCAGTGTTTTGAATTTTGCATCTGGTAGATTGCTTTACTCCATCTTTTTTTTCTTTTTTTCTTTCTGGACTTTTGTCCTGTTCCTTCATTTGGGACATGCTTATTTGTCTCCTCATTTTGGTTTACTCCAAGTATTTATTCTAAGTATTACATCTGCTATGTCTCCAGGTCTTGGTAGTAGGTGTCCTGTGGGGTCTAGTATCATGTCACAGTCTCCCTGGTCACCTGAGCTGGATGCTTCAGTGATTTCCCTTGTGTATGTTGTGTGTGCCCTCCTGTTATAGTTAAGCCTTGGTTCAGTTGATGCATCAGTGGGTGGGATTGATCCTCAAGTTGACTGGCTGTGAAGATTTGCCATGACTACAGTGGGTAAACTTCTGATTGGGGCTTACCCTATGGAGTGGGTGTCACTTTAGCAGGGCTCTAGTGTCAGCTGAGTCCACCCTTTGGGTATGTCATTTGTAGAACTGGTTGGGTGGTGCTCTGGTTTGGTCTGAAGCTGGCCAAATGGTGTTTGTTCTGGAGTCCCTTGGGAGGGGCTCTTCTGCAGGTCAAGGAAGCCACTGCTTGTACCTGGCTTGGAGCCATCTGGTAGGAGCCATAAAGTGATCTGCAGTTGGTTGCCACTTGTGCTGAGCTTGGCGGTGCTTTGTAGAGATGATTCAGTGAACTGAGGCTGGCTGCCAATAGTATCAGGATTTGGACCATTGTGGGGACCCATGATTTGAGCTGAGGTCTGCTGCCACTTGTGCCAGGTTTGTGGCAGGTTAGTAGAGACTACATTTTTAGCCAAGACTAGCTGCTTCTTATGCCACACTTGAGGCTTTCTGATGGGAGTTACAATGCAACTTGATACTGGTTGACACTTGTGCCTGGCTTGGGGTAGCTTAGCAAGAGGTACAGGGCACACTGAGGCTAGCCAGTGCTATTTGGGATTTGTAGACCTTTGAGAGATTTTAGAAAATTCTTCTTCATGAGGTGATGGAGGCTACTTGTGTGCAGGGGCTGCTAGAAGATGTTGGGTGTGGTCTCAGGGAATCACCAGGGTGAGGTTAATGGGGTGCTATCCAATTTACTAGAGAGCTCAGATGTGGTATGTGCCTGCAGACTGAGTGGCTCAGGGCTCAACAAAGGAACAATGGTGCCTGCCAGCACTTCTGTTCCCAGAGAGAGCTGCCCTGAAGGTCTCCAATTTAGTTCCTCCCTGTATTTTCCTGGTGCTTTTCGAGCTAGTGCCTCTTTGCTGGAGCCCAGAGCAAGTGAGTTCGTGGGTGAGTGAGTGAGTCTGTTTGTGGGCCCTTTAATACCTGCAATGCCTAGGTCTCCAGTAGCAGTACTCTGTCTCACCTGGACACAATCCCTGCTGGTTTTCACTGTCAGATGTCATGTGGACTCCTCTTCCCAGCATTGGATGCCTGAGCTGTAGAGCCCAGTTTGGGGCTGGAATTCCTTGATCCTTGGGGGGGGGGGGGGGATGGCTCCACAGCAGAGATAATCCTTCCTGATTCTTAATCACCACACTGTGGATGTAACACCTGCCTGTCCCGTGTCTCACCGCCCCCTCCTACCAGTCTCGTCTTGGCTGCTTCTTTATATCCTTAGTTATAGACCTTCTGTTCATCTAGTTTTCAGATGGTTTTCAATGATGGTTGTTCTATAAATTAGTTGTAATTTTGATGTGGTCATGCAGGAAGGTGAGCCCAGCATTTACCTACTCCATCATCTTGATCAGTAGTCAAAACACATTTAAAAAGAAAACAAATTTGACATCTTGAAGAATAAGAATATATATATATATATATATATATATATATATATATATATATATATATATATATATTACATCTTGAAAGGAATGTGTATTTGAAATCTTTAAGAAAAAAGTTGGTTTCTAATGCACTATATTCAAACTTTATTACTATTTTGTGCTGTCCATAATAAAAGGAGCAATTTTTATTTATCAAGCTAAATTTATATCTTGCTGTTGTTAATGAACATGGATATGGCTAATTTGTAAAGCAATATGGTAGTATATCAAGGGCTTTAAAATGTTAATTCTCTTTGACACAGTAATTTTAATTCTGATAAAAAGTTCTAAGGAAATAATCCTAAACATGCAAAATGATTTATAGGCAGATGTTTATTATAGCTCTATAATTGCAAAAACTCCAGAAATTGAAAAAAAAAAAAAGGGCCAATAAAAGAACGATTAAGCAAACTGCTATACATGTACTTGGTGGAATTGTTATTAGTCATGAAATACTATGGGGTTTGAATACCAGAAGTAGCTTGGAAATTCTTACGATTTAATAATTTTAAATAAAAGAAATATAAACCAACATCAAAAACAGTGTTTCAATAGATGTTCCTTGAGTTAATGAATGAGTTAGTGAATGAATGGATTGTAGACATGTCCAGTACACTATTATTTCTTCTAGGCCCTTCTTGTGTCAATAGAGTTTGAATAAATGAGCACTAATTTGCTGATGTCAGTTGAGGACAATCACCAAAATGGTATTCACATAAAAAGAGAAAAGAATAGTCAAATACATTACATTTATTTGGTATCTAATAAAGTTTTATAACTATTCATTACTAATGTAGAACTAATGTAGTACTAATGTAGAAGTCTCAAAAACCTTAAGAAGTTACTCTATAATCAACAGAGAAAATTAATCAATGGCAGTAAAAATAAAATGATGAATTTTTATATTTATTTTCAAGTTTTCAATTGTTATATATTAGTCATATTAATTGATTTGTACAACATACTTAGGGTTTCCAGGTGGGAATTCCCGCCCATTCTCAGGAATTTTTTTCACTTTCCTTTTCCCAAATCCTGAGAAAAGTTGGTTGGGAAATCGGGAAAATGGGCTCCTTGTACCCAGTAATACCCACAATGGGAAATAAACGTACTACTCACAATGTATCTCTTACACATTTTTCTATTTGTCGCTAGGGTTTCTGGGTGGGAATATTTTTTGCTTATCCATTCCTGAATCCCGAGAAAAGTTGGTCAGGAAATCAGGAAAATCTCCTCCTTGAATCCAGCTGGTTGGTAGTATCAGCTGTCACGTTGTGGAAACGATTCATGGGTGGAGAACAGAAAACAGTTTATAACTCGGGATTCAGGAAGGGGAAAGCGGACAAAAAAATCCTGAGAATGGGCAGGAATTCTCACCTGGAAGCCCTAAACGTAATGATTTGGTATTTGTATATATTGCAAAATCATCAACGCAGTAAGTCTAGCTATGTGTCACCATACATAGTTACACATTTTTTATATGTGTGTGATGAGAACTTTTAAGATTCAACTTAGCATTTTTTTTTCACATATTCAATACAGCATTGTTAACTGTAGTCACCATTCTATACTTTGCATCCCCATGACTTATTCTATAACTAGAAGTTTGTATTTTCTGACCCCTATCAGCTGTTTCCCCTAATCCCAACCTCCTGCTGCTGGCAATCACCAATCTGTTCTCTGTATTGATCAGCATTTTTTTTCCTTCTCTTTGTTTCTTTAGGATTCCACATATAAGTGAGAGCATATGGTACTTGTCTTTCTCTGACATGTTTCACTTCATATAATGCCCTCAAGGTCCATCCATGTTGTCAGAAATGGCAAGATTTCCTTCTTTTTATGGCTGAATGATATTCCATTTTGTGTGTGTGTGTGTGTGTAACAACTAGGTTGTTTTCATATCTTGGCTATTGTACATAATGCTGCAATGAATATGGAGTGTATATATCTGTCCTAGTTAGTGTTTCATTTTCTTTGAATAAATAATCAGTAGTAAAATTGCTGCATCATATAGTAGTTACACTTTAACTTTTTAAAGAAAATGCCTTACTGTTTTCAATAGTGGCTAGACCAATTTACATTCCAAAACCAGTACTCAAGGACTCCGTTTTCTGCACATCCTTACCAAAACTTGTTATTTCTTGGCTTTTCATAATAGCCATTCTAACAGGTGTGAGTCATACTAATATTGTGATTTTAATTTGCATTTTTTTGATTAGTGTTGTTGAGCACTTTTTCATGTACCTGTTGGCCATCTGTATGTCTTTTTTGGAAAAAATATCTATTCAAATCCTCTGCCCATTTTTAAATCAAATTATTTATTTACTTTGCTATTGAATTGTATGAGTTATTTATTATGTTTTGGATATTAACCCTTTCTCAGACGTGTGATGCAAATATTTTCTCCCATTCTATAAGTTGCCTTTTTATTTTGTTGATGGCTTCCTCTGTTGTGCTGTTGTAATTTTATGCAGTCTGCTTGTTTATTTTTGCTTTTGTTGATGTTGTTTTGGTGTCAAACTAACAAGTCATCATCAAGACCAATGTCAAGGAGATTATTGCCCATGTTGCCTTCTAAGATATTCGTGGTTTCAGATCTTACGTTCAAGACTTTATCCATTTTTGAGTTAATTTTTGTGTATGATGTAAGATAGTGATCCAGTTTAATTAATTTGTGTATGATAGTCCAATTTTCACAGCAACACATTGAAAAGACTGTTCATTCCCTATTGTATATTCGTGGCTTGTTTGTTGTAAATCAGTTTATAATATATGCATGGGTTTATTTCTGGGCTCTCAATTCTATTTCATAGATCTGTGTGTCTGTTTTTTATGACAATACTGTTTTGATTACTATAGCTTTGTAATATAGTTTGAAATTAGGTGGCATTATGCTTTCAGCTTTGTTAATTTTCAAGATACCTTTGACTATCTGGGGTCTTTTGTAGTTCCATACAAATTTTAGGATTATTTATTCTAGTTCTATGGAAAAATGCCTATGGTATTTTGATAGGGATTGCATTGAAACTGTGTTTGGTTTGGATGTTATGGACACTTGAACAATATTCTTTCAATTAATGCACAGGATATTTTTCATTTATTTGTGTCTTCAATTTATTTCATCAATGTCTAACAGTTTTCAAGTCTTTCATCGTTTGGGTTCAGTTTATTCCCAGGTATTTTATTCTTTTTGACACAGTTGTAAATGGAATTGTTTTCTTAAGTTCTCTTTCTGGTGGTTCTTTATTACTATATAGAAACACAATAGGTTTTTGCATATTGGTTTTGTATCCTGCAATGTTACTGCATTTATTGATTAGTTTTAACAGCTTTTTGGTGGAGTCTTTAGAGATTTCTATATATAATATATCATCTGCAAAGAGTGAGAGCTTTACTTCTTCCTTTCCAATTTGAATGTTTTTATTTCTGTTTCTACCCTAATTGTTCTGGATAGGACTTCAAATACTACATTGAATAAAAGTGCCAGGAGTGAATATCCTAGGTTGTTCATGATCTTAAAGGGAAAATTTTAGCTTTTCATCATTGAGTATGATGCTAGTAGTTGGTTCATCATATATGACCTTTATTATATTATAAGTTCCCTTTATATTCACTTTATTGAGAGTTCCTATTATAAACAGATGTGGAATTTTGTCCAATGCTTTTTCTGCTTCTATTGAGATAATTATGATTTTTATCCTTCAGTTTGTTAATGTGTATCACATCGATTGGTTTGTAGATATTGAACCATCCTTGCATTCGTAGAATAAATCCCACTTGTTCATGGTGTTAGATCCATTTAATGTATTGTTGAATTTGGTTTGCTAACATTTTGTTGAGGATTTTTGCATCTACGATGATCAGAGATATTGGCCTGTAATTTTCTTTTCTTATGTTCTTGTCTGGTTTAGGTATCAAAGTAATTTTTGCCTTTAAGATGACTTTGGAAGTGTTTCCTCCTCTTTTATGTTTTGGAAACATTTGGGAAGGATTGATATTAATTCTCTAAATGTCTGGTAGAATTCACCAGTGAAGCTGATCCTGTACTTTTGTTGTTGAGAGGTTTTTGATTACTGATTCAGTCTCCATACTAGCAATTGATCTGTTCAAATTTTTCTATTTCTTCATGATTCAGTCTTGATAGGTGGTGTGTTTCTAGTTTTTCTATTTCTTCTAGGCTATCCAATTTGTTGGCATAATTGTTCACAATAGTCTCTTATGATTGTTTCTATTTCTGTGTTATTTCCTAATTAGTTTGTTTTATTTTATTGAGTTGTATATTTTTTGGTGAGTCCAACTAAATTTTGCCAATTTTGTTTCTTTTCAAAAAGCTAGTTTTTAGTTTCATTGATATTTTCTATTGTCATTTTATTTTATTTATTACCTCTTTGGTCTTAGTTATTTCCTTCCTTATGTTAACTTTCGGCTTCTTTTGGTCTTCTTTTTCTATTGGTTCTTTGAGGCGTTAAGAAAAATCTGAAAGAACCTAATTCATTACTATGGACTTCCTATTTAGAACTGCTTTTGCTGCATCCCATAAGTGTCAGTATGTTTTATTTACACACACACACACACACACACGAGGTGGATCATTTAAGTTTTCCAACTCATCCTAGAAAAAGTGTTACATACCTCATTACTGAATATCACTACAGTCAGCTCCAAAGTCCCCTTGGCAAGCTTTGCACTGATGCCAGCACCTAGTCCACCCTTCAAAACAATTTTGGAACTCTTCCTGGAATGGCCATCAGAGCTCTTGTCAGATTACCCTTGATGCCCTGAATGTCATCAAAATGTCTTCCTTTCAATATTTCCTTTATCTTTGGGTAAAGAAAGAATGACAGGGGGCCAGATCAGGTGAGTAGGAAGAATGTTCCAATACAGTTATTTGTTTACTGGCTAAAAACTCACAGACAGTGCTATGTGAGCTGGTGGATTGTCGTGACGCAAGAGCCATGAATTGTTGGCAAAAGGTTCAGGCCATTTTCGTCTAGTTTTTTCATGCAGCCTTTTCAGCACTTTCAAATAGTAAACTTGGTTAACTGTTTGTCCAGTTGGTAAAAATTCATAGTGAATAATCACTCTGATATCAAAAAAGGTTAGCAACATTGTTTTGACTCTTGATGTGGACTGACAGAATTTTTCAGTTGTGAAGAATTGGCTGACTTCCATGGGGCACTTTGACACTTTGTTTCAGTGTCATATTTGATACACCTATGTTTCATCACCAGTGATAACACGGCCCAAAACATCGTCTTGCCTCTCCAAAAGGTCTTGGCAAACTTTGACTCTCCTTTGCTTTTGCTCATCAGTGAGCTCCTTTAGGACCATTTTTGCACACACCTTTCTCATACCAAGATTTTCAGTTAAGATTTTCCTGTTTCTCTGTCAATGTTTTCTTGGTCTGCTATGTTTCTCACAGTCAGCCGACAATTTTGATGGACAATTTGATGAAGTTTTATAATGTTTTTGTCAGTTCGGCTCGTTACTGGCCACCCTGACCTCTCTTCATCAGTGACGTGCTCTCTCCCCTTGGGAAAACATTTAATCCATTTGTACACTGCCATTTTCTTCATGGCATTTCCCCAAAAACTTGGACTAACATATCCCTGATTTCACTTCCACTCTTGCCAAGTTTAACAAGAAATTCACTGTTTGTTCATTGCTCTAATTCAAGCTCAGGCATTCTCACGATGGCACACAGAAACACTCAACAACAATAATGAATGCCACTCAGCAAGACACCACCACACATTGACATGAACAGAGCTGTGAGACACTGATATACCAAGGTTATGAAACCTTACTAAGCTGTTTGTACAGTGTTGCCAATATAAGTGCACAGTGGCAAGTTCGTGAACTTGTTATACCTGGTGTGTGTGTGTAATTTGTTAAATTCATCTGAATATAAGGTGATGTTTAAGGTCAATGTTTCCTTATTGATTTTCTTTCCATATGATCTATCCATGATATAAGTAGAGTATTAAAGTCCCCTGTTGTCTTTGTATGTTGTCTATTTCTCCCTTTAGGCCTGTCAATATTTGCTTTATATTGCTTTATATATTTAGGTGCTCCTATGTTAGGTGCATAAATATGTACAAACGTTATATACTGTTATTGGGTTGAACCCTTTATGATTACATAATTACCTTCTTTGTCTCTTATTACAGTCTATATTGTAAAAGTCTATTTTGTCTGATATAAGCATAGCTTCCATCTTTCTTTTGGTTTTGGTGTGTATCTAATTTTTTTTCCCATACCGTTACCTTCATTCTGTGTGTGTCCTTACATCTAAGTGAATCTCTTTAGGCAACATATGAATCGGTCTTGTTTTTCTTATCCAGTCATCTGCTCTGTCTTTTGATTGGAAAATTTAGTCCATTTATGTTAAAGTATTTCTTTGCATTTATTGCCATTTTGCTGGTTGTTTTCTTGCTGTTTTGTAGTTCCTCTCTTTCTTCCTCTTTCCTTTGTAATTTAATGACTTTCTTTAGTGGTATGCTTATATTCCTTTCTCTTAACCTTTGTGTATTATAGTTTTTTGCTTTGTGGTTACCATATACCTTAGCTATAGCAACTTATAATAGTGTGTTTATCAGTTGACAACTACCTAAGTTTGAATACATTTTAAAGCTATACATTTTTATGCCCCCCCAACAATGTTTTGTTTTTTTATGTCATATTTTACATCTTTTTGTCTTGTGTATCCCTTAACTAATTATTGTATAGTTTTGTGGGTTTTTTTTTTTTTTTTACTACTTTTGTCTTTTAAACTTCATACTAGCTCTATAAGTAATTAATTGAACACCTTTACTATATATTTACCTTCACCAGCTAGATTTCTACTTTCATATGTATTGTTGTTACTCATTAGTGGTCTTACTTTTCACCTTAAAGAAGTCCTTTTATTATTTCTTATAAAGTCAATTTAGTGGTGATGAACTCCTTTAGCCCTTGCTGGTCAGGAAAACTCTTATATCTCCTTCAATTCTGAATGACAACTTTGATGGTTAGATAATTCTTGGTTGGAAGGTTTGTTTCTTAATTTTTCAGTGCTTTAGTATATTGTGACCTGTATATTTAGTATATTGCTGGCCTGCAAAGTTTCTGCTGGAAAATCTGATTGTTTTATGTTGGTTCCCTTATACATAACAAGTTATTTTTCTCTTGCTACTTTTAAGATTCTCTCCGTGTCTTTAACTTTTGATATTAAAATATAATTGTTCTTGGTGTAGGTCTCTTTGGTTTCTTCTCTAGAACTTTCTGGGATTCCTAAATCTGAATGTCGGTTTCTATCCCCAGTTTAGGAATGTTTTTTAGTCATTACCGTGTTTCCCTGAAAATAAGACCTAGCTGGACAATCAGATCTAATGCGTCTTTTGGAGCAAAAATTAATATAAGACCCGGTCCTATTTTACTATAAGAAAATATATTTTTTACTTATACTATATATTTTACTTATAGTAAAATAAGACCGGGTCTTTATAATTTAAAATTTAATATAATATAATATAATATAATATAATATAATATAATATAATATAATATTATAATATAATACTGGGTCTTATATTAATTTTTGCTCCAAAAGACACATTAGAGCTGATTGTCCAGCTAAGTCTTACTTTTGGGGAAATGGTATTTCTTCATATAAGTTTTCTGCCCCTTCCTCTGTCTCCTCTTTCTAGGACCCCTGTAACATAAATGTCAGTCTGCTTGATTTTGTCCCATAAGTCCCTTAAACTTATATTTAATGTATATTTTAATTATTACATTATTCAGCTCTTTGACTTCTATTTGGTACTTTCTTATATTTTCTATCTCTTTAAGTTCTCACTGAGTTCACCCATTCTCCTGAATTTGGTGAGCATTTTTATGACCATTATTTTGAACTCTTTATTGGGGAATTCACTTACTTCTGTTTCATTAGGATTTCTTTTTTCTGAGGTTTACCTTGTTTGCTTGTTTGGAACATATTAATTTGTTTCTTTATTTTCCTTGACTCTCTTTATTGGTTTTATGTGTTAGATAAAACATCCACCTTTCCCAGTCTTGAAGGAGTGACCTCATATAGGAGATGAATCTTATTGTTCAACCCTGTCTTATTTCTTGGGTTACTCTCAAACTTTTGTGATTATCCAGTCAGTGTATTTTATTTTTAATGGCTCCTAGTAGTTGAGGGTGTGCCAAGGCCTGTCAGTGTCCTAAAGAAGAGGCTCTCAGTCAGCACCTAGAGTCAGGCTTATTGGAAGCCAGACTTGCAGGTAGCAGCTTTTAAAGTACGCATATATATCTGGGATGACAAGCATAAGCCCTGCTGGCCACCAGCACCAGTTGATCTGGGTAGCATCCACACATATGGGGGTGTTAGAGGAGGGTATGAACTCTTTTCTGGGAGGTACGAGTAACTTGGAGCTAGGCAGAAGGAGAATGCAAAAATGGTGTGTTTCAGCCTCTGTCCGCAAAGAATACCCAGCAGGTCCCGGATGTGCATTAAATGAGCTGCTTGCCCCTCAGGTCAATGCTTTAAGGTAAACAAATAAGCCTCTTTTACATAAATACTGAGCACTATTCAATTGATTGCCTCTGTGCAAGTCTTTGGGGCAGGTGACTCCACAAGCTCAAGCCCTTTCAGAGCTGTTTCTCAGTTCGCTGTTGCCTTGTGGGTCTCATGGATGTGAGCTCCGTCGGTTTTCCGAGCTAGATGTTTGGGGGCTCATCTCTCAGGTGCAAATCTTAAAAGTTGGGGTGCTTCATGTAGTGTTCAAACTCTTCTAAAAGAGAAGCTCCAGGTGTTTAGTTCCCTCCTGATTGAGGGATGCTATGCCAAGGGTGTAGATTCTTACAGATTGTGTCTCAGCCTTTCCTACCTGCTTCAATGTGGGTTTTTACTCATTTGACCAATGTGTAGGAGTCAGTCATCTAGTTTTTAGGACTTTTTTCCCAGAAGAAAGTATGTCATATGTGGCTGTAGGTTGGGTATTCATGGGAGGAGGTGACTTCATGATCCTCCTACGTCATTATCTTGAACCGGAACACTATTAATAAAGATAATTTTTTTTTAATTTGCAGAGTATTTTAAAAATGTCTCTTATACATATTTTGCCTGTAATATAGGCAACTAGTAAAATAATTTTCTTTGCATATAAAATCTAGTGATACACTGAAATAATAGTCCCATTGAAGTCCTTGTAACCTCACGTCTGAACTATGAGGTCTCTAAATGTTAAGAGTAGAAAAGTCCATAGAGATCATTGGTATAACAGGTATGTGCCCTCTTAAAAACAGTTCTCTGTCACTGACTTTACACTCTTTTTGATATTTTGCCTTTCGTTTTCTTTCTGTTAAAAGCCCTGATACTCACTAGATGATCCTTGTATTAGCCTGTTGTGAAGAACACCTTGTCCAACTGATTCTCACTCTTCTGTGAGATACATGAACACATTTGGAAAACTGTCATGTAGTTAGTCTAGGGATTCAAACAATGCCTGAATATTCTAGATGTTTCTATCAATAATCATTTTGACACACCCAATATTCGAATCTCAGAGCAGTCTCACAAAAATAATCTAACCAACCTAGAGTTTATCTTGCTTTTGGAATTATGACTTGAGTGACCATATAATTTATCAGCCAAAACAAATAATTTTTAGAGTGAATGGGAAAACTTAATAATTATTTGGGGACAACAAATATAAACTGGGAATGTGCCATGTAAACATGGGATCACCTTATTTATAATAGTCAATATGAATATCCTTACAGAATCTTATCTTTGTGATTTATGTTGATTGATCTATAACGAAAATAGAACACTAAAGACGAATCATTTCCTAAGCACATCTCTGTTGGGAATATTTCCTGGGGCTGGGAGACTAGAGAAAGTGGCCAACTCCATCATTACATCAAGAGTTTATTACGGAAACTTACATATGAAGCACATCTTGGACAGTGGCAAGATGACATGAATATCCTCCACATCATGTGGCAGGTGCTAAAGTGTTAGTAGGACAGGGCAGGATAGATAGGGGTACTGGGGCATGACCTGCCCCAAATAAGGGTAAAACACCTTACATAATTGCCTAGGGCAGAGCAAGGGCCTGATCCAGGGACCAGCATATCTGGGGCGTAGGGAGGGTTTGGATAGTCTCAGAGTTTTTATAGAAAGCAATCTCTGTTCAGGACCAAATCTAGCTGGATCTAGCACAGGGGTCTGGGAGTGGTCAGGCAGCAGTCACATCATGAAACAGTCTCTCCTCCAAAGTCTGTGTTTGAATTACTTATCATTTATTATTGTCATTATTATGATTCTGTAGGACGTTCTATGACAGTATACCAAATTCCACTTATAAGCTAGTAAAATCAAACTCACAGAAAGAAAGAAAATAAAGCTTATCTAGTGTAACTTTTATTTTTAAGACAAAACTAGTATGTAGGAAGGCAAAATAAATGGCCCAATGCTATGCAGTTAATTAATTGAAGAGTCAGAGATATATCCCAGGTGCCTTAGTTCTCAGCACTTATCAAATATTTGAGCATACTACTTCAATTCCTTTATATCTGCTTTCCTTTTAAAATGGTATTTAGGACAATTACAGAGTAGAATAGTCTGGCCTGTAGCAGACCAACATTCCATTGAGAACCACTAGAAAAGTCATTCTCTCTCTCTCTCTCTCTCTCTCTCTCTCTCTCTCTCTCTCTCTCACACACACACACACACACACACACACAAAAAAAAAAAAAAAAAAAAAAAAGACATCAGACTGCTACCGAAGCAACCAGGACAAGAGGGGAAAAAAAGGACAGAGAGGGGAAACTGAAAAGATGTGCTTACATTCTGTAGCCATTTTGCTCTGGAGGCATTTGTTCTAGGCACAGGATGAAAATTTTAGAATCCAGGTATTGTGTTGATGGAGAGTCACTGATGGGTCACAAAGAAACAAGTAGGTTTATGAGAAATGGGGAGAGAAAATGGAAACTTGAGGGCTTAATATCACAATGAAAAGGAAGGGAAAGAGAACTAGGCCTGCTACACAGCTGATTTTCCCCTTGAGATATTTGCTGAATTCTGAAGCTGCAAGGAACAGGAAGGAGCATATGACACTAAGCAGAACACCTATAAAAAACAGAGGAATTTTTTACAGTCTCGCCTTACTACAGAAAAGAGTGTTGAGTACAGGAAAAACCCCTCCTTCTCCAGGAAATAAAAGGGATTCTGGCAAACATACCAATTCCTAAAATGAAAACCACAAAGATCTATACCCTCAGAGCAAGGGTGAACTAGAGTTAGTCTGAGCTTTACTGAAACTGCATTTTGTTTTAGCTCAGCCCAGTACTTGATTGGATTAAGCTGACAAGCCTCTGCTCTACATGCCTAGTAGAGGAAAGTGTGACCCTCTTTAAAAGAAGATACCGTGTTTCCCAGAAAATGACACCTAACTGGAAAATAAGCCCTGGCATGATTTTTCAGGATGACATCCCCTGAATATAAGCCCTAGTGCGTCTTTTGGAACAAACTTTAATATAAGACCCAGTCTTATTTTGGGGGAAACACAGTAATCTTAGCTGGAGTTCCTATGATTTTTTTTTATATGCAATACCTACCGTTCAGTCAAAAATAATTAGTCAAGCCAAGAGAGAGGACCATACAATCCCCTCCCCATCCCAAAAATACAAGTTAAAAAAAAAAAGGCAAGACAAGGAGGTGACCCAAATATTTGTATCAGCAAAGACTGAAATAAACTATGACATATTAATCAAATAGAGAAAAAGATGGATAAGATAGATGGAAAATGGAGAATTTCACCTGAAAATTAGAACAATGAAACATAATCAAATGGAAATTCTGGAATTGAAAACTGTAACTGCAAGTAATACTCAACAGATGGATCTAACAGAAGATTAAACAAAGCAGAAGTTGAGATTAGTGATTTGGTACATGGATGAATAGAAGAGATCTAATGCACAAGGAGAAACAAGAATAGAAAAAGTAAAAGAGCATAAGAGACACATAGGACACACTGAAAAATACATAATATATTATCAGTTAGAACCCCAGTGGATTAAGATATTGGAGCATATGCACTATTTGTAGAAAAAGGGACTGAGATGTTTTAATTAATTATTTGAAAGTAATTTTTAAATAACTATTAACATCGGTCTGTATGTACGTGAGAAATAGCAACTGAGCAGATAGCAGAAGATTAGCCATCGTGGAATGCTAGACAATATTATACCTTCAAAGGCCAAAGCCTCCTTCCTGGAGTCCCTTGTTTTTCACAGGCTACCGATGCCTGGGTGACAATGTACGGCAGTCCGTGTTCATTATACCCGTCTCTGGACCCACACGCATAAAGGATGTATCCAGTGGTCAGATTTTAGAGTACCATCTTCCTTCCCTCTCAGGCTACCTAAAATCATTATCAAAGTCACGTGAGGTAAAGCACTGTTTCTGAAGACCTTTGTTAACAAAGCAATAAGAATAACCAAGTCATCTTTTCACATCCAAAAACGTGTTGTTTGCCAGGGAGATCCTTTTGTGTATCTAGAATAACTCTCCACCCTTCTTCACTCTGTGTCTTAGTGTCCATAGCAGCAACAGGCTCCTGCAACAGAAGTTCCCCACAATATGGTACCAACCATAAGCAGCCTTATTTCCCAGCATGCTTCAAACATTGTCTGCATTACTAGGTCTGTCCCTTTGCACATGCTTTTTCTCTGTGTATAATGCCCACCCTAGTCATATCTACCTGCTCAAACCCATTATACTTCAACAATTTATCTCAATTACCACTTTTTTCATGAAGTGTTTTCTTGTTGCCTAAATGTAATTTTTCCCTTCTACATTCGCCATGAGAAGTATGGTGGTTCGTAAAAATATGATCTCTGAAATCATATAGAATTTAGTTTGAACCATGGCTCTGTCATTGACAAACTGTATAACTGTTAAGTGCTCTGGTAGCCAAACCACAGGGTACCTAGGAGAACCCAAGATATCTTTGGGAGGAGACAAAAGTCAAGGAAGGTTTCCTGGAAGAAGCAACATTTAAACTGATAATAATAGATCAAATGGGGCTGTCAAGCAAAGAAGGGAGAGATGGAGGGGATATTTGTCCATAGATTCCTTTAGTAAATGTTTAAGGTGTGATTACTATGTAGAAATCAAATGAACCCAGTGGCCTAGTGAGGGATTGAGACATATACAAAACAGCATTTCAACTTTTAAGAAGATTGGATGTAATAAGGGAGAAAAGCATGTGTGTAATATTGTGGGCTACTAGAAGAAATGTGATAAATACCACACAAGATGCCCAGACAGTGTACTGGGAAAACTCAAAAATAGATGGTCTCATCTCTGCCTGGGGCAGTTAAAGAAAAGCATAAGAAGTGGTATTTGAACTGAGTAGTGGAATAAGAATAACTGAATTGTGTAGTTATTTTAAGAAGATGAATTAGATTATAGAAGACAAGATGAATAGGAGAGAAAAGAAAACAATTAGGAAGTTATTGTGATAGTTCTGGATTGGATAAGAAGAGATTTTGATATTGACCTTGTCTGAATTCCTACAACGAGAGCTTGGAGTGACTTAAATATGATATGGAAGGTAGGGTCTTAGAAAGGAATATCCTCATCAAGCTCTAGGAAAAATGAAAAATTAATGGGCTGATTTTTCTTCTACCTTCCATCCCATTCACCAAGTCTTTCTGTGTCCTCTGCCCTGCCCGGTGCCCCAGCTGGCTGACCCTACAGATTAGAGCAGCATCTGGGCTCCCTTCCCTCTGGCTGGGTTCAACCAATGGGAAACACCAGCAGAAGGAGAATGTATTTGGGGTCTTGCTTCCCTGCTGGGTACCACACGTGCAGCAATAGCTGCCTCCATCTATGACTCCAGCTCTCTTTGAGCTCCAGTCATGCTGGTTTCCTGCTTGCTTCCTCAGCCTTAGGGGTGTCCGTGGTTTCTCCTGTTGCTGGTTTGTGAGTGCCTCCCCATTCTTCATTTGTTGCCTTGACCCTGCCCACACGTCTGTCAGGGATCCTTTCATAAAAGTCTCTTTGTTTGAACAATATGGGGAAAATTCTGTTTTACATCGAGAATCAGTCTTGCACAATGAAAGGGATAGATAAGCGAAAGGGCTATAACCCTTTGGTTTATAGAAAATAAACAAATTAGGAGCTTAGTTTGGTTTTAAACATAGCAATAATTTCTGAGGACTGAAACCCTTAGTGGTCATCTTAGACAACTCTTTCTTATTTTTTAAGCATAAGGGCTACACCTGGGACTGGAGGAGACGTGCTGTCAAGAACAGACCCAGCCAAGGTCATGGAAGGGGCACGTGGGGAGAGGAAGGAATAGGCATCCCAAGCAAACTTTTTCTTAATTCATAAATTCAGTGCCAGTTTGGCCCTGAGCTTGCGTTGCTGATTTTAGAAGAGACTGAGGGGAAAAAATACAAAACCTGGCCAGGGTGCTGCGTAGTGATCACGTGATGCCCTGGGGAAGCTCTGTTAGGTGATGAGCAAAGCCAATGATTCTATGTGATAGAGCAATACACGCCCTCTTACACTTTATCTTTTGCAATTTATAGGACCCATAGTTTTGTGCTGACCAGTAGTCATTTAGCAATTAGGAAAGAACTCGGTAGTTTCATAAATTTTCCACACAGACCCTATTTTAGCTTTTGCTATAACCTTGTCATGGCTTTCCTGCTCGTGGCAGCTTGAGGACCTGCTGGCAGTTTTTTTTTTTTTTTTTTTTTGGTCTCTATTTACATTTATCTACATCCTACACTCTGTGGCAGCTTCCTGAACTTGGGAAACCTTTTTCGTAATCCAGACTATGATTAGCAAAGGCCCAGGGTCCCGGTTCCGTTCCCGCCACTGAGAGAGGTCACTTCAGACCAGAGACCATCTGCAAAGCCTAGAAACTCCTGGTGGAAAAAGTGCAGACCCCCTAAGAAACACTGGAATAAGACTCTAGCCTATGGAATCTCAGGGCATGGGATAAATCCCTGCCCGAGGCTTCTCCAACACAAACCTGAAGCTTACAGGATGTCTGATGCTCCCGACGCCTTGAGCTGTCTCTGGACTGAGAATGTAGCTCTGGGCGCACAAGTTGTCCTTAAGTGACTGAATAAATCTTGTCCTCCCTTACCCCTGCTCTGCTTCAAACCAGGGATGAGCCAGCCATGCTTGTTTCAAAGTCTCTAGCAGCTCTGTGGGTGTGCAGCTCTCTTTCCATGATCAGCATAGATTTGATCAATTCTGAAAACCCAACATAATGTATGCCAAGCACATTCAGATTCATTTGCATGTAAATCATCACAGATGATGCTTTATAAAGATCTCTAAGATGCCTCTTAATAAGCATTTTCAAGCCTCTTTTATTTTTCTGTAAACACTCTCTTTAATCTCAAGCTCGGGAAGGTTTGCATTTGGTTTGAAATGGCAAGTCCAGGAATTTTGAGCAGATTCTGACAGGCCCGAGTTCTCCCAGTCCTACTTTTCGTCCGTCAGAGATTGACTCAGAATCCCTCGGCCAGACCAGACGGATGAAGAGTCCCAGCTGTCAACTGCCGTCTCCCCCTGGTACTTCATACTCATTGGCTTTAACAACAAGAGTGTTTTCATGTTTTAAATGCTCATTTACAAACCGTTTCTCATCTCTTGAGTCTGTGCAATGTTCCCTTTGAGGCCTCCATGCTCTCAGGGGAATTTTCCCTAGTTTAGGAATAAATAGGAAAGAGGGGGTGGGAAGAACAACCCTCTTCTGATAAGCTGTCCCAGCTGACAAGCCCTTCCCCTCAGACCCATCCACTTAGATCAATGAATGTTTCAGAGGCTTAACCAGTTATCTTTGCAAAAAACAAGACTGTGATGTATCCACACAAAGAGGTATGCAACATTAAAAATGCTTCCCACAGATTTTAAATAAGAAAAAAAATGTGAGTTTCCTCCTTTATGCATCGCCATAGAATACCCGTCTCCTCTCATTCAATTGCTCTTTAAACAAGGCACTCATTTTGCTATTGTTTCCTTATGATTTTTCTTTAAAAAAAAATTCCACTAACCCTCTCTTAAGCCATTTCCTGATTTGTCCTGTATATTTTTCTATATACACAGAATTTTCATAAACACATGTCAACATATGTGCAGTTTGGAAATGTGCACTTTAGTGACATATATATTTTAATGCCTATGTGAATATCCGAATTTAAGCATCTATGAAACTTGAGTCAGCTCTTGTAGGGTCACTGTTACATTGACCTCTGTTAGGGCTTTTGGCATGTAGTTCACAAATATATTTTGATGAATGGATACAACAATTAAAAGGTACCATTCATTATTATAGTATATTTCAAATACTAGCAGAAATATGTTCTGTCCAGGAGTCTGAACTGGCCAAAACACAAATAATGATAATTACATCAGTAAAATAATAATTGTTATTATTATTAAAATGTAACTAATACTTTACAGTCTACAAAGTTCTTATTCACACAGTTCATTTTCACATACAACCTTGTTTGTCATCTTGAGATATTGGTTCAATTTATTTGCAAACTATATTAGTCCCAATGTTAAAAATAGCCAGTCATCGTTTGTTACCATTTCTATACGTAATGGGATTATTTCATCCAAACCTCTGTTGCCAAAATATGGAAGAAAGCTGAGTGGGCTCATTAACTTACTACACTTTGTGGTATATAACAAAATAGGTATTAAATGTTTCCTCTCTTCTCAGCCCTATTTTGTTGGTTAGAATACAGGTCAAAATGCTGTAATACATTCTCAGCAATAGAGTGGAGCAAACAAGTTAGAAACCTATTTCCCTCTCATGTAAGAGTTCAGAGATGAGCAGCCCAGAGCTAGAGGCTTCCCTTTCTTTCTCAACAGGATGTGTCGTGTCCCAGCTGC
Organism: Rhinolophus sinicus; assembly: GCF_057876585.1. NCBI lineage: Eukaryota > Metazoa > Chordata > Mammalia > Chiroptera > Rhinolophidae > Rhinolophus > Rhinolophus sinicus. Next base: position 133,816,899 of record NC_142503.1, read on the forward strand.
TGGATCTGCTCTGCCATCACTATGTGGCTTCCATCTCTGGGGCCCAGGCAGCTGCTCCAGCTGTTGGCATTTCCCAGCCAGGAGGAAGGGGCAAGGAGAGAGCGGGGAATGTAGGTGCAATAGTTTTTTTTATGGACAAAACCTTAAAAGGTCACTTCCTGTCACCCTGCCTGCAAGAACTTAGTCAGTGAGTCATACCTCACCAGAAGGGAGGCTGGGAATATAATGTCCAGCTGACTTTGTCACATGCCCTGCTGAGACTCAGCAATGGATTGGTAGGGAGGATCTATTACTAAAATGAGGAAGGAACAAATGGAGACTGGTAGAAAATTAGCAGTGTCTGCCACAATTTGGCCAAACTATGTCTATATACCAAGTGTGTGTATGTCCTTGTCTGGGAATCGGGATGTGGAGAGGAGGCATCTTAAAGAGAAATTGTCCTAAGAGGAAGCCAAAAACAAAAACAATCTCATAGTCTTTCCTGCATTGTTAAAGGAAAACAGTACTGAGCATAAACATGGTGATGGCCACTGCCTTATCTGTTCTATCTCAGCACCTATATACATATGTGTATATATCTGAATCTTCAGGAGAGAGAAAGCTAACATCTTTCAACACCAAACAACATTGTTCACCCAAAGTCTGTAAGACCTGATTGGGGGTGAGGGGGAGCAGTGCAGAGTTAGTTGGGTGCAACCTTCCAGGGTTTCTGGACAAGGCGGTACCGGGAGGCAGTTCCAATGGTAACACTGGCCTGAGTGTTGCTGGGCAGTGTAGGTGGCATCAGGACTAGTGTTGAGTTGGAGCCGGCATTAGCAGGCATGGGAACTGCAGGTTCCACCTCAGTAGGACACTAGCAGGAGATAACTCAAGGGACAGCACCACTGGCAATGACAAGCCCCTGACGCCTCGCCCCAATTCCCAGAACCACAGAAGACAGTTGATTAGGAGTCCCTAGGAGAGAAAGTTGACCCTCAGCTCTGAATGAGAATGCAACATTATTGTGATGTCATTGGAAGAGCCCATATCTTATTTTTGCCTACAAAAACAGTAAAACACATTTCCTTCTCAGTCTCCTTCTCCCAGAAATGTTGACACATGGTAGTGCTACAGCTGATCTCATGCCTAGGTGTTAGTTTTATAAATTCATCGGTCTACAGTGATTATGTACAGAAAAGTTAAAATAGCATTTGCTGAAAAAACTATTTTCATTATTTATTGGACAATGTACATAATAATCCAAAGGGCAAATCCTCAAATGTATTATTTATCAGCAGTTTTTTCTCTAAACAGCAAATATAGAACTCAGAATTGTTCCTCTTCGAAGATTATTGCTAAAAGCAAACAGGACAAAAGCCACCTCCCCTTTTCATGTGAAAGGCCCATCAATTTTTGTCTCTCATGACACAGTAACCCTATCTTCAAAGTGGCAAAAGATGCATCTTTATGTAAATGCTTTGAACTGCTTGTAGTACAGACTTCCACATAAGAGTCAAGTTAAAATTCATTCCATGTGTTCTGAAAGTACAGTATTCTACCAGATGAGTTTGGGTGGATGCAGAACGGTTCAGCACATTTGATTTTCCATTGACTTGATGTTTATGTTGGGTGTTCAATTGTTTTAAAGCATGACTAAAGAGTGCAAAAATGCTATAGAAATTCATGGGTCCAGAAGAATTCTCTGCTTGACTGAATTTCCTGGGCTACATCTATATCTATTTTCTAGACCCATATTTATTTTTTTTTTCCAAACCTTTCGAGTGTTTTGGGATTGTAGTGATTGAGGAAAGTGGTCATCATAAATGACAATTTAAAAACCTTTCAGCTAAGGAGCTTGTTTCTCGCTCATAGAGGTGTGAGATTCCTCAAAAACTTCAAGAGAAAGAAAGTAAATAAAGGGTGATTTTTCCATAGGGTCAGGAGATGTTTCGGGGCTCTATTAATTAGTTGACTTTTGTATTTTTCTCTCTCTTAAAGCCAAGGAAAACTTCTAAATCTTGACAGTACATAGGGTTGGGGGCCAGGGGGAGTAAGTAAGCTTGGCAATGTGGGATAGAATCTTGGAAGTAATTGGCTTTACTTAGGATTTAACTCTGAGGGAAAATGCTGCAGGAGGCTCAAGTTTTATTGCCATTTTTATTATTTTTATTTAGTATTAGCTTTACCTTTAAAGTGTTCAGCCTCTTTCACTTGCCATGATCTTGCCCAGCAGGCAATTGAACACTGCTGATCATGTGATCAGCCTCAGAGAAGACGAAGTATTAGCTTAGATTTTTCCGTTTCCTCTCCCTTCCGCCGCCTAAGACTATGAGGTTCTCACATTATAATTTCAAGATTTCTTCCTTTTCCCTTTTTTATGCTGGCAAAACCTGCTTTTCACTTGTATTAAAACTGTCAAAACTGCCCAAAGGGAAAAAGTATATGTTTTCCCCTTGGTACTGAAAAGAGTGAAGAAGCATAATTTGGCAGTTTCAGTGTAGGTGTGAAATTTTTCACACAGCTCTACTGGGGAGGTACACAAGTCTGGCCCTGTTGGAGCATCTGATATTTCATGGATGCAATTTCTTTAAAAGGTATGGCCTAGGGCTAAATTAAAAGATGGGGATTTAGAGTAGAAATGATAGCATTCCGCTGAAACAATTGTCAATTATGTGAAAGATGCTGTTGCATATTTAGAAAACAAATGGTACCCTTTAAATTTTCCCCATGGCAAGTTTTATTGTAAAATAAAGATTTGGAGATATACATCAAAAAGTATATTTTAGCTTATAGAACCCACACCATAACAATGCAAAATATATTAGACTGTGAGGTATTGATTTTACATGAAAGCATATCAGTTAGTGAAATGCAGAAACCAATAAAACATCACCATGGCTGGGTAGGAAATCTCTGGACACAATTCATTTTTATATTTAAACCAATTATTGGCTTTGCTGCACTTAAAAAGTGCAACATATATTCTTTGATTTTTTTTTAATTCAATCAAATCAATTACATCGATTTTATATCCCATATTAAACAATAATCTTACATTGGAGTTGACACATTTTGATATGATTGCCATGCAAGTACAAAAGGTGGGCCGAATTCTCTGGATCTTTTTTCCCAAAGATTTGGCTGCCCAAACATCAATATAAATATTGATTTTTATTTTACACACAATTTATAGGCTGGTACATGGCTGACTTTACCTCACAGCTTGTTTAATAGCAATGGGAATTTATTGAAATAAAGTTTACCACCCATTCTCTGATTTCATCACAGTTTTAGAATATTAGGTTAATTGATCAGATTCACAGAAAAGAGAATTTTAATTTTTAAATCAAATAAGAGTCATATAGCCAATCCTTTCCACTTAGCCATCAAGGATGTCTCAGTACAACAGTCTTATTTTAGTGTGTCTTGTGTACTTATAGACCCATGATGATACAAAAATTAATTTCTATTCCTATTAGAAGATATCTGAGGAATGCTTTGGAGTCACAATCTCATTTTAATTCTTGTATATTTGGTGATGTTGAATCTTCTCAGATATTATATATCCATAACTTTTATTTTTATTGTACAATCAATTTTTGAGTCATGGGCAACCTTCTCTAATGGAGGAATACCCCTTAATATATCACTCACTTTGCTTCATTTTTTTTTTCAGAAAGACAATTGTGTTTTGTGACCGCTCGTATTTTAAAAGTGGATTCTTATAGTTATATGAAATCTTTTTCCCCATGATTTTCACTATATTGACTCCCTCTCTGGAACCACGCAGAATAAATCCACTCTTCGTGATTATAAATCACGTATTTACAAATGCACATCATACTTTCTCTTGGATTTCATTTCTTTAGGTTTAAAGCCCTCAGTTTCTTATTCTGTTGATCTCAAGTTTATAATCTCTTATCTGGGTCATTATCTCTTCCCTCACCATTTTGAGTTTTATCTTAATTTTCATGTTTCCATCTTAATAATTTATCTGTTAGATTCTGTTTCCATAAGGAATTTAAAATATTTATTCTGATCAAGAAACAAGATAAAATTATGGCACATAATTTTGACATTTGCTTCTATCACAATGTGGGTTCCCAGAACACCAGGTTTCCAGAACACTGTTCTCTCATCATTGTGTAGCTCACTCAGCATTTAGCCTATGCAACCATCAAACCAACAGCCTGAGAACCAGGCAGGGAATCTCTCAAATGCTCCAAATAGCTGCACGTCACTACAGATTATGACGGCTTGGATTTAGGGAACATTTTTTTGGCTGGGAAAACATTCCAATGGGATAGATTAATCTATGTAAACCACATAGCTCAGCTGAAACTGCCGTTCGGCATTCTAATTTGCTAGCTCCGTCTCCTTTCCGCACAGAAATGCATATTTCTTCCTATAATAAAGATATTTTATAATAGCAATAAGGCAACTCCAGGGTGTGTGGTTATCACGAGATAATCATACCCTAGAGGGATTACAGACACTTGGCTGTGCCTCCTAACACCCCATGTGTGTGTTTATCTCATGATAACCACACTCGCTTTTGTATCTTATTGCCTAATTATCCTCTTCTAATGCAGAATACTAATTTTTTGTCTGAAACAATATGTGCAAGGATGCATTGCTAACAATCACAGGAGGACACTGACAAACAATACTGCTGTTACTCTAGAGTCACTTCCCATAAGAAAACTGGTTCACAAGAAGAAACTTTTCAGAGTGGTAGGTGCATATTCCAGTCCATTTTTAAATGAGTTTCTTCTTAAAAGAACTATATAGAGGCCTCTGTTTTATCCATTAATGTTATAAGATAAATTATCCAGACATTTCTTCTCTCTTTAAACCTGAAAAAATAAAGACACTATCTTCACTTACTTCCAAAATGTTAATGGCAGAGATTGCTTTCCATCTATCGAATTGTCTAATTTAATAAGAATATGTGTGTGCTGCTTAGTCAGACCTCCACATATATTTCAACTGTCAACTTTTCAGGTTGAAAAGCATATATTAAATTTAGGACCTTTCACATAATTTGTACAATTTATATAAGTCCATCAATCTCGAATAATTTCAATAAGACTTATAAAGTAAAATTATTGCCTACATAATTATCCCAATTCTACATAGTAATTTTATATTACATTATTGTATAACAATTAAAACCAATAGTGGTTACATGTACAGATTTCCTATGAATCTGATCTCAGAAACGAACACTTTCAAGTTTTATTTTCTAAAGTTTCATTTGTAGATATTTGAGTAAATTTAAGACCCTGCAAAGGCCATTAAAGAATCTTATATTTCATCACTTCAGTTAAATTATTGAATAAAAAGAATATCTAGTTTTTTAGGACTTCTACACAAAGTGAATGTTATATTCTTGAAAGTTAATTTCATATACATTTGTGTGTTGTGTGTGTACAAACCACCTGTATTTCTCATAAATACTCCTTTACAACCTCTTTCCACAGAACACAACCATTCCTCTCAAGGCCGCTCCTTTCATTTTCTTAACCTTACAAACTTTATTTCCTCTTCCTGGTTTCTGACTTCATAAATATAGCTAGGTTAAATTTGCTTCAATTCAATAAACCTGTTCTTTCTGAACTGTCTGTTTATGGGCTGCAAGACGAGCTATTGCTCTGTCCCTAGAGTCCTGTTCCAAGGGTACATTTCTGAACTTTGATTTTAGGGCTGAGTTACCCATCTGTATTTACTAACAAAGACTGCACTAAATCTCAGTCCATAAATGACAGGTAGATACAGCAAAAATTATTAGTGACTTGAGGGCAGCATCAGATTGGTATAAGGACTACAGGGTGAAAAGAAAAGATACTTTAGAAGCTGCTACTCCATTAACAGAAAAAAAGCAATGTATACTTAACTCTCAATTATTCACTAGCAGGCAATTTATGGGGAATTATTTTATTGTTTTTAGACACAAGAATCTTTTCTTAGAACTGAAAGATACCTTAGAGCTCGTCCATTCCAATCACCTCTTTTTACAGCAAGGAAATTTGACACCACCACCTATTCTATTTATTTGTCTTTCACCAAGAATAGGAAAGGAAGATCTTTCAAATCAATATACATGATTACCTCCAGCAGAGATGGTGTGAGCCTGAAATTAAGTAAAATTAGCTAAAGCAGAGCTTTTCAAACTAGTGCTGGGTGTTATTCTATCCTTTCTTACCATGCAACTGGGGAAACAGAGTTGAGTAGTCTGAATAAGTGAAAATATTGGACATTTTAAACTTTTGACTATCTTGCATTGTTATTTGACTTTGTGAATAAATTTCCAAAATGTAGTTGGAGAAGTTTCTTAGAGCTTACCAATATTAAGCAGCTCTTACGAAGGGCCTCATTACTAGAAAACAAGATCCTGGCACAAATATGCTTTAGTGTATTGTTGAAACTAGCACAAATATGCTTTAGTGTATTGTTGAAATCACATGAAAGAAAAGGAAATTTCCCTGGAACCAAGAAATACATACATAAATAAAAAGAAACAGTGAGCTGAAAGTAGAATAAGAGTGTCAAGATAGAAGCAAATAGGAAAAGTAAATGCTGCCCTTGGGGTAGATGCTAATTAATACTAGTGCTGGTTTAAGGAAACTATGCTGGAGGCACATGCTTTCTTATGGCAATTCAATTTAGTAAAAAATTAATAACAAAATGATACTTTAAAAGCATGCATTAGAAACTAAAATATATAGTTCAAAATAACTATGGTATAAAGAAGAAAACAGAATAGAATTTGGAGGAAAAACAAAACTGAATGTAATTAAAATACCAAACAAAATTTGTAGAATTCAGCAAAAGTGATCATTTGAAGGACATTTATGTTATTACAGTGAATGGAATTGCTGAAATTAACAACCTAACATTTAATATAAGAAATCAGGAAAAGAACAATAAACTTAAATATAGTGGATAGACCTAAAACAGTAGAAGAACAGAAATAATAGAATTTCAAAGTTAATGAAAAAGGAAACCAAATTGCAAAAGAGACTATCTAAAAGAAGTGGTTCTTTGAAGAGAATGCCAAGTAAAATTGATTTTAAAAAAAAGAAAAAGAAAAGGGGAGATGATATATAAATAATATTAGAAAGAAACTGGCAAATATTTGTATACAGGCTAGAATTAAATGCAACTAAGAATTGTGAATCTCTTAATAATGACAAATTTGAAAATTAGAAAAATGGACACATTTCTAGAAAATATATAACTTACTATGAATGACTTGACACTGAAAAACTGCATATTCTGTATTCATTAAAGTATTTGAAAAGCAGGACCAAGTGGTTTTACCAGAAAATTCTACCAACCATTCAAGGAACACATCATTTCAATCTTATTTAAATGTTCCAAAGGACATGAAAATAAGGGGTACTGCAAGTCATACTATAAAATTAGTGTAATTCAAATCAAAATCAGAAAAGAGTTGGACAAGGCGGGAAAATCAAAGCCCCTTTTATTCATGCATTTATATGAAAAATTCCTCAAAAGCATTATACAAAAATAAAGAATGAATGCCTAATTACATTTATTATAGGAACTCAAGGGTGATTTAATGCTAGGAAATATATAACTATAATTTATCATAGACAGATTAAAAGAGAAAACTCAAATGATTTTCTAAATGGATGAAAAAAGTACTTGATAAAATCAATATTAATATATTTTATAGAAGAAACAAGCACAAAATCTTTTAGTAAACTAGGCAAACAGCATTCTTAATGGTGAAACATTACAATCATAACTTTTATTGTCAGGGTGACTGTCCAATGACACCAATTGTTGATAGCATTGTCCTAGTGTTCTCAGCTCACATAATAAAAGGAGAAAAGGTACTATTTAAGGTATGGAAAGGAAGAAACAAAGCAGTTAATAAAATGTTTCTCAATATAGACAACCACGAAGAATAAACACAAATATTTTTGGAAGATTAGATAAATTAGAAAAGGGTATTAGAAAGGCTAGGTATGAGATCATTATACGAAAACCCATTATATTTGTACACAACAGCAGAAAAATAGAAGAAATCATGTTATAATGTATAATAAGAATTAGCATACCTAAATATAAATCTAATAAAAATGTGAAAGACCTTTATGAAAAATATGTACAGAAAGTCAACGAAAATCTCAATAAAATAAAGTACAATACCATATTCATGGATTAAAAAACTCTAAATAGTTTCAATGCACTTTTGATCAAAACTACAATAGGAACATTTAAAGGAAATCAACAGATTCATTCTAAAATATGTAGGTAAGAAAAGTCAAGCTAGTCCTGAACAAGAATGAAATGATGATAGCTTACTGTACCAGATATCAAACTTCACTATAAAGCTGCGGTAGTTAGGACAATATGGTACTAGTGCAGGAATAGACAACTAGATAAATGGAACAGAAGAGAACAACCATTAACAGATACATGAATTATGAACTTGACTATGACAAACTTGATGTATGTGTTACAGATCATGGGAAAATGAACTTTTGATTAAATGATGCTGTGACAATTGTTGACTCATATAGAATCATCATTGTAGAGCCTTTTACAACGAAATAAAAGGAAAAAAACTCCAAATAGATTAGAACTAAATGTGTAAGTCAAAACTCTAAAACTTTTAGACTGTTTTCTTTATTTTTTCTTAATTCTTTATAGTTTTATTATTAATGAAACAGTATGAAAAAGTTGCTTAAAGAAAAAACAAGAAAGCCAACTTCTTGGTATCAAGAAAATAGAGTTGCCTTCTTGCCAGCATATAACCCTCCTACGAAAGTTGTTTCAAAAATGAGGAGAGGTGTTTCTTATGATTTGATGTCCTCTCCCATCTTATCTGTACGACTCCCAGGATTCACAGTAGAATATGCTTTCTCCTTTACTGTTTTGATACTGCAAAAGGAATACTGCATTGCTTAGCATAATATTTGCACAGCTTGCCCACGACTTCAGCTATGTCTTTTTTTTTATATTATTTACATATATAAGTATATATAGGTATACAGTATTATATTAGTTGTATTGGTTTCAGGTGTACAATATAGTGATTTGATGTTTTTATACCTTACAATGTGATCACCCCTCTAGTTTGAGTTATCATCTGTCACCGTGCAAGCTTATAATAATATTATTGACTATATTCCCCTTCACCTTTTTTCACCCATCTCCCCACATCTTCTCTTCCTGAATCATCTTTTTGGTCTCTGTTTCTATGAGTCTGTTTTGTTTTTTGTTTTATTAGATAGCACGGATAAGTGAAACAATATGATATTTGTCTTTCTCTGTGTGCCTTATTTCACTTAGCATAATACCCGCTAGGTCCATCCATGTTGGTGCAAATGGTAAGATTTCCTTCTTTTTTATGGCTGAGTAATATTCTATTGTATATATGTACCACATTGTCCATTCATCTATTGATGGACACCTATGTTGCTTCTACCATGTTTCCCCTAAAATAAGACAGGGTCTTATATTAAGGTTTGCTCCAAAAGACGGATTAGGGCTTATGTTCAGGGGATGTCATCCTGAAAAATCATGCTTGGGCTTATTTTCCGGTTAGGTCTTATTTTCAGGGAAACACAATATATGGCTGTTGTAAATAATGCCGCAATGAACATAGGGGTGCTTATATCTTTTCAACTTAGTGTTTTGTTTTCTTTGGATAAATACCCAGAAGAGAAGTTGTTGCATTATATGGTAGTTATATTTTAACTTTTTAAAGAAAATGCCATACTGTTTTCAATAGTAGTTGCACCAATTTACGTTCCCAAAACATTACTCAAAGGTTCCATTTTCCCCACATCTTTGTCAACACATGTTAACTTTTTTATAATAGCCATTCTGACTGGTGTGAGATGATATCTCACTGTGGTTTGATTTGCATTTCCTGGATGATTAATGATGTTGAGTATCTTTTCATATGTCTGTTGGACATCTGCATTTCCTCTTTGGACAAAATTTGTTCCATGTCCTCTGCTCATTTCTTTAAGTTTGATGAGTTTCTCATATATTTTGGATATCAACCCCTTATTGGATATTCCATTTGCAAATAACCTACTGAATGGGAGAATATATCACTTTTGTTCTGTTGATGTGTTTCCTTTGTTGTGCAGAGCTTTTTATTTTGATGAAGTCCCATTTTCTTATTGTTGCTTTTGTTTCCCTTGCTCGAGGGATGTACCCCAAAAGATATTACCGAGACTGATGTCAAATAGTTTACTATCTATGTTCTCTTCCAAGAGTTTTATGGTAGGCCATATGTTTAAGTCTGTAAGCTGTTTTGAGTTTATTTAGGTATACTGTGCAAGGGAGTGGTCCACTTTCTTTTTTTTTCTTGCACGTATCTATTCAGTTTCTAACACTACTTGTTGAAAAGACTGTTGTTACTCCATTATATATTTTTACCTCCTTTGTCATAGATTAGTTTATCATTTAAGCAAGGGTTTATTTCTAGGCTCTAGATTCTGTTCCACCAATCTGTCTGTTTCTGTGCCAGTACCACACTGTTCTGATTATTATAGATTTGTGGTATAGTTTGAAATTAGGGAGCATGATACCTCCAACTTTGTTCTTCTTTCTCAAGATTACTTTGGGTATTCATTGTCTTTTGTGGTTCCATGTAAATTTTAGTGTGATTTATTCTAACTTTGAGAAGAATGTCATTGGTATTTTGATAAGAATTGCATTGAATCTACAGATTGTTTTGGGGTAGTATGGTCATTTTAATGATATAAATCCTTCCAAACCATGAGCATGATATATCCTTCCAATTAGTTGTGTCCTCTTTAATTTCTTTCTTTGATGTCTTATAATTTTCAGATTACAGTTTTCAGATTATTCTTGCTGAAATGGTAAACTAATCTGCGACAAAGGAGGTAAAAATATACAATGGAGTAACAACATCCTCTGCAACAACAGTCTTTTACCTCCTTGCTTTTTGATACAATTGTAAATGGGATTGTTTTCTCTATGTCTCTTTCTGAGCGTTTGTTATTAGTGTATAGGAATATGACAGATTTCTGTATATTTTGTATCCTACTACTTTACTGAATTCTTATATTAATTTTTGGTGGATTCTTTATGGTTTTCTATATATAGTATGCCATCTGTAAATAGTGACAGTTTTCCTTTTTCATTTCCAATTTGAATGCTTTTTTTTTTCTTTTCTTTTCTTTTTTCTGGTTGCTGTGGCTAGGAACTCCAATACTATATCGACTACTAGTGGAGAGAGTGGACATCCTTGTCTTGTCTGACCTTAAGGAAAACACTTCTAGCTTTTCACCACTTTGTAAGATGTTAGTTGTGGGCTTGTCATATAAAGCATTTATCAAGTTCAGATAAGTTCCTTCTATACCTAATTTGTTGAGAGTTTTTATCATAAATGGATGTTGATTTTTATCATGCTTTTTCTTCATCTATTGAGATTTTTTTGATTGTTGGTATTGTTGATGTGCTGAATCCCATTAATTGTTGTACAGGTGTTGAATGACCCTTGCATTCCTGGTATAAATCCCACTTGATTATGGTATGTAATCCTTTTAATGCACTGTTGAATTCATTTTGCTAATATCTTGTTGAGAATCTGGGCATCATTATTCATTAGGGACATTAGCCTGTCGCTTTCTTTTTTTGTAGTGTCTTTGGTTGTGCTATCTGTGAAAGGTTGGCCTCATAGAATGAATTTGGAAGTGTTCCTTCCTTTTCAATTTTTTGGAAAAAATTGAGAAAGATAGTTTCTAGTTCTTCTTTAAATGGTTGGTAGAATTCACCTGTGAAGCCATCTGGTCATGGGCTTTTGTTTGTTGGGAGTTTTTTTTATTACTGTTTCAATTTCATTGCTAGTAATTTGTTCACATTCTCTGTTTATTCCTGATTTAGTCTTGGAAGGTTGTATTTGTCAAATTTGTTGGCATATAATTTTTCATAGTATTCTTTAATGATCCTTTGTTTTTCTGTAGTGCCCGCTTTCATTTCTGCTTTCATTTATTTGTGTTCTCTCATCTCTTGCTTGATGAATCTTCCTAGAGGCTTGTCAATTTTATTTATCCTTTCAAAGAACTTGTTCTTAGTTTTATTAATCTTTTCTATTGTTTTTCTATTTTATTTATTTCCACTCAGATCTTTATTATTTCCTTCCTACTTATTTTGCATTTTGTTTGTTCCTCTTTTTCTAGTTTGTTTAGGTGTACATTTAGACTATTTGATATTTTTCCTGCTTCTTGAGGTAGTCCTGTATAAGCTATAAACTTTCCTCTTATAACTGCTTTTGCTGCATCCCATAAATTTTGTAAGGTTCTGTTTTCATTTTCATTTGCCTCGGAATAGTTTTTGATTTCCTGTTTGATCCATCCTTTTTTTTTTTTTGGGGGGGGTAGTATGTTTTTTAATCTCCTTGTACATGTTTTTTATTCCCCTAGTTTTCTTCCTGTAGTCAATTTCTAGTTTCATGCCATTGTCAGAATATAAAGTTGATATAATTTCAATATTCTTGAATTTGTTTAGGCTTGTTCTGCGTTTATGTCCATTAACATTTGCAGGCCTGGAGACCATCCTGTCACTGAGTAGAAATGGTGATTTTAAGCAAAATATTTAACCTTTCCTTCCAGATTAGGATGATTTTCTGACATTTTCTCAAACATTCTACCCCTTTCTCTCTTTTCCTTCTGGAATCCCCATAATGTGAATGTTAGGGAACTTAATGTTACCCCATAGATCTCTTATACTATCCCCGTTTTTTAAAATTCTTTTTTTTCATTTTGCTGTTCTGATTGGGTGATTTCCACTATTCTGTCGTCTGTGTTGCTAATCCAGTCTTCTGTACTAACCAATCTGCTGTTGATTCCTTCTAATGTATTGTTCATTTCAGTAATTGTATTCTTCACCTCTGATTGGTTCTTTATTATGGTTTTTTTTATCTTTTTGTTGAAGTGCTCTCTGAGTTCCTCAGTGTGTAGTTTCAAGTTTGTTGAGCATCCTTATGACTATTTATTTGAATTCCTTCTCAAATTACTTATCTCCATTTCATTAAAGTTTTTCTCTGGAGTTTTTCTTATTCTTTCATTTGGGGCACATTCTTCTCTCTCCTCATTTTGTTTGACATTCTGCATTTGTTCCTATGAGTTCAACAGAGTAGCTCTCTGTCCCAGTCTCGAAAGAGTAGTCTTTGTATAGACTGTCTGTTGAATAGTTTTGGCAGGTTGGTGGTAGTCGGGACGCGCATGTGAGGTGCCTGGTATGTCAGCTAGCCTGAGGGAGGGGGCTCTGGGTGGGCAGCCTGGTGAGTGCGTGCTAATCCTGCTCGGGCTACCTGATGTAGAAGGGGCTGCTGGGTGTGCTCCTGGCGTGCCCTGTTGATTTAACTGTCTGTGATCAGAGCAGGGTATGGGCAGGCCTGCTTTGCGTGCTTGTCTCTTAAAGCCCCACCTCCTCTCCTGGTGGGGCAGACCTACAAGCTTCGCCACTGCCGTTTGCTAGTTCTGCTCCCTCTCCAGGCAGCAGAGCTCCTTGCACACTAAGCTGCACCACTCTCGTGCTGCACATGTATGCATGCCCTGTGGCTTTAACTGCGCACAGTCAGAGCAGGGTCTGTGTGGAGCCATTCTGCACGCGTAAGTCTCAAAGCCCTAGAAGTTCTGCCCTATCTCTTGATAGAGGCCACTTTGCTTGCTCCCATAGCCATACTTGGCTAATTCTACACTCTCTCCAGGTGGCGCATCCCTGCACATGTGCACAGCAGCACTCCTCTTTCTGCATGTGGCAGCCTGTGTGTCAGTACCTCAAAGTTTTGCCTGCTCCACACATTCTTCAGGTGGGGCACCCCATATGCATATTCATCAGTGGCCCACTATCTCCACACTGTCGCTGGACTGACAGGTACTGTGGCATTTTGCTAATTCAGCACTCTCTCCAGGCGGGGGTACCCTGCTTGCACACAGCCCAGTATGTGTGTGAAGCAGCACTTGCTGGATCCATCTCTGGGTGGAGGAGCCCCTTGTGCGCACGCTATGGCACCCTCCTGTTTCTGCTGGATCTCACCCCAGGAGAGGTGACCAGGGATGTGCTGTAGGGCCCTGAAGGTCAGCAGCCAGAGAACCTGGGTGGAGCTCCCATCCACTATCCACATTCAAGGAAACGTAAGCACTGGCACTCAGCACTTCCTCTGGTCTGAGTTGTTTCCTTAGTTCCCAGAGAGCTCTAGTGGTTCCCCCACCTGCTCTATGCAGTTCCTGTCTCTCGCTTTTTGTGCAGAAACTATCCAACTGGCTCAGAGTTGTCTCCCAGGAAGATTTATTCTAAATAATGTGTCTATTTGATGTGTCCTTGGGGTGAGCTCAATGTCTATCCTGCACCTGCTTCGAGACTAGAAACTGAATTCGAAAGGTTTTCTTCAGCAAGATACATACACACAAATGCTAAGAATAAATTTTGATAATTGCACTTATACTTTTAAATGTATGTTTCTTAAAATACCGTAAGATAAAACAATCAACTAGGAGGATATATAATCAGTATTAATCAGTATTAATATCAGATATCAAAATAACTACTATAAATTAATCAAATAAAAGGAGATCAATTTTAAGGGGGAAATGAAGTTTTGGGGCCTGTTGAGTTTTAAGATTATGGATCAATCTGACCAATAGATCGCAAACTGGTACACCGGTGAAAGGTGTGGGAGGAGATACGTGCTTAGCCTGGTGACCTAGGGGAAAAGTTCAGGAAGCTGATCACTTGTTGAACCAGTCATCTTGGTTCAGCCCCATCCCGGCTCAGAGCTTGCTGCTGTCGCACCGTAACCCCACCCTCCTCATCGCATTCTGCAGCATTGACTTGCTTCTTATTGACCTTGCCTTCCCCCAACCCTTGGGGATAATAAGACTTTAACTTTTTTTTTACTCTATTACAAAATGTAAATCTTTCTCAACTGCCAGCTTAATCATTCCTATTACCTTTGTCCCTGTGAACTTGCAATTTTTTTTTATTCTCTGTTGATTTGGTTAGAGATAAAGATAAATTCATATATCCAATAGGCCATGATTTACTTAACACCCTATACTTTAAACTTCTCTAAAGTATTACCATTCCTCCATCAGCTGAGGTCTGTAGGTTGTCTGGGTCTCAAGTCTGTTATAGAAAGCCATATTCTTTGGGTGTGAGTTTTGGCTCCAGCACTTACTAGCTGTGTTTGGCAGGGTAAGTTACACTCTTTTGCTGACATTTTCTTATCTACAAAATGAGGCTTTTGTGTACCCCACAAATATATTTTAAGAAGAAAATAATGTAAGTAAAATTCCTGGGTGATGTAGTAGGTGTGGGTCATCTTACCATTTTCCACCTGGTAGAACAGTAGTAACACCCACAGTAGATCCTTGACTGTAACCTAGCTGTGTGTGCTTCCTGACTTTCCTGGGCTGTTTTCAATGAGAGCATGTATGTCCTTTCCTAAGGGACAACATAGAGAAGATTTTTTTGGTTGAAATGTTGGATTGAGTGCTTGTTGAGGTATTTTTCTCTTGAGATTCTGTTTCTACCTTTCTTTTTCAATTTTTCCTTGAGGGTTATCAGCAGCAGCATTTAGCCTGAGAAAAGCTTAAGTCAAATGAAACTGATCACTGGTCTGTTCTTCCTGGACACCTCTTGGGGATGGCCAGAGAATACCCTGCTGAATTTGGCACTGTGGCCTGGATACCCAGCAGTTTGATGATCTGATGTCTGTCTTGTCAATACTATGCTAAAGGTTATAGTCCTAATCCCAGTTCACTGTTTTAGTTTCTTTATAGGCAAAAAGAAGGGGAGAGCTTGGCCAAGAAGGTTTGCTCCAGCCATGAATGAATATGAAATCTTAGGAGCCTAGCTCATAGTGAGAAAATAATGCTGGCATTAATCTACTTAGAATTGCACAGTGCTCCCAACCCCCTACCTACAATGTGGATTGGTTTAACACCCTTTGTTGGCGTTATTTGGTCATTCCCTTCAAATGCTAATGACCAGCTAGTTTAACACCCTTTATTGGTGTCATTCGGACAGTCCCTTCAAGTGTGAATGAATAGCATGCTTTGTTTCCAAAGACAGGGGAGCCAAATAACTGCAGGGCCTAGAAGCAAATTATTTCGCTGGTATAGACCCACCCTGAATGATGAATTGGGCTCTATGGTGGCTGTTTCCACTGAAGACTGGGATTTCCCTACCCATCACAAACCAGGCCAAAAAGGAGCTAAACCATTTTCTCCTCATTATCACTTCATTAAGCTCCCCAAGCCAGTACAGGGCTGGGGTAGAGGCCTGCTACAGGTAGCTTAATGAGTTTGTTATTTATAGGCCCCTATGCTGTTATGCAAAAGCTTGTTATTCCCAGGCCTGGAGTACGGTATTTTCTAAAGGGAGTTGAGAAACGCAATTACCAAGCCCCTCGGCATGAGCCTCACACTGCTTCTTAGGCAGTTGATCAACAGTAAATGAATACATTTGTTAGGTTTTTAGAATTTGATATTGTGCTATGGTGTTTACCCAAATATTCTTGTTTTCTTCTGCTAACAACACAGAACAGATGCTGCCCCAGATGTGGAAGATGCGGGTGTTCGCCAGCTTTAGGACAAGTCCAAATGCATAGTTGTGTGTGGCATTCTGCACATTCCTCAGTTTGAGTGTGAGGGCACAAATTGCCCACCCCCAAAAAAAATGTTTAAATATTTTTGTCCTGCTTTATATGTGACTTGGAGATCACATTTAATTGAGAAGGGAAAAGATGTTCCACCTTTAGTTTCCACATAATGATATTAAAAATTGCTGTAATTCATGTGTAAACATACAAGACTATCTAAACAGTGCTCCATATTTTGAGGTTTCAAAAAATGCAATCATTTAGTAAAAATTCAGGCACTGAATATTTATTAAGCAGTGACTATGTCTGGCATCGAGCATGGTACTAACAGGATGAAAAAGTTAAGTGCACAGTCATTGTCATAGACAAAGGAATTTATCATGTGAAGTGCTGGCTATCATAACTTAGGTGTATATCCAGAGATACATATGTTTATTCCAGTATGTGCATGTGAATATATATGTATGGGCATGTGTTTCTCCACAAAGACATAGTATATATTGAGGGAAGTACAGAATAATTTTAAAACAAAAGTTTTTTCCTCTCAGTAGAGAACAGGCCAAATAATAGCCCCAATGTCTGTTGTCAAATAAAAACATAAATAGTGATTTGAGTAAGAGCAAAAACCACATAAAATGGACCTGTTTAAAAGGGTGATAATCTGGCTCCATTTATGCTATTATAAACAATTAGCTAAGCAGACACAAATAGTTCACATATTTGAATGTCTGTGTTAAATGATGTAGAGTATATAAAAATAAATATTATAAACCCTTGCATCTTGTTTATGAGTAAAGGGGCAAAGTAGGTACATAAACCCATGTAATACTGTATAGAAAATAAGTTTTAACAAATCCTAAAGAAGGGCCAAGAAGAATTCTTTCAATTCAAAGAATAGAAGGAAGCAGAATGGATGAGTTAGAATCTGAGTTCAGACTTAGTAGGATGGGCAGGTTTCAAAAGAATCATTTCCAAGTATTTCCATGCAGGACAGACTTACAGTGACATAAGATTATCGGGAGCTTCAAAGATACAGACTTCTCTTGAAGTTATATTTTCAGAATAGGGTCCCAGTATGCACCTGGCTTTTTATGTATTCGATGGCTAACCGGCCAGCAGACACAGATAATAAGGAAGGGGTTAAATCTCACCTATTTTTGACACACACAAAAATTAGCAAAGGTGAAAGGTAGGGAATTGTAGGTTACATTCAGATTAAGTGGATTAATATTTCCTGGTAAGAACTTGAAGTATATGCATAAAAATAGTATAAGAAGATATAGATTAGAGAAAGATGTGAGGACTAGAGAAAAGTGCATTAGTAAAACCAGGTTAGGAATTTAAGGCTTTGTTCACTATGCTGTAGGAAACCTATTTTTTTTTTTCTTCTCCTTGTTTTGTTTTTCCAAACAATAGGATGAAATGTGATTAATGTAGAAGTGATATGATGGATGGATTGGTGAAGGAAAAATTAGAGGTCTGGACATCATTTAAGGGCCTATTCAGTAGTCAAAGTTAGGTGAAAGACTGAATTTGTAGATAAAGTAGCAAGAAGATAATGAATTCCAGTGATAGTTTAGAGTTCTAACTAAATTATTTTAAAAAGTGTTATAACACTTTCATAGTACAAGGTTTGTATAACTGAAGGATGACTATGGGTAGCTAAGATTTCAAGCCTTGATATCTAGGGAAATAAGAATACCATTGACAGAAATGTGAAAATCTATGGAAGCATTTGCTTTAGAACTGGGTAGTAAGAGAAAAAATGAAAACTTATTTTGGAATGTTAAGCTGGAAGTTTAGATATCTTTTACAAGAGTGTGCAGCAGGCAATAGCAAATTTGGAACTGTAGTTTGAAAAATAATTGCTGCTATAGAAAAATTAAGATATTATAGAAAGAAAATGGATGCTGGGATGATCCATTATGTATATGGTATATGGAGAATAAAGAAATCTGAGGAGAAAATAAAGAGAAATCAGGATTATTAGAGCAAATATAGATTAGTTCGAGTTCATGTTAATTTGGTAAGGGGAAAATTCAAGAAGAAATAGATGGTAAATAGGTATGAAACACTCTGGAAAAGTCAAGTTCAATAACTGAGAAAGGTCATTGGATTTGTTGGCCAGAAAATAAGAAATAAACATGTATACAAAACATTCTATCCAAAAGCTACAGAATACATTCTTCAAGTGTCCATGAAACATTCTCCAGGATAGGTTATGTGTTAGGCCAGTCTTCATAAATTTAAAAAGATTGAAATCATATCAAGTGTCTTACCAACTACAATGGTATGAAACTGGAAATCAACTACATAAAAAGAGAAAAAGTATACAAATATGTGGAGATTAAGCAACATGCTACTGAACAATCCATGGATCAAAGAAGAAATCAAAAGAAATAAAAAAAATACCATAATATAAATGAAAAAGGAAATCCAACAGACTAAGCCTTATGGGTTGCAGCAAAAGCAGTTCTAAGATGTTCATAGCAATAAATGCCTACATTAAAAAAAAAGACAAAAATCTTAACTTTATACCTCAAGGAAATAGTTTAATAAAAGAGCAAACAAGCCCAAAGTTAACAAACAAAATAAAGATCAGAGTAGAAAAATAAAATAGACACTAAAAAGACAATAGAAAAGATCGATGAAACTAAGAACTGGTTCTTTAAAGAAAGAGGAGACATTACAAATGATGCCACAGAATCATAAGTGACTATGGTGATAATTATATGCCAACAATTGGACAACCTAGAAGAAATGAAAATTCTAGAAACATAATTTACCAAGTCCGAATCATGAAGAAAATGAAGAACAGAGCAATTACTAGTAAGGAGACTGAGTCTGTAATCAAAAACAAACAAACAAAAAAACCCAAAAGCCCAGGGCAAGATGGAGTAACAGATGAATTCCTCCAAATATTTAAATAATTATTACCAATCCTCATTTTTTTCCAAAAAACAGAAAAGGGGTGGGTAGGTGGGGGGGAAACAGTACCAAACGCATGTTAAAAGGCCAGCATTCCCAAATTCAAGATACCAAAACAAAGATGTCAAAGAAAAAGAAAATTACAGGCCAATATCCCTGATGAACATAGATGCAAAAATCCTCAACAAAATATGAACAAACCAAATTCAGCAGTGTATTAAAAGGATAAAACTCCAGCAGATGACATCATAGGATATGTAGAGAACCCTAAAGAGTCCAATAAATAAATAATAGTACTGATAAATGAAGTCAGAAAAGTAGGATACAGAATTAATATTCAGAAATGGATTTCATTTTTATACACCAATAACAAACTGTCAGAAATAGAAATAATCCCATTTATAAGTACATAAAAAAACGAAAAACTAAAACAAAACATAAGGGATAAATATAACCAAGGAGGTACAACAACCTGTACCAACAAAATTATAAGACATGAAGAAAGAAGCACATACTATGCCCATGGATAGGAAGAACATTGTTAAATGTCCATACTACCCAAAGCAATCTATATATTCAGTGCAATCCCTATCAAAATACCAATGGCATTTTTTCACACACCTGGAACAATCCTAAAATTTATATGGAACCACAAAAGACTCTGAGTGGCCAAAGCAATCTTGAGAAAGAACAAAGTTGGAGATATCACATTACCTGATATCAAATGATATTACATGGTTACAGTAATCAAAACACCAGGGTACTGGCATAAAACAGACATATAGATCAATGGAACAGAATAGAGAAACCAGAAATAAATGCATGCCCATGTGATCAATTAATCTATGAGAAAAGAGGCAAAAATATACAATGGGGTAAAGACAATCTCACCAATCAATGGTGTTGGGAAAATTGGATAGTTACATGTAAAAAACAAAACAAAACAAAACAAAAAAACCCAAAACTAGACTACTTTCTCATACCATATACAAAAATAAACTCAAAATGAACTATAGACCTGAAACCATAAAACTCCAAGAAAAAAACATAGGTATAAAACTCGGACACTGTGATTAGTAGTATATATATTTTTAAAGATCTGTCTTCTTGGGCAAGGAAAACAGAAATTAAAAAAAAAAAAAAGGGACTACAACAAACTGAAAATTTTTGCACAGCTAAGGAAATCATCAAAATACAAAAAGACAGCTTACTAAATGGGAGAAGATACTTGCCAATTATAAGTCCAATAGGATTAATACCCAAAATATATAAGGAACTCAGAGAACTTAACACTGAAAAGACAAGCTATCCAATTAACAAATTGGCAGAGGATCTGAATAGACATTTCTCCAAATAGGATATACAAATGGCCAACAGACATAGGACAAGATGCTCAACATCACTGATCATATTAAAACTACAATGATATATCACCTCACACCTGTCAGAATGGCTATCATCAATAAATCAGCTAACAAGTTTTGGTGCTGATGTGGAGAAAAGGGAATCCTTATGCATTGTTGGAGGGATTGCAAATTGGTACAGTCACTATGGGAAACATGGTGGTTCCTCCAAAAATTAAAAGTATAGCTACCATATGACCCAGCAATACCATTTCTATGTATTTATCTGAAGAAATCCAAAACACTTGAAAAGACATGCA
Organism: Rhinolophus sinicus; assembly: GCF_057876585.1. NCBI lineage: Eukaryota > Metazoa > Chordata > Mammalia > Chiroptera > Rhinolophidae > Rhinolophus > Rhinolophus sinicus. The sequence continues at coordinate 133,838,093 of NC_142503.1, forward strand.
TCCCTGTATTCATTGCAGAATTATTTACAATAGCCAACATATGGAAGCAACCTAAGTGTCCACTGATAGAGGAAATGGTACATATATATAATGGAATATTACGCAGCTATAAAAAAGAATGAAATCTTACCATTTGCACCAACATGGATGGACCTACAGGGTATTATGCTAAGTAAAACAAGTCAGACAAAGACAAATACTATATAATTTCACTTATATGTGGAATCTATAAAACAAATGAACAAACAAAACAGAAACAAACTCATAGATACAGAGAACATTTGATGGTTGCCAGATGGGAGGGGGTGAGAGACTGGTTGAAAAATGTGAAGGGATTAAGAAGTACAAATTGCCAGTTTGAAAAACAGTCATGGGTATGTAGAACATAGGGAATGCAGTCAATAATATTGTAATAACTATGTATGGTGTCAGTAGGGTACTAGACTTATCAGAGAATCACTTTGTAAGATATAAATGTCTAACCACTATGCTGTACACCTGAAATTAATATACTGAGTGCAAACTGTATGTAATTGAAAAAAAAATTAAAACTAAAACTCAAAGAATGCTTGACCCTCCCCGCTTTCCTACATAGGAGATTCAGATGGAAAGACCTGTTATAGGAAGGGAACCATAGGATATTCACCTTAGTATGGTAGATAAAATGACTCCAAGCAAGGGCCTATTAGCCAGATCCTGCCCCCTCATGTCTCATTGTTCATCGGTTGCCTAACAAGAATTTGTCTGCTCTGTGTGTTCCACTCTTCTTCAACTACCTGTAACGTGTCTATGTCCTTTGAAATTTCAGACTCCTCCTGCCCCCCCCCCTTTTGTCCATAACATATAAACCTCAAGTACCCAGTGGATTTCGGGTCTCATTTTTACATGGCACTCCTAAATGTACATTTGCATAACAAACTTTGTATATTTTCTCCTGTTAAAAGATCAAACACCATGACCAAGTGGGATTTATTCCAGGGATGTGAGGTTGGTTCAACATCTGAAAATAAATCAATATGATATAGCACATAACAAAATGAAGGATAATGTTTATATAATCATACCAATAGATGTAGAAACTCTGACAAAATTCAACATCCATTTATAATAAAAACTCACAAAGTGGCTATAGAGAGAGCATATAATATAGGCCATATATGACAAACCCAAAGCTAACATCCTATTCACTGATGAAAAGCTGAAAACTTTTCCTCTGAGATCATGAATAAGATAAGCATGCCCACTTTCATCACGTTTTTTCAACATAGTATTGGAAGTCCTAGCCAGAGCAATTAGGAAAGCTATAGAAATACAAGGCATTCAAATTGGAAAGAAAGAAGTAAAACTCTATTTGACATGATATTATATAGAAAAACCTAAAGATTCCACCAAAAAAAGAACTAATCAATAATTAAGTAAAGTTACAGTATATAGAATTAATATACAGACATCTGTTGTATTTCTTTACAGTAATGAGTTATCAAAAAGAGAAATTAAAAAAGCAATCCCATTTATAATTTCATCAAAAAGATTAAAATACCTAGAGTTAAATTTAACCAAAGAGATGAAACACTTGTATGCTGAAAACCATTAGACATTGATGAAAGAAACCAAAGAAGATACAAATGGAAAGATCTTCTGTTCTTATGGATTGGGAGAATTAATAGTTAAAATATCCATTCTACCCAAAGAAATATATCGATTCAATACAATCCGTATGAAGATACCAATGGCATTTTTCAATGGCATTTTTCAGAGAACTAGAACAAACAATATTAAAATTTGTATGGAACCATAAAAGACCCCAAATAGCCACAGCAATCTTGAGAAACAAGAACAAAGCTGAAGGCATCATGCTCCTTGCTTTAAAACTGCGTTACAAAGCTAAAGTAATCAAAAGCATATGATATTGGCATAAAAACAGACACAGATTAATGGAGCAGAATAGAGAGCCCAGAAATAAACCCACACATTCATGGTAATAATTTATGACAATAGAGCCAAGCATATACAATGGGGAAAGGATGGTCTTTTCAATAAATGGTTTTTGGGAAAACTAGACAGCCACATGCAAAAGTGTAAAACTATATAACTATCTTATACCATACACAAAAATAAACGGATTGAAGACTCCAATGTAAGATCAAAACTAGAAAACTCCTAGAAAAAAAATGTAGGATGTAATCTTTCCTTGACAGTAACCTTGGGGATGATTTTTTTTTTCTTTTTTTTTGTGTGTGGATTTGACACCTAGAGCAAAGGCAACAAAAATAAGTGGGATGATATCAATCTGGAAAACTTCTCCACAGTAAAGGAAACCATCAACCAAATGAAAAGGCAACCTACAGAATGGTAGAAAATATTTCCAAATCATATCTGATAAGAGGTTAGCATCCAAAATATATAAAGATCTCATACAACTCAATAGAAAAATCAATCCAATTAAAAAATAGGCAGGCCTAAATAGACATTTACCAAATAAGACATGCAGATGGTCAACAGGTGTATGAAAAGATACTCAACATCACTAATCATCAGGGAAATACAAATCTAAACTACAGTGAGCTACCTCCTCACTCCTGTTAGATGGCTATTATCAGAAAGTCAACAAATAACGTGTTGGAGAGGATGTGGAGAAAAGGGAACCCTTGTGCACTGTTGTTGGGACTGCAAATAGGTTCAGCCACTATGGAAAACAGTTTGGAGGTTCTTCAAAAAATTAAAAAAGAACTACCATATAATCCAGCTACTCCACATCTGGGCCTCTATCCAAAGAAAAAAACAAGACTAACTTGAAAAGATATATGCATCCTCCCCTCAAGTTCATTGCAGCATTATTTACAATACCCAAAATATGAAAGCAACATAAGTGTGCAAATAATGAATGAATGGATATATACACAGCAGATGCTGTATAGATACAGTAGACCGTCAAACTCTCATTATTCAATGGTCAACTGTATTTTTGATCCACATATGTGGAGGGCCGATTTTAGTTGTACATGGATTTTTGACTAGGAGGTAGTCAGTGCCCCCAACCTGTATATTATTCAAGGGTCAAGTGTGTGTGTGTACACAAACAATGGAATATTATTCACTCATTAAAAGAATAAAACCTTACCATTTATGACAACGTGGATGAAACTTAAGGGAATTACATTAAGTGGAATAAGTCAGAGAAAGACAAATACTATATGATCTCACTAATATATGGAATCTAAAAACAAAACAAAACAAAACAAAACAATGGGCTATAGAGAACAGATTTGAGGTTGCCAAGGGAGGGGGCTGGGGTAAATAGGTGAAGGGTGTCAAAAGGTATGAACTTCCAGTTATAAAATAAGTAAGTCATGAAGATATAATGTTCAGCATGATGGCTATAGTTAATAATAGTGTATTCCATGTTTGAAAGTTACGAAGAGAGTAAATCTTAAAATGTCTCCCCACAAGAAAATTAATTTTGTAATTATATATAATGACAGAAGTTAATTAGACTTGTGATGATCATGTCACAATATATACATGTCAAATTATTGTACAACTGAATCTAATGTAATGTTATATGTCAATTATACTTCAATAAAATGTAAAATTTTTAAATATTTTAACATATTTTTTAAAAAAGTAACTTCCAACCTAGAATTCTATAAGCAATGAGACTATCCATTAAAATAATGGCATAAATTTTTTTCACAAAATGAAAACTGAGAATAAATATTTAACTAGTAGATATACTAAAGGATATCTTTCAGGTAAAAGAAAAATTATCTCAGATAGTGATATGGAAATTCTGGAAGAAACAAACTATTTTAGAAAAGTTTAATATCTGAGTAAATGAACTGATATAATTAATAATAACGATAGAATAAAAGCAAACAATTTCTTATAGCAATTAGAGCACCTGAAGGATTACATGACGGAAAGTCCACGAACTTAATTGTTCAACCTCATAATACAAAATAAGAGTAGAAATGCTATTTTCTTGCTAGTATATGATAAACGCTGTAATTTATAGTAGACTTTATTTAGGTAATGATTAAAATATATATAATTAAGGTAAAATGAGGGGGAGTTCTATAAAAAGACTAACTGATAAGGAAGAAAGAAATAATAAGAAACATAAAGCAGGTAGAAAAATATAGAAAGATGATAAATCCACAAATATTGCAAATTGCACTTAATACAAATAGACTAAATATTATACGTGAAAGACATTCTGTCAGACTGCAAGATAAAAACAACAACAATATGCTATTCACAAGAACCATACCTTAAATATGAGCATACAGAAAAGCTGGAAGTAGAAGGATGAAAAAAATGTACCAATCAGCGCCATACGAGAGCAAATATTTTAACAGTGAGTCACTTGACTTTTTTGGTTTCCTAATGCATATAAAAGTTACGTTCACACTATACTGTAGTCTATTAAGTGTGCAATAGCATTGTGTCTAAAAAACAATGTATATACCTTAATTAAAAGTACTCTATTGCTAAAAAATGCTAACCACCATCTGAGCCTCATAAAAAAATGGTGCCAATAGACTTGCTCAATGCAGGGTTGCCATAAACCTTCAATTTGTAAAAACCATAATATCTGCAAAAGGGCACTAAGGCAAAGCACAGTAAAATGAGGTATACTTGTATAAAAGTAATAATCATCCAGAAATAGATTTCACAACAAAGAAATGTACAAATAACCTTAATATGAATGAAAAATGGGTCATTCTTATACATTACAAAATAAAAGGAAATGATGGATTATTTTACATCAATAAATTTGAAAACCTAGATGAAAAAGCAGATATTACAAAGATAAAAAAAGGATATGGTAAAAAATTAATAAAATGACAATAACTACATAACTGTCAATAATTACTTTAAATGTAAATGGACTAAATGCTCCAATAAATTACTGTGTTTCCCTGAAAATAAGACCTAGCCAGACAATCAGCTCTAATGCATCTTTTGGAGAAAAGTTAATATAAGACCTGGTCTTATTTTACTATAATATAAGACTGAGTCTTATATAAGACAAAACCGGGTCTTATATTAATTTTTGCTCCAAAAGATCCATTAGAGCTGATTGTCCAGCTAGTTCTTATTTTCAGGGAAACATGGTAACATAGGGTGGATGAATGGATAAGTAAACAAGACTTGTACATAATAAATTAATTCAGTAAATTGGAATGATACAAAATTAATATTCAGAAACCTGCTGCATACTCATACACTAAAAATGAACTATCAGAGGGAGAAATTAAGACAATTCCATTTACTATTGCATAAAAAAAAAAATCTACAAATAAATTTAACCAATGAGATAAAAGACCAGTACTCAGAAAACTGTAGAAACTGAAGAAAGGAATTGAAGAAGGTACAAATAAGTGGAAGGATATGCCATGTTCATGGATAGAAAGAATTAACATAGGTAAAATGTCCATACTACCCAAAGCAATCTACAAATTCAGAGAAAACCTTACCAAAATACCAATGCCATTTTTCACAGAACTAGAACAAATAATCCTAAAATTTATGTGGAACCACAAAAGATCCTGAATAACCAAAGCAATCTTGAGAAAGAACAAATTTGGAAGTGTCATTTCACCTGATATCAAACTATAACACAGAGCTATAGTAATCAAACATTATGGTACTAGCATAAAAACAGACACATGGGTCAATGGAACATAATAGAGAAACTAGATATAAAGCCATGCCTATATGATCAATTAATATATGCAAGGAAAGCAAGAATATACAATGGCATAAAGACAGTCTCTTCAATAAATGATGCTGAGAAAACTGGATAGATACATAAATAAATGCAGCGAGACCACTTTCTTACACAACATACAAGAATAAACTCAAAATGGATTAAAGACTTAAACATAATTGAAACCATAAAACTCCTAGGAGAAAACCTAGGTAGTAATCTCTTTGACATCACTCTTAGAAATATTTTTTTGAATATGTCTCCTCAGGCAAGGGAAGCAAAAACAGAAATAAACAAATGGGACTACGAAAACCAAAAGTTTTTGCACAGCAAAGAAAACCATCAACAAAATTTAAAAAACCTACTGAATGGGGAATATATTTGCCAATCAATGATACATTAAACAACAGGTTAATATATGAAATATAAAGGAACTCATGCAACTTAACACATACACACACACACACGCATAGACACAAATCTGATTTAAAAAATGGGCAGAGGACCTGAACAGACAATTCTCCAAAGAGGACATACAGATGATCTAAAGAAATATGAAAAAATGATCAACATCACTAATAATCAGATAAATACAAATTAAAACCACACTGAGATATCACCTCACATCTGTCAGAATGTCTATCATCAATAAATCAACAAACAAGTGTTGACAAGAATGTGGAGAAAAGGGAACCCTCATGCACTATGGTGGGATTGCAAATTGGTACGGCCACTATGGAAGACAGTAAGTAGGGAGGGTCCTCAAAAATTTAAAATATGACTACCATATGATCCAGCAAACCCTTTTCTGGGCATTTATTTGAAGAAATCCAATATATAGGCTTAATTATGAAGAACTGGAAAATCTAACTAGACCGATCACCAGTAAAGAAATTGAATCAGTCATCCAAAACCTTCCCAAAAGCAAAAATCCGGGACCAGATGGCTTCAATAGTGAATTCCACCAAACCTTCAAAGGATCTAATAGCTGTCCTACTCAAACTTTCCAAAAAATTGAAGAAGAGACAGTACTCCCTAACTCATTTTATGAGGTCAATATTACCCTGATACCAAACCCTGAAAAGGATAACATGAATAAAGAAAACTACAGACCAATATCTCTGATGAATACAGATGCAAAAATCCTAAACAAAATTCTAGCAAATCAAACGCAACAATACATTAAAAACATTATTCATCATGATCGTGTGGGGTTCATCCCAAGAAACACAAGGATGGTTCAACACATGCAAATCCATCAATGTGATATATAACATAAACAAAATAAAGGACAAAAATCATATGATTATAAAATTGATGCAGAAAAATCATTTGACAAGATAAAACATCTATTTATGATTAAAACACTTAATAAAATAGACACAGAAGGAAAATACCTTAACATAATAAAGGCCATATATAACAAATCCTCAGCTAATATCATAATTAACAATGAACACCTGAAGCCCTTTGCTCTATGTTCAGGAACACGACAGGGCTGTCCTCTGTCACCTCTGCTTTTCAACACAGTGTTGGAAGTCCTCGCCAGAGCAGTCAGGCAAGACAAAGAAATAAAAGGCATCCAAATTAGGAATGAAGAAGTTAAATTGTCACTCTTTGCAGATGACATGATGCTATATATAGAAAACCCTAAAGACTCCATTGATTAGAAACAACGAATACAGTAAAGTTGCCGGCTACAAAATCAACGTACAAAAGTCCATTGCATTCCTGTATACTAAAAATGAAATCTCAGAAAAAGAAATTAAAAAAACAATTCCTTTTGCAATTGCAACAAAAAGAGTAAAATACCTAGGAATAAACTTAACCAAGGATGTGAAAGACCTATATGCTGAAAACTATAAGACATTTTTAAGATAAACTGAAGACACAAAGAAATGGAAAGACATTTGTGCTCATGGATTGGAAGAATCAACATAGTTAAAATGGCCATATTACCCAAAGCAATATACAGATTTAATGCAATCCCCATCAAAATCCCAATGGCATTTTTTAAAGAAATAGAACAAAAAGTCATCAGATTTGTATGGAACCACAAAAGACCACGAATAGCCAATGCAGTCCTAAGAAAAAAGAATAATGCTGGAGGTATCACACTCCCTGAGTTTAGCTTGTACTACAGGGCAACAATCATCAAAACAGCATTGTATTGGCAGAAAAACAGACACATACACCAATTGAATAGAACTGAGAACCCAGAAATAAAACCACATAAATATGGACAAATGATTTTTGACAAAGAAGCAAAACACATACAACGGACAAAAGACAGCCTCTTCAATAAATGGTGCTGGCAGAATTGGAAAGCTACGTGCAAAAGAATGAAACTGGACTGCTATCTGTCACCATGTACCAAAATTAATTTAAAATGGATCAAAGACTTAAGCATAAGACCTGAAACAATAAACTGCATAGAAGAAAACATAGGTACTAAACTTATGGACCTTGGGTTCAAAGAGAATTTTATGATTTTGACTCCAAAGGCAAGGGAAATAAAAGCTAAAATAAATGAATAGACTGTATCAAACTTAAAAGCTTCTACACAGCAAAAGAAACCATCGACAAAATTAAGAGGCAAACAACTAAATGGGAGATTTTTGCAAACAGTGCCTCTGATAAGGGGTTAATATACAAAATATACAAGGAACCCATACAACTCAACAACAGAAAAATGAACAACCCAATTGAAAAATGGGCAGAGGACCTGAAGAGACATTTCTCCAAAGAGGACATACAAATGGCAAACAGAAATACAAAAAAAATAAAAAATAAAAAATAAAAAAATGCTCACTAATCACTAATCACTAATCACTAATCAACTAATCATCAGAGAAATGCAAATGAAAACCACAGTGAGATATCACTTCACCCCAGTTAGAATGGCTATCATCAACAAGACAAATAGCATCAAGTGTTGGGAGGCTGTAGAGAAAAAGGAACCTTCATACACTGTGAATAGGAATGCAGATTTGTGCAGCCTCTGTGGAAGGCAGTGTGGAGGTTCCTCAAAAAATTACGAATAGAATTACCACATGACCCAGCAATCCCTCTCTTGGGTATCTACCCCAAAAATCTGAAAATATTTATCCATAGAGACAGTGTGCTCCAATGTTCATTACAGCTTTATTTACGGTGGCCAGGACATGGAAACCAAAATGTCCTTCGATAAATGAATGGATAAAGAAGTTGTGGTATATATACACAATGGAATACTATTCAGTGGTAAGAAAAGATGAAATAGTACCATTTGTGACAACATGGATGGATCTTGAGATTATAATGCTAAGCGAAATAAGTCAGACAGAAAAAGTAGAGAACCATATGATTTCACTGATATGTGGTATATAAATCGAAAACAATGAAAGAACAAGACAAACAACTGAAAGAACAAAAACTCATAGACAATCATTTTGGGGTTATTTGCAATAGCCAAGATATGAAAGTAACCTAAGTGTCCATCGGTAGAGGATAGGATAAAGAAAAGGTGGTACACACAAGATCTAGCAATTAAGTTCAAGAACTTTTCACCATATGCTTACATTGGCAGCACTGTACAAACAGCTCAGTAAGGTTTCATGACATTGGTATATCAGTGTCTCACAGCTGTGTTTGTGTTGAAGTGTGGCAGTGTGTTGCTGAGTGATGTTTGTCATTGTTGTGTGTTTTTGTGTGCTGCCACAAGAATGTCTGAGCTTGAATTAGAGCAACCGACAAACATTAAATTTCTTGTTAAACTTGGCAAAAGTGGAAGTGAAATCAGGGAAATGTTAGTCCAAGTTTATGGGGATAATGCCATGAAGAAAATGGCAGTGTACAAGTGGAATAAATGTTTTTCTGAGTGGAGAGAAGACAATGATGAAGAGAGGTCAGTGTGGCCAGTAACTAGCAAAACTGATGAAAACATTGCAAAAATTCATCAAATAGTGTTTCAAAATTGTTGGCTGACTTTGAGAAGCATAGCAGATCAAGTGAACATTGATAGAGAAATAGTTGGGAAAATCTTAACTGAAAATCTTGGCATGGGAAAGTATGTGCAAAAATGATCTCAAAGGAGCTCTTGCATCAGGAAAAAGCATCAGCTCACAAGACACTGTGACAGAGTTTTTAGCCAGTAAACAAATAACTGTTCTGGCACACCCTCCCTTCTCACTTGATCTGGCCCCCAATGACTTCTTTCTTTACCCGAAGATAATGGAAATATTAAAAGACAACATTTTGATGACATTCAAGACATCAAGCGTAATATAATGACAGCTTTGATGGCCAGTCCAGAAAAATTGCCAAAATTGCTTTGAAGGGTGGACTAGGCACTGGCATTGATGCATAGCTTCCCAAGGGGAATACTTCAAAGGTGACTGTAGTGATACTCAAGCATGAGCTATGTAGCACTTTTTCTACATAGCTCATTGATGAGTTCACAAACTTAATTGTCAGATCTCATGTATCTGGTGTAATATTACTCAGCTATAAAAAGGAATGAAAATTGCCATTTGTGACAACATGGTTGGACCTAGAAGTTATTATAAGTAAAATAAGTCAGAAATAGAAAGACAAATACCATATGATTTCATTTATATGTGAAATCTAAAAAACAAATTAACAAACAAAACAAAACAAAGTCATATATTCAGAGAACAAAGTGATGGCTGCTAGATGGGACTGGTTTTGGAGGAGGGATAGAATAAGAAATACAAATTGCCAGTTTTAAAAACAATCATGGGGATATAAAGTATAGCATAGGGAATATAGTCAATAATATCATAACTATGCATGGTGTCAGATGGGTACTGGACGTACTGGGGTGGTCACTTCACAAGTTATATAAATGTATAATCACTATGTTGTACACCTGAAACTAATACAATATTGTATTTCAACTGTAATTGAAAAAAATTTTAAAGTAATACATTTAAGAGCAAAAAGAAATTAAAGGTAAGTGGACGGCACCAACTTCCAGCTATAAGTAAGCACTGGTGATGTAATGTAACAATACTGTATTGTGTACTTGAAAATTGCTAAGAGTGTAGATCTTAATTTTCACTACAAAAGAAGAAGTGGTAATTTTGTGAGGTGATGGAAGTGTTAACTAACCTTACTGTGGCAATCATTTTGCAAAGTACAAGGGTATCCAATCAACAACTGTACACCTTGGACTTACACAGTGTTGACTGGCTGCACATCCCACTAGCCCAGCCATGGCGCCGCTCCTCCCGCCAAGATCTCAGCAAGATGCCATCTCAAATGTAACACGCCATGCAAACCATGACGTTCACGTCTCACAAATTTGCTGGGGATAAAGGCTCCTTAACAAAGGAGGACCTGAGAGTGTTCATGGAAACGGAGTTCCCTGGATTTCTGGAAAATCAAAAGACCCTCTGGCCATGGACAAAATAATGAAGGACCTGGACTAGTCCCGGGACAGCAGAATGGACTTCCCGAGCTTCTTTTCGCTAATTGCTGGGCTCGCCATTGCATGCAATGACTATTTTGTAGTACAGGTGAAGCAGAAAGGAAAGAAGTAGGTGGCACTGAGCAATTGCTCCTGCCTTGATAAGAGTGCTCCCAATGGGTCACTTTCGGAAGTCCCATGTCCCACAGCTTCCCCTGTATAAAGGATTTCATGAGCAGATTGGGACCCTTAGAAAATGTACAAATAAAATCCCACCCCCATTTGACAAGAGAAAAAAAAGCCAATTAAAGCCAGATAAGTTTTGATTTCTATATTGCTTGTATTCTGTTGCCCTCAATAAACAGATTTCTTTTTTAGTTCTTAAAACAAATGAATGAACGAAAACTTAGTGCAACTGCATCTCAATAAAGCTGAAAATAATAAAGTTATCAATAAAACTGTAATTACTCCCCAAATCCAGTAGAATTATTAGTGAAGTTAGCAAGATTCCTAGCTACGAGGTGAATATATATATAGATATATATACATATATCTATCTATCTATCTATAAACTGTCTTGTATACTAGCTACAGACATGTAGAAAATGAAACTTAAAACAATACAATTTACAAGAGCTTAAAATCAAATCAAATACTAACAATAAATCTAACAGAAATATGCAATTCTCTTTACAAAAAACTATAACACATTACTGAGATAAATTAAAGAATAAGTGGGAAATATAATGCTTTCATAGGTTGGATATCAGTTTTCCCAAAATACAATCTCAATCAAAATCTCAGAAAATTCCATTTTGTGGATCTTGACAAACGGATTGTAAAAATTCTATGGAAATACAAAGGACTGAAAATAACCAAAATAATCTAAAAGAAGAACACATCCAAAAAATTTATATTACCAAATACAAGACTCCTTCTAAATTTACACTAATTAGCAATATATTATTGGTATAAGGATAGACACATAAACAGATGGAACAGAATAGAGTCCAGAAATAGGCCCACAGATGTAAGCATTAATGATAAAATGACTGATAAAAAAATAAAGCAGTTTCTAAACCAATATCAGCAAAATTACCAGTCTTAAATACTAATGTACCTAATTTTCCCATCAGTCAGAGATTGTCACACCATTTTACAGATAAGAAAAACGTGAATTTTAGCTCATTTTAAGGAGAATTCTCTATTTTCCTGAATATTAATAACTTCACAATATTCTGAAAATTGAAATTAACTTTGACATGTTTTCTTAAATTTAATAAACTGACATTTTTATCACATTAATATGTTAAGTGAGCTTTATTGACATTAAAATAACTATAAAGATATTATAGACATAACTAAAATATCTATTTTATTTCTAGGACATTGTGAAAATCTTGTTATATAAATGTCTGTATTCACATTTGAACTTCAAAGTGTTAAACTTATTTACCTTCAGGGAATGTCTATGAGGTTGAATCATCCTAAATATACAGTTTTCACACATAACACCATCTTGAAAACATCTGGACTTTGCAGAAACCACAGAATAAGAAATAATCCTTCAAGATGAAAACAATCGTATTCCTATCAGGGAAAATAATTTTCTAAGAAAATATCTGATTTTCCTGAAATTACAACTAATATATATATAGCCCTGTTCCTAATGTAGCTATCTGATCTTTGTATATTTTGGGGGGGAGGTGAGACAAACATTCTCTGTGAAGACTCAAAAACCTCAGGGAGAATTTGATAGGCTGACAAAAGAGACAACCGTTTAGTAGCACATACCTATAGCTCAATAGCAATGGAAATTTACAGAGAACAGTATTCTCTTCAGTTGAGATTTACAAATAGTATCCTTTTTATACCTTCCTTGTGTCTCACTGCATAAGTCTGAATGTTCATCAGCCAATAAAACATAGTAAGTTTAAATATAAGACAGGAACAAGCGGCGGGGGGGAAGCTTGTATGATTAAAAAAAAAAAATCAAAGGATTATAAAATCATGGCAAATCAATATGATTGGGAGAAATAATATATTGAAACCCAAGTCTAATAAGCAAATCCCACAAGAAGTCTGAATCCAGACATTTCTTCTGCAAGTAGCCCGATTTTGGGTTCCATAGCCTACCTATACTGAAGTCATCAGCTCACATTATAAGGAAACATGTATTGTGTCTCCAAGTTTCATACGAGCTTTAGTATTTTCCTACTGCAGCAGTTATTTTCTGCTTACCAAGGGAGTCTTGGGAGACATGTCAGGGCAAAGGACTGATTCAGCAAATTTGTAGAAACCGAGACTAGGATTGGCCATTCAAATTGAATTAGATCTTGATGAAAAGAAGTTTACAAGGCATTATTCACAGTGATCAAGACATAGAAACAACCAGTATCCTTCGATAGATGATGGATAAAGATGTGGTACATACATACAATGGAATTAGCCATAAGAAAAGGTGAAATACTGCCATTTGTGACAACGTGGATGGATCTTGAGATTATTATGCTAAGTGAAATAAGGCAGATAGAAAAAGTCAAGAGCCATATGATTTTACTCATATATGGGGTATAAAACTGAAAGCAACAAACGAACAAGACAAGCAAACAAAGGAACAAAAACTCATAGACACAGACAATAGTTTAGTGGTTACCAGAGGGGAAAAGGGGAGGAGGTGGTAGAAGAGAGAAAAGGGGGTCAAATATATGGTGATGGATGGAGAACTGACTCTGGGTGGTGAACACACAGTGCAGTATACGTATAAAATACGTAATATACGATGATGCATTATGTAGGATTGTACACTTGAAACCTACATAATTTTACTAACCAGTGTCACCCCAATACATTTAATTAAAAAAATAAACACAGAAAAAATGTTTGGAGACAGTTGAACCTGAAATATATGCAAGGCAATAGATGTGCAAATGGGGTACTTGTGTTCCTTGGGCCTGCTGCCACCTAAGCTGCTGACCTTCACCATTCCTGCCAATTCAGTGGGGTTCAGGGATTCATGATGGAGTCTCGACGCGAGCTCTCACTCTGCCACTTTCCCTCTATATCTGTTTCCTTAAATCCATAATCAAGATAAAACACTTGTCATGATTATCTTCGGGGATTGTTCTGAAACAAAAAAAGGTATGAGAGTACTCCTTGGACTCTGATTACATTATAAATATGGTTATCTTTGTGCACATTCAAGAGGATCAGAGCACTGCTGTAACAGGTCTTCGGGATAGGGAAGAACATGAGTCAGACACCTGGGTTTAAATCCTCTCTCACTAATAGTCTGGGTCAGATAGCATGGCAGGTACTTAGAATACAGAGTTAACTACATGATACCCACTAATATCCAGAGCCACTCAATGCACAAATATTATACACTTGCTGCCTGTTGGACAAGGGCTGAGCCATGTGGTGAGCTTTGGACAATAAAATACAAACGGAGATGAAATGTGTTCCTTCCAGGAGGAAATGTTACATTTCAGCATGTAGGTTGCCTTGCTCTCTCACTTTTTCCATGCTTCTTACATGTCAAAGGATGTATTCACCCCTCAAAAATATCCCAATGTATATGTGGCTTAAGCAAGAAATGCATTTTGTAGTTTTAAGGACCCTAAGGTTTTAGGATTATTGTTTTCTCCAGAATAATCAAGTTTATCTTTAATTGGATAAAACAATGAAATTAGTTTTTTTTTTCATAAAGCTCAACTTGTTCAATTTAAAGGACTGCATTTTACTCTGAGTTTATAGTCTTCCACATTTTTATGATGTGATAAAATAGCCTTTCTTTTATGAAATGATTAGCATATTGCTAGAATTCCAAAATGTTGGAATTACACAAATATAATAAATTACATGAATATAGTAAGGACGTACCACATGACTGCCGCTTTATGGGAAAAGAATTGTCTCCAGTAATTGCTAAAGTATGCCTTCAAAAAGTTAGCCAGCCAAGCCTTGTATCATAGCACTCCAGACTTTCTATGTGAGAATGCAAAGTTTTGGGTTGCACACTGGGAACCAAATAATGATGGCTGTGTTCATGACCTTGAAACACTATGGCAGGTCTCTGAATACCTCACTGAAATAATCTCAGATGGATGGAGCAAGTATGAGGTGTTTCAGGTCCATGTTACAATTTACTGTCTTCCAACATCTGCCCAAGTATTTTAAGGGTGTGAAAACCGGTCTGTAATTCCTATGTAATTAAAAGGCTTCTGATCAAACACTAAATTGTCCAGGACTTAGCCGGCTTCAAAGAGATTTTAGACCGGATTATACATATTTTAGGAAATTAAGGTAAAATTCTAGAACTGACATCAACGACTATTATTGAATGAGCAGTTACATTTAATGAGTGGATTGGATTGGCGATAAGGAATGGACCAGCAATTGGGAGAAGGTTGAAAACTGTCAGACTGGGGACGACTTGGCATTTGCCAGTTCAGAATTATGAAGGCTTCCCTGGAGTCCTGCTGTGCCTTTGCACTGCTAATTCCTTGTGTTTTACTTTTCTTTTAGATGCCTTCTCAGTGGAGCTAACAAAAAACCAAAACAAAACAAAATGGTCTCCAACACACTAAACAGCTGTCTCCAAGATCAGAAAGCATCAGAAAAGACCCTAAAGAGTTGTCTAATCCCAGAGGAAGATCCTGTTTAAGTGGAGAAGTGCTTGCAGCAGAAACCTTGGAAATTTCAGGGAGTGGGATTTTATTGTCAGAACTTTCAATAAAAGTGCAGCCACAGATCCTGGGAGCGTTAGATGAAAATTACCAACAAGCTGTCTTACCTGTGTGCACGCTACTGAGAGGAAGGGCAAACGTGAGCAAGTCGCTCTTGTACATCAGTCAAAAGTCTGACAGCTACCCTGCGAAGTTTGACGAGCTGCCATGTGCCCGACTACCTACGATACTCTTAACTGAACCATAAAAAGACAAAGAAATTAGTAATTGTATGCCTCCTGTCAATGTCCTTTCTTGTGAACTTTTCAAGCTGTTGGTTAACATTGTCTGGAATGATTTATCGATATAATCTTAGCTTTATTAGAAAAGACAGATTCAGTTGATTTTTTTTTCCAAATTGTTTTTTGAATGGATTTAAGGAAATGATACAGATATTGCCAGTTTCTGGACCTCTCCTTTTACTCCCTGCTCTGCCTCCTCCCATTAGGAAATCAAACCAATAAGATTAACATAATCTTTCCTGGAATTGACTGTTCTTTTTAAATAGATCCCATGATAGACATGTGTAAAAATCAATAACAGGCTCCTCATTTGTCAAAGCTAATGACTAAACTCATTTTGAAGTTCAATAGTGGTTACTGAGGAGTGGCCACACATTATATATCTAATCCTGTAGGTCTCTCCACTTACTCTGCAGAAGAACAGAGAAAAAGGAAGCTTTGTTGCTTAAGGCATGATATAAAAGCTTGTTTCTCTATTTTATTTTTACACATATATTCATTTTGCCTCCAAGTATGACTATTTCTGGATTGTTCAAGCTAATGTGTTAAAGGAAATTAAATGAAGAGTACTTCTTATAACAATTTGTAACACCTTCTCCTTTTTTAAACCAGTTCGATTATAACCTACTTCGATTATATTCTTAACTCCTTGAGGTTATGGGCCATGTCTTACACACTTTTAATATCCCCAGGGAGACTAACATAGTGACTGGGTCACAGGTTAGCACAAAATAAAGATTTGGTTCAATTAAGTGGAATTAAATTATCCAATATCGTGGTCCACCGCATAGCTGTTATCTTAGAACAGATATTCACATCCAGTGTACAGTGCAAAAGATAGAGCTTTCCAGCAGACTCTTCTTTGATAGATTCCCAGATAATTTAAGCAGTGTTTGCTTCAGAGGTGTTCTTGAAACCTCCCATAAAACCTTTTCCTGGACTCCAAAGGAGTGAGAACTGACAGGTTTCAATAGAACCCCATCCTCCCTTTTAAACAGCCTCTGATTATATGTGTATGCCAGCAACAAAGCATCCTAAATTCCAGAATAGAGTTGTGGATGAAACACCCATGTGGCATATAGCCCCTAACTAAGATTAGCTTTTTCAATTATTATTAACAAAGGCAATATCTTATATCTGCATAATGCTTTATGCTTTGAATAGCTTCTTTCATTACACCAAATCCAAATCATTTCCCAATCCAAAATCAGAAAAGTTAATATTTTTTTTCATGTCCCTAGAAACTGCAAATTGTGGTTTACTGTTCTGTATCCCTCATTTCATCAGCAAGTTGCCTTTTTTCTCTGGGCTCTAGGTTGTATATTGCATTGCATGCCCATTGGACACGGCCATCCCATGGAATCAATAGGTCAGATACAATTTGAAACTCCCTAGGTAATGGATTTTAAAAACTGCTTGAGGGTGGGGGAGAGAGACAGGAGGAAAAGGAATCCACAGAAACAATAACTGAAGTGGAGTGATACATTCATGATGGGAGCTGGAGAACTCCTATGCTTTATAATAGCTTCTCAGGGGAGAAGCCGCCCTTTTCCCGAGGAGCTGTCCTGGGAATAGCAGAGCCACTGTCATTCCATTCTTTTGATGAACAGAAACCTTATCAGTGCAATTCCCCTTGAGAGTTGAAGGGAGAAGGAAGGAGTTTAAAGACTTTTGAAAAATTTGGGTTGTGAGAGGAGGAAAACCCAGCATTCAAGCTTGTTCATTCGGAATAACATTCCCGTGTGAAGGGAAGGTATTCTGCCAAATTTAGGACCCTCTCCGAGCTCAGAGATACTGACAGCTGATCTGAGCTGGGTGCATGAGTTTATTCTTGCCAGAGGAGAGAGGGAGCGATGAAGTGAAAAGGATGGTGAATGAATTAAATAGAAAGTATAAAAATGAAAATGCTTGCCTCCAACATTAATACCACAAGGTGATCATATTTGCTGTTGCAGCTGTGCAATGAGGATGTCCATGCGTCAGTCGTTAAATAATAAGCAGCATAAATCATTTTGACTTAAGAATAAGACGCAGACACCTTGCGGTTTTTAATTATTTTTAGAAGCACAAAGTATTGCATGGCTTTGTCTCTCTCATCATTACAAGACTATAAGGTTGGAAAAATCAAGGAAGTAGGTGAAACTTGTACTGTCTTACACTATGGCTTTCTGGCATATATGAGGCAAAACAGGCTTTTTCTCCCCCTTCTATTCATAGAATCCTCAAAACTTTAATTATCTAGTGGCATAGGAGGAACAATCGAAAACTATTCCACGTCCAACAGTATGCTGTTTACGTGGTACAAAAAAATCTGGGTTTATAATGCAAAGCACTGTCATGTTACTAACACCTCTCATTTATGTTGTGTGTATTTCAAACTTATATCGATATTTTCCCCCGGTGGCTGTATCCAACCACAATTTGTTTCTTGTTCACAGTCCATGTTCACCATGGGGCGGTGGGGTCTCTGCTCTTTAGAGTCACACAGAGGCCTAAGGAGATGGAAGCTCCAGCATAAGACTTACTTCTTTGACCACCGAGTCAAGCACAAGAGATCAAGAGACTCGTGTGCTGGCTATTAATATTTCCACCTGAAAGTGACACCAGATAATGGACAGTTGACAAGAAAATTGGGAGAGGGCAATGAGCATAGCTAAGATGGAATTTGGCTGTTAGACCTGTGCTGCGATAGGCATACTGCACAACTACCTCTGTCTTGCTTAGAAATCTTGGGTAATACCGACATTTTTCATTAACCTTTGGGTGTAGGTAGACTCTTAGATGTAGTGGACATTTTTGGGTCTGTGCCAAAAAGCATGATTGTTCTCCTTTCTTAGTACTCAGATTTCATTCAGGTTGCCAACCCTCCATTCAAATTCTTGAGCTTGAGAAAAGATGACTCCATCCACACAGTACATTGTTTTCCTGCCCATAGCCATAGCTTCAGTGGTCATCCTAGTTATATGATTAAGAACAGATGTGTTTTTTTCTCACATTTTATCCAGCTTTTCTAGTTATTAGCCAAAGTAGAAATACATTAGTTTTACCAATCACAAGTTTTTGTATTGTTTCTTAGTTCATATAATTAGGACGAAGTTTAGAAATTTTGCTAGAATTTTGAGAGGAAAACTCTCACGTGAATGTTAATGAAGAAAAATGCAGTTTTGGCTGAGACCTATGACCACGAAGGCTTAGATGAAGATTACAGTGTGAATGCAGAACACAGAGATAATGTTGGGACATTGAATTAATGAACCGGCACTCTTCAATTAAATTTTCCAGTTAGATAAGTCAGTAAAGCACCTTTAAGTAAGTCTCCTTATTGTTTGAGCTTTATTCCTTGCAACATAAAAATTCCAGACTGATTTCATACATATACATATATATATATATGCATATATATATATATGCATATATATATATATATATATATGCATATATATATATATGCATATATATATATGCATATATATATATGCATATATATATATGTTTAGTGTGTGTGTGTGTGTGTATACACACACACACATACACACACACACTAAACATAGAACAAGATTGCAGGAGGCAGAATCCCTGAGATAGTACATTTTAGAAATTAACAGATATCATAGGCTGTGGAATTATTTGCTGTCTGGGCCAATTATACCCTGAAATCCAAAGGGCAAGAAGGACCCAGCTGATATATAAATTGCATTCATTTCTTTTCCACAGTGTTTCTATAACTCGTTGTAATCAATAATACCAAACTAGAAGTACTTTGCCCTATCTGTGACACCTGGGCAGATGTGCTTTTTGATCCTGCATAGCAGTAGGGACCTTTTAAATGGAGAAAATCGAAGTATGCCATCGTGACAGGGTTTGTTTTGTTTCCGTTTCCAACTGCCTGCCTAAATAAATCTCTTTCCTTCTGTTTATCATTGAATCCTACGCACATGTCCATGACAGCACTTAACAAACTGTGCATGTGATATATTTACTTGTTTGTCACCCAACTGGACTTGGAATTCTTAGGACAAAGATGGTGCTATCACTCTGTATGCATTTAGTGTGCAGGATGGCTCCAGGACAATAATGGGATACATGGTAAATTTGTTTTACAAAATGAATCTACAGGCTTATATTTTCCCTTTGAAACCATAAGCTTTGACAAGAGACAGCCTCTTGAAAGAGAAACAATACAAAAACTTGTGATTGGTAAAACTAGTGTATTTCTACTTTGGCTAATAACTAGAAAAGCTGGATAAAATATGAGAAAAACACATCTGTTCTTAATCATCAGAGAGTTTCTGGGGAATTCATAACTTGAGGTACCAAAATCCTGATGAGAAAGAGTTCACTGAGGAGATGCCAGCTGTCTGCTACTACTTTTTCTCCTGGGACATAAGCCAGTTTTTAAGCAGTGCAGCATAGAGGTTGAGAAGTCAGGAAAGAGAAGTCTGAGCAAAGTTTTGGTGATCTCATGAGACTATGGAGACAAAAATGAGAGTTAGGCCTCCTAGGATAACCAGGATTTGAGAGACCAAGATCCTGGAGAAAAGAGAGGAATAGAGAAGTGAGCCTAATATTCCACATTAGTTCCTCTTTGAATAAGTTGCCGATTCTTAAGCTATGCGATAAGGATGTCTTGTGGGGTTAAGACATATTTAGAATTAAAGTTCATGACACAGAAAGGGTGAGAGGTGTATTTTAAGGCTTTAGTATTACCTTGAAGTGGATAAAAATGATGAATTTATAAATTAGGACAGATAAACAGAAAACTAAGTAAGATGATAGATTAAAGATCTAACTACATTAAATGTAACCGGACAATAATTGCTAAAGTAGATTTTAAAAACCTAAAGCTAAACTAAAACTATATGGTACGTACATCTTAAATAAAGGATGAAAGTAAAAAGTTGAACACAGGAATACCCTGAAAACACTAATAAAAAGAAAGCTGGTGAAGACAAAGTAAATTTTAGGCATCACTAAAGTTAGAGGAATATTTCATAATGATTAAAAGTTCAACCTACAACAAAAAGATAATAATTCCAAAATTTTATGCATCTACTAATGTATCTTCAAAATATATAGGACAAACAAAATAAAAGGAGAACTAGAAAACTCTGCAACTGCATTAGACTATCATTAACTGATACACATACATATAGTAGCAAGCAAAGAATCTATATGAATATAGAAAACAGAATAAAAAGAGAAATGATAAAATTGACCTTACTGACACACATAGGATACAGTCCTGAACAATGGCAGAATATGCATTCTTTTCAAGTGCACATGGAATTTTTACTAAAATCGACCATATTCCGGGTCATAAAACAAGTCTTCAACAATTTCAAAGAACTGAGATTATATAGAGTATGTTCTCTGACCATAGGACAATATGTGGAGTTGCTTCTGAGGGAACTTGATTGGAATCTACTCTATTAGAATCTACACCGCAGTAGCTGAAACTGAAAACAGGTAAAGCAGACTGGATTTGAAATGGTACGTAAGGTGTCCAATAGACTCATCCTTTTCTGTGTGCAAGTATTAATATTTTTAGGTATTGGGACGAATGAATATTCATATTTTAGACTGTCAGTTAAAGGAGAAGTTCAGAGTAGCTGGAATAATCTCAAGGAGAACACACACACACACACACACACACACACACACACACACACACACACTCATCTGTACTTAAAATGGTGAGAAAGCAAGCAGAGTTTGGAATGGTCCATGAATTCACATGTATTCTGTCACTCAGCTAAGCTATGTTGGATGTAATCAGACTAGTGCCAATCATTTTATTCCCTTCTGCACCCACCCCCTTTTTTATAATTAAATTAGGTTTGCCCTGGAGGTTTGGTAAGTATTTTTCGAAAAATAGGAAAGTGTAAATGTTACTAATTCAGAATACAGGCTATGGGAGTCTTCATTTCAATAATCAAATAACTGAGGGGTAATTTACTGGGAACTGCCCCTTCCCACAAGAGCCCATTTAACTCTGCTCCCCAAATACCAGCTACAAAATGAATAATTAGGACACATTCTGAAAAAGCTGCAATATAGGAATGTTCCACTTGATGGAAAACAGAGAGAGAGTGGAGAGAAAGTTTTTTGTGGGAAGAAGGGGAATCAGGGAAAGTTTCATTTCAGCTAAGCTTTAAAGACTGATTAGGGCTTTGACAGACGGGCCTGGGCATGTGAAGGAAAAGTGTCCACGAACAAGTGCAGGGGTTTGGATATATATAACACATGCAAAGAAGAGCTATTGGTGAGTTGCTCACTGTAGGTACAGCATAGAGTGAGTGTGAAAAAGCAAATGAGAAGGAAGAGACATTGGGTACAGTGTGGAAAGTCGTCTGTAATTTATTAATTTGTCTGTTTCCTACCCTGTAAGCAGAGTCAATAAAGTTGTTAAGTGGGAAAGAATCATGATTGCATCACAGTTTTCCAACAATAATTCTGGTCACAGTTAGGAGGACTCAAGAAGGAGAAAGTAGAATTATGGTTTATGGGCATATTTCAGAAAATTGATAATGGTTTAAATTTGAGCAGTGACAGTGAAAACGAGTAGAATAGGGGTTATTTGGGATCAAAGGCATTGTGAAGGTAGAATCAAAAGAGTAATAAGGGTCAAGAAACACTGCTGATGTTTGTAGCATGGCCTACAGGATACATGGACACAATGTTAGCTCATGTGGAGACTTCAAGAGAAAGGTGAAGGTCGGAAATCGGGTACCATTAAGGAGTCCTGTTACACAAAAGCTGCTGCATGGTTTGTTTCAATCATAATTTTTTTAGAGAATAATAAAATGAATTCTTCTAGGCAATTTTTCTCCCAAGTTTAGGCAGCAATCATTGTAATGGCTTTAATATTATATGAGGTTTCTATTGGGATATACATAAAGTTTTTAACAAGTCTAGAAATGACAATAGGATCAGGATGGTAGGATGGAAACCTATCAGATTTTAAATCCGAAGTCATAAAGTCTTTGTTAGTCACCTGGTTGATCTTGGACAAATAACTTGATCTCTACAGTGTTTCATTTCGTACCTTGTGCAATGGGTATTATCATGCTTTCTCCTCCTCCCACTGGATCAAGTGAGATGTGTTTTTAGGCACAGTGAAAACTGCAAAGTGCAGCATAAATGATTTGGACAGCACTGTAATGTGTTTATTAGTCTGATAATTAAAAATAAAAGCTTGATAAAAAAATGACAGCATTTTAATGTGTCATTTGTTAGTTTGATAATTACAAATAAAATCTTGATTGAAAATTATTTCTCAAATTGTTTTCAGGGAAA
The DNA here is from genome assembly GCF_057876585.1 of Rhinolophus sinicus. Lineage (NCBI taxonomy): Eukaryota > Metazoa > Chordata > Mammalia > Chiroptera > Rhinolophidae > Rhinolophus > Rhinolophus sinicus. Next base: position 133,861,481 of record NC_142503.1, read on the forward strand.
GAGATTTAAATTCTATTGAAGAGTGTAGTCGCGGGGATGGGATTCTTTCTCTCTTCCTCACATACCCTTTCTCTCCTTTTTTTTCCAATTCCTGGTACAGAAAATCTTCCCCTTGCCCAAATAGTAAATCTATGGGGCTACAAACATAACATTACAAATGGTATACATTATAAAAACACACACTGAAACATTTGTCTGGGGCAACATAAAAGAAACTGAAAAATTGAAGATGTCAAGCATTTTTACTTAATGCAAGATATTCCCATTATTTCCTTTCCTTTTAATAAAGTTCACACTTAGTTGCTCTCTTGAAAACCAATTCCTCCTAAAGCTTCTCTCTTCATCTTTAATATGACTCTTCTCTGAAGCTCTCATTTCTACCCAGGCAGCATTATTACATATCTTACAAAATCGAGCATTAGAGATTAATTACATGTGAAGTACATCTGATGGCTCTGGGGTTTCTCTGGATGGTAGTGAAGGCTACCCAGTGGTATCATAAAAGCTGTGTAAATTTAATTAAAATGTAGCTATTTCATTGGGTCTACTATGCAAGTAAGGTCTCTGGTCTTCTGTAAAAAAGAAGAATGATCTTGTATAAAAACTCACAAAGTTAAAGGAACCAAATATTCTGTAATGAGTGATAGGCTTCCAGAACAGCGAGGCTCAGGATGGAGAAGTCTAACAGACAGACAGGGAGAAGGTCCCCTATGTAATGGGCACTTTTTCCAATTTCACCAACCCCCTTTCCAAGTACTTCAAGTCAGAGAAAATCCCAAATGTACTACTATTCAGCCCTCCCTTGGCTTTTTGGAAAGCTCCAGGGGGTTGTAAGCAGGCACTGGCCTGAAACACGATGATTCTTGGTGTTTCATTCTCCCAAAGAGCCAAATGAGCCTTTCCACCCTTATTTCTCTCTGGCATTTCCCCAATAGCTGAAAGGGTCAAGTTCAACATTGAGTCTGACCAGGAGACCCATCCATGGCTTAAAAGCCTCATTGTATACATCTGCAAGGAATGGGTAAGAGTTTTGATTCTCTGGAGAGAGAATTTTCTCTGCAAGTCACAGCAAATTATGGTTGTCTCTTTATATTGTCTACATGTAGTGAGTTGCCACAGTGCGAGCTGAAATTGGAAAACAGGTGTTCTATATAATGATTTCTTAAAAGTAGCACAGGACCTTGCTAAACCATTTGAAGGAAGTGTGGAATAATGGTAGTAATAATTGCGAGCATTATTTCATGATATCGTGTGCCAGATATACACGTTACCTCCGACCCTCACACCAGTCCTGGAAAAAAACATACCATCATGCTGTAGTACAGAAGGCATGTTTTAAAGAGAGACAAAAATGGGTTGAACCATGGCTCAGCTACTTTCTGGCTCTCTGAACCTCAGTTTCTTTATCTATAAACTAATATTTAGCTGACAAGCTCTGAGTGATAATTAAACGGGTGAAAAAAATGAAAAATTTCCCTAACACATTGTCTGGCACATAATAGGAGTTCCACAACGTTAGTTCCCATCTTAGTGTTCAGTAAGGCAATGTGGGACTCAATCTTTTTTTCGAAAAATTCTCTAAGGATGGGGATTATGGGATTCCCCCATTAACTAGAGCCCCTGCTAGTGTTTAATTTTATAATATAGAGTTTTGTCCTATCCAATGTAAACAGGTACACAACGTGAAAGAAACTTGTTCTATGTTAGATGTGTCAGTTTTGATCTTATTTGGCATGTATAGAAAGTTACAGGCTTATTTTCATCCGAACACCTGTTTACTCTAGTTATCTTGGTGTGTGTGAGTAAAAATAGGGACTAGGGGGAGGAAATGAATTTTAACATCTAAAACCAGGTCTGGAAGTTCTAGTTCAAGATGATGATGTAGGAAGACCCTGAACTCACCTCCTCCCAAGGACACACTGAATCTACAGATATATGTAGAATAACTTCCTTTGGGGAGAAAAAACATATAAACTAGCTGATTGACTCCTGCACATCAGACAAATGAGATGAAACCCACACTGAAGTGGATCGGAAAGGCTGAGACTCAATCTTGTCATAAACGCAGCTCCTGGAGTGATGACCCATAATCAAGAAGGACTTCAGAACCCAAAACAACTCCCTGAAGAGCTAAGGGCTTGAACCTCACATCAGGCTTTTAAGCCATGCATCTGGGAGACAAGCCCCCAAACACGTAGCTTTGAAAGCCAGCAGTACTCACATCCATGAGACCCATAAGGCTATAGCCAACTGAGAAACCATTCTTAAAGGGCCATCGCTCAGACTCGCCTACCTCAAGACCCAGCACAGAGACAGCCATTTGAAAAGTGCCCAGAGTTGTGAAAGAGGCTTATTTGCTTGTTTTAAAGCATTGGTCTGAAGAGCAGGCATCTAATTTAACACACATCTTGGAGCATGCTGGGGTATTCTCCGGGACGTAGGCTGGTAGGCACCCTCTTTGTGCTCCCCTCTGCTGCGCTCCAGTTCACTGATACTTCACAGAAAGGAGCTTGTATCCTTTTCTGGCACCCTGATTTATGCAGCCACCACTCAGGGGATGACCCTCGATCACCTGCTTCTGGTGGCCAGGGAGGCTAATAAACCTAGATCCCATAGGACAATCGGAGAGATTGTGCTAGGCTGGCTACCATCCTCAGGGCACTGCACAGACAGCGGACTAAAATACACCCCCGTCTTTCTGTAAAAGAGGTTTATTTGCTTGTCCTGGAGCTATAGCCTGAGAGGCAGGCTTCTAGTCTGGCCCATATCTGGCCCATATCTAAAGGCCTACTGAGATGCACTGTGGAGATGGAGGTGGGTGGACAGCATCATTGCACTCTCTCTCTGTCTCTCTCCAGCTCATCAATACATCAAGGAAAAAAGCTCGTAACCTCTGGCAGCACTATGTTTGTGTTTGCCACCAGGGGACACCTCTAGATCACCTGGCTGTGGTTACTAATGCAGCTTACACTTGTGAGTCCCACAGGTCTATAAACAATGGAGAACGACATAACCATCTACCACTCCCAGGATACAGCAAGAAGCAACAGACCCAGAACACCAATCTTTCTGGGAAAGAGGTCTACAGCTTATCTTGATAGCTGTGACCTGAGAGGCAGGCTTCTACTTAAACACACATCTAAGGGCCCACTGAAGTCCTTTTCAGAGACCTTGGATTGTGGGCATTTATCTTGGCACTCTCCCTCAGCTATACTCCACTGTGCCAGTATCTGCAAGAGGGGAGCTTTTAGATGTGTCTGATGCCCTGAGTACCCCAGTTTTTGTGGCAGCAGCCAAGGAGTTGCCCTTTGATCATCTGGCTCTGGTGGCCAGTAGGACTTGCATTCCTGGGTCCCAGGGGACTATAACAGACAGTTACTGACAGTCTCCAACCCCATGGCATTGCACAGACAGCAGACTCAAACACACCCTCAGTCTTCCTGTGAAAGAGGCCATTAGCTTGTCTTGGAACTTGGGCCTGAGGGGCAGGTTCTGGTTTGGCACACATCTAGGATCCTACTTAGGTACACTCAAGAGACAGAGGCCAGTGGGTGCCATCTCTGCGCTCTCTAGCAAGGAGATTGAATCAGTAATCAGAAACCTCCCAACAAACAAAACTAGATGGCTTCACAAGTGAATCCACCAAATATTTAAAGAATTAATCTTCTCAAACTCTTCTAAAAAATAGAAGGAACAACTCAAGGCTAGCATTACCCTGATGCCAAAACCCATTTTATGAAACCAGAATTAACCTAATACCAAAACCAGACAAGGACACCACAAGAGAAGTAAATTACAGGACAATATCCTGATGAACATAAATGCAAAAGCCCACAACAAAATATTAGTAAACTAAATTCAACAATACATTAAGGGTTATACACCATGAACAAGTAGGATTTACTCCAGGGATATAAGAATTATTGATTTGTGAATGCTGATCAATATGATACACCACATTAACAAAATGAAAGATAAAAAAATCATACAATAATCTCAATATATGTAGAAAAGCCTTTGATAAAATTCCATACCCATTTGTGATAAAAAATATCAACAAAGTAAGCATACTACAGCTAACGTCATACTCAAAGATGAAAAACTTAAAACTTTTCTTCTAAGATTAGGAACAGGCAAAATGCTCACTCTCAACAATTTAATTCAACATAGCACTGGAAAGGCTAGCCAGAGAAAATAAGCAAGAAAAAGACATAAAAGTCATCAAAATCGGAAAGGAAGAAATAACACTGTCATTATTTGCAGATGACATGATTCCATATAGAGAGAACCCTAAAGATTTCACACACAAAAAAAACTATTAGAATAAACGAATTAAGTAAAGTAGCAGTATATGAAATTAATATTTAGAAATCAGTTGCATTTTTATATACCAAAAATAAACTATCAGAAAGAGAAAATAAGAAAACAATACCATTTACTATTGCATCAAAAAAATAATAAAATACCTAGACGTAAATTTAACCAAGAAGGTAAAAGAAAAGACTTATACTTAAAAACGATAAGATATTAAAGAAAGAAATTGAAGAACATACAAAGAAATGGAAACACATACCATGCTCATGGATAGTAAGAATTAATATAGTTAAAATGTTTCTAAGACAGATCTAAAAGTTCTCATCACACACACGCACTCACATACATACATACACACATATAAAATTGTAACTACATATGATAGTGAATGTTAATTAGACTTATTGTGGTGATTATTTTGCAATATATACAAAGTCAAATCATTAGTGTACACTTGAAACTAATATAATGTGATATATTAATTATATATCAATTAATATATCTATATCTATCTATCTATCTATCTATCTATCTATCTATATGGTAAGAAAGAGAATAAAAGTACTGATAACAAATTAGGAAATGTTAAATAGAAATGAAATGTTCTAAGGTTTTTGTCTTGTGCAGGAAATGAGTAAATGTTAATTCATGCATTTTAAAATATAGAAAGTTGATTGTACAAATCAACTAAAATTAGAGGATAACAAAATTGAATGATCAAAAATGTACTCAATCAATCCAAAACAAAGTAAGAAGGAGAAACAAAAAAAGAAAAAAATACAACAAAGCAAAAAATGTTTTCAAATATGACTGGATGCATTTAAATATTTAAAGACAAGTATTTTAAAACAGGACTTAAAAATAAAAATCTGCATGGTATTTATCAAGATAAATCTATAATATAAGGACTCAAAATGCTTGAATATAAGCATTAAAGAATACACATAATGACCCAAAAAAACCTTTTCTAGCTAGGCAGATATCATACAAAATAGCCTTTAAGGAAAAACCAATGCAAAATGATAAAAGTTCATTTTAGCAAAGATATACAACATTTCTAAGTTTTATGAATTGAATGACAAAAAGGAAAACATATAATGCAAAAATTGACAGAACTACAGAAAGAACCTGATAAATCTCCCATCACAGTGGAATATTGTAACACATGTTTCTCAGTAATTGATGGATAAAGTAGAGCCAAAAACTCAGATATAAAGAAGATTTGAACAAAACAAACAAACTCGATTTAATACAAATATGGAGAATTTTGTACACCATAGCAAATAAATAATCCTTTCAAACACATGTAAAACATTTATGAAAACTGATCACAAGCATAGCAATAAAGGAAGTCTTAACAAATTTGTTTGACCATAATGCAAGTAAGTTGGAACTAATAAGAAAATCATACTAATATAACAAAACCCAACAAAACCTCCACCATACATTTAGAAATTAAGAAGTACATTTCTAAATAAGTCATGAGTTGAAGAGATGTGGTAGTGGAAGTTAAAAAAAAAATTTAAGCGAAAGATACCAAAATACTATGTGTCATAACTAATAAAATACAGCTAAATTAGTATTTAACCATAGAAGAAAAGAAGAAAGACTCAATGAGCTAACACCTAAATTAAAAAATTAGGAAAAGAACCCAGGGGGTGAAAATTAAAAGAAACAACACAGAGCAATAAAACAAGAAAACAAACTACTACTACTACTGACAACAATAGGGATGAATCTCATAATGTTGACTGAAAAAAGATTAGTCATGAAAGGTTATGTACTGTATGCTTCCATTCCATGAAGTTCAAGAGCAGACAAAACTAATTGGTAGTGAGAAAAACGACAGAAGTTTTCTCTGAGAATATTAACTGGGAAGGAGCACATTGAAACTGAACTTTATGGAATATCCCATACCTTGACCTGGATGGTGGTTTTACAGATGTATTCATCTGTAAAAATTCATTTAGCTGTATATTTAAATTTTGTGGCCTTTACAGTGTATATGTTGTACCTCAACAGAAAAGCTTAGGATAACAGCACAAAGTAATCAAAAAGAAAATGAACACGTAACAGATATATAATAAAGCCAGATTTTATTTATTCTAAACAGATTAATGAAAAATACAAGCATCCATGTGGATTGATCAAGAAAAATGAGAGAAGGAAAAATAAACAATTTTAAGAAAAAAAAGGTAGGACACAACCTAGATGATGTAGGGATTTAAAATATAAATAAATATTAAGAATAATGTTATAGCAGTACATTTGAGAACATAGATAAAATTAATTTCTAGAAAAAAATAACTTATCAGAACTGACTGAAGAAATAGAAAATCTGAATAATTGTATTATTAGAGTTCCACTCAAAGTTCAGTTTGGAGAAATACTAAATTGCCAAATAGTAAGATAAGCATTCAACTAAAGCCAAATAAAATCACCACAATGAATTTCTGGGATACAGCATTAAATCTGAAATTTATTTGAAATATTTGTTTATAAATAGCAAGTATGTTTTAAATATTTCTAGGAAATTATGAAAGTTTAAAGTTACGTAGCAAGAATGGTAATTCTTTTCAGTGTCAGCTGCTATATTTCTTCTGTAGCTATGAGAGATATGTTATATAGTTCTAATACCAAAATGGCGTATTTAGTACCACAAACTTCTTCATGGTTGGCTGAATATAACAGAAGAAAATGTTTCTCATAACATATTTTCTAGTAGTAATTTGTACTTGGAATTCAAAACTCGGATAAATCTTAAAAAAAAAAAAGTCCCTGTATTTTTAGCTACTAAAATTGGTTATGAATCCACAGCTATCATTTTTACAGGCATATTTACATTTTTAGCCTTTATAAACTAAAATTTCTAAGAATCATCTTAAATTATCAAGTCCATTTCTTTCAAGTTTTATCAGCAAGAAGAAAATATCTCTAGTACACTACTTTCTTCATATTCTTTATACATATATTTGTGTGCATTTAAGATGATTGATGAATTAAAGTTTGTGATGTTTGAGTTTTCTTCTTCATGGTATTTTCAGCTGGTAGCATTGATATTCTATTTATAATCCATTGCTCAAGTTAGGAATTACAGCAAGATAACTAACTTTCCAATATTAGGGTTATAATATTTTCTGATATCTAGTCTCCATTTTATTAATACTTAAGTTTTTAATAGCATAAGTCAGCTCAAAAAGGATATTCATTTTAAATTAATCTAGTAGCTAATATCTTTTCTCTTAATATATTTACTGCCAATTTATTAGTTTTTAGTTATTTGAAAATTTTTTTGATTGTAAATGTTAAAATACATTTCATACTCATTCATTTTTGTAGCATTTTATCTTACAAGAGTAAGTATTTATTTTCACCTAAACTGACAGAATTTCTTCTTCACAAGCTTACAGAGAAATTTTTCTTGTGTGCTTGAATTTTATTCTAAGTCACCTTTAGAATGCTTACCTACATGAAGATTTTAATAGTAAATCTAAATATCTGACTTGCTTATAAAGATACAGTGTTACATTCATTAGATGTGGTGGAAATCCTATATGACCTCATGATCATTGATCATGCAGAAATTCTGGTTTGCAGAAATCTCATCAATGTAGCATTTGGCTATTCAGGCTTCCAAAAGTTGAGGAAGACTCTGAAGCTAACTTGTAGCTTTAACCAAATACTATGACTGAAGTCAAATTTAGCATATATCTAAATGATGATTCAAACTGAATTACTAATTTAAAAAAAACAAAGAAAAAATAAAACTTTCAACAAAGAAAATACCAGGCCTAGATTTTTCTTTCTTTCTTTTTTTTTTTTGGTGGGTGGGGGGCGGGAATAAATCTACCTAATAATAAAGGAACAAACAATTATAAATATACGCAAACAATTACAGACAGAAAAAGAGGAAAATTTCCCATACATTTTACGAAACTAGGATAAACTTGATTTAAAACCTGAATAAAATAGTACCTAAGGGGACAATTACAGGGTAAAATTACTTGTGATATTAGATGTAAAACTACTAAAAATATTAGCACACTGAATTCTACTATATAGAAATACATCATGATAAGGATTACATGGTTAATATAAGAAAATTGATCAAGGTCATTAATTAATAAAACATTAAAGCAGAATAAAATAGATCATCTCATCAATGCAGCAAGCCTTTGATAAAATATAACATTTATGATTTTTAAAATTTAGTAAATTATTGTTTTTAACAGTAAAGAATTCCCTTTAATATTTGAAACAAGTCAATGGTGCTAGGTAGTCCCACTACTATTCAACATTATTCTTCAGGTCAGGGACAATGCAAAACTAAATAAAAATACATAAAGATAAAAGTATTAGAAAGGGGGGGTGTAGAAGAGGGTAAATGGGGTCAAATATATGGTGATGGAAGGAGAAATGACTGGGTGGTGAACACACAATGTGATATATGGATGATGTATTACAGAACTGTAAACCTGAAACCTATGTAACTTTACTAACAATTTTCATCCCAATAAAGTTTAATTTAAAAAAAAAAGAAAGAAGGGAAACATATTATTAATAGATAATTTGATTGTCAACATAGAATCCCAAAGGAAACAACGTATGATTTATTAAAATAAAAATTATATATAGTAAATTTCTTGGATACCAAATCAATTTCATTTCTGTTCACAAATTGCAAAGAATTAAAAGTGCAATTTATAAAACAGCAACTATTTATAAAGAATAAAACTAAAATACTTAAAAGTAAATATTAAAAAGCTTGTGTAAGGCCTTTATGGAGAAAAATATAAATTTTATTGAAATAAGTTCTAAAAATGGAGAGAGATATCACATTCTGATTTTACAACACTTAATATTGGGAAGATGTCAATCCCCCCCAAATTGATGTATGGATTCAATTTAATCCCAATCAAAATGCCAACAGGGTATGTGTGTGACACAAAGAGAGAGGCAGAGAGAAAACAAGAGGCAGAGGAGAGAGAGAGAGATGGAGACTTAGAAATATTTGAAACTGATCTAAAATTTATGAGGAACAGTAAAGGGACAAAAATGGCACATTGCTCCTGAAGAAGATGACTTAATTGGGGAATGTGTATTAGTAGGTATCTAGCCTTAGAATAATAGTGTTTTATTTCAGACAACGGGGTACTTTGTAGGGATATGTCAATTACACAGAATAGAAAATCTAGAAATGAAGTAAAAATGTAAATACTTAATTTATGACAGAGTTACGACTGCAAACAAGTAGAGGATATATGAATTTTTCAATAAATTGGCAGTGGGACAACTGGTTATCCATATGGGGAAAAAATGAAATCCTTACATTATCACACAACTAAAAATCAACTCCAGTGAATGAAAGCTTAAATTCTGAAGACAAAATTATGGAAATTTTAGGAGACAATAAAGAGAATAGTTTTCTGTCCTTGGGGTAGGGAAAGCTTTTTTAAGCAAGATAGAAGAAATGTTCAATGAAAGGGAAACCTGCTATTTTCAACAATATGAAAATTAAGAACTTTTGGTTCATCAAATTATGCTGCTAAAAAGTGAATAGACTTAGAAGAAATATTTATAGCATAACAAACAAATCACTCAAATCCAGAACATTTAAAGAACTCTAATGAATAATTAAGAAAAAAGCAATTCAATGAAAAGTGGGCAAAAGAGTTGGATAAACACTTCCCTAAGGAGGAAAGGCAAAAAGCCAATATGTTTATAAAAGATGAACAGATTTATAACTAGAAAAATGTTGGTCTGGATGTAATTGAAGACCAAATTTTATATACTGATGGTGGGAGTATAAATGGTTACAATCGTTTTCAAAAGCAATTTGACATTATCTACTGGAATTGAAAATTACTCAGAAGTTCCATTCTTAGATATATATCCTAGAGAAATGTTTGTGTATGGCCAGTATCAGGACACATGTGTAAGGAACATTCACAGCAGCACTGTTTGTAATAAAAAAATAATAAGAATTAGGAAATGGCCTAAATATTGTGTCATATTTACATAATAGAATACTATATAGATCAGTGAAGCTATGGGCAACAAGATAAACAACTCAGCAGAATAGAGGTGAACAGTAAATCACAGAATATGATTGATATAAGTATGTAGGAATCAGTATATATTTAGAGTTATCTGAACTTTAAAACTATGCAACAATAAAAAATACACTGTCTAGGTTAATGATAGGTGTGGTAAAATTATAGAAAATACATTAATTTAATGAAAGAAAAAGGGACAATAATTACTTCTGCGGTGAGAAACTTTGGTTAGGTGAGGAACGCGTACAATGGGAAACACAAAAGCCTTTAAAGAGTTTATATTTTTCCCAATTGCTCAAAACACAGATATAGTAAAATAAAAATTGATAAAGTTGAATTCAAATTTTTTTTAAAAAATCACTTTTATGCAAAAAATTACTATAAACAAAAAACATTGATACATGCAAAAAACAGGAAACCAGAACACTTTCTTACACTATATACAAAAATAAACTCAAAATGGATTAAAATGAGCATAAACAGGATCAAATATATGGTGATGGAAAGAGAACTGACTTTGGCTGGTTAACACACAATGTAATATATAGATGATGTACTACAGAATTGTACACTTGAAACCTTTACTAACCACTGTCACCCCCAATAAAGTTTAATAAAAATAAAAATTGGGTAAAAAACAGTAAAAAGAAAGAAAAAATGGATTAAAGACTTAAATGTAAGACCTGAAACAATAAAATTCTTAGAAGAAAACATAGAAGATAAACTTTTTGACGTTGCTCTTATAATATATATATATTTTAAATATGTCTCCTCAGGCAAGGAAAACAAAAGAAAAAATAAACAAATGGGTCTGCATCAAGCTAAAAAGTTTTGCACAGCAAAGGAAACCATCAACAAAATGAAAAGTCAACCTAGTGAAAGGGAGAAGATATTCACCAATGATATATCTGATAAGGGATTAATATACAAAATGTATACAGGACTCATATGACACCCAAAATCCCATCATTTAAAAATGGGCAGAGGCCCCGAATAGACATTTTTCCAAAGAGGACATACAGATGGTCAACAGACATATGAAAAAATGTTCAATGTTACTAATCAGAGAAATACAAATTATAACTTCAATGAGAATATCACCTCATCCCATCAGAATGGCTATCATCATGAAGAAAAAGGAACCCTCCTGCACTGTTGGTGGGATTACAAATTGATGTGGCCACTATGAGACAGTAAGTACAGAGGTTCCTCAAAAAATTAAAAATAGAACTACCATATGACCCAGCAATTCCACTTCTGGGTATGTATCAAAAGGAATCCAAAACACTAATTTGAAAACATATAGGTATCTTTATGTTCATTGTAGCATTATTTACAATGGTAAAGATATGGAAGCAACTTAAGTGTCTATCAATAAAAGATTGGCTAAAGAAAATGTGATACACACACACACACACACACACACACACACACAGGAATATTACTCAGCCATAAAAAAGAATGAAATCTTGCTTTTCACAACATGAATGGACCTAGAGGGTGTTATTCTAAGTGAAATAAGTCAGATGCAGAAAGACAAATACCATGAGTTCACTTACATGTGGAATCTAAAAAAAATAAACTAATGAACAAAACAGGTACAGAGAACAAACTGGTCATTGCCAGATGGGAGATGGGTTAGGGGGTTGGGTGAAAAAGCCCCCGCTCCCACCAAAAAAATCTAACAAATTAAATAAAATAATAATATATATCACAGGCAAAGGGTTGATATCCTCAATACTTAACGAAATGTTAAAAATAGAGGGAGAAAAAATAACCAAAAAATTTAACAGCCCAATTAGCCAAAGATATAAATAGTTTTTAAGATACTAAAATAGTCCTTAAGTATATAGAAAGATATTCAACTATTCTCACAAAAGAGTGTAAATTAAAATCACACAAAGATAATCAGATTAGCAAATATTAAAAAGTATTACAACTTACTGTATTAGAAATTCTGTGGAGAAACAGGCATTCATAATTTTTTATTAGATATATCAGTTCCCCTCATGGAAGAGAATTTGGTGATATCTACCACAACTATTTGTCTTTAACCCAGCAGTGCCTCTTCCTGGAATTTAGTCTAAAGATACACCTCTACATATATGTAAACTCATGTGTAGAAAGCTATTTATTGAACTTTTTTTTGTAATTTCAAAGCATTATAAACAATGGGAATGCCTACACATAGAAGAATGACTGAATAAATACAGTTCCATATTCTTTCAATGGAGTACTATGCAGCTGTGTAAAATAATAATAAATCCTTGTATTACTTTATGATATTATAAGCAAAAAACAACAACAACAAAGAAAAAGGGTGTGCGAGACAGGTGAACAGTAAATATACCTGTATATTCTCATATGTGCAAAAAAGAAGGGTGAATTTAAAACCAATAGTATGGATTAATTACCTGGGATGGGTGAAAATGCTTAGTATTGGCACGGAAGAAATGGAGGGGAGATGACAGACACTTCTCTGAGTATACCTTTTTCATATAGTTTTGATTTTTGGAGCCATGTTAATAATTGACAAAAATATAATGAAAAAGGATGGGTGAAAAATCCCCCAAAGGAAATATAAACGCAACTAAACAAAACAAACTCAATCTCAATTAAATAACATAACCAAGGGACATAACATAACATAACATATGTCAGGGGAGGTGACATAAGTATTTTTCAGCAGTATTTGGATTATATACCCTTAATCTAAAGACAAAAAAAAATTGTAAACAAATGTTGAACTCTAAATATTGTTTCCTTTTCCCCTGAGAAGGTATGAGTAAGCAATTTTGAAATTACTTTCTGTGTAATCTAGCATTTATAAAATAAGTAAATACGTTGTGAAAAATGATAGATTGCTAATTGTCCAAAAAGCGATTGCAAATACGGGGATGGGAGAGGCTAGAACGAACCCTATGGAATTGGGCTGAAATTAGAGTTATCTGAATAAACTCATGATTACATGTGTGTATGTGTGTATTTATAATAAACACATGCATCTATACACTATATATATACACACACATATAAAATACATGTATATATACATATTGGATCATATGCATGTGCATATATAGCCACCTATACACATCTATATCTATTTCTCTATTAACCTACACATGTACCATGTTCCTATCCACGATATATGAAGATTGATAGAGAAATAGATGTGTATGGGCGGATTCACACACATTGAGCATGAGAGGGGTATGTAGGTAGATATGTGTTTACACGTGTATATACATACATATATCTCTAAACTCTGTTCACTGAGAGACCTAGCAGTAATTGGTAGCAATGAGTATACACTGTGCTCGGATCTTTGTTTCTAAGTATCATTTTCCACTAAAGGAAAGAAGTTCTCCTTGGGAAAATGGCTGATAACCAGTGTTGAAAATGTACAAAATGGCCTATTACATCTTCTTGTGCAGAGAATAAGAAATGCTCAAAAATGGTGGGTACATATCAGAAAGCATATATGTGACAAAGTTAAACACATTAAGTCTTCAGCATTTTAAAATTGATTTACCTATACAAATTTCAGATTTTGAAGTATTATAAACTCAGAATATTCCCACTGTAACTCCTTCCACCTCTTACCAATGGGGCCTTGCCATGGATTTGCGGATGACAGAAATCAGAACTGAGCCGATGTGATTAACCTGGTACAAATTGTTTTATTACAAAAAAAAAATGAAGACCAGAATTATGATTTCAGCATATGATGATCTAGACAGCTGGAGATGATCTAGAAAATTATCCTTCTAAATTGTTATACAAAATCACTGGTGTCTCAGAATTACCATGGAAGTTGGTTGCTTGGTTGGTTGGTTGTTTATAATAGACACGCAGCCTCTCAATTCCCAGCAGCCTCCACTGACTGCAATGAAGCCCAACGCCCACTCCACCCCCTACCACCACCATCTTATAGAAAAATGAGATTTAAAGTTACTGTATTTGCCTAACTTCAAATCTCCAGCTCATGTCAGAGCCATAATCATAAGGAAAAATCTACAAAAACAAAAGGAATTGCCCCCCTCACTTGGGGCCATTAGCACGAAGCTTTCTTGGTCACCACTTCCACCAACATTGCCTGTTCTGTTTTGTAACTTGTGCCCCAATAGAGAAAGACACCAAAAGTGAAGGGTGACATAGAGCTGATAGAGAAAGGAATTTGCAGATGAGTGTGTCTTGGACATAGAAATATATCTTACATATAAACTTGTAATATAACAAGTGGAATCATGAATTTTCAAACCAGGAAAACCCTGAATCAAAAGCCACTCTCCTGTTTCTAGTTGAGTGACCTGGAGGGAGTTACTTGACTTCCCTTAAACTCAATTTTTCTGTCTGAAAAATGTTGAATAACACCCTACTCCTCACCCATACCAAGTCATAAGGTAACAACTATATATCAAGTGACTGAAAAAAAAGTTAATTTTCTCTCTTTACCATGTATTTATGCCTTTCTAATAGCTTTGTGTGAGTGGTAGCTTTGGAGAGTGGGTTTTTGAAAGGAGTCAAACTAATGCATCAAGAACCCAGCAGGAGACTATGCGTAATACACTGAACCTCTCCCTCTACATTTTAATAGTTTCTGCTTTGATTCCATGTCTCTTCCCATTTCCCCAAATCAGAACCTTTTTCTCCATTTAAGTGCCAATAAATTGGAGAACATACCCAAAATAGAAATTGTAATACACACTATGTTCCTTTAATACGGACTAGAAAGGGAGTTACTATAGAAGCATTGCTGTTTGTATTTCCCTGGAAACTAAGAAATTTATCTGAGATCCCTTTTATTCATATAGCTGAATACTATGTGGCTGGGAGCACAGGTTAAAAAAACAAAAAAATACAACAACCACTTAGGGTCAGAGACCCAAATGGTTATTAAAGAAATTTTAGGAAAGAACCGTTTACACAAAGACAATGCTACTTTAGTCCTCCTTATGATAATAAGATTATTTCCCTGAGCCAAGCTAATAAGTTAATACCATCAATATTTCCCCAGTTCAACATTAGATTAAAGTATCTTTATCTTCCAATTAACCTGCAATTATGTGTCTTAATATCTGACATTCTCTTGGATTTTGTTTAATCCATACAATGCCAATATTTAAAGATAAGGTCCCCAGGTCAATCAGCTAGAAACCATTCCCAGAAGTTGATGCTAATCAAATTTGTTCATGCAATTCAGTGAGTATATTGCCATGATAAGTTTTAGAACAGATGTTTGACACTGAAGAAAGCTCTTTATGGTAGAATTTAAATCCCTTTTGTTCAGTAATGATAAGGCTATTAAAATACACTTTTTTTGGGGGGGTAACCTAATTAAGCATTCGATCAAAGACAATCAAAACAGCAGCCCCCTTATAGCCTTTCCAAGGATGATTTTCTCAGTTTCTCAGTGTAGCCCCAATGAAAGCACAGTGTGAGAAATGGATAAAATTATGATCTCAGCTGAGAAATTAGCCTGAAGCACTTGTTAATAAAGGCAAATAGAATTTTACAAACCAATATATAAACTTGGAGAGCTTATTTTATTGCCTTCTGCACCAAGGTAAAGTAGATTGATAAGATTACCTCCCATATATTCTTATTTAATTCATTTTTTAAAATCTTCGTTGATGATGGGAGGTCTAAAAATTAGAAAAGACTGAATCAGGCTATTCTTTTAGCTCAAAGCTGTTTGATCCTTGATTAAACAGTTTTTTCCTGAAAGAAATCCAAATACACTGAACTCCTCATTCCTATGATTTTCACAGTTAAAAAAAATTACATTGATTTTCCTAGATATTCCTGTTTTGAGGTGAATGGTGGAGAGTACATACACATACACACACACACACATACACACACACACACTTCTTTCTTCAGTGTCCAAAATTCTTCATTCTATTGAACTAGCCATTTCATATTTTGAAGTGGGCATTAAAATAGTAAGCACAAAACAGTCAAATTTCAATATTTCTCTCACCTAATTAAAATCTGGAAAACTAAGGAACATTGAATGAACAGTCTAGGAAAGTATCTTTCCACAAAGCTAGTCTTTCCTCTAAAATTTTTTTGAGTATGGGGCTTTTGATTAGATTTATTTCATCTTAAAATTTTTCCCAACCCATTCTCATTTAGCAATTACCAATGCTGGTATCTCATACAACATTATGAAATTCAAGTGTTGTTCATTTGGTTTCCATAGGCTGAATATTTTGAATACATTTATAAAATAACCTCAGGTTTGAATATTGTATTTGTTAATCAGAAAGTTTTTTGGTACAGTTAGCATTTTTATTGATGTAATCATAAAAAGCTAGACTAAGAAGTAGATCACCATAAAATTATCATCAGGCTAATCAAACCTCCTTGTAATATTTACTAACATAAATCACGATGGACGTTGTCTCTTGCAGACTAACCCTTCAGCCCACATGTGAACTAAACTTTCCCTGCATATTTCATATTCTCTCAAACCGGTCTGAAATGTGATAAGAAAGAAAGATCTCGGTGACAGTTTTCATTGTGACTCCCTATGGTGAAAATGAAATTTAACTTCTCACTAAACAAAAACTCTCTACCCTTCCACTATCTCTTTTACCAATTCTAAACCACAATTCCTTAACCAAAGTTGTCAGAATACTTGTGAAAAGGCTCTTCCAATTGGACATCTGTGAAAAGTTAAAATCGGCTGTATCAATTAAAGAGTCATGACTGTAGGTCACAATATTTTATTTCCAGGTAGAGTTAAAGCTGATCTTTCCTTTTAAGGCCATTAATGATGTAAGTGTCCATCTTTATACCAAGTAAATTCACTGCTAGCTTATATGTTAAATGAAAATTTCTGAATAAGGGTGAAATCTATATCATTAGTTAAAACAAATCTTGTAAAAAAACAACAACAAAAAACAATCTTGTCAATGA
Organism: Rhinolophus sinicus; assembly: GCF_057876585.1. NCBI lineage: Eukaryota > Metazoa > Chordata > Mammalia > Chiroptera > Rhinolophidae > Rhinolophus > Rhinolophus sinicus. The sequence goes on from NC_142503.1 coordinate 133,878,778, forward strand.
GCTGTAGCTTTAAAAAGATACCAGTGCCTATTCCAAAAAGGGACGTTCCTAAGATCAGAGGCCTATTAAAAAACCAGAAATGTTAGACATCTGTTGCTGTGTTGCATGAAGGCAAAGACAGAGATATATTAGTACCATATGTGAAGAATTAGGATTCCAAAATCCAGCTTTGCTGGTATTTCCCAAAATAAGTTGCCAGGTTTATAGAATAAATAAAATCAAAGATTAATGGCTTAAAAAAGAAAAACCCTAGAAACATCTTAAAAATTAAACAATCCTTTTATCAAAAAATAATATGTCTTGATATATATGTAGCATGTTATAGCAATTTTTTACAAGTGGTTCATTGAAGCAGACCACAATTGCAGGTAAAGTACAACCTATATTTAAAGAGAAAAATGTGAAAAACTCTTTCAGGAAAAAGTAACTCCTGAATCAGATGATGGGGGTGAAAAGGAGGTGAGGACTGAAGCTGAAATTGGATCTCATTTTGTTTGTTATTATGCTAGCAGTTCCTGATCTTTTTAAAGTTCAAAGGTGATAAAAACTTGCCTCACAGGGCCTCAATTTACTCTGTGGTGACCCATTATATGCCAATAGATGGAGTATCATTAACAAGCTATAGTGTTGACTCTGCTTGAGACCTGTCAGTTTAGTTGTGACAAGAGTTTTGTGGCTGAAAAAAGGTGGAGGGAGGGGTTGGGGGGAAAGAGGGGAAGGCTTCTAAGGACCAAAGGACAGCCTGGAGGTCTAGGTCTGAGGAATGGGGTTCATTCTTTTGACAGAATAACTGTATCACCAATTCTTTCAGAACAGAGCAGGGAAAATATCAAAAATATCAACCTTCCCATTCACAAGTGGGGGAGCGGAGCATGGTGGTGACATTTAGTAATGAGAATTGGATCATCCTAGGGGGAAAAAAAAAAGCAAAACAACAGTTGAATTATCCTGGCAGTGGTCAAAATGAGGAAGTAGCTAAGGCACTATCTAATTTAGGGAGAGCTCACTAACCTTGTAAAGCATTGATTAATCTAACTAATCTTGTGTAATCACATTGTTTCTGAAGTAATAACTAAGCCTATCTTTAAGAAAAGAGAGGGTGGTGGCCTTAATTAGTTTAGAGCTATAATTTCCAAACAGGAAAATAGTCTTAAGGGGCAAATATCTCAGTGAGTAGATACAGTAACTAGATCTAGAGTCAGTAGAAGCAAGAAGTCTATACTCATGAAATTAAAGACAATATATTACCAAGCAACTCTTCTGGAAATGAGAAACAAAAGGAGAAACCTCTGTCTTCCTGAGGTGGTGTATAATGAGGTCTCTCAGAAGGAAAGGGAAGGCCTCGTGAGGAAGCTTACGTTCCTGGGACTTTATACTATCCCATCTAGTCCCAGGAATGTGGAATATTTTGTACCATCATTGGGAAACTTGTAGGAGAAGATGCTGACAAAAAATCTGCAAAAAGAGTCCAGCAACAATGTTTAACGCCAGTTCCCCAGGACCATACTCATTAGAAGATGGGAAAGCATTCCTAAGTTCCTTTTAGTATATGCTCATGTACTATACTATAGGTTCGTACGGAGAAAGAAAGATAAACTTTATTTGGTAATTTGATAAATCCAAATTAAAGTTTATCTTTCCATATATACCAGGTAAGCTTTGCTGTGTTACACTGAGTAACAAAGTCCTCAAATCTCTGAGGCTCACAACAAAAGTTGAGTGACTGCTTAGGTTAAATGTCAGTTGGAGACAGCTGACTGTTCAACAGCTCCGCTCAGAGTGGTATCTTCTTCCTGAGTCTTTGATGAAAGAGCAGCTTTTCTCTCCGGTGTCCTTTCTGGTTGCCAGAGGTCTAGCAAAACCATGCAGTGGCCCCTAAGGCTTTGGCTTACATTTCCTTGTCCAGATAAGTCACACTGCCACATCTGATGTCACGTGGGAAGTGCCCTCGTCCCGACAAAGCACTGGGGACCACATGGCAATAGACACGGATGGACAATGCTTTCACAAGTAGGATACAGAATATTTGGGAACAGTAACACAGTCTACCACAAATGGAAGCTTTGGATGTGATCAAGACGGGATAATCTGACTTTCTAAACAACTGGCCAAACAAATTTCAAAACAGATTAACACTTTTAACCACACTACAGACTTATTTTTTGGACATCATCTATTAACATATTTTAACTAGAGGTACATAGGGGTTGGGTGGCTAACAACCAAGACATTGAGGACAACTCTTTCAAGAAAATATTTTAAACCAAAGAAAATATCTCAGGAATCTACCAGTAAGTTTTTCTTGCTCTTGGGAACTATATCATTCAAAGGGTACTTCTGGGAGTGAACATGCAGAGAAGCAAGTTCAAGTAAGTTCAGATGAGTTCTAGTCACCAAACCAGGCCACTGACTTGAATGGTATAAACTCTACACCCTAGGTTAGGATCATATCAAGAGATGAAAATATATAATAGAAACTTAATTAGCTAGAACCTAATGAGTTGGAATATTGAATAAACTGGTATGTTTTACTCTGTAAAAATTTCAGGAGAAAAAAACAAATATAGCAAAACAAATATGTTGAAAGAGCTAGCGTATTCTCTTAGTTTATTCGAAATTCACCTAAATCATCCTGGACTAACTAGTGACTGAGGGGTGCTGGAAAAAATTTTTTTCTGGTAATTATATGTTCAATATATATTATTTAAAAAGATGAAGTTAAGTATGGCTCTTCTTTAGAATATTTGAAACCAACTTTTTAAAATAATTTTTAAGCATTAATTTTAAGAGTTAATCAGAAAATTCACTAATCTACTCCATTTCCTGAGTTTATAAACCTAAGTTTATGTTTTTAAACTCTAACAGGAATAGGTTAGTTTATATTCAGACAAATGTGAAAGAGATTTAATTCACTTACTCATATCAGTCATTTGTCCATTCATTGTTACAAAGCAGTTTAAGAGCTACCTAAGCTGTTAGCCTTAGTTTCCTTATTTGTAAAAGAAAATTAGTTTTTTGTGAGCACTAAGCGAGATATTTATGCAAAGATTTAGAACAGTACTGACACTGAGCAAAACCTCAATAAATGGTAGTTATTTTTAAAAATAATTTATTCAACCATTCAACAAATATTACATTTGGGTCCCGTAATCAACCAGGCCAGTGGAGAGGAGTAAGGATGAGAGAGAAACTTGAGCCAAGTATAAGAGAACTTTCTGTTCCCTTCGAAATGATCTTTTCTAAAGCTCCTTTCTCAAGGCATAACATTTCTTAAATTCAGGCAACTGATCATTTCTCAAACCCAAATAAAATGTTTTTAAAAAATATTAGAAAAGTTTGCTAAACAGATGGAAGTTACAACTAAGCCTACTGAATAAATGTCACTTTAAGATAATTTCCTACTCCCCTTCCAAGCAGATAACTGCATCTAAACTCCATTATTTGAAAATATGTTTGTTTTCATTAAGGGAGAAAAATAAATTAAAGCACTGAAAAATAAATTGAACCAAAATATTAAGAAGCACTTTTTTTTTTTTTTTTTGTCTGAAGTGATTCTTCTCTAGATTCAGTAGATGGCCTGCGTGGACTACCTACCTTCTTTGGTCATGGCATAGCCAGAGGACTTCAAGATGAATAGGAACTATTCTTTCTTTTAGGAGGCTTACAATCCAGTCAAAGAGTTAATTTTAGTATACAAATTGCTAACTATAAATGGCTTGCAGTTCTGTGAACCTTCCATGTGCTCTCACAACCAATGGAGTCCTGGTTACATTGCTTTCTGGAAACAAACTAAAAAGCCCTCATTTATAATATTTGCTGATATCCATGTTAGAAATACTCCCAGCACAGCTGATTTCAAGTGATCGACAGTTGAACTGACTCTTAAAGTTCCTAAATACTTAATATACTATTATGACATAATATTATTATCTTGGGAGGCAGCACCACCCAGCTCAGCATCCTACTGAGCCACATCTATGGCCTCTGAAGTAACTTATCTTAAAATTCCTTTCTCTTTCTGGCTTGGCTAATTTCTATACAATTTTAAGCTCTCACTCATGCCATTTGCTTCAGGAAGTCTTTCCCAAATCATCTTCCTTTCTTCCTTATTGCCTCTCCAGGACCCTGGACTAACGCCAACATGTATCACACTCTACAGACAGTGCCTGTGTGTTTACCCACCTTTCCCAGGGAATTGTGAACAACTCGAGTCAGAGTCCGTGCCTTATCTCTAATTCCTCATTGCATGGCACACTTTTCTTGTTCAGATTAAACCAACACATGCATGGGAATAAGCACCACGGGAAAAGTACCTTGAGAGTTCAAATGAAGGGGAAAAAAAAGGAATTAAGGAAGTTCTCACAGAACAGATGGCATTAAGGATAGGCTTGAAAATGGGTAGGAATTCCATCAGGGGAGATTGGGGAGAATGTTCCATGCAGAGGAAATGGCATGAGCAAAAAGTTCAGGGATAAAACTACGGGGCATTTTCAGTAGAAAATGGATTGATTATCCAGTCAGAAAGGAGCGTCAGTTACATGTTGGAAAGCATAGAGGGAAGTCAGTCAGTTCAGGTTATGGAGTCCAGGATTCTGAAGGTCTGGGCGAGAAACCTGCATTTAATTTGGTCAGCAATGGGGATTATTAAAAGTTTTTGAGGCAGGGAATTATATACTCAAAGCTAAGCTTTAGGAGGACTATTCTGACAGGCGAGTGAAGGAAAGACTGTTATAAGGAAAGAGGGGGTAAACTAAGGGGATTTAATGAGGGTATAAATTAGGGATAGTGAATTTTTTTATTTACTAAATTTATTGGGGTGACATTGATTAGTAAAATTATATAGGTTTCAAGTGTACATTTCTATAATACATCACCATATATTTGACCCCCTTTTTCTTCTTCTACAACTCCCCTCCTCCCTTATGCTTTGGTAACCACTAAACTGTTGTCTGTGTCTATGAGATTTTGTTTCTTTGTTTGTCTTCTTCCTTTGTTACTTTCAGTTTTATATCCCACATATGGGTGAAGTCATATGGTCCTTGACTTTTTCTGTCTGACTTATTTTGCTCAGCATAATAATCTCAAGATGGGATGGTGAATTTGAGAGATATGGTAGAGCTAGAAATTTTAGAGCAGAAATATATCAGCTGCATTTTCCTCCCTTCAAATATAAATAGTAAGCACACAGGCCAAACAACAGAAACAATGAACCTGTAAGTTCCTTGCCCTTCAAATCATTTCCTTCTTTCCTTCCCCCCTTCCCTCTGCTTCTTCCTTTCTCTTTCTATTTTAATAAGGCCATAGCTCTATATGAGAAATGAAAAATTCTTTCTCTTTCACAGGAGTGATAGTAATAGCCAATATCAGTCTCTATACTTCCAATATTTCTGCCAAAGAACCATGTATAGTCTCATTAATAGGAGAGTGATTTTACATTTAAGAAATGGCATATGCAACCACAATGCTTTGCATGTCCCAAGTATTGTGGAATAAATTTTTCCATCAGCTCTTTAAAAACATTATGTGAAACAATATATCGTTATATATTGGTGAATCTAAAAATAAGTTTATAAACAAAAATCAGAATCATGCATCCAACTCCGGGTTATAAAAGCCAGATGACATAAGTAGTAATTCTCTTGTAGCATACCATGTAATTACAAACAAACTCTCTCCCTTGACTTGATCATAAGCTTGCTCTTCAAAGTAAATTTACATGCTTTGTTTTAATCTTTAATGGGTAAGTCATCTCTGAATTATAAGAAATCCCAAACAAGAGGTGCTCTATCTCAATTCTCATTACAAAGATATCATTAATTTAGAGATCATCGTAGGTAGGCTGCCTTTCACAATACTTTATCTTATCAATTATTATTTTAATTCTTCAAATAAGTGTAATGGATAGCTGACAGGTAGTGATGGATGAAGTTATGATGTTACAGACCTAAGATGTATATAATATGGATTTTCTTGGTAGAGCTATATATTAAATAAAAGAACTTTAATAAATCATTGAGGTCTAAAGCTTTTACACAAACACAAAACTCTGAATAAACAGAAAAGTAGATCCCATTGGTACTTGGCTGTAGTATAATTTCTATCAGCTTATCTTTATTTTTAGAGTGGAAAGAAAATGAGAATCATCATGGTTCTCTTCCTGACCTAAATCCTCTTTAGCTATAACCTTTTCTGTGAATTATTTATTCTTAATTGAGCCTATTTTGGTTCTATATCAGTATTTATAAAAATATTTATTATTTTATGTGGCATATTGTACTGAAATGATTTATTTATCTGTCTGTCCTCTCTTGAAATCAGGGGCATTGTCTTTTGTTTCTGTATACCTCCACGCCCTAAACCGTACAGAGCCTAGCACATATGAGTATTAGTCCCTCAATAAACGCTTATCAAAATGAATTCATATGTGCCTATGTTGAATTTTTGCTGTTTCACACCTATGCATGTATAAAACACAGCCACTTTTGAAGCCCATTTACCCTCCATGTCTAGGGAAGAATTATTAGCCATTTCATTATGAAACCACAAGTGCTCATTAGTAGACTGGAGGACACTTAAAATCCAACAACACGATGGGAAGTGTTGAAATAAATAGGCACTATCTTAATGTACATGCTCAGCTGTAGAATTTGAGGTTAATGCTAGACTCCTTTTATTGAATATGGATAAAATCTCAATGGGAAGGAAATGAACTGATACTTTTAAAAAGTTCAATTAAAAACATAACTGTGTGTGTTCAATTGCTGCAGCAAGTTAATGCTGGATGAAGGGAAAAGTTTAAGTTTAATATCAGCCCATCCAAAGGTGGGTCCTAGTGTGAAGGCCATCCTAAAGGCTGTGCTTTTAATCACAAGAGATTGTGGTAAAGAGATGTTTTTCAATTAGCAGGATAAAAGCATAACTCTTCCCAGCAGCAATGTTGACAATAAAACCCAAGAAAAAGCCTAACGAATAAATTGGACACACCTGCTGAAAAGATGAGTTGCTATGAGATCATGTATATCAAGACATCACGTCCTAAACATGTTTTGAGGTTTCTAACTCATACTACAGTAGATAATATTTCCCCTACGTTTAAGCCAACAGGGTAACTGATTACCTTTATTCAGAAGGCCACCATGTTCTCCAATGGTATTATTCAAGGGGACGCTAAGGAGAGGAAGATCCTCCCTTCTGGGTACAGCTTTTATATGACAGTTCATTTGTGAGAGACATACGCATTCACTCCAGGCTGATATTCAAATGACCATCCTTAATTATGATTGTTGTATGCAGTGAATAATCTGCGGATAGTTTTGAGTTGCTGCCAAAGATAATATATCTCCCAAAGGGTCGGGTGGCTGGTGGAGGGAGAACAAGTTTTATGGGAAGAGAAGCTCTTTTCCCATAAGTGATGAATCAATCCATTATATTTGTGATAATCAATGCCCTGGATCCTCTTCACGTCAAAGTGGGAGGAGGGAATACCTTAGTGGCCAATCATTATTAATTCATTCATTGACTAATATTAATCACAGGAGGTAATGTGATATTAATGTGACTATAATGTAGACTTCAATAAAGAATTTCACTTGAGAATAGAAACATGGTATAGGTTTTATGTCTAACTTAAGTTACCTAACAAGTGCTTTTTAAAAATTTTAAGGGAAAAAGGAAACACTGACATGCTGTCTACTTGAGTACGGAACCAGGGAGAATTATATTGAGAGCTCACCTGTAAATTTACTGGTTGGCCTAAGGGTTGTCTGAGTCAGTCAGCACTTGTGATGGTGAAATGTTGTTCCAGGAAATACAAGTGGCTAAGACTGCTCGGGTAGGAGTGGCAGCCGAGGCAGGTTTCTGGGAATAGAATTTAATCTCTAATGGTGCCTGTCGTTTCTTGAAAGGAATTTGAAAGGGATGAGCAAGTAGGGTGATAAAGCCTGACTTATGATCTTGGATTTAAGAACCTTTCTGGAATGACCTTAATCCAATCTCTTGAAATGTGTAGTGGGACTCATTTCTGAAGACTTGGAGGCAAAAACAACTTCAATTCAACAGATTCAGTGCTTCAACAGTCAAGGAAAAAGTGATCAATGTCCATTCCTGCTGGCTTAGCCTCAGTGCAGGCTGACGTCTTACTGGAATCACTCAGCTGCGTGATCGGACAAACTTTTGAGGTTATAGAAGCCAATAAGGTCCATTATTATCTGACTCTCCTCGTTTATGCTTCCCTATCTCTCTCACTGCTCATGTCAAATGGAGCAGCTCAGAATTCCTCACATGAATCACATTTGTTTCTTGCCTACTTGTTTTGTTCATGTCTCCTTCTCTGCCTAGAACCTCCTCCCCCCATCCTCAGACTAGGTTCCTCCTTCAGGTTGTCAAGTTTAAGTCAAGCACTACTTCCTCCTGGAAGCCCTCCCTGTTGCTTCCTTCCCCTCATTCATTTCTATGCTCTCTGAAAGTCTGGGCACATGTCTGTTAAGATATTTGCCACACAATTCAGATGTCCATTTACCATTCTCCCACTAAATCGTGAGTATCTCCACACTTAGTTGTGTACCTTATTCATTTTTCAATCCTCAGCACTTAACTGAGTACTTGCCACATAGTATACAACTCAAAAAATGTTAGGTGAATTACGTGAACAAATATTGTTAACAACATGTTTGAATATAGGCCTTTTATTTTTATTTTAAGTTCTTTTCAGTCATACTAGGCACATCAGTATGTTTCCACATGCTTTTCTAGGATATGTCATTTGTTGATTGTTTTCACAATTTATCAATCTTTTTTTTCTTGGTAATGACCAATGTTGCCCTTTTATAATTTAACCAAACATCTGTTGCCCAGGCTAAGGTTACACTACCATTAATTTCATGTCTTAAAAAAAAAATGTATTTCTTCCATTGATTATGTTTGCATATATTTGGAAGAAAAATCTTGTGGACATATCTTACTGACATAATCATTTCTCCATCTATAAAACTGAAAAACTAATAACAATTAATGCCAAGTCTTGTGCTTACAAATGATGTGATAAAAGGTATTGTTATGAAGCTGTGCTAATAAATGTCAGGACTCTTTCTTTTCCATGCCTCTGATAGATCTTGATACACCATGAAGCAAAGAGAGGGATAAAACCCTGTCTCCGTTGCGTCAGTGCTCTTTTAGTTGCCAATTATGCATGCATCTAACTTACCACAAGTTTATAATTTTATGGATCCTCTGCAGGGTCCTCAAATTTGACATGTCTAAAAAATACCTGGAGCTCTTCATACACATTTCCCCTGTATGTCCCGTGTAAGTCAGCCACACTAGCATTTTCTCAGTGGCTGAGGGCTAGAAATCACAGTCTGTAATGGTCTCCTGTGAGTCCCCACACTGGATCAGTCACCTACTGTTGAGTATTATCACTTCTACCTGCAAATTGTCTCTTGAGTGTTTCCCTTCTTTCCCACCACCAGGGTTCTATCCTAGTTTAGAACCTTATCATCTTCTATTCGGTTCATGCAGTAGCTCCTGAGTTAGCCCCGGCCTTCTAGGCTCTCCTACCTCTCTTCTGTCCACCCTTGTCTACCACAGGCATTTAATCACATAATAGCCCTGCTTAAGAGCCTTAAATGACTTCATAGGGTTCAACCAGAAGTCCTTAGGCTAATACACAAGACCTTTTCCGAGCTGTCCCCCAAACACACTTCCATGTTTGTATTATGCCATTGCAAAACTCACCCTTTCTTCCGGTCACACACAAAGTTAGAGCACAGCGTTTTGTGCTGAGAATGGTCTGGGAAGGCTGGGAAGAAATATTTGTAAAGGACCAAGGGTTATGCTTGGGTCTTATGTTAATCTCCTTTCATCTTCACAAGAACTCTATGAGGAGGCTATAATTATCATATTTAAAAACAATAAAAAAGCAACAAGAACAAATCTTGGCCCAGAGAAACTCTATTTCAGATTTTCTAAATGGAGAGTAGGCATTCAGCCTGCGATCTGTCTGCTTCAAAGGTCTTTCCACGACACCATGCTGATTGGTGTTTTTCACAAGTACTTTTGTGTACACCTGTGTGCTCTTTCAAGGGGAGTTTCTTCCTTCTGATATGCTTTTGTCCCCTCTACCCTACTCCACCTGATGATCTGTCTATTTGGTTTCAGCACTAAGATTCAATATAACATCTTCTATGAAATTTATTCCAACCTGTTTCTCTTGATGCTTCACACATAAACCTGCTCTGTTGCTTTTTCCATCGAAGTGCACTTGTAACTACCAAACTGTGCCGCCTTTAGTGGCAAGAAAAGTATTTTACACATATTTATCTGCAATCCCAGCACCTTAGACAACATTTGGCACATAGTAGGAGCTCTAACCATACTTTTAAGGGGTTAATTGAATGAATGTATTCCTGGAATGAAGGTATCAGGTATATTTCTTTCTCTGAAAAGTCAGACGGGAAAGAAATAGAAATTTCATTATCTTTTTAAATCAAATATTAAATCAAATTAAATCTTACTCCATGTCTCCATCCCACTGAGCTGATGGTAAATTTAACCTCATTATTATGGGAGCCCTCAAATCTAGAAATCTTACGTGGTGGCCAAAAGTTGGCAACCAAGAAAAGGGCCCTGGTTTTAATTCCACCATGGTTACCTTAGATTTTTCCACTGTCCAACCTACACGCCCTGTGGGCAGGTGGCTCCACTTGTGCCACACCTGAACAGGGCTCTATGCTGAGGCTGGAAGACTCAGGCCTGGGGTCCTACCTTTCTATATGCACCACATGACCATTTCCCTCTGAAGTTCTACCTTCTCCCTGCACAACTGTTGGTCTTGGAGAATATCCCCCACAATTTCTTAATACTTAAACAGCTCCTTTCTTCCTCATTGTGGCTAGAACTTGCCTCTGTCCTAACATAATCCTTTCACAGAGTTAAGGAGCTGAAACTGTCAGAAAATGAATGCAAGAGTGAAGTTTTGTTCAGTTGACTTTGGCTTGCAGTCCTTGAACACAACCACAACTGAGGTAAACAAACACACAGGACTTAGCTACTTTCTCTGAATGAGAGAAAAGCAAAAGGATAGGGAATAAAAGCCGAGAGTGCTTATTCTTTCTGATTCTATTCCTTCTGGTCCTTATCAGTTGTGAAAACAAAACACAAGTTAAAAATTCTCCTAAAAATTATCTTGCCATTATTGTCCATGTACTTGTTTTGGATACCACACGATATATCATTTTGGGGGGACAGTGTTAGTACAGTATAGTAGTTAAAGCATGAAGTCTGGAGTCAGATTGTTTTAAGTTCAAAGCCTAGTGCCATTACTTAACTATCATCTCTTTCTGTGTCTTTGTTTATCTGTCTGTAAAATGGGTATGATAATAGCACATCCTTCATAGGTTTGTGATTATAAAATTAATGTATGAAAAGTATTCAAAACAATTACACATAATAAGTTCCACATACAGGTTAATTAATATTTCTCTGTATTGTGTTCTTTAGCTATCTAATCTAATATCTTGCCTTCATCTTGCCTTGTGGGTGACTCACGCTTAGATTTTTTTTTTTTTTTTTTAATCTCTGATATCTCTTCTAAATACTAGCTGCAAAATTCCAACTGAATACTGAAAAATGTCTCAGGATATCTGCTGACTTCAAAAACCACACATTAAAAACAAAACTATCATTCCATCTAGTCACCTCTATTTTCATTAACTTTGTTTTCTTCCTTTCCCATGGCCATGAAAGCAAGTCAGTAGGTCCTATCGAATCTCCACTCCCCTTCCTTGTCATATCATCACTCTAGTCCAGACCTAAGTACCTATTTCAAGGTGAACGAAACAGCTTATGAATCACCTCAAATTAGAAAGAATTTTAAACTGAATGAAAATAAAAACACTATATTATCAAAATTTATAGGATGCCATTTAAGTAGTACTGAGGGGAAAATGTATAGCACTAAATGGCTATATTCAAAAAGATAGACAGCTCTTAAATCAATGATTGCATCTTTTACCTTAAGAAACTAGAAAAAGGACAGCAAATTAAACCAAAGTACGCAGAAGAAAAAAGAGATAATAAAGATCAGAGTAGCATCAATTAGATAGAAAATTTAAAAAAAATCAATGAAATCAAATTCTGTGTGGAATCAATAACATTGATAAACCTTGAGTCAGACTGAACAGAAAAAAGAAAAAAAGAGAGATGGAGAGAGAGAGCGAGAAAGCACAAATGACCAATAGCAAGAATAGGAGAGGGATCTACACTGCAGATTTGACTGACATTTTAAGGATAACAAAGGGATATCATGAATAATTCTATGCAAATAAATTTGACAACTTAGAGGAAATGAGCCAATTCCTTGAAAAACACAAACTATCAAAGCTCAGAAAAGAAATAACCTGAATAGCTGTATAACCATTAAGAAAATACATTTTTTGTTTAAAAAAAAAAAAAAATTCCCTCAAATCTCAGTCCCAGAAGATGTCACTGGTAAAGTCTACCAAATATCAGTAAGATAAAATACCACTTCTACACCCATTCTTCCAGAAAATTGGAGAAGGAATACTTCTCAACTCATTCTATGAGACCAGCACTGCCCTAATACCAAAACCAGAAAGAGACATAAGAAAACTGTTTACCAATTCCTCATTGACTTATAGATATGTTAAAAATTACATAGATCTAAAATTGACATAGATATAAAAATATTCTAAATACAACTTTGGCAATTCAAATCCAGCAATATAAAAAGAGAATACTGCATCCTGCAAGGGGGGGTTTGTCTCAGGAATGAAAAAGTGGTTTAACACTCAAAAATCAATCAATGTAATTCATCATATTAAACTAAAATTGAAAAACCATATGATCATTTTAATAGGCAGAGAAAAAGCATTCGACAAAACCCAATACCCATTTATGAGGGGGAAAAAAACTCCCAGAAAAATAGGAATTGAAGGGTCTTCCTCAATCTGATAAAGGGAATTTATGAAAAACAAAACAAAACAAAAAATACCTACATCATCACACGTAATGATGACGTGATATATGATGCTTTCCCCTAGCTTCAGGAAAAGACAAGGATGACTTTACCACTTTATTCAACATTGTATTAGAGGTTCTAGTTAGTATAATAAGGCACGAAAAAGAAATAAACGGCATCTCGATTGGAAAGGGAGAAGTAACACTGTCTGTATTCATAGATGATATGACCATCGATGTAGAAAATCCACTGGAATCTATCGAAAGGCTACTCCACTCATGAGTTTAGCAAAGGTATAGGTTACAAGATGAATTTTGAATAATTTAATTTCTATGTATTAGCCACAACTGGAAATTTAAATTTATTTTTATAAAACCATTTATATCAAAAAATGAAATATTTAGGAATAAATCTGATTTAAAATTGTGCATGACCTGTAACCTACAAATTACAAAACATTGCTGAGAGAAATTAAAGATTGCCTACATAGTTAGAAAAAATATACCTTGTTCATGGACAGGAACACTCAGTATCGCTAAGATGGCAATTCTCCCCAAGTCGATCCATAGAGTATGTGGATAGTGATGATTATATTTACTGTTTTGATTAGGAGGTTCACGTCATGAGCATGTACATATGTCAAAACATCAAATTGTACACTTTATATGTATGAGATTACATTGCATGTCACTTATACTTTAATACATCTGTGAAAAACAAAACTACAAAAACATGGCTCTCCTTGTCTTTCATGGGGTAAAATTCAAAGTTTTGGATAGGAAAATATGGGTTTTAAGATTTTTATGACAGGTAAATCGCTTCAGGAAAATCAGTTCCTTTCTTTGAGTGTGGGATGTCCCATCTGTAGAACAGAAATAATAAAACCTGGCTGAAATGGTGGTTGCTGGAATAATTACAGCATCCTCTTTAAAGTGCCTAGGATAGTGTCTGACACTTGGAATTAAAAATGTCTTAAACTTGAGGTAACAGGGTAAGCAATTATCAGCTATTACTTTAGGAATCAGTCACTGTTTAAAAGGAAGAGACTGGGGCTCAAAAGAACTATCTCTCTTAGTTCACGTTTTGCCTAGGGCCTATCCTGAGTTTATGTCACTTAATAATTTATAGAACCTTATGTTATACAATTTAAAAACCTACAGAGGATCACAATGGACCCCATGATTTGTTACTAATACCTGAATTGTGACGCACTTTTTGTTTGCAAAATATTTTTTATGTAATCACAGACTTAATATATTGAGACATAATCCTGTTGCCGTTGACTTTTTAAAAAATTGATCAATTTCAACCTAAAGCAATTTTGATAAACCATATATGCCATTTGAAATGTGCGGTTTTCTTTTCTCTAACACGAATCCAGCAAACACTTAACATTTATCTATGAACTTTGGTAGAGGTACTAGCTTTACGACCATGGGTTAAGTCAATAACATTTCTAGATCTCAGTTTCTTCCTTTTTATAGAGTAAGGCTTAGATTATATGATTTCCAAGATCTCTGTCTGCTGTAAAATTGTACTGCTAGGATAATATATGATGAATTATTTGAATGCTCTTTGAGTGTCAAGAATTAAACAACCTTGGATATTTCAAAACATATTGTTGAATATTTAAAATAATTTTGTAGTTATCATTAAAATGCATAAGTTTTCTAATAGCACATTATTGTACATTTATGGAGAGTTCTCTCAGATAATTTGGATTAACAGAGAATTCAGAGCTTTGTAAATTAGAGAAGGAACTGCCTAGATCCACTGATACCAATATCATAATATCTGAAGGATACCACTGTTTTAAAATAAATGTCAATGAAAGGGCCAAAAAGCGGCATGGGTTGTATGATTATATTAATTATTACCTTAGTTTATTTCCATTTTTCAAGTATGTACAAGGATTTAATTTTTCTACTGTGGTATACCTGGAATATTATTTCAGTTTCATGCTATTTCAGAAGGTAACAGAATAAAAATGTACTTATATTATAGCTGGACTTTGCAATATCCCATATTTTATTTTGGTTACAAAATTTGAAAGCAAAAAAAAAACACAAATACAGACAAGTAGGATTGATTTGTGTGTGTGCATATGTGGGTGCTATTGCCAAGATTTAAAAAACAATAATAATCAATAAATGACAAATTTGTTTTTCATGTGCATATTTTATAAAACTTTAACTTAAAAAGGACATTCTTATTTGACTGCTTGCTTAATTCATGTTTGTGTATATGTGTTTTTAAACCCATCAAATATGCTGTACTGAATATAATGCTATAGAATTCACAACAGAAAATTAAAACTTAATGGTGCCCTTAAAATTTGAAGAGCAAGATCAGAGAAAACAAACATATGTATTAGTAAACAAAAATACTCTTGTACTTTTATACATTCACATTTGTGTATCTCTGTGCGTATGTGTGCACAGAGAGGACAACATAGATATATACATACACCTAAGACTATTTTAAAAGAAACTTGTCAAAATCACAATAGAAGTTGAAGAGAGCATTCACAAAATCTGCAAACCTCTTGATAATACTCAGAATTATTTTTTTAGAAATGGAAAAATAATTATAAAATATATTGTGTTAATAAATCAGAAAAGGCGCTTGAAATAATCTCATAAAATGTTATAGCTTAAATAATGCCCTTCATCAGTATTCTTTGTTTAACATTTTATGTTTATTGATAAATGAAGATGCATTTAAATAATTCAAAGAAAACATTAGCTGCAAGCAAGGAATTAATAATTGATAGGACTGGAAGGACTCTTTTCACTTGGGAAATAGATAATATTAGCTTAATGTGGGGCTGTAGGAACAGAGGAAATGTAATGGATATGCCAGCTTTAAACTGATGATGGTTATTGTGGTCGAAAAGTTGCTACAAAGGCAAAAGCGGGACAACTTGGCAAATGCAATAGATTTCACTCATAGGAGCTGACAGTGCAAACTGTGGTCTGATGTGCCAGATTTATACAGGGGAGGAGACCTAATGATCATGACATATACTAAGGAGATCAAAACTAAATAAATAAAAGCAAGTAACCAGAATTGGAAAATGAAAGAAAAAAAAATCCTTTGAACATATCGAGATGATAAAAATAGATTTTACTTTTCTCCTTCATTGTGCTGAGGACAGAGGCCAGTTAGCACATGGTTACCTTGCTTTTGACAAGAAACACCCATCATGAGGTCCTAGAATCTCACTGCAGTTCAAGCAGAGGCTCCAGCTGTGCATGTAGCAATGCCAATATCTTTGGGGATTCGTGGAGGAAGGACACCCCCAGATATACCTAAGAGGCACATATGTTGGCTATTTTCATCTCACCTGTATTTGTCCTTCTCCAAATATTAGAGAAAATTGAATCCTACACATCTGGGAGTTCCAGAGGTCATTAATAATATCCTGTCTTCTCCATCTCCTCTTTCATTCCCACTCCCATGGCAAGAGAGTCATTTTTGAGAGTGCCCAGGAAAAGTTCAAGTTACTCCCTGGTAAATTCATCTTTGCCATTGGGAAGGACTCTTTAGTTTGTAATCTGGCATAACTTAAATATACATCTTTAATAGTTATATTTAACTTGACCCAGCTAAAAAGAACGTCTAAATACTAATAGCCATTTCATAAATCATCCCTCTTATTTGTTACTTTTGCCTTAGAAACAATTTCCGAAAATGCAGATTTGGGACTAGTTTCATTAAAAACTATCTCTTTGCTAAAATTTTAGCCACCAGCAAAGTCTACTGATTCCTCAGCCTACCCTTTGGTGCTGATGTGGAATTCCAAATTCTTGTATAGAATCAACTCGAAGGAAACAATAATACATTTCATAATTTCTTTTTGGTTAAATATTACAGATAAATATCCTTCTTTTCTCACTCCCACTCTACACACAAAACTCACAAAAGAACATATAAGAAAGGCAAAATAAATTTCTATTTACCAGCAAATTCTGTTTCCTCATGTGAAGAAAAAAGAGCCTACAATGGAGTCACAACATAAGAGACTTCCTGTGCCGCCTGGTAGACAAAATAAATAGGTGTAGTGAGCTAGATGAAGGGGAGAAACCAAAATGAGGAAAAGTGTGACCAACTAACGGTGCTTAAGAGATCCAGACTCTTGTTGCCATGTGCAAATATGGATTAAGGATTGCCATATCTCAACTTTCAAGAAAAACTAGAAATGTAATTTGTATTTTGTGTGTAGCATCTCATGAGCTTAAAATGTCCAACAAAATTCAAACAAACAAATCTTACTTGAATCAGTCCATGTTGTGCAGACCAAATGTGTCTACGTGACCATAGGTCAGGGGTGTGAATCTAGCAGAAACCTGGGGTGCATGCAGAGCCCCTTCCAGCCTTCCCGCTAAGGCATGAACCCAAGTCCAGTAGGAAGTCTCTCTGTGCAGATTAAAACCTACTATCTTTTTGGTCACTCTTTTACTTTGTAAGCCAGTCTTCATGTAGTCAGCAGATACCATATTTAGAACTTAATGATACTTTGCATTTTAAAAGTTATTTTAAAAATTAACTATTTAACTGATCATAAAGCTTACTGTAGAAAGTATAAAACTTACCCATAATTCCACCATCTCAGAGTAACCACTGTTATTAATTTAGTGTATTGCCTTCTTTTATTTTCATATATGTGTGTGTATATATATAGATATAGATATATGTGTGTGTGTATATATATATATATACACACACACACATACATATACACACACACATATATAAAACGTAACAAAAATTATAATATATATTCAGTTCTGTTGAGACATGATTTTCAATGTTTTGAGCTCTCATGTGCAGACTAAAAGCAATTTTAGAGAAGGAAATTATTTTTGCATAGCTTTTAAAAATAATTTTCTCCTTAGACCTAGATTCAATACCTTAATAACTATCTTTTATGAGGATAAACATTTTATGCTAGCCAATAAGGACGCAAGTTAGAATTAAATTAGGTCATTGATGGTATGTTATGGACAACCAGCTTATAGATATACAAGGAAAACTTCAAGATCAATTAGAAGACTGCTATTAATCAGCTACTAACCTCCATTCTGAGTTTTTCAATTTCTTAAGAATGTTTATTAATCCACCTGTTTTTTTCTTCCACATATCCTTTCATTTACTTTGCTTTATATTTATTTTTGTTCTTGCTTTTGGTGTTCTAGGCATTGTGCTATATGATGGCAATACAGAGACACATGTGATACAAACCCAACCTCTTACTAACTTTTTATTAGCAGGGGACACAGTTAAGAAAATGTATAACTAAAATCTGATAAAAGTACTAGGGTAGAACATTATACAAGCTTGATCTCTGAAACCCCAAACATGAAAGGAAGCCCGTAATGCCCAAAGGGCCACAGCACATTATTAGTATTTCCTCATGATTTCTATTTCGTACATTGTCCACTTAGGGCACCTGGATAGTTCCTGGCCACGTTTGTATGTAATTTATTATTCCACATGATAATATGCTTTTGTGGCTTATTTTTGCACTCTAACGTTCTTGCTTTTCTTATCTAAGATGGATTTCATTTTTTTCCCTTTGATATATTTTTTCAATTTCAAATTATGTATTTTTCCTCTCTAGTTATTAGTTTTGAAATTTACCACTCACCTCTTGAACACATATTCATTGTCTCAAGCATTAAAAAGCATCTGTAAGTGTCCGTTAATTTACATTACTATACACACCTTGTAGAATATCTCTAGTCTCTGTGCACAAACAAGCTGCATTTTAGGTAATAGAGATGCTAGATGGTACTGACTCTTAGGCTGACTGCTATAGACTCTTAGAATTTCCAAACCAAAAAAAAAAAAAAAAAAAAAAAGAATTTCCAAACCAATCTTAGGTGTGTTATAAAAGACAGAATCATATGACCAATTTATATCTTTATATAACACACTTGACTTTCCAGACTAGCCTGTACTCATAAGAGAGGAGAGTGCTCCAACGGGGAGCAGACAGAGGTGACAGTTTGAAAGCCCGTGTGCAGGAACCTCTTATTGGTTATCACGATTAGCAGCCATCTAAGCAGGGGTAGGCCAGGAGTAGGAGCCTGCCTCAGTCTGCTCGGGCCACTATGCCATAATGTTACAGACGGTGGCTTAGAAACAACAGCAATGTACTCCTCACAGTCTGGAGGCTAGAAGTCAAAGATCAGAATGCCAGTGTGGTCATATACTGGTGAAGGGCCTCTTCCAGGTTGCAAACTGCTGAGTTCTCGACTTCTCTGTGTCCTCGTATGGTGGAAATAGGGCTAGGGTGCTCTTTGGGGTCTCTTTTATAACAGTGCTAATCCCATTCATAAGGGTTCCACCTGAAGGCCCCATCGCTATCACGATAAGCATTAGGATTTTAAAATATGAATTTGGGGGAGACATAAACATGCATACCATAGTAGAGCCAGAGCAGCCACAGTGACAAAATCAAGCCTAAGGAAGGAAATGACATAGCCAGACCAGACCAGGTAGCATGGTAGACTCCATGGGAGGAGAAAAGATATGCACACTCCAGTACCACACGCAATTCTGTCTGATTGCGGAGCATGACCTCAACCCATTTTTTAATTTTCACTTTCAGGGCTTTGTGTCCCATGCCATAAAAAGCACAATTTGGCTTCTGATTCTAGAACAACCCCACTATTGACTATCCAATAAAATTAGGAAAGCAAACTGGTCTGCTGACATAAATTTCAGAAGCCCAGATATGTACTGTTCCTACTTATTTATGAATCAGGCATAGCATTTCATAAGAACCAGTTAACAATATGTTGTAAGAGCTCCCATCAATACTTAAGAAGTTAGAAATTAAAATAGCTTAATTTAAATATTAAACAAATTTTAGCTATTCATCAACAATATATTCAGAAATAAACCACATATACATGGCCAAAGGAGCCAAGAATACACAATGGGGAAAGGACAGTCTCTTCAATAAATGGTGCTAGAAAAACTTGGCAGCCACATACAAAACAATAAAACTGGTATACTATCTCACACCATACACAAAAATTAACTCAAAATGGATTAAAATCTTGAATGTATGTAAGTCCTGAAACCATAAAACTCCTAGACGAAAACAAAGGTGGTGATAAGCTCCTTGACATTGGTCTTGACAATGATTGTTTTGGATTTGAAACCAAAACCAAAAGTAACAAAAGCAAAAACTGACAAGTGGGACTATATCAAACTGAAAAGCTCTGCATGCAAAGGAAACCATCAAAAAAATAAAATAAAATAGGATAACCTACAGAACAGGAGCAAACATTTGCAAATCATATCTGAGAAGGGTTAATATCCAAAATATAATAAAGAACTCATACAACTCAATAGCAAAAAATAAAGAAACCATCTGATTAAAAATGGGCAGATAATCTGAATGGATATTTTTCCAAAGACATACAGATGCCAACAGGTACATGAAAATGTGCTCCACATCACTAATTATCATGAAATGCAAATTAAAACCACAATAAGATGTCACTTCACACCTGTTGGAATGGCTATTACCAAAAGACAAGAAATAACAAATGTTGGCGAGGACGTGGAGAAAAGGGAATGCTTGTACACTGTTGGTCAAATTGTAAATTGGTGCAACCAGCTATGGAAAACGGTATGGAGTTCCTCAAAATATTCAAAACAGAACTACCATATTATCCAGCTATTCCACATCTGAATATTTATCCAAAGAAAATAAAAACTTGAAAGAACATATGCACACCCATGTTCACTGCAGCATTATTTGCAATAGCCAAGATATGGAAGCAACCAAAGCATCCATCAATGGATGAATGAAGAAAACGTTGTTGTTTATACACAATGCAATATTATTCAGCCATAAAAAAGAATGAAATCTTGCCATTTGCAACATGAATGGACCTTGAGGACCTTATGCTAAATAAAGTAAGTCAGACAGAGAAAAGGTGAATTACCAACAAACAAGCAGGAATCCCAGCCAAATGGCTCCCAGGCCATTTTAAGAAAAGAAAAGAAAAACTGTATTAAAATTGTAATACTCAATATACACCAATAACAAAAGATGAATACAAATCATGTGTATATATATTTTTGGCACCCTGGTATTTGAAAATTGCTAAGGAAGTAGATCTTTAAAATTCTCTCAAGAAATAAATTGTAATTATGCAAGGTGACAAGTGTTAAATAGACTTATTGTGGTGATTGTTTTGTGACACATACAAATATTGAATCATTATGCTGTATGCCTGAAACTAATATTATGTTGTATGTCAATTATACCTCAACTTAAAGTACATTAAGCCGTTTCAAAGTATTGTGAATGACAGTAAATAAACAACCCCTACCTTCCTCTCACCTCTAAACTTACTGAAGAAAAAAAGACATCCATATGTAAAACAATTAGAAAACGATACAAGAAGAAATTGCATCACTAAGGTCCAATACTTCTTTCTACTCACTGGAATTTCTCTGTTACAGAGAAATTTGAGGCAAGAAAAAGAAAACAAAACAAAACAAACTTCCATTCTAGTTTGGTCACAGTAAACTTATCTGAGTGTGATGAAGTTGTGAAATACTCTAACCTCAGCCCTTTATTCCTGATTGAATGTGGCCTGTTCAACATTTAATGAAATTCACATGTCAGATTCTCCAACTTGGATCTCTGGCTTTGCCTGATGGGTTAAATCAGCACAGTTTAGGTTAATTAACTTGCTGGCAAAGAGGGGAGGAAGACAGAGGATACTATACTAAAACCAAAACAGCAGAATTCAAAGTGAATTCACAAATAACTAATCAACGGGAACCCAGTGAACCAACACCTGGAATTGAATCTCCTGCAGATGCAAACATCACAGGTACTACGCATATAAAGGATGGACTAAGGTAGCAGGGGTCTCCTGGGTTTGATATTTCATGTCACTCAAAAACTTGTTCATACGTAGTTGCTCACCAGTGTTTCTTCGTTTTATCATAGATATGCATATAACGTTGAGCATTAGGAATTGCAGTGGCAGAAAGTAACTTCTTTTTTTTTTTTTTTCCTAGCCACTAGCGCTTCACCCAGCACAACATTGAGCTAGATGAGCTGGCAATGACAGTGAACACATTTGGCTGGGATTTTGTTTTTTAAACTATACATCCTGCTTTTAATAGCATGATTACAGCTGCTCAGTCACTGATACCTCTAGACCCAGGGGTGTCAAAACTGGGGCCTGCGGGTCAACTGCGGTCCGCAATCCATTGTTAATTGGCCCACAGCAAATTCCAAAAATATATTTTGTTTACTTAAATAAACCAGGTAAGGCAATACGTACTTCACCTCGAGTCAGTGCCCCGGCTGTTTGTGTATTTTACCGCATATGGCCCTTGGTGAAAAACGTTGAAAAAAGTTTTGACACCCTTGCTAGACTGGAGAGGACTGAGATGAGAAGCAGCCCCGCCCAGAGGTCCAGAAGCAGGGACACCTGCTTCTTGTTATTGCCAGCTAGTGGGGGTGGAACACATGCTCGCTTCACAAAGGTGAGTTACCAACAAACAAGCAGGAATCCCAGCCAAATGGTCCCCAGCACGAAGTTTTTCTTCATCTAAATTCATGTATGTACTCGGTCCATTTTTTCTTCTCTCTTATTTTGGATTACTTTTTATGTTTTTTTTTAATTGAGGGTGAGAATATATGAAGAAACTCATTGGCAACCAGAAAAATAACTTAGGAAATAAATGATTAGAGTGATACCCTGCCCATAACTTATGAACAATGAAGAACTAGTGGCTATAACTAAAGAATGTTACAATTGACCCTGGAACCGACAGACCTGATCTCCATTTTGGTTCTACCACTCGGTGGTTAGGTGGTCTTATGCAAGTTGTAGAACCTCATTTTACTCAAGAATGTTCAGCTATAAAATGAGCAAGCACCATTTTAAAGTTTGCTGTAAGGATTAAGTGAAATAAAGGATGCAGCAAGGCCAGCGCTACCCCGACAGCTATTATGTGTATGCACTCAAGGAGTATCTATTATTCTTAATAACCTTCAAATGGCATTTCTTTGCATTTCAGGTGACACCACGGAGCCGGGGAGAATTCTGACTGTAACTACAAGAACTGAAAGTCAATGCAAGTCATAGTGTTATCACTTCTAAAATGGAGAGAGTTCCTTCACAGCCCCAGTCTGGCCACCCCTGCTCCTGTGTGAGAACTGTCCCCACCCCCTTACCTGGCTGAAGAGGGGGACGAGCTCATGTGGGTGGCAGCCCAGCAGATCCAGCCTTTGCCGTTGGGGTCGATGTTCCTCAGCACCAGCTCCTCCACCAGGTAACTGGGAGGGTCTGAGGAGAAAACAAGTGCCTTTTAAGGACTTCAGGACGCCACTGATGACCCAACTAGCTGCAGGTGGAAACTTGCCTGGGCTCTACTTACAGCTGCCCCTGCTGAACCATCTCCCCACCTGGGACCGCTCAAAATTATTTGATTTATTTAGAATCTATGCCTAGATAACTATTTTCCACTCGTTTTAATATATCTCTGAAGGTGGTGTTGTTTTTAAATTAAGGACTATACATTCCCAATTGAAAACTTATACGTGTGTGTGTGTGTGTGTGTGTGTGTGTGTGTGTGTGTGTGTGTAACATTGTTTACTCTTTATGGAAAGGTAAATAAGTCAAAAATGTCCTTCTAGGGCATTGACCTATCCCTTGGGGTTCCTGGGGCACATGCCTCAAGTTCTGTGTGCCCCTTGGTAAGAAAAAGGAACGATTTTCAGGGAATTTATATATAATTATTATAAAAATACACATTAAGCAAACAAAAAGAACCCAAGACATTTAGCTGACATGTTCAGCCCATTTTCTCCAACCCCCCATAACCCCACCCCTAATATTCCTCTCTTGTAACTCCCCTCACAGGGTCTCTCACTCTCCCAATTCCCCGGTACCATGACCACCTTCTGCGGCCAAAGGGTGGGTGGGGAGGGCAGAGCACTGCTAGGTTGTGCTGAGGGGTGGGGGCATCAGGCAGGGATGAGCGAACCTGGCTGAGAAACACCTGGGCACCAAAGGATCACACAGAATTACCAAGGATTACACAGGATTATACAAAATAACCTATGTGAAAATACCTAGTACAATTCCTGTTTCATAGAAGTATTCAGTAAGTAGGTAAAAATATTACTTCAAGATTTCTGAAAGGTAGCTTCTACTCATGTACAAATGTATGATGCAGACATGGGAAAAAGAAGGCTAAAACCACAAACTTTGTAATATTTTGAATAAAGTCGTCACGTGGAGAACCTTGCTATGAAGAATGTCACAATACCATTGTTCTTCATCGCCTCTGACCTTGTTATAGTCTATACATGTAAAGAGTAAAAAAGAAAAAATATGCTATTTGCTTATTCAAGGTTGCTAACAAGTACACACACACACACACACACACACACACTATAAGGTAAAATGTAAAAAAAAAATGGTGAAGAATCAGGGTGAATGAAAAATTATAGTAGAAAAAAATAAGACGAAACCAAAATGAAATTAATTTATGGAATGCACTTTGTAAAATTTTCTACACTGGCTAGAGGGAGACTGCAGGTTTCATCCAGAGCTTGTATTATAATGGAGTAAAGCAGCTAGATTTTAGCTGCACTGAGTTATTCTTGCTTCTTATATGGTCAGTAACACTAGAATTTATTTTTATATTGGAAGCTCCAAAGCAAATGTGACTACCTTCCCAACACAGAACTTCTGTTCATTTGGTCAAAATCTTGATGATGCTTAATTTAAAATATTCTGCATCCATCAGAAAAGTTAGGCTGCATTTACTGGGACGCGTATCCAGATGCTTGTCAGAGACAGAAGAGGAGAGAAAGCTTCCCTGCTCTCTGGAAATGTGGGCCCTGTGTGTCCAGTTGCTGTCAGTCCTTTTATTTGGAGGGATCACTCAGCACGGTGTCGTGCAGGGTGTCATGCAGAGTCTCTGGTCCCGCTTCCCACATAAGAACGCAGGACATGGTGAGGCCAAAAAGGAACACCCATGGAGCCATAGGTAGGGGAGTCATACTACTATATTCTCTCTGGCGGCTGGGTTGGAGAAACACGAAACAGGAGCCACACAATTCTCAACCCTCACTGCGCCGCTTGCAGGCTCAGCCACCATCTTCTCGCTAGCCCCCATTTTCTTGCTAGCGTAGCCACAGCAGTTATATTAGTGGCCAATGGCTCACTGGTTACAGCTGACAGCCAACTAGCCACAGCTGATGGCCATCCAATCACAGTTGATGGCCACTTACTACCTGAGCCAGCACCTGTGTATTTGAGGCTGAGAGCCTGGAAATTACTTTCTGGGGCTCTGTCCCCACAACCGCTTCTAGATGTACCTGTTTACAGGGCAATAGGCCTAATTCAAAAAATACATGGGTAGGTATAGAAAATGATGAGAAAGTCAACATTCCAAACAGAACAAACTGGCAGTTCTGTGTAAAAAAAAAAGTAGAAAAGAAAAATCATTTTTGAGAATGCTCCATTCTTTGACAAAATGACCCATGAGGCCACGACCAAGAGCAGGCATTAGGAAACAGCTTTTGCGTGTTCAGAATGCTTTCTTTTACAGAATGGATCGAACTTTTCCAGTAAAGAATTACAAACAGCAGACAAGAATTAACAATTAACACTGGAGATCTGGGAGTATAGGCCAAAGTGGTTCACCAAAAGTAAGAAAATTCTTGGAAATCTTAATTTTATCTTAAAAGTTTATATCAAATCTCTAACATAGCTGTGTTTATTTTAATAAAAAAGCCAAATTCAAAACAATTTCAATTATTGTACAAAATCGTATAATAAAATGGATGCTCTTTATGTAGTGTCTTTATCCTATGGTCCCAAGGACCTGTCAATACTGCTAACAACTTCCCAGGAGCATGTGTAGCCCTTTTGAGAGGCAGGCAGCTATACCGTTTCCTCCAAACCTCAGAATAGCCTTTATGTGGAACATGAGTAAGGATATTCTGGTTCTCATTTAGCAGATATAGAGAGTTAGGCTTAAGGAAGTGAAACGTTTAGTTCCTACTTCCAGTTAGTGATGACTCTGGACCTAAAATCCAGGGGTTTTAATTCTATGACTTTTCCCCATTTGGAACCCCCCCCCCCCCACCACCACCATATTCAGCTCCTATGAACCTTACGTTCATACTTTGTGTCAATGCTATTAAAACTTTAGTTAGTCTTCCAAATTTAGGAGAAGGAAAAGTGATCTAAAGAATTCCAGGGAATAAGAACTTTTGTTGATGCTGATTAATTTTAAATTGTTTTTATTTGTTACTGCTAGAAGATAGCCAACATATTGTATGTCAGGAATTTGATGTACTGGGATGTTCTGCTCTTCCATACATTTGTTCTCTGCTGATTTTGTTCACAAATGTGTAAGCAAAGGAATAATCTTCTCTCTCTTTCATGTTGCAGCGGCTGTGTTATAAATTGTTGACAACAGAGGATGGAAATTGGCCCCACTCTTTTAGATGACTGGTATTAAATGGAAGAGTCTTCAAAAAGCGTCAGTTCTTCCAAACTGATGGTGGTCTTTTAAAAGAGGTTTTTTCCAAATGTGTTTGCCTTCTGAAAGAATAGTGGTTGGGGCAGTCCATAACCCTTTCCAATAGGGAAGATGGATTAGTTTCGACTGACTCTGTATAAGAAGCTTGGTTCTGGTCCAGCTGGCAAGGGTATAAAGCAAAGTAATTACTTGAAAGGAAAAGGAAAGAAAAGAAAAAAGATAAATATTGTATCTAGTACCCTCCCTGCTTACTTGGAATTCTGGCTTTCTTTGAATCAAAAAAAAAAAATAATCATCTTTTTAGGGCTAAGAAATAAAATTGCATAGTATTCCAGTGGGAAATCCCATCCAACAGTGATTTTGGGTGTTTGATAGTGGTGTTCATTTCTTTTTTTCTTTTGAAAATCTTCATCTGAATCATGCTAATTAGTTTTGTGTCAGAATCCCAGAATCTACATGGAATCATGTGTAAGACAAGTGAAAGTGTTAACTGAAATGGAAAATGTGAAGCACAGTCCATTTTGAGACAAATTCTATGTAATGTATAAAATATATTAACTCCATAACACCTTCTACGGTGGTGAAAGTCTCGAGAAAAAGTTGCTGGCAAGTAAATAAATATAATAAGTATATACAATGTTAAATTGAAATTGTAAAATACAACTTTTTTATAGTTTTCAAGGGAGCAAAAGAGCAAAGGGATAGCTTATGATCGCCAAACATTTAGAAACATGATCTAATTCTTCCTGTAAATACTCTTCATAATTGAATGAGATCAAAGGCTATATTTCCTAATGTATAACTGTCAAAGTAAGGCAGGAAAGTTTCATGACTTTTTAAGATCACTCATCGTAGGTTTATCTAACAATAATGTTAGAATAGACTTCTTCATACATTACTAAGAATTTTAAAATTGGTGGCACTAAAAAAAATTTGTAAAATATAAGGACATTGATACTAAAAGAAGCAAAAAGCTTCAACTGTATTTGCTTTCTCCCCAATGACTTCCTTTCCTCTAGTTCTTTGGGATTAAAAATTTTAAAAGCACTTTTGCATGTCAACTCGTCCAAAATTTAATCCCACCAAAAATGCTTCTTTATAAAAAGGTCTCTAGAAAATACACTTTACCTTTTTTAAATAGCTCTTCACAATTCACTGTAATTTAGGTGATTAAAATGCTTCCAGTGGTGAGCCCAACTTAGCAGGCACAAAGCTGGGGAAGGAGGCCACCTCACCCACCAATGTTAGGCAAAGAGATTTCTTGTTGGGTGAGAGCTACATAAAGCAGGACGTCAGAGGACATACAGCTGTATCTGAACACACAACATGACCGTTAGATATGCTCCTGCATGAGACTTAGACTCCTAGATAGAAACAATTTCTATACAGTCCCATACCCTCGCTACCCAGTTTTAAAAGCTTGTGACTGTTCAGAAATCACAGTGTCATATAATAGTACCGTAGGAAGAGCATGCTGTGGATGGTAGGGAAACTGTTTAGTGACCAGCATAGCATAGACACTGACCAATTATAATAAATGCCAGCGGGACGAGGGACCAGGAGGCCCTTTGCTGGTCCAGGCTTCAACCCTTTGGTATCTGGATTGTGGGAGATCTGACA
The DNA here is from genome assembly GCF_057876585.1 of Rhinolophus sinicus. NCBI lineage: Eukaryota > Metazoa > Chordata > Mammalia > Chiroptera > Rhinolophidae > Rhinolophus > Rhinolophus sinicus. The sequence continues at coordinate 133,906,925 of NC_142503.1, forward strand.
GTCTGACACGGAAAGTAGCTGTGAAGGGCGAGGGCAAAGCAATGGCTATTTAGCAAGTATATCAAAGTATTTCAATATTTTAGCTACTAGAATAGTTATATCCATTCTTATACGGCCGAATATCAGCCCTGGCATTATGTAGTACTATACTAACAGATTATTTGGTTCCTATTTAGTTAATTTGGAATCTAAGTTTAAATTTTAAGTGGGAAAATGCATTGTGACTGCTATTTGTTATTTTCAAATTTTATTTTACTATGTACAAGTGAACTTTTGAAACAACTTGATTTTATATTAGACGCTGTCTATAATGTTGATCTTATATTACCATCCATGGTATTTGCAAGAGCTACATGTTGGATAATATTAATCTTTCTTGAGCTCTTCACCTAGTCAAATGATAACTGAGGGTTTACATAGCCTTTTGAAATATAAGTTCTACTTCTTAAGCCTATATTTAGCTATTTCAGGTTTTCAAGTTCCAGAATTCACTCTAACATATGGAACTCTTGATTTTATATTAGACACTTTATTTAGCTAAAAAGGCAAATATGTGGTTACAGTAGAGGAGGCCCAACCTTCTCAGGAGGTGATCAGCAAAGGACCTTGTGAGATTGGCCACAGTCCCCTACATCGCTAACACCTCATGTCTAATGTTGAACCACTGGCATCATCTGGACATGCATTATCCAATACAGTAGCCACTAGACATATGTGGCGATTCAAATGCAAATTTAAATTAGATAAATTCCAATTCAAAGTTAAATGAGATGAGTTAAAGAAACTTAAAACTTTAGTCCCTTAGTGTCATTAGCCACATTTCAGGGATTCAACAGCAACATTATGTTGACTGGATAACATATTGAAGAGCATAGATACAAACCTATTCCATTGCAGAATGTTACATTGGGCATCTCTTGTGCAGAAGTTTATTACATCTTATTTTAATTTCTCTCAGTGAAAGTAAAAACATTTCATCTTTTCTCTGTCTCCAGTGAAGAGAAAATCAGTTTGGTTTCTCAGTCAAAAATTATATCCAGATTTCTAAAAATAATTATCGTCAGGTTTTCCACTTGTATGCTTTTAACAAAGCAATTCTACAAAAGGACCCTTATGGGTCTTTTTATTCCAAAACACAGTGAAATTTCTCAAAATTCAAAAGTTTCCTATGCCTTTTTTTACATTATAAATTTGAGAACTGCATATTATTTTATAATGTGAATTTAATGTTGAATATGTTATATTGTGGCTCTAGAAATTTCCCTAAATTTTCTATTAAAAATAATTAGATACTGACTTTCTAACCACTCCACCACCAAGAACAACAACAAAACGACTTATCTTAATTCTTCTTAGTAGTATATCAGTGTTATTTTGGATCAAAACTAATATTCAGGTAAGTTTCTTACGTTGCCCAAATGCAGAGTTACCTAGAACAAGGACAAGGCTTTGGATTACATGCAACTTTTCCTCTACTTATATTCACAAAAATGGGTTTGCATGGGTAGACACCTCCAACATTCTCATAGACATCAGCCTGACTGTTAGGTATCATTTGTTTGTATCTCAGTGATTTTTGACAATCGTGCACTGTACCAACCAGATGAAAAGTAAAGAGATAATTCCACCCACTGTTTGATCTACATGATGCCAAGCTCGGGCAAGATTAATTTCTTCACTGGATTGACTTTGGCAGCATCTATCTCTCTGTGGAGAAATATAATCTGGAACCTAGCTGCATCTTAGTTTTCCCATTTGTATCACCAGGCAGCACGAGTGACAACAGATTCCTCCTTTTTCACTGATTTTTAAGTGCCCTGTGGTTCTATCACCTGCCATAAAAAGAGCTACCTCTCAAGAAAAGTTTGCAGAGTGTTTATTCAATCCTCGTGTCCTCAGACCCCGAGAGACAAAAACAGCAGATGAGAGTATGGTTTTATACTTTCACCCTTGGCTCCAATGGGGGTTGTACTGGCACTGGGTTTGAGAACACTATTGAAAGGATGTTTCTGCCAAGCTGGCTGGCATTTGGTATGCTTGCATTGTATTGATACAGTATTTGCTTTGGCATCATGACTGCTAGCCTTCTCATTTCTTCAATGTTGATGTTAACAGTGAAAATTTTTGTTTATTTTTCACTGTTAGAAGAAAAGAATAAAACTTTCTTGATACTTAATCTACAGGATGTGATTTGCCAGGGTAAATTCCTTAAGCTATTTTTCCCTTGAAAAATATTTGAGTTTTAATTTAAAAAAAAGTTATAGCTCTTTATTGTTTTCATTAAGTCCTGTTTAAAATAAAGATGGGGAGGTGAGGGAAAAATTATACCAATTCTACTAAATCAATTTCTGGAATGTGCCTAGTCTAGGTAATTCTAGGCTTTTCAATTTTGTTTTGTTTTGTTTATGACTCTAAAAAAAAAATCTATTGTCTACAAACCTTTTTTTTATTTTTTGAATTGCCAGAAAATCTTTATTGTAATTCTTCAGGTTTCTTCTCAAGCCAAAGATCAAACCCAGCCATACTACTCTTGAAATACATCTATCACAGGTTTCATCACATCTTTTTTAGTATAATTGTGTTTATAGATAGTGATGAAGATAATTATTTAATCAGATTTATCCATGTTTTGAAAAGCAAATAAATTGAACTTCTGGGATTACAAGAGACAAACCCTTGCCAACACATGTATGTCAACAAACTAATTACCAAATTCTGATGATCTCTCCTGCTGTAATTTTCATTTATAAAGCTGGCTTTCATTCTTGCATATTTTTCCCCCTGGACCCTCTATAATAATCTCCTAAATAATAATCTCCTAGATATTCTCTCTGTATTAATCTACCTTTGAGATTCATCTATTTAAAATATATTTCTAGTTATATTGCTACATGGATCCCTGTCTGAAACATTAAAAAGGCTGTGTATTATGCAAATCTTAGTCTCAAGGTCAGAGCTCCCCATGATCTGGCTTCAAATAGTTTCTCCTGGGTCTTAAGATCAGGCCCAGGTTTTATCTAGATGGAACACAGATAGTGCTCAGAAAATTTGTTGAAGTTTCCTTCTCTATGTTGACTGAATAAGACCCCATTCCCACTTGCATATCTTTATATGAGAGCCTGAAAGTGTTCTCCTTCCTAAAATGTCTTGTTTTCTTCCATCTTCTTTTTACATCTTCCAACCTACTCTTTTAAGATCCACCTCAAGTGTTTCCTTTTCCAGAATCTTCTCTGATTTTGAAGACTGAATTGCCCTCTTCTCTGAAGTTCCTTTTAGAATGTTTACAACATATATTACATTCTGCATTATGTCATCCCTCTGTCAATTTGTCTTAATTACTCTACTAAATTGTAAGTTCTTTGGGACTGGAAATTGTGTTATATCTATTTTGTTTTACCCACACTACCTAATAAAATATTATTAATTAAGCAATAAGCAAACTCTGTTTTATTTTGAGACTAATCATATAAGAGGTTTATTATGTAACACATAACCTAGTAGAATCAGTCAGAATAAATTGTATCCTGTACATCTAAATAGTGTCTTTCAAATGTTTATATTCCCTCACATTACAATGTTACAATAACTTAAATGAAGCTTTTTATAAGGATATTAAATAGAAATGCATTAATTTAGATGAACCAAAATAACAGTTTTCCACATAAAACAATGTACTAAACTCAACTTAAGAAAATATCCATACCCAATTAATTATTTATAATATAGGTAGAGATCTCATTTTATCATTAGTGGTTTCTTGCTAGAAAAACGTATTCCTTTTCTTGCAACTGTTAGAGTCAGGGTCTTATCTAGCTTCTGTCCTCACCCCCCCTCTGTTTTTTCTTTTTCTTTTTTTTTGGTCCTCTTCTTGAGTTTCATTCTTGACCCCACTGACTCATGGTGGGTCTCATGCCCTCTGCATTAACTTACACGCAATTGCAGTAGCGCATTCGCTTTATGTACTTAACTCCATAACATTCAAATTTGCAGCTTCTCTTTTGTCATAGTCTCTGGCTGTTTCTCTTTACAGTTGAACAATTCATGGATTGTCAAACTTACTCTTAAGAAGAGTAAATTTCTAGAGATCCTATTTAGAAGAAAAGGCCATTCCAGAGAAGAAACTCCCCTTCTTCTATGGTGTTTACCCATCTTTCACTCAATACTAAATGTATAAAACCATGAGCGACTGTGTAACACACTGCACTTACTGCAAAGAACTCAGGTGCTGGGGTCAATGAGATTCAAATACTGACTCTGCCACATCCTGACTGGATGAACTTGGACACGTTACTTAACTTCTCAGAGCTTTACAAGTGGGACTAAGAGTTCCTGGTGTAATGTGTATAAAACATAGACCTGTATCTGGCAAAGAGTAAGTTTTCATAGATAATAATTATGTCATTATAAGTATAAAGTTAGGTTTGTAGCAAGGAGGAAAGTACTCTCCAGATCAAGAACCATAAAGCAGAGATTAAAGTGCTCAGAATGTGCATAAGGATTGGAAGAGTCTAATCTGACCTGAAAAAACAAACAAAAACATGTTAAGATGAAAACTAAAGTAAACAGAGGGGAAACCCAGAAAATTTGCATTTCTTTCAATAAGATGTACGTGATATAGGTTCCTGAAGAGGGTGGCATACAATATTGAAAGTCACATGTTAGAAGTAGCATTCTGAGAGCAGAATGCAAGACAGTCTGAGGTAGGGAGAGACCTTTGGGTAGGAGCTCTCAGAAGTGTGACAATAATTCAGGCCTGTGACCACCAGGATGCTGCTCTTGAGAACAGAGAGGTAGAGAGGTTGTATTCAATTGAAATGGCACTGACAAGGAAGAACTGATAGGACTTGGCAACTTCTGAGTAATGGGGAACGATGTGGACGGGTCAGATAAGATTTTTAGAGAATAGTGGCTCCAGAAAGAGAAATTGGCAAATTGGGAAGCAGAATTATTTTTGCAATGGGATATGTCTTAGTCCATCCAGGCTGCAACAACAGCATACCATAGACTACGAGGCTTATAAACAATAGAAATTTCTCACAGTTCTAAAGATGGAGAAGACCAAGATCAAAGTGCCAGCAGATTCAATGGCTGGTGAGAGCCCATATCCCAGTACATAGACAGCTGTTTTCTCTCTATGTCCTATGAATTTGGGGGGAACACAAACTTTCGGTATAAAGCAGGATACAATAAGTTCAGTTTGGACAATATCAGTTTGAGTGGCAATGAAATGATGGATAGTAAATATTGCATAGGTCTGAAAGAGAGAAATCACTAGCCAGTGCTAGGTTTTAGGTCACTCCAAACGAAAAGAGTATTGTGGTATGAGTGCCAGCAACTAGCTTTGCTTACTCCACAATTCTGATTCAGCCCTGTTTTGAAGCTTCCTAAACCACAATGTAAGAATTAGGTTTGCTAAAACGCCTCTCTCGAAAATGTTTATCACTACTTTTACTAATTCATCAACATATGCAGCACCATAGCATAGTAATGAGGAAGAAAAGCAACCCTTCCTATATTCTCAGAGTTGTAAGATGGCTTTACTGTAGAGTAAATTCCTATCCTTAGATCCAAACACCCTGAAATCTTGCTACAATAATATTCACAATGGAGCTGAAATCAATAGATGGTAGGTCCAATTAGAGGAGAGCTTCTCAAAGAGGGGTGATTTTGCCCCCCCTTGGGGACTATGGACAATGTCTGAACACATGTTTTAGGTGTTACAACTTGGAGAGGGGCACTACTGGCCTCTAGTGAGTAGACGCCAGAGATTCTGCTAAACAATTTACAAGGCACAGGATGACAATCCATAACAAAGAATTACCCTGCCCCAAATGTCAGTAGTGCCAATGCTGAGTAAGCCTAAATTAGAGTAACTTTCAAGGAATTTATTCTGTTAGGTTATGTCTTAGTCTTCTTTATATACTCAAAGTGCTTTGTAAAGTAAATATTTGTTCATTGCTTGTTGAGGTGTTGCTTGAGACACCAAAATAAGATCAGCATAAGGTATATTTTCCCTCAATGTTGTCCTATGGCATGGATACTAAGTCAGCATGTACTCTGCTTTGGTTCTGGAAATTGGTAATATCAAATTAAGGATCAAGGCCCTTTTTTGCCGTTAAGTGCAAAACCAATATTCTTGCTCCTAGCTTCTTTATTGAAGAGGCTTAGATTTTTTAAATAAGAAAATTAAAGTCTTAATAATTTTAAGGATCCTACAAAGAATGCTATGTCCTGAATTCCATTGATGAACAGGGAAAAAAAAAAGAAAGAAAGAAATAGATTCAAAATGTCAGTTTGCCCTTAAGTGATGTATTAGCTACAAGAAATCTCATTACAATTTGATGCCTGAATCCCTTGAAGGAAAGATCTTATATTGTGAAGGTAGCATATGTGTCATGTGATGTAAGTACTTACTTTTATTGAATAGGTAAGTATATAATAGCTAAAAGCCTCATAAATCAGCTAAATGTTCTCTCAATTTATAGAGAATATTTGATCTGAGAACATTACTGTCTGGTGAACGACGGGGAGGAAAAGGAGACACGAAATGCAATAGAGATGGATATGGTGGGTAATTCCTTTGGATTCAGAGTATCAGATTTCAAGTCACACAGGGACAACCTGCACTGTTTCTGTACTGTCCACAGACTGCCCAGGCAATTTTAAAAATTTAAGACTTGCATATTAGACTTGGTGAATGGGGAGTTACATGCATATAACCAAATCACTCCAGAGGGACATCCAAAAATAACGGGAGAGGATGGATGCAGCGTAGATAGATTCAAGGAACTCATTTTTCATTGGACTTTTTATTTAAGCAAATTGAATGGTGATGAAAGAAAAAAGCAACTATATTTGGTCAATATCTGTCAGAGAGCCTTGTTCATCAGCAGAGCCAGGAACTGCTCTGTATGGAAGCTAGAAATGAAGTAGGGGAGATTTAAATAGCGCAGAGGGTGACCTGGCATTTGCCTAGAGGTCAAAGAAATGAACTGAATCGTGTTCTCTTTTCCATAGCAGGAGGAGTGGCGACAGTTTCTTGCCAACCACGGACATTCTTCAACCCCTTTTTCTGCACCTTTTTATTTTCTAATGTGTAGTTTCTTGCACTTTGGAAACCCAATAATTTCACTTTTTATAATTAGCATTTTATTTCCCTTCTATTTTCTGCTGTCAAGTACTTGACTAAGAGATCTAAAACTACGTCTTTCATTTCCTCATCAACCTCAACCCTTCACAATCTGATGTTTATCCTCATGACCAATACCATTTTCTAGGCACCAGTGGTCTCTCTTAGGACAGTAGAAGCATTGCACATCATGGATAAGAAAGAGCCTTGGTCCCCAACTAACTCTATCCAAACATACTTGTATTTTTTGTTTGTTTGCCATCTTTATAAACCACTCTGAAGAACTGAATAGTACTGAAAATCCATCTGGTTTTCCAAATTGCCTGACTGCTCCTTTTGCCCACTCGAGTTCCTTTCTTCCTGACCCAAAGTATCTTTTAGAGCTTAGTGTCTATATCTGCTGACCTATACAGGCTCTGAGTTCATTTACAAAGAAACTTTACACAATGTGCTTGTCCCCGAGCAGTTTACAATATTATTAGGGAGACAAGCCTACTATGTGAAGCAAAAACATAAGTTATCATGTAAACTGATGGGAGCTCTCCAGGGAATTTCATGGCCATTTTCATAACAGTATCTAATAAAGTTTGGGTTAATGGATAGATGGGCGAATGGATGGATGGATGGATGATGGGTGGATGAATTGTTAATAGTTGCATACAAGAAACCAAATTATGCTTGGAAAACTTAGGGAAGATTGCATAAATCGTATAAAAGAGATTTAAATTGGTCTTGAAGATAGAATAGAGTAGTGAGTTGAGAGGAAACCTTCCAAGCAAAGGCAAGAGGATAAGCAAAGCTTTGGAGATAAAAATAAGAATAGGTTGTTTTTGGTGATCTCTCATCTATAGTTTTCTCATCTGTACAATGGGGTTGATAATAGAAATCACTTTATAAGATTGTTAAATGAGTTGATATTTATAAAACATTTCTGCAGTGCCAGACACAAGATCAGCATTCAATAAGTATTCCATTGTAATGATTATATTTGGAGGAAACAAGATCTAAAATATCTATTTACAATAACATATACCAAATAGCTATCTTCTAATATTAAAGTATACATGATTTTGTTATTTATTGCTCTGAGGAATATTTATAAAGTACCGAAGCATTTTAGGAAACAAGAGGATGCTTAAAAAGACCACGTTCTTACCTGTTGATGCTTACCTTCAATAATTTAAAGTATATTTTATTTAAAAATGCCGTTCATGTAGTAACCTTTACTATGATAAATTTGGGTATTAGCTGCTTCTGAACTTTTGAACCTGTTGTGGGATTGAATCCACAACCAATACAGAAATGTTCCTTGTCATTTTATAATTCATGAAGTTAAATACCTTCTGCTTGCTATGGTTATTGAGGGAAAAGGTATTGAACTGGTAGGCTTGAACTCAAAATGGATCTTTCACACACCTAGAAAATGTTGATTAGTGAAATCTCTGTTGTACATCTTCTTGGGTTTATCACCAAGTGAGATTTATACTGAGGCAAAAATTGCAGTGCAGCCCAGGTCTGTCCTCTGATTCTGAGGCTTCAGCTATTTGCTGGGGCCTGTTTTCTTCCTTTGACATTTTTATCCCAGATTACCCCTCCCCACAATGAATGTAACACATTCACATAGAAGTCTCATAAAATTACGTTTTCTCAATCAGACTGCTTTGTTCCATAAATCTCACTCAACATTAATTTATTCATTGGACAGATACTCTATAACAGGCATTGTGCTAGGTGGTAAAAGTATAAACATAACTATCACATGACTCTTTATTTTGAGGACACACTCTGTTGTGTGGCAGAGACAGAGATCAATTAGATGACAGTTGTTAACTGCTGGAGCACAGACATTAGAATTCCTCACACTGGGGGAGCCAGGGAAGACTCCATGGAAAGGACGGCATCTGAGCAGAGGCTGGAGAATGACAGGTGTTGAGGGACATGTGTGTAAGACTGGTAGGAAATTGTGACACTTTCTGTGAGGTCTGGAACAAAGTGCAAAGAAATGAGGTTTTGGAGATGGGTAGAGTTGGGGTTGGGTTAGGCCCCTGTAGAAGACCTTGTCCACCTATCCAAGAAATTTGGAATTGTACAAGAAATTTGTTTTCTTTCTAAACTGCTTCCTTTTACACATGAAACTTTGATAATTCCATCACTATACTCAACACATTCATTCTTCAGATACTATAATTACTTCATAAATTGTATATAGAATTGTGTAGTTTTTTTATTTTTAAATGTGTTTCTTCTCTTTTTTTTCGTTTGAGGTGTAATTGACATACAACATTATATTAGTTTCGGGTGTACAACATAATGATTCATTTAAGCTTTTATTTATTCCATTATTATATTTTAAGAGATTTTAATCAGCAAAACATGATCAAACTTGAAAGTCACTTAATTACTTCTCTGAATAAAATTCCACTTCCTTCATGAACTATTAGAACAATTCTGTAATCACCTTGACCTTTACTTGGGCACTGAATGTTATTATAGTCAGAAAAATGTGTTAATAAGTAAAAACAGAGATTCTATTAATTTATTTTCACAAATGGTCTAATTCCTATCTCCATTTCAACCCAACTTAGCTTTATGGCTCTTTTTATCCAGCCAAGTAATATTTTTTTCAATTCTAATGTTCCTTATTATTCCCATTTCCCAATTCCTTCTCTGACTCTACTCCATATTCAGCCGTTTGAACTGTGCTCATCAATTTATTAATATTTTATCGAGCACCCACTATGTGGTAAGCACAGCTGGGTTCTGAAGTACTAAAGCTAGTAAGTCATAATCCTGCCTTCAAGTAGGTCATAGTCTATTGGGGAAGCCGACATAGAAGAAGTGATTCCATGAGACTGTGACGGAAGCCTACACATGGGGAGAAGCATCTGCGTGGTTATAAAGCTGAGTCACGGTACAAGGAGACTTTTGAGCTGAGTTAAAAGGATGGCTTGATTTATTCCTTTCTTTAGATTCCACACATAAATGATATTGTATGATATTTGTCTTTCTCCATCTGACTTACTTCACTTAGCATGATATTCTCAAGGTCCATCCATGTTGTTGAAAATGGTAAGATTTTTTATGGCCGAGTAATACTCCAAATTAGTAGACACAATAAAGTCATGCAGATATGAAATACAGTATGGGGAATATAATCAACAATGTTGTAAAGATTATGTAAGGTGCCAGATGGGCACTGGACTTATGAGGGGGATCACTTCATAGACTATGTAAATGCCTGACCACTGTGCTATACAACTGAAGCTGAAATAGAATAATATTGTATGCCAACTATAATTAAATATTTATACATACTCGTATGTAGTCACGGGAGGTAGAGTACAGCATAAGGAACATAGTCAATGGCATTGTAACAGCTATATTAGTTATCAGAGGGGTAGTAGCTTGGGGGAGAGGGTTATCACTTTGTGAGGAATGTAAATGTCTAACTAGTATGTTGTTTTGTACATCTGAAACTAATAAAAAAAATTGTGTAAAGAACAAAAAAAAACCAAACAAACAAAAAAAGGATGGCCTGATAAATGCTGTGGGTGCAGGTGATGGGGTGTGCACAGCTCAGGAAGCCCTGTGAGAAGGAGCAGGTGCTTCACCACTAGCCTCTACTTGTTTATTATACCCGGGGCAAATACAACTGGAACAAAGATCATGAAAAATTCCAAATTAGTTAACATTTAAATCATATCGTAAGTTTTAAATCTTCCTATCCAAAAAGGATCCTTCAGGTTCCCAAGGAACAAAACAGAGAAAAAACAATAATGTTAATGGCCATGGTATTTTCACCTGTTTCTTTAGTGTCCAAAACAACTTGTTCACCAGATTCAGATTCAGTGAGCAAGGAAATGGGGAGGCAGGTAGACTAAACTGAATAAGCCTCCTTGAAGTACATTGTCATGTTCTTATCTGCTATCGCACTGCTCTGAGATTAGAGGGTATTGGAGGTAGGATATTGTGTAATACAGATTGGCATAGCTGAGTCAAAGGGGCTCATGAGGTTTAGCTAGATTTCCCTCTCCGCAGCATCAATCTGTCCTAAATTTCTGTTAAAGGGGGTAAAAAATCTAGAGATAGTAATATCTTCCAATATGCCTTTAAAATAATTCAAAAAGCACTTTAAATAAAAAGAAAAATTTATATAGAGCAATAACAACCACTTTCTGAGTTTATAGATGAAAGAAAACCAAATTTTTATTCTTCTATATTTTACGTAGACTGAAAGGAAGAGGTAAGGAATTCCATCCTGTTTTATCATAGTTGTAATGTTTACATAGGCCTAGGAGTTTTCTCCGTGTCTGGTATTTTTTGACGATGTATCATATGCCAGGTGCCAGACTAAGTACTTTACATATACAATCTCATATAGACTTTACAATAATTCTATGAAATAGATATTAACAGTCTTTTTCATGAGGAAACTGAGGCTCAGTTAGGTCAAGCATCTTGATCAAGGGCTTATGGCCAGTTAAGTGGCAGATTTGGGATCTCTGCTTAAGAGTATTATTTTTAAACACCTTTTCTTCAATCCTAGCCAACTACCTTTACTGTTCACTTATAGCATTTGCCATATTCTCCGTGTGTTTCAATTTTTGACTTACCATTTACCCTTATATCTACAAATCTTGTCTACCTAAAGACCATACATTTATAAAATTAGAACTTGATTATTTTATTTTATTATCTTGAGGAGCCATTAACTATTCAAGAAGGTCAATTTACTTTAGATTACTCAATACCTAAAATGGACTAAGTATGTATAACACACTGTGAAATCATATAGCAGAAAAATAGTAAGGAATTCATTTAATAACAAATGAAGCAATTTTCAAATTACCTGGAGCCTAAGGGAAGGAGAAAGTGATGAAAGATGAGATTGCCTCCCAACTGAATGCCACGGGGTACCCAGGTGATGAGCCCTGCTTGCTCTTTGGCTAGATGCCACCACCTTGGCAGGACACTGGTCTTTGTAAGTGACTGAAAATCCTAGAGGACCAGGTTTTATTGGAAAGCCCATACTTTGCATTGCTTAGCGTATGTTTCAGCTACCTAGTGCTGACAATACAGTTGGATCATACTGAGAACGAGTTTTGAGCAATGTTGTGCTTTTATTTCCGTGGCCAAACTAAGAGCTACGCGTGAATAAGAATGTATGTCTTGGGAGGGAAGAGTCTATTGCAAGAGAACAAAAGGCGGCCACAGGGTATTTGGGTTTAGTACATGGCTCTAAGATATAAAATTATGTGTGAATCTAAGAAAATACCATATTGAAAAAATAAACTCACAAAAGACATTCAGGAAGAGTGGTTATTTGCATTACAAAACAGATCTATAGCTGAGACTCTTTAGATTCTTGCCCCTGATTCAGTTACTCTGCTCCTGTCAGCCCCAACTCTCTCCTGTGATGCTGTGACTGTGATTCTACAAATTATGTTTCTTATTTGTTAAATTTTGTTAATAAGGGGACTTAGAGGAGGGTTTGAAGACAGGGGGATGGGGGGAAGGAACTTCAATGTTTCTGTTTTACTTGTTAGATTTGCCTGAGTTGCCTGAGCGATGAGTTCCTTCCTCCCAGCAATGTGCGTCAGAACCAGCTGATCAGCACATCCTCAGAGATACCAGCTCCATTCAGGCAGTAACCTTGCAAACAGTGGCTGAGCCCCACCTCTGTAGGCTCCTCCTACAGACGCCTGACTTGGGCAACACTGCCTTTTTAGAGCAGAAACTCCTGCGTATAGTGTCCCACCTCCACAAAGTCCCCCCTCAAGGGTCTGAAAGCCTGATCTCTTCCCTGAGCCCCTCTCCCCCAGCCCTAGGGTCTGTAGCTGCTTCCCACAGTCATTATGGTGGGAAGCATATCATATTAGTGATTCCTTTTTCCTTTTCTGTCTTCCAAAATCTGTGTAGCTGAGTCCTGTATTAAATCTCCCTGGTGAAATATCTAGTGTGGTATCTCTTTTTTTGATTAGATACTGACAATATGTATCCTTAGTGACTTTGAAAGAAAATTTCCTTTATCCAAAATCAAGTAAAGAAAACTATTCAGAAATCCCATGAAGATTCGGTTCATCTCAAAGGTAAGCATTGTTTTTTGATGATTGGTGTTAACCTGTATATATTATAGACAGAGAAGGATATGTATATATTAACCAAGTAATCTTTGCCTACTACTTTACAGCTGATAAACAATCTCTTTTTCATATCTGTTGTTGTTGAGCTATTACAACCAAACCCTTCCATATTTGGAATTGGTTATGATTATTGTTTTATAATTTGGAGTAAAAGTTAAACTTCCTAGGAACAAGTTAATTTATTTATGACAAAGGGAGATTTCTTCTACACGTAGAAATAAAAATCCAACAAATTTCTGGATAGCAACTTACATTTACAAAATACCATATGGATATATTAAGTGTAAATAAAGACAAAAATGTATGGACTGTATTCTCTTTAAATGTCCAATAGGTTGAGAAACAAAAGAATAAAAAGTGTCACTGCCAAAATGTGTTTTAGGTTTTGCCAAAATGCTACATACCTCATTGCTGAATATCACTATGGTCAGTTTCACAGTGTCCCCGTTGGGAAGCTATGCACTGATACCAGTGCCTAGTCCACCCTTCAAAGCAATTTTGGAACTCTTTTTCTGGAATGGCCATCAGAGCTGTCGTCATATTACACTTGATGTCCCGAATGTCATCAAAATATTTCCTTTATCTTCGGGTAAAGAAAGAAGTCATTGGGGGCCAGATCAGGTGAGTAGGGAGGGTACTCCAATACAGTTGTTTGTTTACTGATAGTGTCGTGTGAGCTGGTGCAAGGGCTCATTGTCGTGATGCAAGAGCCATGAATTGTTGGCAAAAAGTTCAGGTCATTTAACTTTTTCACGCAGCCTTTTCAAATAGTAAACTTCCAAATAGTAAACTTGGTTAACTGCTGGTCCAGTTGGTACAAATTCATAATGAATAATCTCTCTGATAGCAAAAAAGGTTAGCAACATCATTGTAACAAGTTCACAAACTTAATTGTCTGACCTCGTATACCACGTTGAATATTTGTACTTGCGTGTCTAAAGCAAATTCCAGCATTAAATGACCTAACAGGAATTGTTACATATTAGGTTGACCAAGTACTTCCTGGACTTTGATTTTGAGCTTATTGCCCCAAATGGTCCTGGCTACTCTATCTCAAACTCTACTGGACATTGAATTTTTTTTTTTTTTTAGTTTCAGTAGTACAAAATAATATAATAGTTAGACATTTACACACCTCACAAAGTGATAAGCCCTTCTCCCAACCTATTACACCCCTGACATCGTACTGTGTTTCCCTGAAAATAAGACCGGGTCCAAAAGACGCGTTAGAGCTGATAGTCTGGCTAGATCTTAATTTGGGGAAAACACAGTAGCTGTTAAAATTCCATTGACTCTATTCCCTATGCTGTACTCCACATCCCGTGACTATATATATATATAAAATTATAGTTGACATTCAAGACCTTTAATCTTAATTGCAAATCTGTGACTTGTGATTTGTGTGCTTCTGATAGGAGATAATAAAAAACTGCGAAAAGAAACATTGTCCTAGAAAATATTTTTTTCTAGACAAGTCTATTTTTCTCATAGCCAAATATGGTCAAGAAGATGAACAATGAAAAAGAAGATGATGAGATTCTCCAAGTCTGTGGTAATAACCAAACAGTTAATACTCAAGTACAATTTTTAGCCACTTCACTCACCAAAGCAATGTGATAGACTGCTTCATATCCCCCACCAGTTAAGGGCTAGCAATTAGAGAAAAACTGCTTTGAAGTAATTAGTACCAAATTTTCCTCAACTCTTCTCACCTTTGCCTAATAAAAAGAGTTTCAAACAAGGGTAGAACATAAAAGCAAAGAAACTGCATTTATTTATTCACTAAATTCATCTGTCCATCTATTTGTTCTACAAAATGCTAGTAAACATCTTCCATGGAACGTGAATGGCTCTCCTATCATATTAGCATTATTTACTGAGAACTTTCTATTTGCCAGGTATCTTGCTACAAAATGGTGCACGATGAAAAAGCTAACATGCCTCGCTAAACAGGTCACCGTCTGATGAACTTTTTCTTCTGTTGGCTCTTACTTTTCGCCTTTTGCCATCCGCCCCACCAAGAGGCTCCATTACATTAAAGCAAGCCCATGATTTCACTGCGTGCAATGCTCTGAAGAAAGGCAGTTTAGGTTCAGTAGCCATGACTAGAATCCCATAACTAGGGAGCACTGAGAGCCTAATAAATATACAATGAATACTTGTCAGTTGTTTAAGGATATAAAGAAATATAGCACTGGGCCAGCCTGGTGGCTCAGGTGGTTGGAGCTCTGCGCTCCTAACCCCGAAAGCTGCCGGTTCGATTCCTACATGGGCCAGTGGGCTCTCAACCACAAGGTTGCCAGTTTGACTCCCACAAGAGATGGTAGGCTGGGCCCCCTGCAACTAACAACGGCAACTTGACCTGGATCTGAGCTGCGCCCACCACAATTAAGATTGAGAGGACAACTTTAAGCTGAATGGCACCCTCCACAACTAAGATTGAAAGGACAACAACTTGACTTGGAAAAAGTCCTGGAAGTACACACTATTCCCCAATAAAGTCCTGTTCCCCTTCCCCAATAAAATCTTAAAAAAGAAAAAAGAAAGAAATATAGCGTTTAAGGAAAATACTCTTTAGCTCAAGAGGGAGCGACTATAAAGAAAAAGAGATGAGAAGTTAAAAAAGTGGAAAAGGACTTTAAAAAGGAAAGAAGAAAAAGAAGATTAAAAAGAGAAAAAGTGTAAGTGGAAGAGTATACAGATGAATTTTACATACTCAGACTGGGAATGATGTCAGAGCCCCCATGAAGAAATGGAAGACCATCCTACCTCCCTCCATCATATCTCAAATTCGACTTACACACAAGCACAAAGGAACAAGTCTTATTTCGTTTTTATCATGAAAAACCTAGGGTAGCTGCTGCATTATAGAATCCTCATCAGTCACTGACATGGCCCTCAAGTAAATAATGATCTCTTGTTCAGTGCAATGCTGCCGCCAGTAATGAGCATATAATAGTGATATATTAGCATGTTAAATAATGACATGCAAAGTTACAGTATATGTGTTGATGCCATGCCGCAGCTAACCTGCTACTTACACTAAATTTGTCATCCTCAACCTAATTTGTTGTTCCAGATGGAAAATTTAATTTCATCTTGCTTCCTCTATTCACTTCCAGCTCTGGATAATCACAAACGTCTTTGGTGTCTCCCCTTTCTCCCCACTTTTGCCACCTCTTTAATTACTCTGTTGCTAAGAAAACCAGACACGTAGCTGGCAATGGGCACACAGATGGACAAAGGAAAAGTCTTCTCCTAGAGACCTCACACTTACTTTGAAGTCTGTTCATCTGGGAGAAATCCAGGTCCAGAACCATATTTATATTTGTTATGCAGGCAAGGCAGCAAAAGAACTTAGAGTGCAGCGATGGAGAAACATATGGAAAGGCTGGCTCTTCTGGGTCCCTGGTGGGGTGGGGCGGCATCTCTGATGGAATGAGCTTTCAAAATCCTCAGAAACTACAACAGAAACAGTGTGCCACATGACACCATCTGGAAAAAGGCCTTCGAAGTTCAAAAGAAAGGAAAACAACTTAGCGTTTAATCTACAACTAAAGTTTAGATGATCATGAAAAGTTACATGCTTAAGATTAACTGCTGTGTGATCAAAACTGCTATATGGAGTCTTTCATTGAAAGAAAGGGTTCTAGGGTTATAAGCTGATGCGTACAACACAAGCTGCCTCTAGTGGATAACTTTTATTAGTAAGTAATATTGTTATTATTATTCAGACCATTACTTTATTTCATCCTTGCAACAATTACATAAGTCGTGTTGGAACTTTCCTATTCACTTTAATGATAAGAAAAGGGATGGCTAGTGATGTGCCCAATGTCACACCAATATTTACTGAAAGAGGGAGATCCAAGTGTCTGTTTTTTGGCTTAATTTTCTTTCTTTTGCACCATTTGAGCT
Organism: Rhinolophus sinicus; assembly: GCF_057876585.1. Taxonomy (NCBI): domain Eukaryota; kingdom Metazoa; phylum Chordata; class Mammalia; order Chiroptera; family Rhinolophidae; genus Rhinolophus; species Rhinolophus sinicus. The sequence goes on from NC_142503.1 coordinate 133,924,115, forward strand.
GGCTGCATTAGAAATTAAAGAAAACATGGACAATAAACAAAGAAAGAACACTTACAAGATGATGTGTATTAGAAACTATGTTTTATGTAAATCCCCATGCAGTACACAAGGCCCTTCCCTCAATGGGCAAAATAACCTGTGCTAAACAGTTAATAAAATGAATTAGACCGACTCTCTTTCTTATGATTTCATGTCACATAGGCATCCTGTTTCCAATAAAGCAGCTGTAATGAATCACCAAAAGCAATTTTTTTTTTCCTGGATACTTTACACTAGCAAAGCTAGTTATATGACCAAAATATACAGGTCAGTGTTTCTCAAAATGTAAGAGGTGTACAATCATGGTAGAACAGGTAGTGAGTGCAATTGTTTTAAGATAGCATGCAGACTTTCTATTAAATAGCAGTGGTTATCATAATAATAAATTTAATTTTTGCAATTTTTCAATCCTTCAAATTGCAATCCTTTGGCACAAAATCTTAGTTTGGTTATAGTTTTTAAATCTCTCTATGTATTCAACATTCCCTTTAAAATAAAGAGAGTCAGGCTTTAGCCTCAGAACCTTCAGCAAGCGAAGTCATCCAGCTAGAATTTTATTTTTATTTTATTTTATATTATTTGATATTTACTTCCTATTTTAAGGGAGTAACATTAATGTGCATTTAAAGTAATGATATAAAGTTTATTTATAAAATATAGCCATTCAATTTAAAATGAAACTGGTTAAAAATATTAAATAAGTAATTATATAATATAGCACTGAATGAAGTTTGGGAAACACTGGTAAAGGGACAGTACTGGATAGGGATGCCTCCTTGACCTGTAAGTGTTATTCTTTGCGAATGAGAAACTGAGAGAAAAGCAGCCCCTGGCAGCTGGGAACTGGCCTGATACTATCAGTTAGGTCTTGGGGTTGCCAGGAGCTGGCCTGGCACTCTCAGCCAGGTCATGGTGTAATACTGTTGAACATAAACAATTTCACAGAATGTGACTACAATGGATCAAGACAAAGAGAAGACTTCTCACAGAAAACTAAACCACAAAAAGGACCAAGAATATCCTTTTCCGATATGAGCAACTGCATCTTTAACCTTGCTTTATTCCTCCCACGTCTATGTAAGATTTATTAAGATACCCAATCATAGAAGTACTCCCACTTCCTGACAGCATCCAATCAAAGGCAAAGCCCTACTTCCTTGAAACTGTCCCCAAATTCTCTACCACAAGTTCAAATCCCAGAAGTCCTTTCTAATATCATCATTCTTCGAGGTGCATGGTGTGTGCTCCCTTGTTGCAATGAGCCAACAATCCAAACTTTGTGTTTCTAGTGTTCTTTGGCTAGAAGACATTCTGATATTGATTGCAGTAATGGGGTTCAATGACCATTGTTGAAATTTCAGTCTTTTCAAAAATGAATCAAAACTTAAAATTATCTCTAAGCAGAAAAATATCTAACATTTACAATTACTGACAGTTACAATCTCCTTTTAGTCCATCTAGTGAACTGATTACTATGTCAGAGTGGACCTCACATTCTGACTAGCCTGTGTTGGTCCCTTTTCCCTCTCATAACATTTTGATTGAGAATATGAATGATGTGACAGTAGCTAGGAAAATAATAAAATAATTACAATGACTACTGTTTGCCTGCCCACATATCAAACTCTATAATAGATGCGTTTTCTCATTTCTTAGCTCATCAAATCCTTATTTCAATCTTCTGAAATAGATATTATTGTCCCCATTCTAAAAATACGGAAACTGAGGGAGGCTGGGAAAATTAAGTGACTTGCCCTGATGTTCACCTAATAAGGTGGCAGAGCAGGATTTGATCCAAGAGCTGGGTAATCTCAAGGTTTGTGCTTGTTCCATTCCTCCTTTCTGTCTCATAACTGGGAAGGTCAAGCTCAAACTCCAAAACTGAGTAAGAGTAGGAAAAGCTATTACATTTTGTGCTAAAGTTTTAGTATTGTTTATACCATAGTCTTCTTTAGAATGGCTTAACAAAAGGAGATGAAAATTGCTTAAGAGCTATACCTATAAATAAAATAGCATATCAACTGCTTTTTCAGAGGAAATGTATTGCTTATAGTTAGTGGCGACATTAATGAAAAAATTACCCAAGCTAAAAGATAACCGACAGCAGAGGATCAGAGCCACTGACTAGTGAAAGAAGGGCTTCTTTGATCCTCTCATACACTTATTTTTTGATCCTTCCCCAGACAGTCTTAACTAATTTCAAGAAGCTGTCAATTAACCTGAATTAATTGTCAATTATTCCCAGCTTTAGTAGTGCTTCTCCGAAGAATAGTTTTATAGGAAGAAATAATAAACAACACCAAAATACTCCTCTATGACGCAAAACAATCAGTCTTAAAACATAAATGTTATGTTTCCACAAACATGTATAGAATAATTCTTATGTTCCAGGTCTACACTGGTTCACTTACAAAATTTATTTTATTTTCTCCCAATCCTTGGGATACGGGTAATATTACACACACTACAGAGTTTCAGAATGGGAAGTAACCTACCCAGGTTTACACAGATAGCAGATGGGAAAGCCAATATTGAAAACTGAAATTTCAGATATAAGAGAAGCTGGAGGGCCGAAAAATTGGGAAGTTCCCAAAGGCAGTCCTCTTCTGGCCTATATTTTAGGGTGATCCTGACCAAATGATATGCAGAGAGGAGAGGAGACCCAAACCTGGTCTCACTACCTCTAATTTACTGTCTCACCTCATTGTACTTTAGGGGGTATAGTTGATGTGCAGCAGAGTGAACCGTGGGGGAGGGATGGCATGAAAGTACACAGTGCAAAGCGCAGTGGAAAGGCTCGACAAGTCTAGTGCCTTAACCCTGGCATATGGGAACTATATGTCTTAGTGCTGACTCGCCTGTCTGTCTCAATGCCAGGAAACCTGAATGTGCATTCCAGAATGTATTTGGATACATTGCAAACAAATGTCAGAGTAGGCATTATACCCCCGACTAATGTACATTTGCAGGTCAAGAGGGTGATACTGGAAAAGATTAATCCCTTGCTGAGTATTATCCATCAGAATGCTTTTAAATGTTGGCATATAGGCAGCTAATAGATTATATACCATAAACACAGCTGTTGGAAGAAAAACGACATTTCACAAGTCATACAATTAAAATCTCTAATCTCCAAAAGTATCAAAATAAGAGAAGGGGAAGAGATGAAAATAAGAGCCTCTTTTCTCAGAAAGAGTTATCTGCCTCCTGCATGGTCCACTTCTTTGATTCCTGTTGAGTACAGGGCACTCTTACTGAGCTTTGGGTAAAGAGGCACCAGAAAGCACTGCTTCTAGATGAGCAACATGTGGCAAAAGAAAGACGGATTTATGAAGGGAGAAACAAAAATAATTTTATCTCAAATGTTAGTTTTTTTATAATATGTATAGATTGTGTGTTTGTTTGAATATAGCACTGGGAACAAAAAAAGTCTATCTATCCTATATATTTTTTATTGTCTTATGTAATAATTATAAAGAATTAAAAAGAAATATCAGTCATGTAATTCTATCTTTCAGAAATAAAAATAAATTTTGCTATATGTCTTCCAGTTTTTCTAAGTATGTGTACGTATGTGTTTCCACAAATTGAGATCATACAGTGGGTATTATTTTATTATTTTTATTTATTTATTATTGTTTTATATTTATTATATAAATTTATTTATATATATATTTAAATTTATTATAAAAATATATTTATATATTTATTATAAAAATATATTTATTATATATTTATTATTGTTATAAATGAACACTCATGTTGGAATTTCAAACAATATAGAAATGTATAAAAATTAAATTAAAAGTCACCCTAAATTCCATCACTATTGTAACAGCTATAATTGAATTCAGTAGAGGAATGAGGCATATATCCAATTTGTTTCTCCAACTGGATAGTTTTTGCAACATCATTTATTGATAGTCCATCCTTTTCCAACTCTATTAGTTTCATAGGGTTGCCATAATAAAGTACCACAAAATGGCTGGCTCACACAATGGAAATGTACTGTCTCAAAGTTCAGGAGGCCAGAAATCTGAGAGATCAGGTGCTGACCAGGTTGGTTCCTTCTGAGGGCTGTCAGGAATTCTGTTACACGTTTCTCCCCTAGTTTCTGGTGGTTTTCTGGCAATCTTTGGCATTTCTTGGCTGGCAGAGCATCATTCCATCTCTACCTTCCTCTTCACTCGGCATTTTCCCTGTGTGTGTGTGTCTATGTCCAAACTTACCCTTCTTGTAAGGACACCTGTCACATTGGATTGGTGGCTTATCCTACTACAGTATGACCTCATCATAACTTATTATATCTGCAATGACCCAATTTCCAAATAAGATCACATTCTGAAGTACTGGTGGTGGGGGGAAGAAGGATTTCAACATATGAATTTTAGGGGTACACAATTCATTCCATGACCAAACAATCTATAAGACCACAAGTCTTGTTTCTTTGACCAGAATGTCTATCTCTCTCACAAGGATTCTTTTTTCAATGTCTATAATTTTTTCTTTAATTAGTTGGTGCAAAAACATTGTGGTTTTAAACGTTAAAAATAATTGCAAAAACCAAAATTACTTTTGTGGCAACCTAATAGTATATCTTAATATTTGATAGGGTAAGTCCTTCTATTATTCATTCTTCTGAAGAATTTTTCTATACATTATTCTTCCATATGAATATCAGGTCAATTTTATCAATTTTCTAAAACATTATGCCTTCAGGATTCTTTTTAATATTGTTGAATTTATTGGTTAATTTACAGTGCGTTTGCATGTTGATAATATTGATGCTTTTTATATAAGAAAATGGTATTTCTCTCCTTTTATTCAAGTTTTTTTCATATTTCTTAGTGAGTTATAGTTTTCTTCATATAAACTCTACATGTCTTAAGTGTATTTCTATGCATTTGTTGTTGTTATGACTATGAAAAGGATATTCCTTCATTTTATTTCCTACATGGTTATTGCTGGTATGTAAGAAAATCATTAGCATTTTTTGTTTTGTTTTTTTGTTTTGTTTTGTTTTGTTTTTTTGGATACTGACATAGTTATCTGTCTTATACTGAACTCTCTTAGGAACTTTCTTTGATTTTCCAGGTACACAATCATAACACGATCATTAAGAAGTATTTCACAGTAATTCTAGGTTTTACTTTTCTTTTTTTTTCTTACACTTTCTAGTAACCTACATCTATATCTTAGCTTTCATTGAGTTTTGTTTTTGTTAATGTGTTTGCTTTTTGTGCAGATGACCATCCTGAATAATATTTTGAGAATTAGCTTACGGATGGTAAGATTTCTATGCCTTTGAACATCTACAAGTGTGTTAATTCTTCATACACACTTGAATGATAGTTTATCTAGTTTTACCATCATCTGCCATTGCCAGTGTGATGTCTGATGTCCATCTGATTTTCATTCCTTTGAGATTTGAAAGCTCTTGGGAACTTTTAGAATTTTCTCCTTGTCCTGGAAATTTGAACTGTGGTGAAAATATGTGTGGATATGTAGGTCAATTTAATTCATTCTGTTTTACATTTTGTGGGTCTTTTCAACTGAAAGATGAATGAGTTTTTCAGTTCAAAAATTTGTTTATTTTTCATTTTCCTAATTAAAGTTTATTGGGGTGACAATTGCTAATAAAGTTACATAAGTTTCAGGTGTACAATTCCATAATTTATCATCTATATATCACATTGTGTATTCACCACCCAGAGTCAATTTTCCTTCCATCACCATATATTTGACCCCTTTTACCCTAATCTACCACCCCCCCTCCTTCCTTACCCTCTGGTAATCACTAAACTATTATCTGTGTCTATGGGTTTTTGTTTCTTCATTTGTTTGTCTTGTTCCTTTGTTGTTTTCAGTTTTATATCCCACATATCAGTGAAATCATATGGTTCTCTACTTTTTCTGTCTGACTTATTTTGCTTAGCATAATAATCTCAAGATTCATTGATGTTATTCTGTTTATTTATTGATGATATCATACATGCATGTCAAATATATACATTTCACATAAATGTAAAGTTGAACATATACTTATTTTTGAATGTGTATATGTATAGATAATTGTGTATATATATATATAAATGTTGAATATATATGACTTTGTTATCATGAAGTTTAGTTTATATATGGTTAAATGCATACATATTAAGTGTATGTTTTGATGGGTTTTAAAACATGCATACTAGCAAGATACATATTTCTGCTATGGACTAAATTGTGTCGCCTCAAAATTCATATATAAAGCCCTGATCCCCAAGATGAGGGTAATTGGTGAAGGGTCCTTTAAGAGGTAATTAGGCAGGTTTAGATAACGTCATGAGTGTAGGACCCTCATGATGGGATTAGTGCCCTTATAAAAGATACCAGAGAGTTTCCTTCCTCCCTCTCTTTTCTTACCCAAACACATCAAGCAAATACCATCTGAAGACACAGCGAAAAGATGGTTGTCTGGACAGGAGTACAATTGCCTTAAAATTGTTCAGTATTATTCACCTGTACTCCACACCTAGGTTGCCCTCTCAGCCATAATTCAAATTCTAAGTCTTTCTTGTCAACCTTATTTTTACTGTGTTCTCAACCATTCAACAACCAATGTGAACTTACTTTATTAAACCTGAACTAAATGCTAAAGAGCCAAGGAAAGAAAAACATATGATCTTAAGCAACTGATCATATAAGAAGAAAAGAAAAATATACACAAGGAAATGGTAGCCAAAACTGTGATCATCAGAATGACCTGGGATGGTTCTTTAAAATGCAGTTTTCTAGGTTTTACTCCTAGAAATTCTAATTTAGTACTTTGGTTGGAAAGTGGTGGGAGGAGTCAGGGGCTGAAAATCTTAATGGTTTTCAACAATAGCTACATATACACAGAATCACCAGGAGAACTTGGGCTCTATCCCAGACCAATAAAATCTGGATAGCTAGCGGTATGACTGAGGGCACTGAAATCCTGTATATTTGGGCTTGAATCCTGTTTCCACCATTTAATAATAATGTCATTGAACAAGTTATTTAACTTCTGTACATTAAGTTTTGCTTTTTTTTAATGTTCAAATGGGAATAGTAATGTCTACTTCATTGAGTTATGAGGTTAAATGAGATAAGACATGCAATGTCTATGTATAGTAAATACCTGATAATAGTAGCTAACAATTATCAAACATTACGTGTGTGACACTGTGTTAAGCATTTTGCATGAACTAATACAACCATTATATTTGTATCCTCATTTTGTCAACGAAGGAGCCAATGCAAGAGTAAAGATAAAGTTATACAATTAGTAAACAGCACAACTAGGTTCCAGTACTTGTGATATTATACTAAATACCTTGGTAAATAGTCGAAATTTTTATTTGCTATTATTATTGAAGAATAACTAATTATCAGAAAATCCACAGTAACAGAATTGATTTTAATTATGATGTGCATTTTATGTTTTGAGTTGAGTTGGATTCTTTTCTTTTAGGCTTTGCCATATGAAACCATTCAAAATCAAATCCCTGATAAAGAATGATTTTTTTTCCCCCCAGTACTTTTTAGACAAATAAACTGAGGCTTAGAAAGATAAGGAAATTGCTCAGTGTTACATAGCTGGGAAGTTAGAGAAGGAGAGATGTGAACCTATGTTTGTCTGATTGAACAGATGAAACAGTTACTCCATGTATTTGGTGTTTTTGAGGAGAGGATTGGGAGCCATGGAAGCATCCTGAATAGGAAAGTAGCACAAATGAAATTCACAACATCATTTCACCACATTTACTCTATTTGTAATGGCAGGTGTCTGACAATAATCACCAGATCCTGATGGACTGGGGGGAATTTTTTTTTTTTTTTTTTAACTTATAAGCAAAACCCAGAATTAAGCTTCAGTAAGGAATTTCCTCTTTTCAGTGTCACATTCCTTTATTGCATGAACAATCTAGACTCCTGCATTTGCATCGACACAGATAAAACCATTTGCAGAAGAGCTTCATGCCAAGATTCATTTGAATCAGGGGTTGCATCTTACCATTCATTTACTCATTCCACAAACTTAACTCACAACGCTATACTAGGTTCAGTGATTGATACAAAGACGTGGCCCCTACCCCTAGAAGTTCATGTGCTAGAGTAAATAAGGTACAGTTATACATACCTCGATGGACCCTCCCTGGCAATCTTAGTGACTATGAAGTCTGATCGATTTCTCATGTCTCAAAACAGATTGCACAACTCTGGAATGCTCTTTACCCTTAGTTGACAGGAAAGTTGAGGCTAAGTTGCTAAACGGAGCTTTGTGCCATTGAAAGGTACCAAGTAGGCCAAAGGTTCCCTCTGCCACAGGACTCGGTCTTTGTATCTCCTTTCATATTTTTTTTTTCAACATCTATTGTAGTCTTAAAAATAGAAACACATGCCTCTACCAACCCTTCCATGGGATCCCAGATGAGAAACCTCTCAAGAAGAATAACAAAATGCAATTGGAATCAAAGTGTGTAAAGCTTCCCAGACACCCCCAGCTGGGGCCAGTAGGAAGCAGCTGGGAAGATGCTGACAGCCCACCAGCAATAAGACCACAGAATCTACGGCTGGGAGGGCTTCTGCTGTCATCCTCCACTTACCAGACTTCTCCCCTCTCTCTGTTCTCTGCACACTATTTCCCCACGCTAGAATTTGCCCTAAATGAAAAGAGGCATGGGATAGAGCTTCAAGAGAAAAGAGTAGCTGTTCCCTTACTCAAAACTCAGCTCCATCGGTCCCTGTGTCTTTGGCTCTGGATTGTCTTTCCATGAGTAGAGCAAGACTGTAACTGACCCACATGATTGGGAGTAAAGATGAAACAGAAAACATTCCCTCTTCTGTGACGTTAGTTTCCCTCACTCTCTACTCCCTGTTTCTTTAAAGCTGATCCTAGGGAAGAAGCTAACAATCTCAATTACATTCACGTTGCGTCTTTCAAAGGTTAGAGTTTAACATCAGGGCAAAAGGTGAAGCTTACATTGTGGTGTTTCAAACATTGATAAAATGGTGAAGGTTATTTTGTAGCACTCCTGATAATCACACTAAGTTAGCAATCCTGATAGAACGTCAATGCCAACTGTGTTTCGACTGCAATTTGCCTTTACTATATTCACACATAGCAAGAGCTTATGCTGATGAAACTGGTCATTAGTTGTGATATTGTTTATGTATATGTATTAACATAAAACAAAATGCTACTCACTTAATGACATTTAAACCCTCAATAACGTGATGCAGGGCTATTTTTCCAACTCTATTGACTACAACTTCCTGTAATTCAGCCAACCCCTCAATTGTTTATTCCCTATGCTTGTTCCAGGTTTGCAATCCTTATGCATTTACTCAAAATGAGAGTCAGCCTGGCATAATAGAAAGAGCACTCAATTCAGATGGGCCTGAGTGGGAAACATGGCTTAAACAAGTTAAGTGACTTATGCAATATAATATTTACATAATTTTGAGCCTTTAGCTTAATCATCTGTAAAATGAAGCTTCCCACTGTGCAATGTTCTTAAAAGGGTAATAATGTGGGATATGGAGGGAACGTACACAGATGAGGCACTCAATAAAGTCATCCCATCTTTTCTGAGTATGCAAATCTCATTCATCCTTCCAGATGCAGCTCAGATAGCACCTTTTGCATAAAGTGTCCACTGATTGCCTCTACTGGGATGCAATCTTTCCCTCTTCAAAATTCCCATCTCATTTTGCCCTTATCTATCATGTGGTGAAAACATCTTTCTATTTGTATAGTATGGGGCCTCACACAGAGATTAAAATTGTGGCATGTGTACAAATAAAGGGCAGAGGACACCCCTGGGGGTCTATGTGCATGGGTTGTTCTGCATGAGGGCTGCTGGTTTACATAGAAAGAAAAGGAACCTCAGCCCTTTTCCAATCCCTGTTCTAGTTTGGTATTCTTATGTTCTTTTTCTTGAATAGGGCCCCAGGTTGTATAGGTGTCAGTCCCCGCAAAGCCTGATTAGAAACTGGGGAAACGAAGGGAGATGAGGGCAGTGGAGAAGCCTAGAGCTGAAGGAATTCTGCTGATGAAACACATCATGAGATTGGGAGGAAATAGGCTATTTGGGGTCTGGATAACAAATTGTGGCAAAGTTGGGAGTGTGCCCATAATCCATAACTATTCTGGCAACATGAGGATTAGCAGTGATGGAAATGGGTACCCACAGTACCCTTGGCAGGGCATAGGCATTCTCTTGATAGACATTAACTGTTCAGTAGTAACTGCTCACCAAGTCAAACACTTGTCACTATCTGAAAGAATTTTATATGCCTTTCCTTACCACCCTGTTCATCACACAAACACACACACACATGCTAAAAGTCAGGGCTTTTCCTATTGTGCTCATCACTTATCCCCGGAAGGAAGTGGGTACCTGGCATATAGAAAACACTCAATAAGTACGTGATGGATGAATGAATGTCAAGCCTTCTCAAGTTGCTTCATAAAAAGAAGATGGTGATAAGGGAGACATGACATAGAAGAGGAAAGGCAGGGTAGATGCCTCAGTAACTCAAACTGACAACCTGGTTTGTGAACACATGGGGAGCACTCCTGCAGCTATCTGAGGAATGCTTGAGGGGACACCATGTCTGGAGTTCCCTTGGGAGGAGGTAGGAGATTCAGTCCTCATTGGCTAGAGGACTGGGAGCAATCGGGTTATATGTGTATGTGAGTTAATTTTATGGATCTTGTCTTCTCTCTTAGGCTTTTAAGAGAAGTTGAGACACATCCACAAATTGCCCAAAGGACCAAATATAGAGTCTTTTAAAAGTTAATAATTAAATATAAACAAAAAAATAAGTTAAAAAAATTATCTGCTCTTGTTCCATACAGCAGTCCACATGTTAGAAAAAAAGCATCATAAACTAGATATGCTCTGTCATTAAAGGCATTGGGATTTTTCAGTACACTGTATGGTAGAAAAGATTTCTATAGGAAATTCCTAAGAAGGCATCATTAGAAGGTAGGAGTCCCTTGCTGTGAAGTCTAAAGCATCTCTTTTTGCAACAAAATGACATGGTACACAAACTCAAATAAGTATAGCTAGTAACTTAGCAACCACAAATATTTACAAATATGCAAGTCAGGCCCCGTCAAAATATCAGAGTAATTATTGGCAAATTGTATACCATGCAAATGCTTTGCAACGAAGCAAAATGAGCCCTGTTGTGGGTGGTTGCCACAATTGCTTTTAACTGCTGCCTGGATGTGTCTCTCAGTCTCTTGGGTTTTGTTGAGTTGGATTATGTGACATAAAATTACACTGCAGGCCAAGTGAATGCGTAATTTACCTGTTTATGCTGTACCACCATGGTCTTCCACTGGGCATCATGCCGGGTGAGACGAGTTAACAAGCTGCAGAAACCAGAATTATTTACTAGAGGGTTTCCCTTAAAAGATAGACAATAACTTAAAAAACAAAACAAAAACAGGAAAGGGAATCTGGAAATTCGTGATAGTCTAGAAATTTTTTTAAAAATTCAATCTTTTCTGAACTATGCTTATGAAGGAATTTTATATTACACACCTTTAACATTTTTCAGAGTTAGTTTGAAGAATTCCTTAAACTCTACCTGAAAGTGACTGTGTGTGTGAGGGTTTTGATTTTAGTGTTTTGGGGTGTTTTTGTTTTTTTTTTAGAAAAAAAAGATGGGGGTAGGGAGGGAGAGAGAAAGAGAGAAACAGAAACACAGAAAAAAAGACTGAACATATGTGCATGGTGAGTAAGAATTGGTGGAAAAATTAATACTAAGTGACTTGTCCTTTATTTTGTGAATCTGAATGATGCCAAAATGGGCAGGCAAAATAATTGCATGATGTGTCAATTAACACTTGAACTAGAGACAAAGGGATCAACTATGTTTCCTACAGACCTGATTGGGAGAAAAAAAATAATCCTCAAATTGTATTTCAATTAAATTTGAAGACAATTTTATACTCCCTCCTTCTTACCAAAAAAATTAATTTAATTTCTAGAAGATATCAAAAATAAAATGTATTCTAATTCTCCTTCTGGTCTCTTACATCTCCTGTATAATAGAGCTTATGGTTGGAGCTAATTTATTTTGTCATTCACAGTATTTCAAATTCTTGGAGAGAAGAGGTTTGTTCTGCCAAGATTCACACCAAAGCAACTTGATAGTCTTGCCCAAGAAAGATCGAATGTGAAAGTAGATGACAATGAAAATTGTGCAATGTGCCCTTCTCTGCAGCCAGTCAAGTGCAAAGAAATCTGTGCTGTTGCACTTTTGAGGCTTTTCAAATGTTCAGAGAAACAGCTGAGCACAGGGCTTCTGGCCTGCAGCATTGCCTCACTAACCATTTGTTTTCTCATCTAAAACTCTAGTGGAAGAAAGAAAAGGCAAACACCCCTCCTTTTTAAATGGGGTAGCCATGCCAGATATTCTGAGTAACTTATTCTGCCCAAGGCTAATAAGCTGAACAACTTGTTTTGGCTAGACATTCCTCATCTCCATATGGAATTGCTTGTGTGAGCTTTTGGACTATTATGCGGTCAAAGGGAGGATGTTAAACGAAAAAAAAAAAATTCTCAGCACTTTCCTTTTCTCTCATATAAATCCACTTTCAAGGCTGAAGTAGACTGCATGAATTGCCCATATCTGTAGGCAGAAGACATCACAGAATATCACATAAGTACCATCTTTAATAGGTTTGAAGGCATGCCCCTTAAATTGGGCTAAATTTGCTGATAAATCCACCATGTCTAACCTTGCCTACTTTGAACCTAGCCTGGGGCCTTCTTATAAAGAAGGCATTTTTCACTGAACCAAAGTAAATCTTAATTACATATTTGCATACCATGGAGAGCCATTTGGATTCTGAATGGGAGTCTATTACTGACAAAATGTGGAAAGCGAGTTGATGTGGTATGTTTTACAGAAATCGATTCGAAGATGTATATGTAAAGGAAATAAAAAACTCCCAATTTTCAGATAAGTTTAGGTAATTTTGATATTAGCAGCCTTAGTTATTTGGTGTTCTTTATGTCACATGTCTTACCAGGGAAATGTATAAAAATTGGTGTTATTCAGTTTTCTCCTGTTTTTTTTTTTTTTCTTGAAGGACCATAGATAATTCTGAAAGTTACTTCAAAGTTCAAAGAGTTGAAGGTTATTATGCATACAAGGTGTGATCAAACAATACAATAAATGTTTAAATTTAAAAAAATATTGCAATAAAAGACACATTGCCATTAATCCTCCCCAAAATATTTCCCCTCACTTCGAAAACACTTATCTCATCATTCTTGCCACTTTCTGAAGCAGTTCTGGAAGTCCTCTTTCTTGAGAGTCTTTAGTTGCGCTGTCGTGGCTGCCTCGATGTCCTGAATCATTTTGACTTTGTAGAAGAGCCAGAGGTCACACGGTGTCAGATCCAGTGAATAAGGTGGATGAGGACACACCATAATGTTTTTATTTGATAGAAATTGCCATATACCAGTAGTGATGTGTGACATGGAGCATTGTCATGATGGAGTACGATTTACGGCACACTTTAAAATATACCTTCTTTCAACAGCTCACACCTGACTGCACCGAACAAATCGAAACTTGTCATACACTATTACTAAGGTTCGACATACTGCTTCCCATATAGAAGATCTCTGCCTTTCTGTTGGATGGCACAAGGCAGCAATATTCATCGTATTTCTTGATCACAACGGAAAGACTCTGTGTCACACATTGCTTCTGGTATGGCGATTTCTGTCAAATAAAAACGTTATGGTGTGTCCTCATCCATCTTATTCACCAGATCTGGCACCGTGCAACTTCTGGCTCTTCCCCAAAGTCAAAATGATTCAAGACATCAAGGCAGCCACAACAGCACAACTAAAGTCACTCACGAAAGAGGATTTCCAGAACTGCTTCTGAAAGTGGCAAGAATGATGGAATAAGTGTGTTCAAAGTGAGGGAGAGTATTTTGAGAAGGATTAATAGCAATGTGTCTTTTACTGTAGTATATTTTTTTATTTAAACATTCACTGTAATTTTTATCACACCATGTGTGTGTGTGTGTGTGTGTGTGTATGTGTATAAAACAGTTTTATAATAGATTAATCTGCAATGAGTCTCTTCAATGAGTCAGCAGGCTTCATGAGAGGTGCTGTTCATTCATTCACTCATTAATTTAGCCATCAATTTCTAAACACACATTGAGCCGTTTTTACATGCTAATCACCGAGCTAAGTACCGGGAATATAAATATGCACAATTACTACAATCAACTACAATCATGGCACCATAAAGTCCATTCTCAGTGCGTGGCTGCCTTGACAACTCTGGCTAAGTAAGTGCCCCTGATGCTAACTTCCTAGAGAGATTCTATAGTCAGAGGTCACTGCTCTGCCTTTCATCTTCCATCTCAAAGCTCAGAAAAAGTGTAAGTGAACATGTAGGTCATGAGGCAAGTGTCCAAACGTTTCCATTTTCTTTTTGTTCTTTGCTGTTCAAATTGTTTGTGTAAAATATAACGTTCATGGAGAAAAAAGGCACAAAAATATTTGTACAAATAAACAAATAATTAAAAAGTAAATATCCATAAACTCCACTCAGGTTGAGATAGAACATTGCAAATTCCATAGAAACATCTTTTCTCCATGTATTCCTTCAGAATCAAAACCCTTATCTTCCTTCAGAAGTAGCTACAATCCTGATTTTTGAACTTTCTGTGAATGTAATCATACTATATGTATTCTTTTGTATTTGTTACTTTTGCTTAATGTTGTGTTTTTAAAATTAATCCATGGTGTTGCATGTAGTTCATTTGTTTATTTTCATTGCTGTATACTATTCCATTGTATAAACATACCACAATTTATTTAGCCATTCTACTACTGATAGACATTTGGGGTGCTTCCAGTCGTTTGGCTATTACAAATAGCTACTCATAGTGGAATTGTTGGGTTATAGGGTATGCTTACAGACAATTTTCATATA
This sequence comes from Rhinolophus sinicus, assembly GCF_057876585.1. NCBI lineage: Eukaryota > Metazoa > Chordata > Mammalia > Chiroptera > Rhinolophidae > Rhinolophus > Rhinolophus sinicus. The sequence continues at coordinate 133,939,151 of NC_142503.1, forward strand.
TATTACCAAACTGTATTTCAAACAGAATGAATAAAATTTACATTCTGACAAGCAGCTTGAGAATTCCTATTACTTAATATGCCCACTAACTTTGGTATTGTCAGACTTTAAAACTGTGAAACAACCTGAAGGGTGCAATGTGCCTTCTTACAGCGCCTTTCAAAGGTTGTGTAGTTTCATCATTCATATTTAGTTCTCTAATCCATTGGGAATTTATTTTTGTATGTGACATGAGAAATGGTCCAATTTTGTTTCTTATATGAATGCCCAATGTTCCATTTATGGAAAGCCCTTTATTTTTCCACTGGTCTACCATATCACATCTCTCATATACTGTGTCTATATATCCATGTCTCCCTTTATCTGGACTCTCTTTTTCTATCCCTATGCCAATTTACATGGTCTTAGTACAGCTTTATTATAAATCTTGATATCTGGAGTACCAAATCCCCCTACCTTGTTTTCCTTCTTCAATATCTTAGCTACCCTCAGCCCTTTATATCCCCATATGTATTTTAGAATTAGCTCTGAAGTACTAAAAAATTCTTCTGGGATTTAATTGATTTTACATTTGATGGAACTATATAAAAACCTCAGTTTCTATGCCCCCAGGACAAACCTGGAGGCCCATCCTACCTCACCATGCAACTCCTCCCTTCCAATTCTCATTCCTTCATTCACCCATAGGTGATGATCCCAACAATACTCCTCAATAAATATCCTACATACAAATCTCAGAATCTGTTTACCATGGAATCCAACCTCACATATGTTAGACACAACCTGGATCTGAGGGTTTTTGTCTGCCTATTATTGCTATTTCTAACTCTAAAATCTGTGGTGTTTCTTTACACTTTATGAATCCTACACAATATTACTCCTGGACAAGGAACAAACTTTGCAGCAAAATAAAACGCACAATGGGCTAAATTCCATGGGCTTCACGAACTTGATCATCCACCTCATTGCACAGATGCTGCTTACATAGAATGGAAATGTATGTCCCAAACCAGAAACAATATATGACGTTGTTTCTTTTATAGCCATAGCGTACGTATCTGGAAACCAAGGAAGGCATATTGGAGTGATGGCTCTTGTTTGTCCAAGTAATGACTCATTAATAACTTTTACCCATCTTCTGACTCTTGTTTCTACCAGATTAGAGGTTTAGTACCCTTAAGATCTGTGCTTCTACCAAGGAGCATTGAAAACTTAATGATAAGCTGAGACTGGAATCTAGCAATTATAGTGCCATTGTACCAAAAGACAAATGGGAAAAAGAAAGGATATTCGCTAGGGGGTTACTACTAACTCTTAAAACATGTTGTAACTGACATACAATGGGAATTGTTTAGATGAAACCAGTAGATTTCTCAAATGCCGCTTCATATGGTGATACCTAGTGATAAAAAGTTAGTGAAAGTTACTACAACTCGAAACAAGCAGGAGTATCATGCTGTAATAGCCTTTAAATACTGCTTACATATTCCAGGGTCACTTTTTGTTGTTTGAAACAAGTACCTTGAACAATACAGAAATGTGTATACTAGCAAGATAATATAATGACTTTCTGGGCTCATAATTAAAATAAGATAAACTTTTCCTACTTAATTCATAGAGCAAAAATCTTTAAGTTAAATATACTAAATGTGCCAGAAATGCTGAGGTTAAGATCACAGTTTTGACCCTGTTTTACATAACTTTCCCGCATAAAGCTGCAGTCCCCAGACCTTCACCAATTTGTCCAAATTCACTTCTATCCTCATACTGCTTAACATTTCTAAGTGAATTCCAAGATAATATTTTCTCTCTTTTTAAACATTTTTTTTGTAAATTTACTATTGCTTGACCTCTCTAACTTCTTCTCATATACCTTTATCTAGTAATTAGACTGTACATTAGAACATTAGAGTTCATTTAAATGGAAAATGTGCCGGCAACTACATGTAAGCAACTAATTTTTTTTTTTTTGTTAGTGGCAAAGGTTTGGTCAGTATTTACTGAAATGTAGATAACAGATAAGTGTCTCACGCCCAATAATCATCAGCAACAGAGTAGATTATCCCTGTGCTAATCATTCTATTCCCAGCCAAATGGTTTGTTAATTTACCTGATGGCCAGTGTTCTGATTATGATCTCTTGACATATGCTCGAATTCGATGAAAGTCTAATCACTGTTATACATTAGATAGTTAATTTACTAAGCATGCTGTTATAAAATTTCCCACTCTGACACTCTATTTTCAAGTGGGTAGGTCATAGGTTTAAAGTCTGATATTGGTGGTAGATATTCTCAATTTAAACCAAATTGACAAACTAGATGTTGATAAATCACCAGAATCAAGTGACCTCTGTCTAACAACTTAGCGAAAAACTCACAGTAAAATTATTAAACTTGTGGCTAAATCTATAACTTGTCATTCTAAAGTCTCTGGGCCAGAGGTCAGTCAGATTGCTAACTCACACTTTTCGGTACATTCCAAAATGATAGAACTAATAAGTGATTTCATTAATGGGACAATGTATAAAGCAAATGCATAAAAATGAAGCAGCCCTCTATCACATCATCAATAACCAGTTATTCTATTTAATAAGGGGAAAATCAACAGCAACCATCTAAAAATAAAACAAACAACTTAAAAAACCCTCATGATCCAAGGAATTAATAGGAAAATTGTGAATTTTTAGAAATTAAGTCATAAATATTTCCTGGGAAATAAATATCATAGTTTACAAAATAAAACTTAATATTATCATGTGTCAATTCTGGAATTAATATATAAATACAGTCCCATTCCAAAAACAAAACAAAACAAAACAAAAAAAACACAGTGATAACTTTTGATTAATTTGCCAGAATAATTCTTATTTGATAATTATTTTTCTGAAGTATATTTTATATATCATAAAGTTCATTCATTTCAAGTGCACAATCCAATGATTTTTAGTAATCTTACTGTATGGTGAAAACACGGACCTATAACCGTTTTAAAATATTGTCATCATCCCAGTGAGATTCCTCATGCTCATTTACAGTTAATTCTCAGTCCTACCCTCAGTCTCCATGTAATCACTAATCTACTTTTTGTCTGTGCAAATTTACCTTATGTAGACATATTATATAACTGAAATCATACATTATAGAACTCTTGTGTCTGACTCTTTCACTGAGCATCATGTGTTTGAGGTCCATCCTTTGTATAGCATGTGCGAGTAGTTTGTTCCTTTTTACTGCTGAATAGTATTTCACTGTATGAGTATAGCTGCCAAAATAACTGTGAGGTGACTGACAGAGTATGTTAAAAGAGCCAAAATTTTTGATATTGTAAAAGATGAGAGACTCTCATCCAAATGACATTAAAAATCTATAGTAATAAACAGTGTAATATTATTACGGGAAATGACAGACATAGTCGTGGAGAAAATTGTAATATTTAGACTTAAAAGGCAGTATTGACAAGAACTCAATATATAAGAATGACACCTCAAATCAGTGAGGAAAAGAGTTCATAATTCAATAAGTGATGTTTAGACAACTGGACAAACATAAAAATAATCTTGAATTCTAACTATACATTTGAAACAATACAATGAAATTAATTCCCAATGGTTTAAAGATTCAAATATAAAAGTGAAATGTAAACATACTAGGTGAATATTTATACAGTTTTTAGCCTCACAGGAAACGTAGAAACCATAAAGAAAAAGGCTTAATATATCACATTTTTGAAACTTATGCATGACCTAAATCATAAAGTAAACTGCAAATGACAAAGAGGAAATATTTACCAAACATAAATGCCTATGACTGGTTCATATTTTAATATGTAACATTTTAAAAGTGCTTGCAACGCACTGAGAAAGAAATTCTACCCTAATGTAAAATGTATCAAATAACCACACAAGCAAATGAATAAGAAATCACAAAGAGCCAATACAAATAAGTTCAACCTTATTATAGTAAAAGTGCAAAGTTGGACCGTAAGGAAGAATGTATCATATAAAATTTGATATTGGAAAGGATTTTTTAATGCTAATTCCTAGAATAAGCCAGGGTGTGGCAACAACCACTCTCATATTTTTTTGGTGATAGTGTAAATTGGTGCAACCTCTTTGGAGGTCAACAAGGAGAAACTTCACAAAAGCTATAAAATGATGCATCTCCTTACTCAGCAATTCATTCCTAATACTCTAAGAGTAGTTGTTTATATTATAAAAAATCTAAAAGCACTAGAATATCTAACAATAAGAGATTACTCAATAAATTATAATAAATTCATAAAATTTAATATTCTTCAGCCAGTAAAATAATGAGACAGGATGATGTGGAATGACATGAAAAGTTGCTAAAAATATTGTCTAAAAAAGCAGATTTTAGAATAGTGTTTGCTATATGGTCCCATTTTTGTTTAAGAAAAAAGAATAAAACTTTTCAAAATATAGGTAACCGGTAGAGAGAGATTGAATCAGTAGAGATTATGATCATTGCAATTCGTACTGATGGGAGGATAATGAATATATTTAGAAGAACTTAAAATACAAAATTATTTGGCTCATTTGTATTTTCCAAATTTTCTACAAAAAATGCATTGCTTTTAACAACAATTATTTTTAATAATATGTTATTTAGAGTATATTAACAGTGTTGGATAAGTGATTGAAATCATAATACATATTTAGCTTAATGAGAGTTGGATTAGAAGCCTAGGCAAAGCCTTCCACTGGATATCACATAGGGTATAAATAGACATATAAAAAAGATTTATTTAAATTTTCAAAAAGATTTAGATAGAATTGTAAATCACTGATCTTGTTCTCACCTCTTTTTGCTTCTTCCTGTAACTGGCTTCTACTCTTCTTGTATTTTTACTATATTCCTCTCCGCCATTTCTCTGCTCTCTGTTTAGCAATGATGGATTCAATTTCCTCACTGAGAAAACCAATAAGAAGAAAAACCTTCTTTCAAACCTGATTCCCCTCACATTATTCCCCTCTCTCTTGTTCTTTTCATCAAACCTCTTGGAAGAATGTACCATACATCCTGCTGACTTCTACAGCTTGTATTCTCTCTCAGTCCATCCCATCGCAGTCTGTCTTTAGTCCCAAATATTCTGAAGCATCCTTTGTCACCAAGTTTACAAATGCTCTTCTAAATTCCAAATACCTTCAAAAAGCTCTTTCCAGGCCTCCATGGTACAGACCTTCTCTTAAATATTTAGATTCCCCTCAAGCCCCAAGCAGTCTTTTTGTTTGTGGTAAGTTCACAGGTGGGGCCAGGCACCTTTCTAGTTACCAAAGATACAAAACAGAGGAAGAAACAGAAAACATCCTTGCTACCACTGAGTTTGTATTCAGCTATTAAATCTCTTTTGTTCTACTGTAATTGTCTTTACCTATCTCTTCTGTTGAGAGAATTAAATGAGATAATGTATGTAAAACACTTGGCACACAGACAGCAATTCAAAAACAAAGAGCTTACATTTCAAAAATGTTTTACATTGGAAATCACACTTTGTTGCCACCTTCATGACTGACCCTTCCATGTTTTGGTTTTAGATCTAATGTATTCAAGGTTTTTTCCTATGTTTCAGCACAGAGTTAGGTACTGGAGCAGTAGAGATGAATAGACACTCTTCGTCCTCAGTGGGCTCACTGTCATGTTTATGTTAAAAACAGAGTCATAATGCAGTATAAGATGCATGATTACAGGGTTTCATCTTACAGACATGAGCTGAAGATTAAGCTTTTAAAATCAAATGAACCCTCACACACATACACAGAGAAGCCATTGTATCTATATAAATAGCCACAAACATAATGTGAGTGAAAGACTATACTTCGCCCACCTTCTTCAATAATACTTAGAAGAATCCAAGGTATAAGCAAATGCACTTCTCAAACATTTTGGCATAAATAAATTTATCTCCTGAAAGAGCAAAATAAATTTTTGTCCAGGATATTGGGTCACCAGTACTGAGAACAGCTAGGATTTTCATTCAAAATTGCACTCCAGAAAATACATATATAGAAAGACTGAAAAATCACAAATACTGATGTGAATATTTGTAGAATTTTATATACTTGCCTCCCTCAGCTTCCTAATGCTTAAGAGAAGCACAATTTGGAGGAATTATATCTGCCATGTCTGTATTTAGAGTGAGACATTACAACCTATTTAACATCTACAATGAAAGAGTATTTTGAGGCCTAAATAGTTGAAGTTACATGAAACTAAGATTTTTTTTTTCAACTCAGTGGGTTCAATACTGTTTGTTCTAAAGGAAAAAGGGAAGTCTTTCTCAAATCCTCATGTCTCTTTTGTATCTGATCAGGGAAATCTCAGTTACTTTCTGGGCCTAAGGCTGAGAATAAGTTTTTCTTCACACTTTGACCACCAGATTAGAAGTAGACAAGTAAGGTTGTAATTTGACAGATAACACACTTTGGCAATACATACATGTTTCCAAGTGTGTGGGGGAGCACACATGTGTATGAGTGCAGGCAAATGTGCCTGTCATCAGATCCCTGAGGGCAAATGTTAGGCCTTATTTTTCTTTATATCCTCGGTACTTTTCTCATAGTAGGCACTTATTAAAAGTGAATCAATGGATTGGCAAATGGAAAGATGAAAGGAAAATATACAACTGGTGTGTATGGTAAATAAGATATAGCACTCCATCACTTTTATATTCAAATAAACATGAATTCAACAACATGTGGGTATCTTAGTAAAAGCCATAGGCAGAGGAAAGAAGAGAGAGAGAGAGAGAGAGAGAGAGAGAGAGAGAGAGAGAGAGAGAGAGAGAGATCTGACAAATCTGAAATATCCGTTGCTTCCAGGAGTTTCTTCAAGTTTGCAACAATGATTAAACCAAGCCTTTGCCTTTCAGTCAGTTATAATTCTGGGGTGACTCTTAATGTATTTTAATTATGGGTACCATCATTGGTTTCCACAAGTACATTCTGAAAACAAGCAAGCATTTCTGTTGAAAAGATTTTATTGTTCATCGTGGTTTCCCTTTTCCACATTCTTGAACCTTTATCTCTTTTTCATACTCCTAACTTTGCAGAGATGGTCAGAAATTTTTAAAAATATATTTGTAAAAACAAATTTTAAAATGTATTTACTATCATTAGTATAAATTAATTTAAAAAACAAAAAACATCAATTCATTGACTGTTTAGCTTACGTTACTCTCAACTTGGTTGTCATCACTGGCTTAGAAGAGAACTTTCCAGAAACAATGGCTAGGAGTGAGGAGAAGGCAGACAAAAAGATATGAAGGACTGTGAACAAGAAAAAAGTGGAAAATGCCTTGAGCATTACTCAGTGCCCATCTGTCTAGCATGACTCAATTATATGCATGAAAACATGTGTGGCTCATAGGCTCATTAACAAGAAAGCAGTGGCTCTTTAAGATTCCAGCCGCAAATTGTATGGAAGAGCCTTTCTGTATGTCTTTCAGTGATCATTATCACCAAACATGATGCTTTTTAAAAACTCAGGTATCACTGGGGATTTTCAAGATTATACTTGGGAAGTATAAGCTATGAGTCAATTTACGATTACTTCCAAATCCAGTGAGTTTACATTTATCCAGTTCTGTACATTGTATCTGCAAAGGTTGCTTGCAGTGCTGTTTCTGTCCCTGTGAAACCTCCAGCTGTCACAAAGCCCCGTGACATGTCATTGTCTTCTGTTATCATTCTTGCTCTACAGGCTGTGTGCCTGTATCACAAACCACCTCCTCGCCTTGCCAACCAGGCCATCAAGAGAGGTGATGTTGCTTGAGTATCACATTTGAACCAAAGGGAGAGAGCAAAACAAGCCCTTATACATGGATGGTTTGGCTTGGATACAAGATACCAGCTCAAATAGAATGTCACTACAAATAGCACAAATCACTGTAAACAAATACTGCCTCCACGCCTGGTGTAAAACATCCACAGATAAGACTAAGACCATCAAATGATGCTTTGGGACAGGCTTTTGTCTCCTTCATCCTTAAGCTCAGAGCTCAATCCAATTATCCACAAATTTAGGTTCTGTTCCTGATTTATGTATTCTAGGGTTGGAGGGTTGTTGTTTTAAAAATATTTGGGATATGACAAGGCGAAAATTTCAGCTCATAAGCCAAGATTACCTCCAAATAAATATGTTAAACAAAATCCATAAGATACGAATGCAAGGACTTTTGGCATACAAGAAAGATAAAATGTGATTTTTCATAAGGTATTGACATTATTAATAAAATGCTTTACATTCTCTCTCATCATATATTTTGAGACTGTCCTATTTGTTCACTTTTCATCACCTTATACTGTTAAAGGTAAAGTGTTTCCCCAGAAAAAGGATTCCTAAAAGATTCTTGAAATTGCCTTGTGCAGTTTCCTTCTTCACTGTAGCTAAATATAAAATCCTTACACTGTGTAACTAAAATGCTAGATTCTTTCCATAATTCATATTGATTTTTGCATAAAATGCCTATTCTGAGCTCAGAACTACATAATCAAACACAACCATCAATTTCTGATGCTAAACAAAATTATCCCTTTGGGGGGATTTATTCACACCTTCTCTGGAGATAAAGGGGAAAATAATCATCTAACTTCCTGAAACATTATAGCTTTACATTAGGTAAAATAGACACCTCTATCTGGAGTCAATTTCCATGTCAGGTAAATCAAATAGTCATAGCTCCACGGTAAAGAACTAAATTTCTTCTATAAGTCAAATTTCTAGACAGTTCCTGAGGCTTTTAAACCTTCAAATACTCAGAGAAAGAGGTAGCCATGAAGGAGCTTATGAAAGTGATATTTTTTCCCAAGGAATTTTTATCGAGTATTAGCCACATGTGTTCCCCTTCATGTTTGTCCCTCCTCCAAACAAATCGAGACTGAAATTAATCTCCAGAAGAACTCCTCTTTTTAGCAGGTATGCTCCTAAAACCCTATCACTTCTTTCCTTTCACATCCAAAGTTGCTTTGGGGAACAATATCCAAGTTGACTCCTCCCACTCCCCTCTCTGGCCACACCCACATTGCCTTTCCTTCCCTTCTTGGTACACATCAAGTTTGACACCTGTGTTGTTCCCTCTTCCTAAAAAGTTTTGTCCCCATACATTCTAATACGGGTTTTGTCACATTGTTCAAGTCTCAGCTCAGAATGTCCCTCTCCCAGAGAGGCCTTCTCTGACCACCCAACAAAGTGACTTCACAAGGGAATTCATGTCTCATCCCTGTGTTTCATTGAATCTGTAATATTCATCAAGAGCTGAAGCTAATTTGCCTATTTATTTCCTTGTTTATTCTCTGGCCTCCCCATTGCCCACTGAAATGTAAGTTTTATGAGAACAGGGCTTGTTGTACGTGTCCTCTGTCATATTGTAGGTCACTGTCAGTGCACAATATATGTTAAATAGACCAGAGACAGAAGCAGATTCTGTTGTGTCTGGGAGAAAAATATCATATTCTTAGTCTCCTAAGTTTCCTTCTCCTCAACCTCTTCACTTCCTCACCCAAATCAGGATTTTTTTGTCTGTTACCAGCTGAATTGCTCAGACATCTTCAAACCACCTGACTTTCATTTAGTCTCCACAAAATGAATACTAGGTCCCAACCATGCATTCCATCACTTCCCTACCAAATTGATATTCCCCGATTCCCCGAGGAATTTCCCTTCCTTTCAAGAAGCACACAGTGCCCGCAAGGTTACTAAACATGAATGCAAGCACCATAGCTGACAACTTCCAAATATGGCATCAAAACAGCCACGATGACTTGTCTAAATGATATCATATCTCCCGGCAGCTGGATTTTGGTTTGTTAACTTTAAAATGAGAGGCAGGTTTAAAGATTAACAATTTGCTTGGATAAAGGAAAAGGGAAAAATATAATTAATCATTTGCCTGTCCCCCAACACTAGTTTACAAAACCATGGTGCAATTTTATTGAGCTCAAAATTGAAGGGTGGCAAGGTTAATATGTAGCTTTAGACCTCACGGTTTCATTAACAAACACATTACAGGCTGTAAAGCTGAACTGACATTAATGCTAGGCCCAAACAAAGTAAATAATTACTGGCTTGGCAAATGAGGAAGTACTTGCAGAGTTTGTTTACATTGGGTTTTTGGAAAATTCATGTTGGCAACAAGTCAAATACAGTTTGACTAGTAATTGTGACAATTGCTCACAGATGCTGCTGGAAGAACAACAAAAGAATGGATTTATGGCTTTTCTCTCCCCCTACATTTTCCCCCTTTGTTGCCTTTTTTTTTTTTTCTTTACCATTTTGGATCAATAAAGAACTTGCAGCCACAAAGATAAGTGGGTTACATGGCAGATGGGCCTTGGAATGTTTAAAAATCTCATGTTGCATTTTGTCTCTTGGCCCTAGATTGGAAAAGACACAGCTGCATTCAAGCTGCACTCATAAAATCCATGCTCCTTGAAAACACTATGGGTGCCCTCAATAGAACAGAGTTGAGAGGAAGCCTGCTTAGAAATTTTCCAATAGGAAGACTGGTTTGTTTTGTGCTGGTGCACTGTTAACAAGCCACTGAGTTCATAAGACTTAAGGAGAGAATTCTGACTGACTAGGATCCATTTCATTTTCCCGAGCTGGACTTGAAAAGTACAAACAGAAATCAAGGAATAAAACAACTCACCAAACTGGAAAATAGTTCTGCAGAGCAATTGAGATCTGTGACATATAATCTGAAACAATTTTGGTTTCCCTCATCAAAGATCAGCATTTTGCCAACTAAAAGCTAATACTTCACACACATATGTACATCCTAGCCCTTCTAAATACTTGAATATAAATCTCTTTATTCTTGGAAGATAGAATTTCAATGATTTTAACTATAAATGCAAAGCCTGGATCTTCCTAATTTTATTTCTACTAACTTCCAGTGGCAAGAACCAGAATATCCTGGGATTTTATAGTGCTTAACTGAATCATTCAACATGAGAATCTAAAGCCTTAATTATTATTTAAGTGCCTTATCTAGATCCATAATCTTTACGATATCAAAGCCATATCCACTGACTGTTCCATCATGCTGTTTTATCATTCTCTAAAGCATGTTTCCCTTAATACTCCTTTGGGTGATCATTGCATGAAACTGAATAAAAGTATATCATTAATCACTAAATAATCGAAGTAGAAAGGAATATATGCCCCAATAGGCCTTCTTTTAACCACTTATACACTGTGTTCATCTATCAATAACTTGGTCAATTCACATCATCCAGGTTTTCAGAGTTTTCTTACCCCTAACTTTGAAACCCTAAATATTCTTTAGAGGGAGAAACGCTTTCTGTGAAATTTACCAGCTTTTAGGTGAAACACCAACACAAACAGTATAATGTTTTAAACTCTAAAATTTCCTAACTCCCACTTCCTCATTGCCTAGACTTCTCTTGACCGTGCAATTTCGAGGCCAAGGGCAGGACTCCAGGAGAGGTTGGCTGGAAGCAATATTTTCAGATTTATCATTGGAATCTTTGACTCACGTCTGGATTACCATTGGCCATAAGCCAGTAACAAAACTTCTCTGATGCCCCTAAATACATGTGACTTGATTACCACTGATACTTTCTGATACACTTTTGTAACTCTAGGCTAATTACCAATGATAATATTCAGGGTACCATTCTATTAAATAGTGTGTCATACATGACTGAGATCATTATAACAGCCTCTGAACTACCTTATTTGCTTCTTTCTAACTTTCATTTTTTGAATCTTTCTCCCACATTGCAGTCAGACCCAGATTTGATCATGCCATATTATCACTCAGAAGTCTTTCAAGGTATCTTACTGCCTACAGGATAAAGACCAAACATTCACACAATTTATTTAAACTCTGACACAATTTGACCCCAACTTAGTTTTCATTATCTTCAACCTTACCCCACTTCCCTCCTAATATACACTCTTTCAGTTCTCATTAGCATTTTCTTAAGATTCCCTGCACTCTACCTTACTGAAGACTTAGGCAAGAAAGAGACTGCTCGTCTAGGATTATTTTTGAGTCTCTTTACCATTGACCTTCTCTTGCTACCCCAAAAAAACTATGTTTTTTATGGAATACCTTACCTATTAGTCCACGTTAAAGATTCTGAACATTATTCCAAAAAATTTCTGGAACTTTAAGTTTGTACTTACATCATAAAGCCAGACCCAAAAAAAGAAAAAAAAAAAGAAAAAAGAAAATCTTAATTAAAAAAATAAAACAGAGCAATTTATACAGTACAAATTTTGAAATTCACTGACTTAATCTTACCTGCTGTCTGATAGAACTAGATATTTATATATAACAACCTTGAAATAATAGACTGGTACCTGTATCTCAGTGTAACATTTGTTGAGTTCACTGCACTAAAGTTATACTGTTGAATAACTTGCATGGGAGAAACCAAAACTACCACCAAAGTTAAAAATGGATACACTAGAGGTAAATTTTGGAAGAAGTGGAAAAAAAAAAAAAAAAAAAGAAAGCAGTTATAAAGGGAGCACCTAAAATTAGGTATGAATGATTTACACTATTGATTAAAGCTTTCTAAAAATCAATAAAAGAACACTTTGCACCAAGTAGCTTTCAGGAACTTTAGATAAAACCATTTGATTCAGTTCAAAGGTTGGAAACCTCTGTCCCAACCGGTAAAGAATGTGGTTCAATCTCCATTTTAAAAGAGCCAAATAACTACCAACTCAGAGTCTAAATCAAGTGCCTATCTGCTCTAGCTAATTCTTTTAAAGAAGCAAGCTACGTTTAAAAAGTCATATCTAAATTAATGTGAAAATTATAGTGTATTTTCATTATACTTGTATTAACTACGTATCTTATATCTCCTATCAAATTGTAAACTCCTTAAGGGAAGGATCTCTGTTTTACACAAATCACAAAATTTAATACCATATTCCTTGTACAAAGTCTATTTGGAGTTGGATATATAGCATGTCATTGAATAACATCAGATGCCATAGGAACTGAACGCTTGTTTATAGCAATGAGCCTATTATAAAACTGATTTTTTTATAGAGCATTTCACTTAAAGTTGTAGAACCTATCAATGATGTTAAGTGAGGACTTATTCTATTTATAGTCAAGAAGTCTTTTAGACCTTCTCAAACTTTGACTCTCTGTGATCCTGCATTTCCCCTTTTCAACTAAAGAATATGTTTTAGAGGTGAGCTACAGGTGGTTATATGTATAGCTGTCATGTGCCCGGGAACCTATTTGTGATAGTTCTACCCTAACCACTTAACAACAAACAGATCCAGGATAAGAACTGCTGTTTTGTTTTTCAATTTCCCACAGAGCATTTCCCACTCTCTTGACTCATAGGTTAGTGCGTACAGGTCACCACCAGAACTTGTAACAAGCAGATGCTGTTAAGTTAATAAAAATAGTATTGGGAGAAAATGGTGGCAAAATTCCATGCCCAAAACCTATTCTAAAGACTAGTTACATTGTTGTGAAGAACATTGAAACGAGAACTTGACAGTTATCCAGTTTTGGCTAAAACCCAAGAGTCAAAAAATCTAGGTACTCCCACGTCTAAAATGATATGATGGGCCTTTGCTTGCATTCATAAATAGAGAAAGCTGGTCTGGTAACTCCTAGGTATCACCCACCTAAGGAAAAGTCTACCCTTCCAGAGCCTGGTGCAGCAAGACTATGAATGATTGGGCTTGGGTTGTCCTGGACTCTGGTAATCCTCAGGACAAATGGAACTCCACAAATAAAATCTGAGGGACTTCCAGAAGTCAGGTATCAAGTAATAAACAGCCTGCCATAGGATACAGGATATAGGCTTGGAAAACCCAGTGAGAAATCTAGGGAAATTTGTGAAAGTGTGTGCATAGGTATGCATGTGTGTGTGTTTGTGTGTGTGTGTGTGTGTGTGTGTGTGTGTGTGTGTGTGTGTGAATTTCCAAAAAGACCCACAAAAGGCTTATAAAAGAAGATAAAAATCTGAACATTCAATGAAACCCAAAGGGAACAAATGCCAGTTTACCAATTGTACCAGTCAAACTAGACACTTTCAGTCTCCGACCATTCTCTGTCCCCATTTTTAAAAGATGAAGCCAGAGGAACCACAGGGTATTGGAAACAAAGTGTGGAGAGGTGAGCAGGGGAAGAGTTAAAAGCTGAACCGTGTCTTGCCTGAACTGGGGAGGCAGGGAGGTAAAAAAAATCTTAATTAACATGAGAGTTTGGGTATTTAATATTAGGCTGGACTATACTTTCTTTTAGCTAAAAAATATGAATACTTATTAATAGCTGAGAGTGACTAGAAAAGCTAGAGGACCTATAAAAGATAACTCAGGGTGGAAAAAAAATGAATAAGCATAACCCTGAAGGACACAGAAAAAGAAAATAAAGCATTTTAAATAATTTTTCGCTAACAGACCAGTTTGTTCCATAAATTTGTGGTAACTTAGTTCTTATCTTTGCCTGACGCTTGAAAGATACTATTAAAAAATTACTTGTGTTACCTATCCTGGGTCCTTGTATCTGAATTGTGAGGTCTCCTTCAGTTGCAAAAAAAAAAAATGCAATTTAAACCAAATTTAAAAATAAGAGAATGGTGCACGCAACTGAAATGTCTTCATGCATAACTGGATCCAGGGGCTCAAGTGACTCATCTGGACTCCTTAGTTCTCTGTTTCTCACTGCTGTCACCTCTTTTCTTCTGCTACAGATGGTTTCCTCCTTCCAACACTGTATCTGCTACTCATCTAGCAATAAATATCAAATATTAGGGAATATTCTTGGGCCATATGCCTATCACTAATGCAATCATTGGAGCAGGGGACTGGCGGTCTCTGATTGCCACCTGGTCCTGTGCCCACTTCTGACACAACAGTGGTGCTGGTGGCATTGTGACTGGCATCCCCACCAAGCCCACATGGGGTAGTGGAGACGTGGTTAACCGAAAGAGAAGTGAATTGCTGCAACCAGAGAGGAAGGTGAGAAAAAGCAACAGATGTCTGTTATGATCTCCCAAGCTTCTTGTTGTTTATTAGAGAAGATAGCTAGCCAGCTGTGGGTCTAGTCTTAAGCTTGGACATCTTCCCTCAGTGAGTAAAAATATCTGGGTAGAAAACAGAAGAAAAGATTGTAACAAAATTTCCCACATTGCATTTTGTGATAATTTTCAAAATAGTTTCACAAATTTTTTAACACATGTCCCTTCAAAGGGTGGAGCCTAACGCCTTCTTCTTGAATAGAGGCTGGACTTCATGACTCGCTTTTAATGAAGAAATTTGTGAAATCATGAAAGTAATGATATTTGAATTCTGACGCTAAGTCATTAAAAAGGATAGCTTTTGCATGGCTCTCTCTCGGATCATTTGCTCTGGGGGAAGTCAGCTTCCATGTCATGAGAACTCAGGCATCCTGTGGAAAGATCCATGTGTGAACCTTTCTGAGTGGAGGCCTCTGCCAGTAGCCACCACCAACCTTGCCAACCACCTTGGAAGCCACCTGAGACTCTGACCCGGCAGTCCCATCAAGCTTTCAGATGGCGGCAGTCCTGGTGGATTCCATGACTAAACTGCAGAGATACCCCGTACTAGCATCACTCAGCTAAACTACCTCTAAAACCCTGACCCACAGAAACTGTGAGCATAATAAATGTTTATTGTCATTTTAAACCACTAAGCTTTGGGGTCATTTTTTATGCAGCAATAGTTAAATGATACATATGTCTACTAAGATGATGATTGAGCTCTGTGAAACAAAAGGTCAAATAAGTGTGGTTAAACATGTTTAACACTATCTTTGCTTTGGGACTTCTCATAATTTTAATATGCTAATGTAACTTATTTCCAGAGAGAGGGACAGAGAGATAGAGACAGAAACAGACATAGTTGCAATATCCCAAGCTTCATCACCAATAAAATGTGTTTTTGTTTTCATTTTGTTGTGTTGTGTTGCTTTGCTTTGCTTTTTGTTTTGTTTTGTTGGAACAACTAACAATATCTCTGGAACTCTGGTGTTCCTAGGACATTTGAAAAACACTAGACGAGAAGCATATACTGGAGAAGATGACCAAGAATATTTCACTTCTTAAAGAGCAACTTAACATCTTAGACAAACTCTGAATAACAGACTAACAAGGCCAGGATTAGGGTGAGGCAAGTTAGGTACTCCTCTTAGGGGCAAAATTCAGAGACAAAAAGCTCAGTAATCAAAATAAATATTTTTAATACAATACTTTAAAATAAAAATGGGCAAACATCAATGGTAAGCAAAATATCAAAATTTTACATAAAGATGGTAGTAGTTGTTTGTTTTATGATTTTGTATTATTATGCAAAGTAAACAGTTATTTCCAATCAGTTGGGTTCCTGGCCCCCACAGTGATCATGCTTCTCTTTATAAGGATTTAACAGGATTATAAGGATTTATAAACAGATTTATAAGTATTAACAGTGTACAGAGATTGGGCAATCCAAGGTTCTACGCATAGTCTTTTTTTTTTTTTCACTATAGAGTTTTTATTAACTTTTCCACTTAGTTAAAATTGTGGAAAGATATTTTGATACATGTGTATAGGAGCACATATTTTTTCTTTATCCACAGACTCCAACATGGGTCAGCAAGGCATTGAAGGTGAGTAGCTTCCGAAGTCAAAGGATATCATCTGATGCAGGTATTTCTTCTTTTGTAGGGACTGGAGTTTCAAGTTCTCTCCTAAATCTGGTGCCCCAGGTGGGCATTTACTTCTGGAGTCTCTTAGGCAGGATCCTTGACAGCATCCAGAGGCCCTGAGAGAATGGCATGTATGAGGTATGACAATTAAGTTCCTGAACTCATCGTAGAAAAAGTGCTACATATATCATTTCTGAATATCACTATGGTCACCTTCGAAGTACTCCCCTTGGGAAGCTATGCACTGACGCCAGTGTCTAGTCCAGACTTTAAAGCAATTTTGGACCTCTTTTTCTGGAATGACCATCAGAGCTGTCATCGTGTTACTCTTGAGGTCCTGAATGTCATCAAAATGTCTTCCTTTCAATATTTCCTTTATCTTCAGGTGAAGAAAGATGTCATTGGGGGCCAGATCAGGTGAGTAGGGAGGGTGTGCCAATACAGTTATTTGTTTACCTGATAAAAATTCCCTCACAGGCAGTGCTTCTTGAGTTGCCGTGCATTGCCGTGATGCCAGAGCCATAAATTATTGGCAAAAAGTTTAGGTAGTCTAACTTTTTCATGCAGTCTTTCAGCACTTCCAAATAGTAAACTTAAGGTTAACTGTTTGTCCAGTTGGCACAAATTCATAGTGAATAATCCCTCTGATATCAAAAAGGGTGATGGTGCAACAAATTCGCGAACTTAATTGTTACACCTTTGTACAGGACAAGTTCTAATGCAAGGGAAATATCCGGAACAACTCAGGAGATCCAGCCTAATCAGCAGAGCTGTAGACACCCTGAACCATGCTGGGCAGCACAACTATATTAAATTCCTAGAGAGAGTAAGAAGTATATCACCAAAAATTGAGGGAGAAGATGAGTGAGGAAAACAATTTCATCTAGGTGGTAGTTTTGCTTATGGTCTTCCACGCTAATTCCTTGCACTGCAAAGGTGTTTTTTTCATTTGTCTATTTGTTTGTTATTTCATAAATTAAAAATTCCTACACAGGCATTTTTAACATCAGTCCAAATTTTTGTTTTTGTCTTTCTTTCCTTTGTGGAGTCTGGGGTGCATTTCACAGACATATATTAAAAACAAATTGGTTTCTCTCTCTTTTTTTTTTTTTTTCCATATTGGAAAAAAAGTACACTCATATTATAAAAGGACCTTTTTAAAAGCACCACCCAGATATACATTATATCTGCTGAATCAGCCTCCATTGCTCTGTAATAGATAAAGCAGAAACTTGATTTCACTACAAATGGTGGTGTCTCTTCAGATGCCAGTTCTCTCCCCGCCAAAGTGGTGCAGTATGTATGAATGTTTATTTGATTTCTTTTGGATCTGTTTAGCCAGCTCTGAAAAATCTCCTTTTTTGGTGAATGCTACATAGTAAAGCATAGGATTGTTTGGCTCATTGTCTTTTCAAATTTAAAGGAGCCTGAGCATTATGACAAAAAGAGCTTTAATGCAACTCATGTTATAAACAACGGTTACATGAACTACCCCAACACAGTCTGGTCTCCTCTACAGCAGCTCAGCACTGTGGCATCAAATTTTTCAGCTTTACCATACAGAACTAATCTCTTCTCAAGCAAATGGCAAATCTGTAACAATTAGGTCAGTGCTATTCACTTCTCCCAATCCCTACTGACCTCTTGCTCAGTAGATTGAGAATTAGTTCTAATTTTAGGTATTCATGAAAGCTTATCTCCCTGTTTCATATTCTTCTCTTCAACAATTCTGACCTGTTTATTATTCCAAATGTTCCATAGTAGGAATGCTGTTATAGTTTAGGGATCAACAAAATTATTCTTTAAAAGACCAGATAATAAATATTTTAGGCTTTGTGGTTAATATAACCTCTGTAGCAACTACTCAATTTTGCCACTGTAGTGCAAAAGCAGCCATGGACAACATAAAATGAAGGAGTGTGGCTGTGTTCCAATAAAACTTTATTTGCAAAAACAGGCAGACAAGGTGGATTTGATCTCTGTGCTGCGTATAGTGCGCTGACCCTTGCTTTAGTTTATGGTTCTGAACTTGGCTAAAATGAACTGACCCATGGAAGAATTTTGTTTAACTACAAGGCAATTTTATTTTCTTTACCAAGAACTCATTTTAACAGGGAGATGGCCATCCAGGAGACCTGAACACTGAGGAAAGTGTTTTTTCTTTTTTCTCTTAAAGAAAGCTGTATAATTTGCCAGATGTTAATTGCCTACAAGTGAATTTTTAGTTGCTGTTTTTTAATATGATGCCTTCTAGTTTTCTAGGTGAAAACAGTAAACCAGAGGCAGAAAAAATGGTAAGGACTCACTCAATTGAAAACTCGAGATGAGTTGCAAATCACAAAATGGCTAATAAAACAGTATATGGTACAAAAACATAGGATCTAGAGACTGGGAAGTGATAGTCCCTCTTGACTAGGTATTTGTATCTGGTTAATCTTAAATTCAGTCCTAAGTGACAAGAGTTTGAATATCACTGACAAACTAAAACAGATTTGGGAGAGTTAAAGGTGAGTGACTTGCAGTCATGTTGTGAGAAACAAAGAAAATGGGGTTGTTTAATCAAGAGAAGAGAAGAATCAGGAGGAAAATAACACTTTTCTCTATATATTTGAAGGTCTGCAGTTAGGACAGAGAGTACATTTCCTCCATATGATTTCAGAAGTAGAAACCAAAAACAGAAATTTTAAAGAAAATCTCCCTTGAATTTTTTTAAAAAAGAGTTTTCTAAGAAAATTGTCTGAAGATGGAAAGGCTTATCTTAAAAGTGGTGGAATTTCTCCTTTTTAAAGATGTTTAATGATATAATATGGTGGGCATATTGTGGAGGGAATTCAAGAATCAGATGGGTCATTTGATTAGGTGGATGGCTCCCAGACAAATTTCATGGATCAGGAATATAATTTTTTTAAATGGGAAACTGAAAAAATTCTTACTAATGTTTTATAATGCTAAGTAAGGACCTTCAAACCAAAAATAATGACCAGTATCATTTCACAAAATAAACTTATTTTATGTTTATTATAATTTAAATAAGCTATTACACTTTAAATAAAAACATAAGAAGACATACTATTAAAATTAAAGGGAATCTGCAAAAATAAACAAAAATTTTTAAAAGGATGGATGGTTCCGAACTTCATCAGAAGTTAGCTAAATAAAGAGATGACACGGGTTTTCTTTTTCTCGCTTTGGTACAGAATGGCAAAACTCCTATCATAGATTAGCATGATTGCTTTGATTATCATTTGGGACTTACTGAACCTTTGTAGTTCCCTCCAATTCTCAGACTTGGAAACTCTGAGTGAATGTGATACCAAAGTGTGACTTGGCGTCCATCATCCAGGCACAGAGTAGTGATCTAACAAAGGTAAAAATTACCTTCAAAATGATCTGTCATGTGAATTTATTATCTAAATCACTTCATTTACATACAAGCAGCAATACAGTACACCATGAGCAAGGCATGGGTTTTACAGTGTGATTTGCTCTGCCTGTGGTAATGAAACTAAAATACAAAACACCTTAATTTCATAAATACTAGTTACAGAGAAGCTAGTTGATATGAGTTAAATACTAGCTTTGATAATTTCAGAGGCAAAAAGAAAACTCCAAAGGCAATATGAAATGAAGGATGGGCTTATCTTGTAAATTTTCTAATAATATTTAGCATTTCAAGATAACTTAACCAAATTATATTCTCAACTGAAATTCTAACTGAAGAGAAGTTAAAAAACAATGTTCAGGAGATCAGGCCCATTGTAAAACTCCACTGCAAGTGACTTTACCCCTTTCCTCCATTTTTCTTCTGGTTATACACTGTGAGACTCTTTGTACAAATTTTGAAAAAGATGTTTATGAATTTAATGCATAGCTGGATTTTGTACCCCTAATGATCAAACATGTGCACATATGTGCATGCGTGTACACACACACACACACACACACACACACACACACACACTGGTAAGAGTGAGGCACAGTGAATAGGGAAGGGGGCAAACACTACACCAGCATCTACCCACTGTTATGTCAATGCACATAAATTCTAATTTGTAACACCCCTGCAGTTCCATTGTATGGCTCCATTAGTCTATGCATGAATTATTCACAAATGATACATCGTAATGGCATCAGAACCATTTATGATATCAATTTATACTATTATAAAACAGGTAATCGTCAACTGTCTAACACAACATGTGTTAATTAGATCTCCAAGAAACTTTGCTAGTCAATCATCTTCCTAAAGCCCAGCGCCAGCCTCACCTGCTCCAATAAGCCTTCCCATCACTCCATCCTACACTCATCTTTCATTTTTAGACTACCCATGGAACGCCTGACATAATTTACTAGTTTACACTGCTTGTGTTGTTCTTTTTACTGCTTTGCAGGTTTAACTCTTGTAGCTCTGAATAGATTATTTGGTTCTTAAGGGCTGGAACCATGATACTGGTTCTTTTGTAACTTCCACAGTATCTAGCACTGCTAGGCACATAGCAAGTTTTCAACAAATACTAATTGACTTGTTTAACTGCTGAACCGACAGATGCAATTCACACATTTTTAGAGGCTGGGCTACTTGGTTTAGCAGATTTCAACTTTTTGAATAATCACACCAGTTTTGGTGGCATGGTTTATTATTTTATTATGCAATGTTTGTTTTATTTTATCTTTTTAAAATTTCCATTAATTCTCCAAAGAAACAAACTGCTTTTTATGTAATATTATTAAAAGCAGGATTGTTGTGAGGTTAGGAGAAATATATGTAAATTTTCATGCCAAGGTAAATGACACATAATAAACAATCAATGTATCACCACCATTATTATCTTGCCATTCGACAGTTTTTCAGGACATGTAATAGTGAGCATTTACTAGCAAAGTACTTATAATAAAAGCAATTTATAAGGGAGACTCACATAGCTCAGTCCCATGCTCTCACTAGATTCTTAATAACTTATAAGTAAACGCTTTATTGCAAGATGACATACATACAGAAACATGCAATTACTTCCAACGCACAGCCCAAAGGGTGGTCACAAAGTGAATGTATCCAGATCAGGCAACAAAACATCAGCACCCCAAACACCCTTCTTGTGCACCTTCAGTTCCATACCCATCACCCCTATCAAGTATAACCAGCATCCTGATTTCTTAGAGCATTGATTCATCTTGTCTGTTTTTAGACTTTATATAAATGAAGTCATACAATATGTACTCTTTCATGGCTGGCTTCCTTCACTCAGCTGTGCTTAAGAGATAAATGCACACCACTGCATGTAGCTGCTGTTTTTTTTTTTCTTTTTCTTTTTCATTGATAATACTGTATATTATTCTCCTTGATGAATATATTGCAACTTTATTCATTTGAAATATGGTGTTGGAGGAGAGCTGCATGCGTACCCTGGACCACCAGAAAGACAGACAAGTGGGTCCTAGAGCAAATTTAGCCTGAAATATGGCTGGAGGCAAAAATGACAAAACTGGAGCTGTCCTAAGTTGAGCACATCATGAGAAGGCGGGGTTCTTTGGAAAAGACAATAATGTTGGGATAGATAGAAGGCCACGGGAAAAGAGGAAGACCAGATATGAGATGGATTGACTCCATAACAGAAGCCATAAGCATGAGTCTACAAGAGCTGAGCAGAGCTGTTGAGGACGGGGCATTGGGGATGTCACTCATTTATAGGGTCGCCAGGAGTCGGAGCCAGCTCAAGGGCACATTAACACACATTTATCAATTCTATAGTATGTGGGTTGTTATGAATAGCACTACTTTGACGATTATTAAGCATATCTTTGGGTGAACTTATGTATACATTTCTGCTGAGTATAAACATAAGAGAGGAATTGCTGAATTATTATATTCATATTCATTATATGAGTAACGTAATTCAGTAGGTTTAGTTTTACAAAAACCAAAAAAAAGTCAAACAGATTTTCAAATTCTTTTGCCAGTTTACATTCCCACCAGCAGTGAATTGCAATTGGAATTTCTCCACTGTCACCAATCCTTAATATTACCTGTTTTCCTTTAATGTTCGCCATTCTGGAGTATGGGTACTGGTATCTCAATGGGATTTACTTTTCTGTGAAAACTAATAAAATTGATTGCTTCTCATATCTACTGGACATTCAGTAATCCTCTTTTGTGAAGCACCTAGTCAAATAATTTGCCCATTTCTCTACTGGATTGTCTTCCCTTTCTGAGAGAGTTATAGTTAATCTTTGTGTGTGATGTAGTCACACATTTAAATTTACTTCTACCATCGTGCTTTTGTTTTCTACTTAACCTACCTGCTTTTATGTTTATTTTTTTTCTTGTCTTCCTTGGGATTAATAAAAAAAATTATCCCACCCTATTAATTTCTTAGTTAATTATTTTATTATCCTTTCTGTGATGTTGGAGATTGTGATATATATTCTTCACATTGGGCAGACTACTACAAATTATTACTTTCTAGAACTTTGGAATAGTTTAACTTCATTTATCTCCCTATTTTGCATTTTTATGTTTATCTCTGGAATATTTCTTCTGGTTGTAGAAATTCCTTTAATATTTCTTTTAGTAAAGGTCTGCTCTTGACAAAATCTCTCTGCTTCTGATTTCCTGAGAAAACATTTTCACTAATGATCAGTTCTTTTTTAACTTAATTTTCCCTATTTCACTTATTGATGGATAGTGTATTCTACTTCATTTTAATCATTTTACTTTTACTATTGATTGTTTCCTTTCAGCACTTTCCATTTTTATCAGCTTCCATAATTTGTACTGAGAAGTCAATTGTAAGCATGTTACTTACATGTAGTGCCTTTTTTCTCTGGATACTTGTAATATTTTTTTCTCTTTTTCTTGATTTTTAGCAGTCTAATGATAAGATCCCTACTCTTTTTTGCTTTGTAGATTTTTGCTTTTAGTTCACTGAGCTGCTTGAATTGGTGAGTCATTATCTTTCATATGTTTTGAAAAATTCTCCACCATTCGCTCTTCAACTATATCTCTAACTCACTCCTTCTCTCCTTTCTTTAAGTTATTCCAATTAAATGTATGATGGAGCTTTGGAAAATGTTCTACATGTCTGTGATGCTCTTTTCTTATTCTCAATCATTTTTCAATGCTTCAATTTCGATATTTTCAAATTCTGTCTTCTGCTGTGTTGAATATGTGGATACAGGTAGCAATTGAGTTAATTTCAGATATTGTGACTGCAGATTTAGAACATCCATTTCTTCCGTTTTATAGATTTTAAAGTATCTGGTAAAATTCTCCATCTTTTCACCTACATTTCTTCATCTTTCATCTTATCCTTGAAACTATTCATCCTCGTCAACTCTAAAGTTCATGTCTGCCAACTAACACCAATATATGGATTACCTTTGGGTCTGTTTTTTCTATTTTTATATTCTGATTATTCTCTTAAGTTTCAGTATCATGGTCCCATCTTTTGGCAGGCCTAATAAGTTGAGATTTAATACCATAAGTTTGCATGTAGACATTGTAGAGGCGATGGATTAGCTCATCCTTGAAAGTTATTTAACCCTTTCCTCAGCTAAGCAACTATCAACATGGGCCAATTAGGGAATGAACTGAATTCAGACTATTTTTGGTTCACTTCTTTATGTGGTATAGCGCACCAGGGCTTTCACTGAGAGCCCAGTGTGTTACCAGAGCCACTCTCCCTGGCAGAACATGAGGTCTTTATCTCCTTACTATAAGATTGAAGAAAACTCTGTTCTGCTTTTCTATGTTCTGCTTAGCAATTTATCTTTCCACACCCAAACTTTCAGCACTCAGCAAAATGTCTTAAGAAGAAAATTGACCCTGAATTTGAGGTCTCTCAAGTTTCTAATTTTGTTAAAGCAGTCCTGTGAGACTGTCAGATACTCTGTGGACTTCTAAGTCTGGCAGCAACTACCCTCTGCCTGGACAAAGACCAGAAACTCAGTTTCTTGCTCGTCCCCAGAGTTTGCAAACATAACCTGAGTAAAAGAAACTCAAAACATTAGCTACTCCTCCCTGATATTCCCCCGCTCCATATTCTTAGCATCCCTATTCCTCGTTGCTTCAACAGCTCTCTGATGCTGTTAAACAGATGATCTTTTAATCTTTTCTAGTTGTTCTCAATGGGAGCTTTGGTAGGGCAATAACTATTCCATCTTACTCTCATATGAAAGTCCATACAATAATGTTTTGATGAGATTAAAATATCTATTTATTAAAATATATAATTTTATTTGAAAATTTGGCAGATAACACCAACCTGTATGAAAATAAAATATTGATGTGGAATATACACTGATAGCAAAATTATTTTCTTTTTTAAAATTCAAAAGAGTAATGTTGAGCGAAATAAGTCAGACAGAAAAAGCAGAGAACCATGTGATTTCACTGATATGTGGTATATAAACCAAAAACAACAAAAGAACAAGACAAACAAATGAGAAACAGAAACTTATAGACACAGATAATAGTTTAGTGGTTGCCAGAGGGTAAGGGGGGTGGGGGGTGGGGGGGTGGGGGGTGGGGGGTGGGAGGTGAGGGTAAGGGAGATCGAATATATGGTGATGGAAGGAGAACTGACTCTGGGTGATGAACACACAGTGGGATTTATAGATGATGTAATACAGAATTGTACACCTGAAATCTATGTAATTTTACTAACAATTGTCACCCCAATAAACTTAATAAAATAAAATTAAAAAAAAAAAAAGAAATTCAAATGTCAGGGCCCATAAATAAAGTTTTATTGGAACTCAAAAAAAAAAAAATTCAAAAGAGTGTTTCAAAATTGAAGGAATAGTAAACATGAATTTAATGAAGCCAATATCTCAATTTTAAAATCTTTTTTTTATTGCCCACTTATACAATAGCAACAAAAGTATTTGTAGAAGTAAATGATTATTTTGTGGAAATAATCATTTCTTATAGTCTAGATATATGTTGGCAATCGAGCTTTTTAAATTATAAACTAGGCTGTAGGGTCTGGTGGACTTGGCATTCTTAAGTAATCACTGAATGATTACACAGGCATTTTTTCAGAATTGGATATATAATCAGAAGTCTAGATATAAACCAAATAAATTCACTATTATTTTAAAAACACTTGCTGCAGCTCAACTTAATTAAAGTGTATGCGGAGCTTTCGTTCTTAATTTTTTTCAAAATTCTTTTACAATTTCATATTATGATTTTAGTTAAACTAAGTTTGAATAGATTACATACAAACTCAGTGGCAACAATTTTGAGATCCAAATCATGTGGCAAGAAACCTGGTTGATGACACGATGGTGGTATCTGGCAGGTGATTAGAATTTACGATAAGATCACGTCTGTCCTGCTAAATAAACAAGCATAATGTTATATATTTATTTTACTAAAACTCTTAGGTAAGCTACGAAGGCTGCATGTTGGACATTTAAGATTTAGTGAATAATACAAATATTACTGTTGAAGCCAAATGGATCCTCAAGTAAATCTAAAGTTTAATTGTTGATCAACTTTTTCTTGGAGTCCATGATCCAATAAACTCCTCTTTTTACATAATTGAATTTGCTTTGGTTTTCTGTCCCTTATAAAACAAACAAAACCAGAAGCCATACAGGAAAAATCAAGATTAAATAATCAAAGGAAAGATACTGTGTATCAAAACCTAGGGACTAGGCATCAACGATTGTGAAAATGCTGCCAAAACTTCCAGAATTAGGAAGGACTTGGACCACAGGTAGGTAAATTGTATTTGACTGTGACTGAAAGCTGAGGTAGGGCCTTTTGAAGTATGAATTCAAGGAATGCTGGCTCTACCCTTCCTTTCTTCAAAGGACTTTTTCCTTCCCAGAACTGAGAAACCCTCTGACCTTGACAAGCATTTATTCAGAGGGCATTTTGCCTAGCTATTAATTCAGTTTTTGGTTTTTGAGTAGCATTTATTGCATCTGGTAATCTTCTTAACCTTAGATACCTTGATTGCTAGCAGAGATTTTTAGAAGGCTGGAGTAAAGGAAGGGGGATAGACATGGTGAGAATCAACATGTTGTAAAACACATTTTGACAGTCTTAGACACCCCCAAATCATGATCATTGGTTCTACTGTTTTCAGTTTCTTTCTCAAAATATTAGAGTATTTTGTGACTGTTACATAGATACAAGATGCAAAGCATGAAACACAAAGACATGAAAGAGAGAAACCCTTTCATTGAGTAGTTAAGCTTGCTTTAACTCAATCTTAAAGAAATTGAAAAGAATGTTTTTTAAAGTTTTTATTTTAATGCTCTTAGTAGAGCTTTTTCTGGAATTGGCAATGGAAATGTAGGCTTGGAAGTCTCACTTCAAAATGGGCCTTTAAAAACTAATTTCCCATAGAATGGTCACTAAATTAGTGAATTTGCTTATTGTATTAAGGTATTCATTAACCCATCATTTAGTTTTACTATAGCTTCTCCAAGAATACACCGAAGAAACAGAGGAGAAAGTATATTATTGTGTAAAGATCACTGTGTTCTACTTTTGACCTTCCAGGGATTAGACCTATGACTTTGGACAAGTTATTTCATCTTTTTGAGTCTTAGTGTCCTTTCTAAATAATGCAGAATTTTACACCTCCTCCAAAAGGTTATGTTAAAGATTATTTGAGTTAACAGATTCAAAGTGGTAGTATCAGACTACACATAGATGTTCAATTACACCTGTCCTCTTCCCCTTTTCCAAAAACACACTCAGAGATCTTTGTAACATGACATAAATAAAAGAAAACCATGATAAAAAACGTGTTTTATTACTCTTTAGATACAAAATTCATACTTTTTAGAAATTTTGACATATTAAGTATGTCAAATACAGCAACTATAAGGGAGCCAAGAAGAGACTCAGGAAATAAGAAAAGGCAGTTTAAAAAATAATGTAGTCATCAGGAGATCTACAGGTGCTATATGAATGCCATATGCCATTCATATCTATAACTTTTTAAATTATAACATTCATAGTTGAATATATTGTGTGCCAAGTACTATGCTATGTGCTTTAGCTGTATTAGAAACCAATGCTGTGAAGAACATACTGTTACTATTCACATATTACAAATGAAGAAACTGAGGCTCAAGAAGGTACGTGATTTCCCAAGATCGTATAACCAGTTAGTGGCAGCACCTGGGATCACATCCAGGCAGTCTTCCTTCAATGTCTACTGCTGTTAACATTATGCTACTTCCCATAAAAGGCAAACCCTGGATTTCTCCAAACGCCATCCCCCAAGCACTGGCTGGTGTCCACACATTTTCTCCTCCTCATTAGCTGCACAAACCATGTACACTGTGCAAAAAGTCTTCAGGTCCTCTCCTAAGAGGTTTTAGGGGATATCATCAGCAGGCAAAACGAAAGCCCTGACAGCCTAAGAGTTTTAAAAAGCAGGTACAAAACAAGGATGAAAAGGGCAGAAAATGCCGGGTCAGCTTCCCACAGCATCATGACATCTTGAAGTGGAATGAACAAGAATATTGAGGTGCAAAGAGGTTAAGAACACCACCCCAGCTCACATTGCTCATGTTGACTCAGAAATAACATCTGTGGGGCTGGGACGTTCTGCTTGGTGGTCTACAAATAGACAGAATCATGCAAGTTAGAGAAGAACATGAACCCCGAGAGCCGCAGAATAACCAGCTTTCTAAGAATGAAGACCTTTCCAGTACACTAATGGACTCTGTCTAACCTAATGATAGAAGAAAAGTACCTAACAAATTCCTAAGAAATTTCAGGATGGATGAAAGCCCAATGAAGGAAAGCATAGGCAGGTTTTAACCACAAAAAGATTGAAACATAGTTCAGAGCTGTTAGTTTGGGAAGGAAGGGCTGGTCCAGGTGCATTTAATAAGGTTCTTAGACTCTCCTCGTGGTGAGCTGGGAACTGGTGAGGATTTATGATAGAAACTGATGAACTGAGCATAGTAACAGTGTACAAAGACTATAGAATAAGTAATATTTTTTCAATTCATGGAATATGATTAAACCTGGAGAAACTTGAATAAGATCAGCGGATTGTATCAATGTCAGTATCCTAGTGGTGATATTATACTAGAATTTTGCAAGATGTCTCCAGTGGGGGGATACTGGATACAGGGTACACAGGATATCTCTGCATTATGTCTCATAATTGTATATGAATCTACAATTATCTCCCAATAAAATATTCAATGAAAAATATAGGTTCCTAACTGTAGTTTAAGATGCTAATACTTAACACAGTATAAATATTAGTGGAATGAATAAATCAATTATGCACATTGTCAGGTCATTTTGTATTCTGCTTTGAGGTCACCCTATAAAAATGGTTTCTTCTCCTCTTCCCATTAGCATCATCCTGGGCTGTGGGAATAGCTCTCAAATTGGTATTATAGTTTCCAATGTCCACTTTGCACATGACTACCAGGCTTTTCTAAAACACAATTTTGATGAATCTTCATATCTTTAAACATACCAATGATTCTTCATTGTCTACAGAATAAAATTAAATCCCTTTAACCTAGCAGTCAGAGTTTCTGTCTTTCTAGGTCCCTGCCCCAATATTCTTTATGAATTTTCTACTTCAGACAAGCAAATCAATGTCCTGTTGCCAGTGTATTCCTTAAGCTAACTTGCTTCTATAAGCTTTCTATTCAGACACAGCTGGACTCACTCTTCGTGTTGGCCTTTATCTACTAAGTGATCTCAGGGAAGTCCCTGGTTTTCCCAGTCTTAGTTTATTCACCTGAAAAGTAGGTATAATCATAATTACTTCCAGGGCTTTATGAGGAATGAGATAACATATTCAAAATTCCTAACACAATGCCTGGTACATAATATGATTTTAAGAAATAGTCATTTTCTTACTATCTTTTACCTTGTAACCAAATCAATTAGTGCCCTTTTCTGCCCACTAAGGTCCCTTTCTCAGTGTACTTTATACCTATCAGCATCCAATAACTTCTCTGACATATTTTTGTCTTTGATAATCATTTATTTAGAAAAATATCCTGTTGTTAGAGAAAGGAATAATTTTCCTTAAAGCATTCCAGCACCATCTTCATCTGCAGTAATATTCTATACAGCTCAAAGTCAAACCCACACAATGTCCATCCACAACTTAAGACGTGAAAGCCCCCCATTGGATTGGAATCTGATGGGAACAGCAACCACATATTGGTGGGAATTTTTGTTTTTGTTTTTGTTTGTTTTTTTTCCTTTTTTTCCAAGCTAGTTGTTGTTGCTGAATGAACAACATTGAACAAACAGTGAGAGAGCTACTCAGTTTTCCAATATTATCATGTGTCCTGCTCTAGGGCTATTTCAAGAGATAATAAGGAGATATGACGTGCATAAATTCAAAGAATAGTTCAGACATAAATGGTGCCTGAATGAATGAAGGAAATGAGGTCTTCTAATGTAGAAGCTATAAATCTACATAAGTAAAATAACACTCAATTGTCCTCTTAATAAAACAGGACTAAAAGACAGACACTCCGCTCTGCTCCCCTTCCCAAGCTATCATGCTCACATACTTTCTCCTCTCCTGAGTGAATTGGAAAAAGGATGTTATTGTTGTGAGCTCTTTATCCACCAAGACATCTTGCTACTTTTCCGGGAGGTGGGAGTCAAGAGAAGAGTACGAGAGTCATGGAGGGACAAAGATACTTATGTTACTTTTTTTTTTTTTAAGTGATTTACGATGTCCTGTAACCCAGAGGCAGAAAGGTAGACTGTGCTTCTGGAGGAACATTTTGCAGGAAAACAGCTTTGACCAGGGTTTGAGAGACCTGGGTTCTGCTGCTGGTTCTTCCATTTACTGACTCTATGGCTCTGTGTGTTTTACTTCTCCTCTTGTGGGTCTCACTTTCTTCATTCGTAGAGTCAGGGAATTGGACCAGGTCACCTCCAGGCCTTCCAACAATGACATTATTTGTCATTGGTCCCTTGATTTTACCTGTATTACCTGAAGAGTTAATTCTATTTCCTGTGGGAGAAAAATGAGAAATTCCTCATAATCTCAGTTATAAATTTATTAGTTGGAAACTGAACTGAAGATAGAAAGACTAATGCTAAAACGAGATACACACTAAAGATGGGGTACATGTGGAGCAAAACAAAAAGGCACGGAATCAGAAGTGTTAGACATTAGGAAGACATGCTCCTCTCTCAAAGAGTTGGAGGGCTTCTCTGACAGTAGTAAAAGACAAACAGAGATGCCCTGCTTGCTGGCTAAGGAGAAGATTAGCTTTGGCCCTAAAACATTAGAATGTGACTGGAATGAGAAATAGCCCTGAGTCTGGTGAGTGGCATGAAGCAAAGTTAAACAGTGATCAAAGAGGAACTAGGTGATTTTTCCCTTCTGTAATGTCCAGGAAGAAGTTGACTCTATAGATTGCTCATTTACTTGGTCGCACTTTGAGAGTGTGTTTTCTCCACCAAGGCATTTGGAAAAAGAAGATAAGCCATGATGTTTGATTCCTTTATGATCTTCAGTACAGTACTTGCTTGAAAGTAATAGACTCTCTATCCTTTCAAAGAACTTAATTTTGTTGTCAGGTTTTGTTTTTTGTTTTTTTTCTTCAAAACATCTTGGCAAGAACTGTGGGGAAAAGATTATCCAAAGGAACAGTGGATGGCAGTATTGGTTTGCAGCTCTAAAGCAGAAAGCAATGGAAAGTATTATTTTTTTTAAAAAGAAAAGTAGCATAGATTCAATTTTCTGAAAGAGCATCACATGGGCATGGGTATAAAACCTGAAAAATCTTTTTGCCATTTTAAAACCTGTTAAAAAACAATTATGTCAAATGATGAAAGAGTATTGAATTATGAAATGTGGAAAGGGAAAAAGATAACCCAGAAAAAAAAAATGATGGTCTTGCATAATTATCTTCACAGTAACTAAATAATAGTTGTAATACAGAACTAGCCTGTCAATAGACTATGAGCAAGAAATACAAGAGGCATTTTAAGGCACAATAACAATCGTATGTATTTTATGGGGGTGAAAGAATTTAGATTAAAGGAAAGAGAGGCCAAGATGGAAAGGGGATTAGGATGAAGTACAAACAGGCAGATTGGTTATGAATTTCATTTTTAATGATGAAAATGCATGTTTCAGTACTTAAATAGCACTGGTTATTTTAGGAATGCAGATATTATTCTGGCCTAATTCTACTCCTTCTCAGTACCTCACATCTGCCTTTGTATACCGCTTTGAACACTGATTTGTTCATGCATGTATTCCCTCATCAAGGAATTGAGCAGCTCCAGCTCATTCTCTTCCAAATCTTCTACTTCTGCCCCTATTAAAATACCATACAACCTGTTTTTGAGTCTTTTGACCCAGGCCTCTGTGATTCCCACTGAGCTGTAGGAAACTCACATACCTTTGTGTGTGACCAAGGTTACCTGGCTTCTGTTCTCTTGCTCCGTGCTGCCATCTCTTTCTCTCTAATTCCTTTTGTCCTGCCCAAGTTGATGCAGGGCAAATGAACAAGTCATCTGCCACACCAAATGACCAACTGAGAAATGAGATGCTAGCATCCTCGATCTTTTGGAACTCTCCTCACATAGCTTTACATTACAAAGCTGTATCTCCAGAAGTGATGGTACATGGAATACGGATGCATAAGGTGAGGCTGTGGCAATGAGGGTGGTGACCTATTGGATGAGGAATAAGAAAGAAGGAGAGGCTGAGGACGCCATCAAAATTTCTAACTGTGGAGACTTCATGGGTAATGACAACATTCTCTAAGAGAAGAAAGAGGGCACAGGAACGTGTTGGGAATGGGAAAGTGATGCATTTAGTTTTGGACATAAGACAATAGATATCCAGATGGAAATGGACTAAATGGAATGTTAATTAAAACTAAAAAAAACAAATAAGAAGTATAGTATAAGTTGAAAGAGATTCCAAGTTTGAATGGAGAATCGAGGCTTTGATGAATATGCAATGAAGAAAACACATAAAGAATAAGGTGGGCAGAATACTGATTTCTGAAAAACCTTCAGAAAGAGATCCATGGACTAAAGGAAATATTATGAGAATGGGCAAACAAATTCAAAAGTAAGGCTTTCCAAAAAGGAAGAGATTAGAAAAGAGGAGAATTAAAACAAAAAAATGTATCTGCAATTTAGCAGTCCAAATATGATAGGAGAAAAAAGGTGGATCAAATAATAAAATAAATAAGAGAAGAAACTATTAATTCCAAAATAGCTCATATTCAGTCTTTTTTAAAAGTCATTTAAGAAGGCAACAAACACAAGAACTGTAATAAAAAATTAGTAACAATATAAAAATAGCTTCAAATAACCATGAGCAAGGAAATTCTGGGGAAAATATACAACTTACAGATCACCGGCTGTTAAAAAAACTAACAAACTTGAGATGTGAACTTATTAGATCAATCTAATTCAATGTGTTCACTGGATAAAAGAAGAGCTCACATCCAGGCTGTGTACATCAATCACATAACTAGTGAGGAACAGAGGCTCTGGAGAATCCAAATACATGTATCTTGGGTCCAGGGCCAGCTCTTTTCCACTAGCCATCAGCATCACCTCTACTAACCAAATTAAAGTATCAATAAAGGCTACTCTTAAAAACTCATGAGGCATCTTTGAGAGGAACCAATACAACAGCTTCCTTTCAGTTTTAAGACTTCATCTTTTTTTGGAGTAGTTTTAGGTTTACAACAAAATTAAACTGAAGGAATTGAGATTTCCCATGATCCCCCTGCCAGCACACATACAGAGTCTGCCCCATTATCAACATCCACTCACCAGAGTGGGACATTTTTTTACCATGGCTAAACCTTCATTGGTACATCATAATTACTCCAAATCCATAGTTTACCTTAGGGTTCAGTCTTGGTGTTGTACATTCTATAGGTATGAACAAAAGTATAATGACACATGTCTATCATTATAATACCATACAGAGTATTTTCACTGCCCTAAAAATTCTCCATGCTCTGCCTATTCATCTCTTCCCATACCTCCACCTCTGGTAACCACAGATCTTTCTATTGTCTCCATAGTTCTGCCTTTCCCATAATGTCATATAGTTGGAATCATATGATGTGTGATCAAACAATACAGTGAATGTTTAAATTTAAAAAAATATTACAGTAAAAAACACATTGCCATTAATCCCCCTCAGAATATTCCCTCTCACTTCGAACACACTTATCCCATTGTTCTTGCCACTTTATGAAGCAGTTCTGGAAGTCCTCTTTTGTGTGTGTCTTTAGTTGCACTGTCATGGCTGCCTCGATGCCCTGAATCATTTTGACTTTGGGAAAGAGACAGAAGTCCCATGGTGCCAGACCCAGTGAATAAGGTGGATGAGGACACACTGTAATGTTTTTATTTGACAGAAATTGCCGTATACCAGAAGCAACGTGTGACACAGAGCATTATCATGATGGAAGATGATTTATGGCACACTCTAAAACATACCTTCTTTCAACCGTAGCTCACACCCAACTGACAGCACCGAACAAGTTGAAACTTGTCACACATTGTTCCTAAGGTTCAATGTTCAGTTTCCCATATTGAAGATCCCTGCCTTACCGTTGGATGGCACTTGGTGCAGCATTCACCATATTTTGTAATGACAACTGAAAGGCTCCGTGTCACATACCGCTTCTGGTATGGCTACTTTTGTCAAATAGAAACATTATGATGTGTCCTCATCCACCTTATTCATGAATCTGGCACCGTGTGACTCCTGGCTCTTCCCCAAAGTCAAGATGACCATGAAAGGTAAATGTTTTGAATTGATTTCAGGACATCGAGGCATCCATGACAGCGCAAATAAAGACACTCACGAAGGTGGACTTCTAGAACTGTTTTAGAAAGAGGCAAGAACGATGGGATAAGTGTATTCGAAGCAAGGGGGAGTATTTTGAGTAGTATTAATGGCAATGTGTCTTTTACCGTAACAAATTATTTTGTATTTAAACATTCACTGTTGTTTGATCACGTAGCCTTTTCAGATTATCTTGTTTCACTTAGTAACGTGTATTTGAGGTTCCCAGTACCTTCCTTTTTTAAAAAAGAGTGAAGCAATTTAGGGAGTCTTCCCAACCATTCCCACCCTGGATTCCTCATGACATTTGGAATTCCTAAACAATGCCACCAGCCTGCTGTCTTGATTTTATGGAAAACTTCATTCAAGTCTACAGTCCTTTAGGAAGTACACACATTTTTTGAAAGACTGATTCATACATTATGACAAGTTTCTATTCCTGGTGTTTATTAAAAATCTTATTTCTGAGCAAAATAGAGTTTTAATAATACCTAAATAACCAGTAGCAACAGTAATGGTTCTCCTTGTGTACATGGTACCATTTGATACAGGAAAAAGCTTTCTATAATTCCTAATGAGAGGGTAGCAGGGAAAGGAAAATAGCAGTCATGGCCTGGGACCTTTAAGATTACCACTGATTCAGTCAATAATTTGCTGTATTTAAATATCAAGTAAAAAAGCAAAATATTTATGACTGTCGCAAGTGGCTGCCTCCCATGATTTTTGTATGTCTGTTTGGCAATTCAGGTCTACAATGCAAAGAGCTGGCAGCAGTTGTGTTGTATGCTAAAATATCTCATTACAAAATGCTAGACAACAAGAGAATTACTGACAATTAAGGGTTGGTACTCTGAAATGGCCAAAATTACAGTTTACAAAAGAATGATAATTGCTCAAGAAGATAGAATTGATGCATATAATTGGATTTGGTCATTTTACTTTTATCATGCATTTGCATTACTTCAAATGGATGAACGCAGTTGCTGTATGAATTAACAGGCATCGTTTTGTATCCCAGCTTTCCTTTCTACACCATTGCTCCTAACCTTCAGCCTCAACTACACTCAGAATTTTTACTTTGAATTTTGACTTTTCTATCAGTGCTTTTTCTTTTTGCACTCTGGGATAGCACTGGCAATATAGTTAGCAAATTTTCAAATGAAGTAAGTTATAAATATTCAGATTAATATACATGTAATGGAACAATGTTTGATTGTATTCAATTACTGACCAGTGGCAAAATCAAACTTCAAATTGTGGAGTGAAGACCACAGGCTGTATTAACATTTGTCATATGCAATGTTTATGCTTTTATGAGTGTCATCAATTAACCACTGTTTCATTTGTTCCCATCAAGGACATAATTGTTCTTAACATTCCTTATCATGAGCAGACCCATGGTTCTCAAGAAGAAACATAAATGACTGAACCTGAGGCTAATTTAAAGAGTGTCATAGAAAGCATATTGCGGAGGTATAACAAACAAAAATTGTTGGAGAGACACAGGTTATCAGGACAGTATAACGATTGATCTTTCAAAAAAGTTGATCCTCATAGTTTTTTCCTTGCTACTATTTTCTACCAAAATGAAAAAGTTTCAATGTTAACCCTGAAGGGGAACCAAAGAATCCTTACTCATACTTGCCCACTTGCATAATTGATTTTATATACTTGATCAATTCTATCACATTTCTGACAATTACAAAATATTTTTACTATTATATTTAGATGATTTGGAACATTTGGAAGACAATTGAAATTTGGATGGATTAAGTATATTGACTCTACCCCCAAGAATCTTGGAATTATTTATGCAAGTAGTATCTTGTTTAAAAGTCTTCTGCAGACCTAAAATCTTGAAGTCTTTTTATCTGCAAAATCTTGTTAAAATTGTAACTTTCCTAGAAGGTATAAAATCTTAATCCCTTAAAAGCCAACTCCCAAAGATGGGTATGGAGAAGGAGCTGCTGAGATGAAGGAAAGAATACAGAAAGATGAAGAAAGAGTGGGGATAATGTAGGTGGACTACAGGGACTTGTCCTCCACAAATACTAATTTCAATGTTCTAAGCCCTCGCTCCTAAGTGAAGGGTGTATCTTCCTCCAAACTTCTATTTAAGACCTGGCCTCATGGTTCTTCAACACAAACCACACCTGTTTTCAATCACTCTATTCCAGCAGCACCACCATTCTAGCCTACATGTAAATGGAAATCAACTTTGATGTCAAATACCATTTTTTGGCTTTTATCCCAAGGTTCTATTAACACAAAATGATGACAATTTAACTCATTTATTATTTTTATTTTAAGACTGTGTGCCCAAGATGGTGTTAATGCTTCCATTTTTTAAGTATATTATATTTCTGCTGTGCTCACTTTTGTAATTTACATATAGTTGAAATAGTTATTAATATTGTGAAAGTTCACTCAGGGGAGGAAAGGTAAGCAATATATAATTCCCATTCTACTTAGCAAACTTGGCATACCCCAAAAAAAGTTGCACAGGTAGAGGGAGTAAAGATCCCTTGATATTTATCCTGAAAAAGTATATGGATGTTCAAAAGGAAGGGATGCAAGAAACTGGTAATATTAAAATGCTCTCAGTATATGACTTTCATGGGCATCACAAATTGGGCTACATTATTAGAGAGCGCAGTGTTTACAAACTAGAAAAACCCCTTTCTTCATACTGCTTGCAAGAGTATAGTTAAAACATTATTGTGTCATAGATTTATATCCCCCCCAAAAAAAAGGTAAAAATGAGAATTATAAATGCCTTTGGTTAATGATTAGAGGAATTGAACCATAATGAAAACATAAAGAACTAAATGTAGCTTGAATGGGTAGAAACTGAAGGAGGGTATGACTCGTCAATGAATTTTTGAAAGAAACACCAAAGAAATAGAGCAATTGGATGAAATCAAGCAAGGAAATACTTAGGCTGGGTATTAAGAAGTAGTTTCTGACACTCATGTTTGTTGGACTCTGGAAAAATCACCTTATCAAAGGAAATTGTGGAAACTCTTTTTCTTATCTCATTTAAACTGGATTGGATCTGGTCTTTCCTTCTGGGGATCTAGGTCTATTTGGACCGACTGTTGGTGGATGATTCTAATAAATGTTTTTACTCCTGATTTTTGTGAACAAAAATTTTTAAGGTATCTGGTCATTGATTCTAAAAGTTAATTCTTCCTCCTTCAATATGTCAACTCTTTTTTTTTTCTCTTCTCCCATCTTTGTGATCTGCTTTTAAAAGAAATATACATAATGGGATTTATAGATTATGTAATATAGAATTGTACACCTGAAATCTATGTAATTTCACTAATAATTGTCACCCCAAAAAATTAAAAAAAAAAATTCTGGGTTGGATAGACCAGAAAAAAAAGAAAAGAAATATAAAGGAAATATAGTATTATTTCATTATTTTGCCAAAGTGAAATGAAACAAATAAATAAAGGTATTTGGAAATGGTCCATTTTGGGTTTGTAATATTTTTGGAATGGAAATTTACATCTATTAAGTAAGAACTAGCCATTTCACTGTTGTTAGGAAAATGTTTACCATGAATGCTGTAATTCTAAAGTAATACAGAATTTAGAATTTAGTTCTAGTTACAAAATTATCTATTAAACCAATCACTCAGAATGATCTCCATCCAAATGCTATTGTTATTACACAAAGTTTGTGGTGAAACCTAAAATTTTATTTCACATACTTAAAGTATATTATTTATATAATGATTTATAACTAATATAAGCATAATATATGAAATACATTTATGTTCTCTATAAATACTGTATATTATTTTTATAATAATAATTTCCACATTTAATATGCTATCAATGTCAAGTTCCAACAAACATGTTATTTCCTTGGGCTTAATAAAATTACATAGCTTTTTTACATAAACAATAATAAATTTCCAGAGACACAAAAAGGAAATTTTGTTTGCTTTGGAATGGATTACAGATTTTGTATGTTGAAATAAAAATAATAGTGTTTCCACATTTGCTCTTCAACCTAAATTTCAGTGCTATGGTGTGTGAGCAAAGGAGATTTCTCAAATATGAGTGAGAAGGGGTTACCTTATCTTTTTCCAGGTAAGATGAGTTATTTTAATGGGGTCAACCTTACCAAAGGCAACTGAGACTTCTGAATGGAAGATCACATCTTATAACCAAACAACAAGTAACTAAATGTTTAACATCTATGTCTGTTGCTGTTAGGGAAACTGTCTGGGAATCCACTGTCCGTATCTTCTTGTGGACCAGTCTGAACCAAGAACATTTGATCATTCTAGGTAAAGAGCAGGCTTACTGACATAAGATGTTTTTTATAGCACTGAGCACAATGACGCTATTTGCCTCTTCCTTCAAATGAAATACTTAGTAATCTAGGGGGATTCTAATCTGTTTACCAGCTGTACTGATGAGCTGGATTTATTCAACTGTTATCACCAACCTGACCTATGTTCCAATGACAGATAATGTTTCAATGAACAAAAGTATCATCCTTCTCAGGCTTTTCTTTTCTATGAAAAGAGAAATTTATGTTCAAAGATTCGACTTTTCCCTACTCTTTAAATGTAAATATGCCAGAGATGTATTAAAATGGCATTCAATATAGACTAGTATTTTAAAAACAAAGTTGTCATTTGACTCCTGGTGAATTGCTCGTAAATTCAGGACTGAATAAAGAGATCAGATTACATTAAATGCATTTTGGTATCTATAACTTTCTGCAATGAATTAAAACTGGCTGATCGTGTCTCCAGTGCATTTCATTTTCTGTTGATTCATGTACTGTAATATAACCTTCAAAATTCCCTTATGCCAACAAACTCACTCAGATATGTTGAGCGCAGGAGGAGATTAAAGTGGCTATAAGATTGAAAACTATATGAAGGCATCAGATAATGCAGTAGAGATATAATGAAAGTGTAAACAAAGCCGGTAAATGTAGAAATTACTGTTCATATAATCCACTGTTGAATTCAATAGAGAGTTTAGCTCCCTTCCAGATATATATTAATACCAAACAAATTGGCAAGATCAATACACCAAGCCTGTTTCATTCTTATTAAAGTATTTCTCTCTTTGAGGCTAAGCATAAGTAAGTCATGCCATTCTCCTTTGGAAAAATGTAATATTTCCCCAATAGGAATTTAGCACTCAGGTATATGCAGACTCCCAGCTCTGAGGAACTCATAGTAGATGATTTTCCTCTGCTCTTTAAAACTGAAGTTACTCATAGAAATAACCTTTCATATTTTCCTGAGCAGTAGCTTTCTGTTTCTGCATTGTGAAAGCCAATCCATCCTTTAAAGGCTCTTTAAGCTAGGGGGGGAAAAAAGAAAGAAAGAAAAAAACACACATTATTACTAAGCTAGGAGCCTCTATTGTTTCAGTGTAGCTAGAGCTATGGATGAATGCTTTCAACAGAAGTTAAAAGAGATAATGAGTCTTTAATGATACAAAATCAGAGCCTTGTGTGCCTAGTGAAGCCTGACACAACTCCAGCTTGCAGCTAGCAAGGAAAACTCATCCGCTATCTGTTTTGTAGGCCAAAAATACCCACCCAAGTGCCTTCTTGGAAAATTATGTATCCCTTAAGATAGGATCGGTGGTACTTGTCTGTTGGGTTAAACTATTCTGAGATGCAAAAGAAAATAGGATAAGCCTATATTCTATCCCTCTCCATACACCTCTTTACAAGTTTCAGATGAGCATGTCACTTTCAAAGCAGCCGCTTGTATTTTATTCCAGACTTTTTCAAATGCAATTTCCTTTTGTGTGTATTTTTGTTTCTCTTCCTTTCCTCTCAAACTACAAACAAGAAACTTCAGTGTCACCTGCCTGGACACACACTATACTGTGCTCAACAGATAGGTTACTTGGTTCCGTTGAGAGAGATTTTTGTCCACCAAGTATTAGGAAACTGGTTTGAATCTCAGCTGCGTAAATGTGTTAAATCCCAGCCAAAAACTTCTGGGGAGCAGTGGGAGAAAAACTCCTCCTCCATGAACACAAGCCAGGCTCCTTGATGTTAAATCAGATTTGCTTCTGAAAGGATTGGCATGTCTGATATGATTAGGAAGCTTCAGTTGTGCTGATTATAAATTAAAATTAAGAAAAACAGATTGATCTGGAAAATAAGAAACATAAGGGCACATTGCTGTACTCTAGTCTTTGTAATGATGCTTTAAAAGTGATGGATATGGGAGTTATTTATTGTAGGAATCCTAACTAGGTTATTGTATAAAGATTTGCATGCTATCATCATTGTATTAAGGTGCCAAAATCAGTTACAGAAGTGCAAAAAGGAAAACATCAACATAACTTGACTTGGAGTATACTTAGCATGTGTTGTTCTCTCATTTTCATAAAATGTTCGTAAGTGTGAGTGAATTTGGGATCTAAGGGAAGGTAGGATTAAATAGGCAAGAGCCCCATATTGTATTGAAAGAATCTAATTTATTTTCCTTTGCTTTTTTTAGGAAGAAATTCACTTTATTTTTTCCTCCTTTCTCATTCAGTTTCCCCATATCCATTTCCAACCATTCACCTTCCCTTCAGAACAATGATGCCAGCAAAAAAGAATCATTAAAGTTGCAAATAGAAAAACGGAACGTGGGGGATATTTCAAAGAGTTAAAATGTATAGTGGTCAGGGGAGACAAGAAGGCAGAAATGCATTTTTTACACCGAATT
The DNA here is from genome assembly GCF_057876585.1 of Rhinolophus sinicus. NCBI lineage: Eukaryota > Metazoa > Chordata > Mammalia > Chiroptera > Rhinolophidae > Rhinolophus > Rhinolophus sinicus. Next base: position 133,980,340 of record NC_142503.1, read on the forward strand.
ACTATTTTAAGCCACATCATTATTGACAAAAATAAGCAATAATTGTGGATAATGGGGGCATATTTTGAATAACTGACTACTTTTAACTTTATGATGGTGAGGTTTTTAATCTATTCCCTGGCATGAATACAAAACAGAGCTATAAATAGGTGAGTGCATTCTTAGGAAATCTTCTATCATCACCAAATAATTGAAGTTTCTTCTCACAGAAAATTCTAATTGTTAAATAGGAGAATTGTCATAATTATGTCCACCATTATCAGCTGATAACCTTTCTAGGAATACAGAAAATACCAGCTAACTACACAGAAACTGTAGGGATGGAAAGATCCGTGACTCTTTTTTTCCATCCACTCCCTCAGATTCTCTCAAGGATATTGAACAATAGAGAAGGCCATATGAATGGTTTCTTTTATTAGTAAGCAAAGTATTTTGGATATAGTTAGTCTTCTTAACTTTAGTTAATGAATTAAGGGCCACAGACAATGTACTCCCCAAAATGGGCATCTTTCTTCTAGAAAGGAGTTTTCTTCTAGAAAAGTCTTCTAACTCTATAGAGTATAATTTAAATATCTGAAACAAATAGAGAACTTCTGAATTTTGAATGCAACTTTGCAGTGCACAAGTTTCTTTGCACATTGCTACTATCTGAACAACCAAAATCCAGATGCAAACTATACATAAAAATGCAGTCCAGAAATAAAATACTGAATTACAGGAATAAATTAATATATTCATACAAGAATATACAACGCCTACTACATTAATCAATCCAACAAAATATATACATTTATTTTATCATGTCATTCATTATGTCAAAATTATTTATCCATTCATTCATTCATTCATTCATCCATTTTTGTCATTCAGTATTCTACATACTAGGGATATAGTCACAGGTAAAACAGACAAAAATCCTTGACTTATAGCTGTGAATAAGATAAAAAGAGATCCATGTCCTCACGACACTTCAAGTCTAATGGAGATGATAGTCAATAAGCAAGAAAATACATACATATACATGCACATAAAACATACATAAAGCAGATAGAGAGTGTGAATATGCAAAAATAAGGGGGTATAATAGAGGCACAGAAGAAACCGATGTCGAAAACTTAGATTAGATGTAAAGTTAAGTAGTTTTGGTGATGGAAAGGTAAAATTTTTGGAGTCTTTTTGACGCTTTTCTGCCATAGCTATGACCAACTTTTCAAAAGAAATACCATTGAAATGTAATTCTATCTCATTATTTTCCCAGAGTAAAATGAAACAAATAAGAATATTTAAATGGGATGGCTATTTTTTCTAATGATATATGTGAGAGGCTTTCTCTTTGATAAAACATAAAAACAATACTAGAGAATATATTATGTTCTTAACTAATTTAAACAAAGTAGAGGGTTAAGATGATTATATAGATGATTCCAGAAATAAATACTGTTTGAATGGAAAAATATGATTAAAGTCTTGGGATTTAAAGATTCAGATTATTGGTCAATATTAGTCACATACTTTAGATAGATTTTCAACTACTTATTTCATGTTATTGACATATGTGTAATGTGATATGAAATATTTTTATAAATACAGGATCTTTGCTAAAGGTGTTTCCAGTGTTCTAATTATGTTTCCATATATAATATTGAATGTTAAATAGTAGCTTAAATAAAAATAAACTAGTTAAAAATATTATAAATACGATATATTAATCCATTAAAAGATCACATAAAATTTAGATGGAAAGAGAGTTAGGTTGGTCATTTTGCATTGTATTCAGACACTTTAATTTTCCATAACGCTTATTACTTAAAGCTTTTTTCTAGTCTAATTTTACATGATCTAGATAGTAGAGTTTCCAACATTAACTCTTGAAAAAATAGCTGTGTCACCAAATATATATTACTGTTATGATTTTTCTTAACTTATTATATTTTAAATAATGTAATCACGCAAAAAACATAGTTTTTATCAGTCCATGTCATTTCCTACTATTAATAGTAAATAGAGTTATAATGAAATATTACAAATAATTGTATACTACCCTTAATAACAGCAATAAAATTATAAAAATCAATTAACAAAACAGTGAAATACATAATGGAACTTAATGCTGTTTATTTAAAAATTAGACCATAACTTATAGCTTATATTCAAGAATTTCAAATTTATTTCAAGACTTGAAACAATGTAGAGAAGGTTAGTTGAATTCAGTGGATCAAACAAGAGAGATAAACAACTTGAAGGATAAAGAGAATAGAACCTTTCATCAAATCAAATAATTTCAAACTGAATATTTTTGCTTAGCTTTCCAATCATCAAATTTGATAATATCCAGCTATTTTACTATTTTTGAACTGTATTGGTCTTAATGATATTCCTGTTTTCCTTCTTGTTTAATTGATATTTTAAAAGCTTTCATGTGGACTTTTACTAAGATTATTATTCTTACTAAGATTATTATTCTCATAATCAATTGCTAAATAAAAAAATATTTTCTATCATCCAATGTTTTAATTTCATTTCATTAATAAATTTTCAGGTGGATAAAATGAATGTGTGTATGTAATCACAACTTTATTAATGAACATCAAAAAATTTTAATGAAGTGTGCCTTTAAAACAGAACATAGAAAATATAATTTCCTTTATATATATATATATATATATATATATATACACACACACACACACACAGAGGGTGCCCATATATACATATATATATATATATATATATATATATATATATATATATTAAGAAAGAAAACCTGTATTAAAATTGTAATACTCGATATATACCGATAACAAAAGATGAATACAAGTCACATTTGACTTCTGCAGTAACAAGAGGTGCTCAAAGTGGTTACCATCAGCATCCAGACATTTCTGATTATGGCGAACTATGGCTTGAGCAACGTTGACCAAGATTCACATTTTTTTGGCACCCCCGTTTTATGTGTCTTACTTCATCCTTAATCATGACAATGCTCCATGTCACATATTGCTTCTTATACAGCGATTTCTGTCAAATAAAAACATTACAATGTGTCATCATCCACCTTATTCACCGGATCTGGCACCAGTGACTTCTGGCTCTTTCCCAAAGTCAAAATGACCAGAAAGATAAACATTTTGAATAGATTTGGGACACTGAGGCAGCCACGACAGCGCAACTAAAGGTACTCACAAAAATGGACTTTCGGAACTGCTTTAGAAAGTGGCAAGAATGATGGGATAAGTGTGTTCGAAGCAAGGAGGAGTATTTTGAGGGGGATTAAATGGCAATGTGTCCTGTACTGCAATAATTTTTTTTTAACACACACACACACACACACACACACACACACACGTTGGCAAAAAAATGTATACACATTTTAAGAAATGAAAACTGTATTAAAATGGTAATATTCAATATATAACAAAAACAAAATATGAATACAAGTCACATTTGACTTCTGCAATTACAAGAGGGGCTCAAAGTGATCACCATCAGCATCCAGACACTTCTGATTATGGCGAATTACTGCTTAGGAAACTTTGACCAAAGTGTCCACTTGTATACATTTTTTTGGCACCCCAGGTGTGTGTGTGTGTGTGTGTGTGTATATATATATATATATATATAGTTTCCCATCAGATATCAGAAGTTTTGTTCTGCCCTATGAGAAAGAACAAAAATGAACTTTTGTCTCTTATCTTTGAAGAGCCTATAATACACTGTAGTATTAAGGAAGGAAATGGAAGTAATAGCAGCTGTTACCATGGGTTTGGCAGGAACACTTGATTTTGAGTCCCCATGTTAACATATATCATTTATGTGATTTTTCTTTTGCTCCAGGTGTGTCCATTTTAAAAGCTTTGACCCAAGTGTTCCGGCTGGGTGAATCAGCAAACGAAACCAGGAAAATCGTCATGGATCAGGAGAACAGGGAAGAGCTGGGAGATTGGTGGTTCTCATAACAATGAAGAGCAATTTCAATAAAAGGAGCAAGGATAAATGGAAATTTACCCAAAATAAACATGACAGTCTTTATTTATTTATTTATCTTTTTACTTTTCAGTTACCACAAATCAATATTTGCATGTGTCCAAATACCAGATATTTTAAAAAACATAAATTGGGAATATTATATATGAATTTATCCATTAAAGTTTCCCTTCAATGATTCTCCCTTTAAAAAGTAATATCCACACCCTTCATCTCTAACTATAGTTATCACTCAAATAGTATGTGCTTCATACTCTACAGAAGAAAAAACACAAGACACAATTTATGATATTTATCATTCTTTAACATCACATTGTTTTAAACCTTTTCTTCATTCGCTATCTTAGCATACATTTTGTAGCTGATCTCTAGGTAACTAAACATTTATTGACATGGAAATCTCTTCTCCAGACTTTCCAAAGAACATCCTTACCTAAGTTGGACCAAAGAAAAAATTGTGATAGATTCTGGTATCGTGCAAACATCTACTATATTAATAAGGTACCCATTTCCAATGAAAACATTTGCCTTGCCAGAGAACACTTAGTAACACCTAGTAAAGATTATGTGAGAAGAAGTAAGTGCCCTAGCTTTCCATTTCAAGAAAGGAATTCACATGGAACAGATATAATGTTTTCTTCCTTGATGTTTAAAATTACCACACACTTTCTTTACTCAATCCATCTATTTTCATTAAAAAAAAATACATATACAAAGTTTTGATTCACCCAGTAAGTATTCCTGGGAATTTACTTGTATTGGCTAATCCATCATAACCTTATATAACTCTCTGCTGTTATGCTCATTTTTATTTTTTGGCCTTATTGAATATCTCCTTTATTCTGGCCCTTCCAGCATACTAAAGGAATGATGATTACCAATTATACCTGATGTAAAATAATAATATTCAAGTAAGTACCTGTATCACTTTAGAACTCTTTTAGTAGTAAACAACAGGAACACAACCACAACTCACTACAATAAAAAAGAGAGGAGGGCAGGGAAACGTCTGTACAGTTTGGCTCTATCTGTTGCCTCTCCTCTCTGTGCATCAGCTTTAGTCTCTATTACATACCAACTACTTCCATGTAGCTAAGGATATGCCCACTGACACTTTCCACAGTCATTCTCACAGCTCAGACACCAGTTTGAAAATCCCTGGGGAAGGACTCCAATTGACCTAGTTGGAGCTCTATGCCACTTCTCAGAGCAGCTATTTTCAACAAGAGTCATGCATTTCCTGAAGTGGCATTTTGGAAATTTACGAGTGTATTTTTGTTTGCCACAATAATCGCCATTTAGTAGGCATAAGCCAGAGATAATGGATGCCCCTCAATATACTGAACAATCCCACAAAATTGTTTCAGCAATGGTTTTCCTAGAGTCACCTCATTCTCACTTCATTTTTCTTACAACAAAAACAAACTGTGTGGGTGTATCTGTGTAACATGTATAATGATACACATCTATAGTATACATACGAATATCAATACATAACACATTTATCAAGATTGTCTTGTATTCTAATTAGACAAAATTGCTTTCTTATTCATGCTATGCAAGTTGCGAAATTGGCTGGATGCCCTGAAATGCAATTTAAAGTGTCATGTAAGTTATCATGCTCCGTTCTGTCCTTATTTACCAAGAAATCCCTCCAAACAAAATTGAAAAAATGGGCTCTGCTATTTCTTTTGAAGCTGTCTTCTTGTCAATAAAGTTTACACATTTAAATGAATACTACTCTGTATAATTTTCAGATTATATTACACATTTGCAGCTGGAACAGATACTGAAAACTGCCATAAAGTGTGCTCACTTTCTCTGCAATAACAGCTGCTTTAAGAACCTTGATATCCTACACATTTCCATGTTTTCTTGTTTAAATGCACATTTTTTGAGAATTCTGGTTTTGAGGGTAGGGAATTATTTCTTTGGATTGAGGTTGGGATGATAAATATCATAAAATTTGGCACAAAAAGGTAGTATTAATCTGTGTAGCTGCTTAATGAAAGTGCAGGCTTAATGTTATCAATGTTTAAAGTGATTAAATGTGAAAGTCGGTACCAAAAAATGAAAATAATTCCAAAAATGCCATAGATACAGATAATGACTATAAAGCTGTCTACAAAATGAGGCTTGCAATGTCAAGGGTGTTAGAAAACTAAGGTTCATGTCTTCTCCGTGGCACTAAATTAACTACATGATCATGGCTAAGTTATTCAATCATCCTAAACCTGTTTAGTTATTTGTAAAAAGTGGAAATAATTATGCCAACCCAATGCAGTTCTTTTGAAAATGTAATGTGATTGTATAGGAGAACATACCTTGTACAATGTAATTACTTGGTCAGTTTGATGGATTTAAATCTCTGTCTATAAACCCTTTATGTTATGTGTTATTAAGAACTCCAGTTGCATCTCTACAAGCTGACCCCACAATTAAGTAAAATGTGACATTCATTCAGAAGCAGTCATTGAAGTCCATCTTCAAACCTGACATCTTCAGATGACTTCAGGAGACTCAAGATCATCACAAAACTCACTCAGGGAATCATTCTGTCATCAGTGGTTTCGACGCATTTTCTCATGTCTCATTCTAATCTCATTGAGAAACTTGAATAGAAAAGATTAGCTAGTTGACCATAAATGATAATCATATTTGATAATATTTGATAATCATAATGATAATCATAATGATGATAATCAGTAAAAACTGTTGCTGTAATCTGAGTACCCCTGAATTCTTAAACGTTCCGAGTTCATCCTTCTCTTTGGTAACAAAAGGAATTAAGTCATTGCCACATCTGTATAACTACAAGAAATCTAGTCTCCTTAGAAATATTTCTGAGTTTCCCTAGGGGAGAAATTTCATATCATTACTCAAACTGAATTTGTGCTCCTGGTTTTGTCCTTGAGAATCTCTAGCTGTGTCATTTCTGCTTCTCTATTCTTCTGTGTCCCTAACCCCAAATTAAGAATTTGGTTTGCCATAAAATGAAAATGAAGGTTACATTTTTATTTATTCATAATTCATGAATACAAAAAGTTGTTCATGATTCTGTTGGTGCAAACAATATAATAATGAACAAGTAGGCAGTCCTTGCCCTCCTGAAGTTAATATTCAATGTGAGATAGAGATATTAAACAAAGAATTAGATAATAATCTAAATCATTTATTACAGTTGGGATACTTCCCCAAAATATACAAGGTTCTGTGAAAATCTATATTAGGGAGACTTACTTAGCCTAATCTAAGGACCAGAGAAGAATTCTCTGAAAAACTGGCAAACTGAAAGTTTAAGTAGGAGCTAACATTACCTAGGCAGAGGAAGATAAAGTCATAGGTAACTGCACATATGAAGGCCATGAAGTAGCAAAGAATGTCTAAGGAACTGAAGGAGACCAATGTGCATCAAGATATTGAATGAGGGGAACAGTGGCATAAAATGAAACTATAGCAGGAAGCAGGACCAGATCATGGAATAACTCATTTACCATATTAAGGGTTTTGGTCCATGTCCTAAAAAAAAAAAAAAAAAAAAAAAAAAGACAAGCAAATTATGATTATATACGTTGGAGTATGACATAGTCTAAAACATTCTGAAAGATCACTCCATATTTATAAGATATGAAGAATTCTAAGTACATAAATATAATGGTGCATATTCAGTTGGGAAAAACATGCTTCAAATTTTGCCATCAAGCATTTGATAGTTTTCTATTTAACTGTATAGAATCAAGGTACTCTTGCACTTTCAGAGGAATCTTATATGTAAAAAGCAGAGCTCAGTCTCTTGTTAGAGACGTCTGCTGTGAAAGGAAGGACTATGAATATTAAGGAAGTGACACAAATGTTCAAAAAATGTTAGAAATTCTTTCTTTTTTTTAATTAAAGTTTATTGGGGTAACAATTGTTAGTAAAGTTACACAGATTTCAGGTGTATAATTCTGTAACACATCATCTATATCTCCATTGTGTGTTCACCACCCAGAGCCAGTTCTCCCTCCATAACCATGTATTTGACCCCGTTTAACATCTTCTAGAATCTCCCTCCCCCCTTATCCTCTAGTAAACCCTAAACTGTCATCTGTGTCTATGAGTTTTTGTTTCTTAATTTGTTTGTCTTGATCGTCTGTTGTTTTCAGTCTTATATACCACATATCAGTAAAATCATATGGTTCTCTACTTTTTCTGTCTGACTTACTTCGCTTAGCATTACAGAAATTATTTCAATGGACCCAATTGTTAAGTGAGGTACTTATAGTTTCAGTTTTGACATGAAAAAAAAAAAAAGATTGGAAATCTTTATTCTATTCTCAAAACAACAAAATAGTGCTGGACAAATGAAAATCAGTGCTATTTCTCAGATGCCTGAGAGAACTGAGGTGTTGGGGCAAAATGCCACACCAAAATCTGAAGGCACACCCAGACAATCACAGCCAGGATCTGTGTACCTGGAGCTGAAGCTGCTTGTGCCATAAACTGATACAAACACTTAAATGGTAATTTTTACCAATTGCTGAAGCTGAGTTTGAGTATACTACGAAAGTGAGAAATTTGTGGGGGACCATATTTATAAGGGAGCTCCCACACTTTTGTTGGCTTTACCTCCAGGAACCCTACCAGGTTGTCATGGTAAAGAAATATTCCTGAGAAATAATCCCTCTTGACTCTGTCAGGGAGAGGAGAAAACTAAATATTATAAAATACCTCCAGAGCCTTCTCCATAAACCTTCTCCATAACAAACACCTACTTTCCAGAAGAAAATACTTTGCTGGACCCTGTTTTTCAGATAGAAGAAGGGAATTCCTTGCATTATAGCTCTCTCCAAACTTCCTGTTTCACTTAAAAGGGAGGGGAAAACCATAGTCAACAATGGTCAGGTCTTCAAGGAAATAGATTGGCCATACTGTAGCCAGCGAAGAGAGTAGGGTACAGGGGCTAAAAGCTATACTATTGGAGAGACATATATGAAGGTCATAGTCTTGAGAAACATGCTCACTAAAAGATTGATAGATAATTGGAAAAATGTAGAATGCTGTCTCTCCCCCACCATTCACAACGACAGCAATAAAATAATAGCAGATTACAGCTGAAAAAGTGTAAGACACATATTCTCTCTGAGAAGGAGTACTTTGGGATGCCCTAAATCAAGAGGGAAGATATAAATAAGGACACAAAAGGAATCTGAAGCCGCTGGCTCCTACAGCAAACATTAACACAACTGAGTTTTTGTCAAATTAACATAAATCCTACACTAAAAGCTTATTTACCTCAGTTTTTATTGCCTGATTCAACATATCATTCTTTCAACAAAATTAAACGGTATGTCAAAAGGCAAGAGAAGACAGTCTAAAGAGAAAAAGCAATTATCAGAATCAGAGAAAGGCACTGATTCTGGAATTATCAGACAGAATTTAAAATAATTAATGCATAAGGCTCTAATGGAAAATGTAGATAACATAAGAAACAGATGAGCAATGTAAACAAAGATATGGAAACTCTAAGAAATAATCAAAAGGAAATTTTAGAAATAAAAACAGTATAATGAAAATAAAGAAAGCCTTCAAGAAGTTCATCAGTACACTTAACAGAGCCAAGGAAAGAATCAAAGAACATGAATATAGATCAATAGAAATTTCCCAAACTAAAATGCAAAGAGAAAAAAGGAGGATAAAAAAGAACAGACATCCAAGATTGTGAAACAACTTCAAAAGATGTAACATATGCACAATTGGAATACAAGAAAGAAAAAATAAAAGAGAGAATAAATCAGAAGAAATATTTTGAAGTAATCATGGCTAAGAACTTTCCAAAATTAATGACAGACACAAAACCACAGACCCACCAAGCAGGAAATATACCAAACACACACACAAATATTCGAGTTACTTAAAACCAAAGACAATTTTGAAAAAAGTTGAGGGCTAGGCAGGAAGAAACACCTTACCTAGAGAAACAAGGTTAACAATTACAGTAGACTTCTATATGCAAAAGTTAATTACTTTCCTATGTAACAGCAATAAACAATTAAATTTTGAAAATTAAAAAAAATGTAATTAACAATAGCACCAAAAAACTGAAGTCCTCAGTTGTGTGTGTGTGTGTGTATATACACAATTAAGTTCGAACAATTAAGTTCACGAACTCACCCTAGAAAATGTGCTACAGACCTCATTGCTGAATATCATTACAGTCACCTTCAAAGTACTCCCCTTGAGAAGCTACCAATGCCAGCACCTAGTCCACCTTCAAAGCAATTTTGGAATTCTTTTTCTGGAATGGCCATCAGAATTGTCATTGTATTACCCTGAATGTCCTGAATGTCATTAAAATGTCTTCCTTTCGGTATTTCCTTTATCTTAGGGTAAAGAAAGATGTCATTAGGAGCCAGATCAGGTAGTTAGGGAGGGTGTTCAATACAGTTATTTGTGTACTGGCTGAAAACTCCCTCACAGACAGTGACATATGAGGTCATGCATTGTCGTGATACAAGAGCCATGAATTGTTGGCAAAAAGTTCAGGTTGCTTTTGTCTAAGTTTTTCACGCAGACATTTTAGCACTTCCAAATAGTAAACTTGGTTAACTGTTTGTCCAGTTGGTACAAATCCATAATGAATAATCCATCTGATACCAAAAAAGGTTAGCAACATCATTTTGACTCTTGATTTGGACTGACAGAACTTTGTTGGTCTTGGAGAATTGGCAGACTTCCATTGTGCACTTTGACACTTTGTTTCAGGGTCGTATTGGTACACCCATGTTTTATCACCAGTGTTAACATGGCCCAAAACATCGTCTTGCCTCTCCAAAAGGTCTTGGCAAATGTCGACTCTCCTTTGCTTTTGTTCATCAGTGAGCTTCTTTGGGACCATTTTTGCACACACCTTTCTCATGCCGAGATTTTCACTTAAGATTTTCCTGTTTCTCTATTGATGTTTACTTGGTCTGCTGTGCTTCTCACAGTCAGCCGATGATTTTGATGCACAATTTGACAATTTTTTGCAGTTTTCGTCAGTTCTGCTCATTACTGGCCACCCTGACCTCTCTTCATTTGTGATGAGCTCTCTCCCATCAGAAAAACATTTAATCCATTTGTACACTGCCATTTTCTTCATGGCATTATCCCCATAAACATGGATTAACATGTCCCTAACTTCACTTCCACTCTTGCCATGTTTAACAATAATTTTAGTGTTTGTTTGTTGCTCTAATTCAAGCTCAGACATTTTTGCGACGGTACACAAAAACACACAACAACAATAATGAATGCCACTCAGCAAGACACCGCCACACATTGACACGAACACAGCTGTGAGACACTGATATACCAAGGTTATGAAACCTTACCAAGCTGTTTGTACAATGCTGCCAATGTAAGTGCACAGTGGCAAGCTGGCGAACTTAATTGCCAGACCATGTACCGTGTTTCTCCGAAAATAAGACCTAGCTGGACCATCAGCTCTAATGTGTCTTTTGGAGCAAAAATTAATGTAAGACCCAGTCTTATTGTAATATAATATAAGACCCGTCTTATATAATATTATGTCTTATATAGTATAATATAAGATCTGGTCTTATATTAATTTTTGCTCCAAAAGACACATTAGAATTGATGGTCTGGCTAGGTCTTATTTTTGGGGAAACATGGTATATATACACAAAATACAAAACACTGAAGCAATAAATTTTTAAAATCTAAATAAATGGAGAGATATTCCATGTTCACATTGAAAGATTCTAAATTGTGAAGAGATTCATCTTCCAAATTTGATCTACAGATTTAATGCAACCCCAATCAATACTCCAGCAAGCTATCTTGTGGATATCAACAACCTGACTCTACAAAGTTTATATGGAAAGCAAAACACCAAGAATGGACAGTATAATACTGAAGAAGAACAAAGTTGGAGGACTGACATTATAGGACTTCGATATTACTGGAAAGCTACAGTAATCAAGAGAGCATGATACTGATGAAAAAATAGACACATAGATAGATAGAAAAGAATTGCCCAGAAATGGCCCACACAAGTATAGTCATGTGATCTTTGACAAAGGAGAAAAGAAAATTCAGTGGTGAAAGGATAGTTTTACAAGAAATGGTGCTGGAACAACAGGACATCTATGTATAAAAATCTGAACATAGACACTATTATGGACTAAATGTTTGTGTCCCCCCAAAAGAAAACCATTTTAAAATAAAATGTTTATTTATTTATTTAAAAAGGGCATTCGGTAACATGGCCATGAGTGGCCACTGGCTGCAGTGATAGCATCAAATGTTCAAGGATGTTGAAACTAGCAGCTCGTCATGGGACCTTGGCGGAAGCTTCCCTTAACGATCACTGCAGGCATTTTGTTGATTCTGATATCTATAAAGTCTTTTCCTGACTAATTTAATCTGGGCCAGGTTTTGTTGTTTGGAAATAAAATCTTGATTTCTAACAAAATGAGTAACAGAGAATGGGATACAGATAAGAGTAACTTAAGGAAATAAAGAGAATCTTAGATGAGTTATTGGGCCCAGTTAAAATTTAAACACTGTTAAAGTCCAGTATTCCTCAGAGACTCTATTACTCCTCACCTGAGGCAGTTACAAAGATAAGAAATCAGTTTTTATCATGCACCACTCCCCCATCCTCCACACACACACACACTCCTCCTTTACCATCTCACAAATGATAAATTAATTCAAAATCTAGCAATTCTCATAGAGAGCTTATAAAAAGATTTGTACTCCAATTGAATTTTGGAGCATTGCTACTTTATTTGGAGATTTTTGAAAATGTGTGTGAATCAATTCAGAATAATCAAATGAGAGAACAACTTTTGAATTGATATTATTTTATGGAATAAATTTGTTTATTTGAGCAATTGGAGATGGATTAATTGACTACTTGACAGTATGGCTTATGGCTAAATTCTCAAATAAAGATGCACTCTAAATTAAGATGAAATGCCACAAGTCTCTTGGTTTAAAAGAAAAGATGAAACCCAAAGAACCAGGGAAATGCACTGAAATAAATTTATCATGCGTCACACACCTTCCAATAAACTAATTATATCCTCCAAGAAGATCTAAAAGACTCTCAAAGAAACCAATAAGGACTATAAAAAGAATTCAGGTGATCCCTTGGGGTGCCTCCAAGTATTTCTGTCTGGGGGTAAAAGTAAAGGAAAGACTACTGAAGCCGTTTAGCTGTGTTTTCTAATAAGTGTCTATTGAGCACTTAATTAACATGAAATATATTTAAAATTCAGTTTCTCTGTCTCGTTATCCTCATTTCAAGTGTTCAATAGCTACATGTGACTAGCAGTTACCATATGATAAAGTTTATTTGTAGATATTTGATATTTGAGAGTATGTGCGGGAATAGATTTAGAGTGTGATAGAAGTACAGAACAACTTTTGAATTGGTATTATTTTCAATTGCAAATGTGGAACAATTCCCTCATCACAGAAAGTTCTATTAGATAGCACTACATAGAGACAGTATTGTTAACGCCCTTGTTCCTCAGGAACAAAGATTTGGGACACCCCACTGGATAAGAATACCAATTAGATGAGGTACAAGCTGAAAGCAAAGAAAACATGAAAAGTGGAAGAATGTCACAAAGACTACTTAAGGTCTCATTAATAACTCTAGAAATAAGATCGGTAGCACCTACATAAATTTCTTTGCTTGCTATTCATGTATATAGTTATTTAAACTAAATATTTCTTTTTTTCTTTTTCCTTCATAATTAAATGTAAGGTATGTTGGTTTTTAAACATATATTAGTCCCCAAATTGTAGAATATTAAGATCAGATGGTGAAAAAATATATGACTAATACTCTTAGACTTGAGGCTTGAAAATCTTATTGATATAAGATTTTATTTACTGTTCCTTTAGGGAGAAAATAAATACATTTTTGACTGCACAGAAATGATGTCATTGCTACTGAAACTTTTATTTTTAATGTAAGAATATTTGGGGGGTAAATGGTACATGGGGATGTTAGATAGCAAAAGAGATGGGAAAAGACAATTGTGTCTTGGCTGCTTATAATTTAAAAATCCTTCTTATATGCCAAAGAGATGGGAGCAAAAGCATATTATAAAAGTGCAAAACAGGTAGATATTCCTTTTTTCAGTCAGTCAGAGGTGTCCTTACTTAGGAATTTGAAATCTTGCAGAAATAAATTAATGATATGAGGATTGTTATAATTTATTTTGCTTAATTAACTGGATTTTTTGTGTTGTTTGCTCCAGTAACATTGAGTAGATTAGCCTTCAAAATAGTAATTCCCTAAAATAACTTAACAAAACTAGTAAGTTTCCTCCTTGATATAGAAAAAATAATAATAATAAGTCTGAGTGCTCTCAATATGTTTCCAGAATATAAAGTTACCTTAGTTCATGTGGTTTTATAAAAGAAGGATACCACACAGCCATCTATGAAGAAAATAAATAACACAGCAAAACGAAAAAGCAAGACAATCTATTTTAATTATAAAATATTGGGAATTGATACTTAAATTGAAGACTATGACAAAGGACTTGGAAGGAAATTCTTTCTTCCTTGTTCTTAGCAACCCTTTTTGGGTATTAATAGCTAACTCTGGAGAAGAGAAAATGATACAGTCATTTAAAAGAGAGAACTTGACAGATAAATTGTAAGCCCAAAAAAGAGAATAGTTGAGTAAAAGACAACAGACTTAACTGGATGCAAAGCTCCACATAACACATAGTAGTTCAATGTTGACTATAATAGTGTCCAATCTTTTCCTTTGAATCTGAGTCCAAATCTATTTACATCTAAATCCATTTGAATCTAAAGCTATTGCTGTATAGCAAAACATACTGTAAATATGCATTAAAAATAGTCATCTGTTTGGATCGTGATATTGTGGTTTAAGAATTAGGCTGGACTCAGCCAGGTGGTTCTTCTGGTCTTGACTAGAGTCATTAATATGTCTGGCGAGACTACGTCAGTGACTGGACCATGTGTATCACATCATGCAGCAGGTTACTCCAGGTGTATTTTCTTGGTGAAAGCAGAGGACTAGGAGGAAGGGCAAATACCAAGGGTGCCAAAAAGCTGTATACAAGTGGACACTGGTCAATGTTGCTCAAGTAGTAGTTTGCCGTAATCAGAAGAGTCTGGATGCTGACGGTAACCACTTTGAGCCCCTCTTGTAATTGCAGAAGTCAAACATCATGCGTATTCATCTTTTGTTATCAGTAAATATTATTACAATTTTAAAACAGGTTTTTTTTTTCCTTTCTTAGACTGCGTATATATTTTTTTTGGCACCCTCTGTATATACTATAAAACCTCAAGAGGCCTAGATTTAGAATTAGCTCATTATCAGTTCTATTGCACTCTATTCAATAGAAAACACAGCTTAACAAGGCTGGTCCAGATTCAAAGGACCTTGATGAGTTCACATACAGGGACAGGTGGACATTTGAGGTCATTTTTGTATTTATTCATACCACATACTTATAATCAGATCAAAATTTTACAAGAGAAGAATTGGAGGAAGGTTTATACCTATAAAGCAAAATTTTGCAAAACTAGCTTAAATTATCACAGCATTGTAAACTCAGACACATAAGATATATGAGATATCAAAGATATGAAAACCAGATTAAGGTCACTAAAGATACTTGGTGGCAAAGCTCACATCCTTTTCATCTGAGTAAGAACAAGTAACTGGTGAGATAAGAAGTGCTATCTAACACATAATGAAAGGTTTTTGTACCTGAACAGTGAAATAATGTGGTGAGCAAGAGTGAAATATTTCAGTGTACTTGATTAACTGGCAAATTCACACTGAAAGTACATACTATATTAAGACTAGAAAAAGATATCACAGTTCCATTATCCTCTAAACAAAAACCTATGATCTACAACATCAGAGAAAGATGAGGGGAGGGATATCTGGTTCTCTGTGGGGTATTTTTCTGTCTTTTTTTTTCTTCTTCTTTTTTGTTTGTTTGCACAAGTAGCATATTTCTTTCAAAAAAGACATTCTAATTTACAAATTATTATATATTTCAAAAAATACTTAGGTATCACAAAAGAATACATAAATATAAAATATCTCAACATGCAAAACACAAATTTGCAATAAGAAAAACATGGGGATTTATTTATTTATTTTTTGATTTTGCGGTTATTGCTATGCTACCTCCAAGGCAAAATGAATTCCTCATCCAGAGTCCAAAATGTTTGGTAAACCCTAATAACACAGCAGGAGAAACAAGAAGACATCACAAATTATCATTTGGTTACCTTTAGATTGTCTACAACACTGTGCCTTCCTTGTTGATGATTATAAGGCTTTGAGTTTCTGGATTTCTTTTCAATCAATTATAATATCTGATTTTCAAAGGACATATATAGCAAAAGATGAAGCTTCACTTGCTGCAAAGGTCATTATAACCACCTAATAAATAAGTTCTTTAATTTCTGTATGGAATTGAAGTAAGTGCATAAGGATCTCAGTAGAATGTTAAATCCAGGTGTTGGGTCCAAGCAAGAGGCAAAATGTTAACACTCAGACATTTGGTCCACTGTTAAACTGAGGAAATGTTCTGAATTAAGAATCCTGATAAATGTCAGTTGTTTCTGTCTTAATATATTCTGTGATATCTTACAATTTGATAACTTTTAATAAATGCTGCAGCACATTTCACCAAAATCTAGAAAATAAGGAATAATAATGTAATATAATACTTGAGGTATTATGTTTAAGAGAAGATTTATGCTTTGTTCCCTTTAATTTTAAATTTTATTTTCATATCCCAAGAGGCAAGCATATTAATTACTTGAGCTGAAATAAACTTTCTTAGAAATGAGGTATACAATCCTGATAAAAAATCTTCAGAATTACAAAAAATAATACCTATCATCCTGAAATGATTCAAGGCTAGAAGTGTTGAGAATAAAAGCCTGGTTCATGCTCATGAGTGAAGCGTCCACCAGTGTCTATTCTCACTTTCAAAATCACCCACTAGGGTTTATGGATGGCAAAGACATAAATGAGAAACTTGCTCTCAGAGGCCTGGTGGGTTTGTCATGAAGCTTTTCTATATAAATAAAAGAGACACTGAGAATGGAAATTACATTATTTTTAGTGCTGTGTTAAAGGGAAAGGTCAAGTTAACCCCTTAAGAATTCAATGAGCAACATGATGTACTATGTGTCCAGCAAAGCAATCCCCGAATGGCCCTTATGGACATCTGGTGTAAATCATCCATCTTTTTGCCCCATTAAAATCAGTGGCACCTCATTAAAACAGTTCAGCAGCTGAGTGCACACATTATTTGGTTTTCAAGGAGTTAACGGAAATAGCTGTAGGAATCAGGAAGGTTTTTGTCTTTAAGTGTTCATAGTCACCCAGACAAAGAAGCTAGTTGAAGCATTTCAAGAAGATCTACTTTCCCTGTCAAGGTGAGAAAGGTATAGCCATTTTTGAAATGGGATTTAAAAAAAAAAAAAAAATCATCTCTACCTTCTGCAGCCCCTCACATTGCCAGCAATTACATCTTTTGGGGCCTGATAATTCTCTGGTCAGTAACAGTGCTGTCATATGTACCTTTACCCTGACCTGAAGGATCAGTGAGTTGCTAAGAGGATATTTCAACCAAACCAGACGAGTACTTTGAAGTGTTATATTCTGGTGTCTCCAATCATTCAGTCTTCAAGACAGGGAAGCTTGGTAGCGTGAAAGCAAGGACCTGCATACTTTCTTTGACCAAACAAAGGGACTTAGAGGCACAACTGCATCAAATCATTCAGTGCTGCTCTGAACCTGCTTTTCCTTATGTTCCCTACCTCCCTCTATATTTCTTCCCATTCCTTTGCTGAGAAGCTTTAAAAGTATGTCTATTCTGGCCCTAGCAAGTGAAGCATTTCAGGTAACTAGGGTTGTTTTTTTGAAAATCACCTTTAAAAACACCTTTTGGTGAATAGCAATTACAATAGTGGAAAACAGTTCCAGTGACATACCTCTCTTGCCTGCTACACAAAACCACGCATTCATAAAAATACCTATGTACCTTGTATTTTCACACTATATCATATGGTACACCATATCAAACTCAGTTATAAACCATCAGCTGCTACTGTATAGAGTAATTTAAATATATTTTTCACCTTGATTATATGTTCTCAACAAGTTTAGTGCTCTACCTTCAAAAATCATTAATATACATAAGCAATAAATCAGTAAAAACATGTAAAACCATTTGTTCAACTAAAATGGATTGCCAATTTAGTTAATCTTGTAGCTCTATATAAATATTCCCATAGTTCAAAATTCTTAAAGCTTTAAGGGAAAAAATCCTTTATGCTCACTAGCATCTATGAAAACTCTATCTCGTGTCTACACATCTATACGTGGGATGTATCTTATAGCTAGTATTTTATAGCTATCATATTGACGAAGTTCTACTAGGGACAGTGATGTTTTTGTGAGTGTAAGAACTTCCAGTCACTATTAGAAGTATAAATTGGTATGCATATTCAGGAAGGTACATACATATATCTTAAAAAGATGCAAACACATTGATTATCAAATCCACTTTTCAGAATATTTCCTATTGAGAATATTTAAGAATATATGTCAGACCTTATCTACAAGGTTGTTCATTACAACATCGCTTATAATAGTGAAAATATAGTTATAACTTTATTGTCCAGTGTAGAAAATTCGTTAAATTATGGTATAGCCATACAACAGATTAGGAAACCATTAAAATGGGATTGTAGTTTAACAATTATATGCAAAAAAGTCACGCCTATAATTTTAGCAAAAAGATCATAATAAACATGTTTTAAATATTTCAGTGTATATATGTGTGTGTGTATATATGTATATATATATACATATATACACACACTGAAATAGATAACTGCATATGTATAGTCCATAAATATATGATGGTATATAGGTGTTGGGATTATAAATTGAAAGTATTTTCCTATCTTTGATCATTTCTAAATTTTTACTATTAATAGGTGTATCATTGGTATCTTTACAGTTTCAGTAAACCCAACCAAAACTAGCTTATACAAAGAAAATACACTTGGGGGATCAGACAACTGAAAAGCCAGACAAGGCTCTTTCCAGGCAAGTTCCCATCTCATAAATGGAGGGGTTTTGTACTTATGCAATGAAATAATATCATGAGCAAGAGTGAAATGTTTCAGTGTGCTTGATTAATTGACTAACTCATATCAAAAGTAATGTATCTGTTTTACCTTTTCCTTTCCATGCTCTTCTTTTGTACCACTGATTCTTTTCTCAGGCATTCTCTACCCTGGCAATCCCAAAATGGGTCTGGCAAGTCCCAAAGTTCTACACTTCTTTCTTCAAGTCCAGAAGGAAACAGAGTCCATGCCCCGACATTCCAAGCAAAAGTCTTGAGACTCCCACAAGACTTACGTGTTTTCAAGTGCCTACTCCAAACCCATTCCCTGTCAAAAGATGTCATTTAATGTACTGATTGGCTTACACTATTCAAGGTCATTCTTGGAAGTTAAGTGTGGCATCAATCTCATGCAAACCACTTAGCTGAGACTAGGAAGGAGGGCCATTTATTTTGTAAGGGAGATTAAGGGGCTGCTCCAAGAAGAGATGGAAAGGATTCTGGCAGAAAAATAAATAAACAAACACCCACTGTAAACACGTAGGATACTTGTAATATTAGAAAAATAAAATGTACTATGTTAAAATGTACACGTTTGTCTTGCAATACCATCTGGATCTGAAGGACATAAAGCAGCTCCCCACTGGCATAAGGCAGGCAGCCTCCTGGAGCCAGCCATCAATAAAACAGTGAAGTTATTTAGACTTTATACATCTCTCCTTTCACTGGTTAAGCTTTCCTCCAAGTTCGCTGCTAGAGTGTTCTCCTCACCCATGCCTAACACTGAGCGTGCCTCCTGTGTGAACCCCCTTTTGATGCTATCCTGATCAACAACCTGGAGAGCTTTTCAATTACCCCTGAAAGGACACACGCAGTCAGCTAATATCACTCACATCTCTGGCTTCGTGAGCACATAACTTGTGTAAGGTGAAGATTAGCTCCAGTTCTAACAATGACCCTACAAGATAGGTATTGTTATCCCCACTTATAACTGAAGGAGGAAAAGAGGCTCAGAAAGTTTAAATTTTCCAAAGTTAAATTTTTGGCAAATGGCACAGCCCAGATTCAAACCCAGCTCATTGGGAATCAGAGTGTTGCTATCACCACATGATAGATTGTACCCCTGGGCATGAAGTGAGCCTTTCACCCTTACCAGAGGCTCAAGAAACTGGACAGAAAAAGTCCTTGAGTGTAAAAAATAAGGTGAATTCTTCCTAATTTATGGTACCATTCTGCCAAGCTGAAATCATTAAGACATTCAAAGATTTCTTAAGAAGTTTTTTCTTTCAGAATCACTTAAATCTCTGTCCCTATTACTTTGCTATAAAGTGTGCCTTTGGGTTTGACTGTCTCTATAATTACAATTTGCAGCAAATTCATAATGAATACCTACACAAACAATATCTGGTTTCTGAACTTTGAATGCTCTGATAGAAAATGTCTATTTTGGGGGGGAGGTTGGAGTAAAATTAATCTTTGTGTTAAAACATGCTGTTCAGGCCCCAGGCTTATTTGAGGGGCTAAAACTGGAATCAGGATTACAACCACAGTATGAAATAAGTCAGCCTGCTTCTGGTGGGTACAAAGAGAGGGTGCCAAAAAAATGTATACACATTTTAAGAAAGGAAAAAAAAACTGTATTAAAATTACGCTGATGGTAACCACTTTGAGCGCGTCTTGTAACTGCAGAAGTCAAATGTGACTTGTATTGATCTTTTGTTATCGGTATATATTGAGTATTATAATTTCAAGCCTGTTATTTTTCCTTTCTTAAAATGTGTGTACATTTTTTTGGCACCCCCTGTATATATTCAGAAAAAATATATTTATAGAATTATAGAACATTAAAGCCTAAAGTGACATATAACAGATAAGAACACTGGGACTCATTGAAGTTCAGTGTCTGATCCACAATCACAGTTCATGACAATGCCACCACCATAATTCAGGTCTCCCAAAGAGTTAAATGATGTTTTCCATTTCATCATAAAACCTGCTGTTAAGGTAATGTATGTTTTCTTTACAATTTAATATTGTCTTAATTGTTGTTTTCCAAAGAGAAATACACTGAAAACTAAAATGCTGCACAAAGAATTTTCACTGAAAACATAAGAAAAATTTTACTTCTCGTTCCGTTTTTTTATTACCTATAAAATCATTAATCTCTAATAAAAATCCCATTTGGCTCTAAAATTCCATAAGATGACAATGCCTCATCATTTCTTTTAGCCAAAATATTTGGCATTTTTCAAGCCCAGTTGATTTTTGAAAACTCGGGTAGCTTGGTAATAAATAAATTTTAAGAAAACAACTTACTTCAAGATTTAAAAATCTTCCTTCATTTGTTTATCCATTATTTCATTTAGTTGCTGAAGTTTTAGAATATAATTTGTCCTGATTTTTCTTTAAAGATGCAAAAATAATATCTGATCTTTCAAATTACATCCTCTATTTCTGGGTGCATCTAGATATTACACAGTTCTTGTCCTGAACTGTCACACTGAAATTGTCTAGTCTTCTAGTTTCCAAAAAGAAAAAATTATTAAGCAGGTGAGACATACAGTTGATTACTCCAATAATTTTACCAAAAAAAAAAAAAAAGGAAAGAAAAAAGTTTGGAACCACTTTAGTTCGCTTACTTGTAATCAAAATAAAGTTGAACAAAATGCATGATCTAAATATCCAAAACAGAGGCAACGTTCCAAACAAAAGTTTGTAGCTTTCTCTTCCCTACTTCTGAAAACAAGTAAATGTAAATCACGATCCTTGCTGTGCATTTCAGATTAAAGACACATGACACAAGAGTAGGCTTTAAATCCAAAGGGTCAGAATGGAAAGTGTAACTTTTAAGTAATTCATCTTCCAGGATTGGTATCAGACTACTGTTATACTAGAAGAGACACATGCAGAAAACCTGTGGTCTCTCCCATAAGGGCTTTGATGTGGATTCTTCTTTTTTCCTTTTCATAAAAATGTAACTTGAAAGAAAAGAATAGCTCTACCTCTGAAAAACGATCCTGTCCTATTAAGAAACAGACAAGGCAATAAGTTTAAAACTTATTTTAGGTGGGAGGGGGAGAAACAGCTGTAGGAATTAACCTAAAAGTTCAGTAAACCTTGCCAAGACATGTGACAGTGCTTAACTTGCCCAGAGTAGGGACTCTCCTTAGAGACCTCTCCAAATATTATCAAAAGCATTCCCTTTGAACGAGGCCAACTCCTGATAATAATACAAGGGAACCAAACTCAGGCATCTCCCCATAATGGGATTCAGATTCTTCACAAACTTGGGAGTGTTGAAGGTTTAATTACCCAGTAAAACAAGAAAAATGCATTATACAGTAGAGATAAATGAATAGGAACACTAGGGAAACATGTTTCTCCATAAGTCATTTGGTCACATGATTTCTTCCCCATTTCCTTTCCCTATTATTATAGCCATTTTATTACCCTGCCCCTAAAGGCAGAGGGCAAAAAGCAAAATACTCATAGCTTCCTCCAAGTACCTCCCAGATTGAATGTAACAGAGCGTGAGTTTCTGAAATGGCTTAAAGCATGATAAAGGTTTCTTTTTAGTGTTTCACAGATAGGAAAAAGCTGGCCACCATCAAGTACCATAAAACCAAGTAAGAACCACAAAATGACATGAAAAAGAGAAACAGTGGATTGAATATGTTCATACCTCTCTTTCCTCTCTTTCTCTCTCTCCCTCTATCTCTCCCCCTCTCTCTTTCCTCAAAAGCATTTTTCTTGTGATTTAATTGTTACTCTTTTAAGGCTATATTAATCACTGAAAAACACCTACATTTGTTAGGTCACAGGACTTAGTAACAATGGCCAAGAACTGAATTACTCCTTTACCACATCTCACATGGGAGTTGATATAAATTTTAAGTAAATACTCCGTCATTGTTTTTCACCATGGACCCAATCCTAGCCTCTCCTCTCTATCTTTTGATCCCTTAATATTCTATGTTCATGGGAAACTTTAAGGTTTAATTTTATTTATGGATGTTAAACCAAGCTTTGAAATCAGGATTCAGCATTGTGTGATACAGATATAACAATAATGGAAACTGCAAAATTTTTCCTTTCAATTTGTGGTGGAGCTTTGAAATATGTTACCAAGGGAAGTATGACACAAATTTCCAAAGCGATATAATATGAAGTCAATAATAAGTTTTGGACACAAATGAATAAATTAAGAGAAAAGCAAAGTGGAAAAGAAAATCCTGTTGTATTAATAATTCTCCCCCAAAATATGAAATAATAAAACATTAAATATCATTAGGAATAAAATAGCTTTAAAACTGCAAAAACAGATACCCATATAGAAACATATTCCACCCAAAACTATTTATGATTTCTTTAGAGGCAATATGTGTAATAAAATTGACCAAAATATAAGAAAGGGAAAATGCTGGTTGTTTCTGTTACAAAGTAGAAAAAGACAAAAACAAAACAAAGCAAAACAAAACCCTGAAGCAGGATAAATACACATAAATATCTTACTATGATTATTTTGGAATAAAAAAATAACAAAATGAAATAAAATACACCAATAGTGTATTTTAGAGTAGAATTATCATTCATTTGTCTAAAGTCGTGATCCTATCTAAAGAGTAAAATTCTTACAGGACAATGCAGCATCTTCAGTTCTCTATGCCATCATTCTTACAAGAATTCTCTAATTAAAATCAAAGAAAAATTCATCATATGCAGGTGAACCTAAGTTAAGATATGCCCATAGTTATTCTTGCATTGAATCAATAGCTGTAAATTGCTCAACAGCTTAGAAGCTCTGAAAACATTTACAATCAGAATTGTTTTCCCTTATCTGTCCTCTTTTCTTTCTAAGGTGGTCATCAACATCCCAACAATGCAGAATGATCTGGCCAAAATGCCCCAACAAGAGTCTTTATCCTCTGGTAGCTGCCAAATCGGAGCCATTGGACTGTAATTTCAGAAGTAATGACAGGTGTTAGGACTATCATTATGGTACTTTAGGCAAGAAAGTCTAAACTGGGATTTTTGCTTGCGCATGTGTAGCACTGACCTAATTTACAGTTAGTGCAGTCAGGAACCCTAAGCAAGCTGTCTAATGTGTCCACTTCATTTCTGATTCATTTCTGGTTGACTACGAAGTGCAGAGATTAGTGCTCATGCCATGTCAGCAAGAGCGACTTGAGTTTGACCTTTCTCTGTAACAGGAGAGAGACAGCACTTCCACAGCCTTTTCCTGTACGAGCTCTTTGCAGGGCATTGGAACATATCATTACCCAGACATCATCGCCAAGGGTTGCCATTTTAAAGAAAACATACAAATGGCCCAATAATGGGTTTCTTCATGCGTCAATGGAAGCCAGTAAAAGGAGCTTTGTTTGTGTCCTTGCTGTCTGATGTACTGGAACTAGAGTGTCTTTCTGACCTTTGCATTGTCATTCATATCTCTCAAATACAATAGGGCCAGGCTGAGAATTGAAGAAAAATTATAGAAATCAGTGGTAGTAGTATTGTCTCATCTGGTGAGTCTGGGGACAAATGTGTAGTCTATCACCTGTTCATAATGCACTAAATAGGAATAAGGATTCAGGATTTATTCATTCCTTCTGCACTTAGAACTGACCTAGCTGGCTGAGTCAGGGGCTTAGTCCCGTGTAGCCACTAATATATTATTGTGTCCTCCTTTGTCAAAGCACAGCAGCTTGGACATCAGTACAAGTGGGTTAATGATAATTCCTCAGCCTCAGGGCTGTTTACACAGAGAGGAAGTACACAAGGAGATGGCATTGTTAGTGCATAAATATACTTATATAATTTGAAAAGTAAAATATTCTGACCTTGAAGAGACCTATGGCCTTTGTCACTTTAAAGAAGGCATATCAAAAAAAAAACACCAAAAAACAAAAAACAAAAGAAGGGAAGACAGATTCATAAATGTGTGTTGAGCGTGTTTCTTTGACTCTTCTACATCTATTTCCTATTTTTCTGATGATAGCCTGTATTTGGTTTCAGTTCCTCCCACCTTTCAATCTCAGTCTAAGTACTTGGATTGGGCCCTACCATTATCTCAGCAATGGAGTTCGTGCCAAAAGCCTGAGCCAATGTGTGGGTGGCATTTTCCTGGTCACAAGGATTGGAGGGGAGGGGAAAAAAAAAACAAAGCCTTAAACATATATGTGCTCGTACAAGAGTTCGAATCTAGTTCATTGATTTTGGTACGCTTTCCATCTGTTTGACTAACCTTATCAGAGGGAACAGGATTTATAATTTTAAGTTCTAAGCATATCTTCTAAAATTAACAGCTAACTGTCATAAACCATGTAGTACATTTTGTTCGACAGAACATAGGTTTATATACTGCTAACAAATATTGAATAACAATCTAGGTCAGGGTGCCTTTATAAAACTCAATTGCTAAAGAAGTGCTTTATGCAAAATACTGTTTTATTATTCTGGAAGAATTCCAAGCAGTATCTTGAGGAGATGTTTAAAAAAAAAAAAGCACATCAAATGTGAATGTAATTAATAATATCTGCAATGATACCTCTCTTGTTTTCTTACTTTTATTTAAAAGATATTCGATAGCCTCCTAAAGATGCTGTTTTTGTGACCGAACATATCACTTTTTTAATACTAAAGAGACAATCAAGGCCACTTTTACAGTCACAAACAGAATGTGAGAAAATGCCATTAATTCATGCCTTAATAAATTAAAGGAGCATAATATTTCATTGAAACTAGGCTGAAGTTTGCTTTTATTCTAATTTTTTAAACCTTTTATTGTGAAATATTCATACAAAAATGCTATATAAGGCAAAGATGTACAGCTCAATGATTTTTCATAAAACAAACACCTGTGTACTACAAGAATTGGACATTCATTGCCGGCACCCCACACGTGGGCCCTCACTTCCCTTCCCAAACACTACCCTTTCCTTTCCTTTATCTTTTTCATAGTCATTATGCTGATTTTTATGGCAATTATTTTTCTTGTGTCTTTATACCTAAGAATGCATCCCTAAAGCCTACTGTTCATTTTTGCCTGTTTTTTTTTAAACTTGATATAAATGGAATTATGCAGTATATCTCCTTTTGTGCCTGTATTCTGTCACTCAACATTGTCTTTGTGAGATTTCTCCATGTTGCACATAGCTCTGGTTTGTTGATTTTTGTTACTATATATTCATTATTGAGTGATATTATTCTGTGATATTTTAATTGTTTCTAGTTTTTGTCTATTACTAAACTTTATAATATTGTGAAGAACAGTCCATGTTGTTGCTATAAACATCCTTATACATGTCTTTTGGAACACAGAGATGCATTTTTCTTGGGTGAATACTAAGGGTGGAATTATTGGGTCTTTAATAGATGAAATGGCAGACTAGGGTCTCAAGCTCATGTCTCTTTAACTTCAAAACTAATGTAATGCACTAAATTTCTAGGAGATACCACGTTGAAATAATAAAAATAGAGATTAGTAGATTATATTTTGAAAAATTTCTGTTTGTCAGTTGGCGTATCAAGACAACTCATTTTAAATAATAATGATAATTAATGTCAGTAACTTTCTTCAATATTAGAAAGGGCAAAATATCTAAATATTGAGCAAAACCAGGGAGATTGTCTTGGGGGCTGATACCAATCATACTAGAGAAATTTCTGAGGTTTTCATCTCTCCTTAAAACAAGCAGATTCAATGAGACAATGAGTGTTGACCATTTTATGTTTCAAGAGATCAACACAACTGAAGTTTTGTAGGACTACATTTAAAGTAACTACATCCCTTGACCTCAGGATCTTGGACACCTGTACTGAACCAGCCACAGGACAATAGTGTTGTAAGTCCCAGTTTAAATAAAGTTTGGTGGCTCATGAGGTAACTAGTCAGTAAAGACAACTGCTACACAGAACCCTGATCTCATAGAAATGCCATTTCCTAGTTTTTGAATCCATCACTTTGATTTAGGATGCTCTGTTTTTTAAATATATTTCACACTTTTTATTTTAGGCATCCCCAAATGGTCATTTCATCCTCATAAGAAATACAGGCTTAAGTGTTCCAGATAAAATACAGGATATCAGTTAAATTTAAATTCCAGAGAAACAACGAACAATTTTTTTTGTAAAAATACACAATATTTTAAAAAATCTGGCAACCCTACCCAAACTTAAGCTTTTTCATAATGATCTGTCTTTACAGTCACTATATACTTTTGTCTGTCTCATCATAACCAATAGGAAACATGAATTGAGAGGTGCTATTCTCCTCACTATTCTTGATCCAGTGGCAATGATAACAGTACTGGCTTTGAATATTGTCTCCTGTGACAACTTTAATATTCATGCACAAAGATCTTCAAAAATGATAGCTATAGTTTGCTAATATAGAAGCCAGATGCCAGATGGGAGCCTCTATGCCTCTAGGAAATTAATGAACTTGACTCAATGATTGCCATTTCTCCTCTGCCCAACTGAAATAGGAAATACAAATTCCTTGCCAAGATCTCAGCATGTTCCTCAGGACTTGACTTTTATGACCCACTCTTTCCCTAGGCACCTATCTCCCTATTTATGAACTCAAATTTTGCCTCACCATGACCACAAAGTAATACTCAACCTCCCTTCAACTTCTTCTAAAAAATCCATACACACAAGCTTCTCATGAGTAAAGTTAAATTTACATTAGATGAATTCCTATAACAGCAATGCAAACAACTTTATAGTAATGTTTTTTGGTTTGTTTTTTAAATAATCATACTCTCATACCATTGAAACTCTTGACTTCCATGGGGGTTTTACTGGCCATTTAACTAGTCCAGGACTGTCACCACCTCACCCAATTCAACATGAAAAAAAAAATTTTTTCTCCCCTTGCTTCATACAAAGAATTTATTGACTTCTAAGTCATCAGGGAGCTTACCTTCTATAATAAGAATGTATTAAAGTAATTTTCCAAACAAAAAATATATATTTTAGAACAAACTTTGATGTTAGTTGTCAAAATATTAACATTTTCTCCTCATTATATAAAATTAATATACTTACATTCTGTACACTGATGTAGGAAGAATAATTTGTTATAATCTTTCTGGAGAATAGTTTGGAGGTAAGTAGAAAGTCAATGAAAAATGTGTAATTTCTGTGACCTCGAATTTCCACTTACAGAATTTCATCCTAAGGAGATAACCCTGGGTAGGAATAAAAGTTTACTCTGTTTGATTTTTTAAAATATTGCTTGTACCAGTGAAAAATCATAAACAATGTAAATGTTTAACAATAGGGAACTGACT
The DNA here is from genome assembly GCF_057876585.1 of Rhinolophus sinicus. Taxonomy (NCBI): domain Eukaryota; kingdom Metazoa; phylum Chordata; class Mammalia; order Chiroptera; family Rhinolophidae; genus Rhinolophus; species Rhinolophus sinicus. The sequence continues at coordinate 134,008,769 of NC_142503.1, forward strand.
AAATTAATAATTTTCATTGATAAAGTAAAATATTATACTATTAAGCTATTAAAATGTCATGTAGCATAACATTTAACAAAACAGGAGGATATTGTGATATATTATTAAATAGAAAAAAGAAGCAAGTTTAAACATACTCATAAAATATAATACCAATTCTTTGTAAATCTCATGTAAAACACATAGAAGCTATATATTAAATTAATATTAATTACCTCTAATGATTAAATAAAATGCAATTTACATTTTCTTACATCTTCCAACATTTTCTAAAATTTCTATTATATATAGTGCCCTAATAAAAATACATTTATAATAATTATATTTTGGCAAAGAGGCATGTCAGTTTTTAATGGTATTCAACTCTTAGACATGTTCACTCTGTATTTATCTTTATCTGATAACTTTAATGTTGTGATCCCCGTCCTTTTTCAGAAAAAAAAATGCCTAATTTTTACTAATGCAAAAAACTCCAAAGTATTATGAGCACACACACTTTATTTTGCATGACATGAATTATTATTGTTGACAGTTGTATGTTAAGCCATCAACAAAACATATGAATAGACAGGGCCTTTGCTTATTGTGAATGCATTATAAAGTGTACATTTCTTTCCTAAACAATAAGATTTTGTTTAAGAATGCTTCATTGTCATCTGTCTATAATTTCATTCATTCAATAAAATGTTTGGAGTATCTGCTATGCATGAGGTAAAGTTTTATACACCTAAAAATTTACAGAAAAGAAATCAAGGTCCTTTTTCTCACACAACTTATAGTGAGAGGTGACAGACACTACAGTATATAGTTTATTATAATTGACATTTAAGTGCTATGAAGAGAAATAAAGGAAGAAGCAGGATGAAGGCATACAAAGTAGGAAGGATTTGGCTTTTTCACATAAAGTCACCAGGAAGCACCCTCTCATCAGATAACATTTGAGCTGAGACCTAAATGCAGGTATCAGTGTGGAGACTTATAGATGCAAAGGCTCAAGGAACAGCAAGAAACTTTTCTGCTAAAGTGGAATTAGAAAAGAAGAGACAACTGTATGTATTTTTACAAGAAACTCTTAATTCTAAGCATATAGTCTAAAAGTTAATAGTCTCTGGGAAACTTGAAAGGCTACTTTTTTCCCCACATATTAATACCTCATGGTGAGCTGTGTCTATTCCCACTCCTTTCTATGACTCCTGTCTTAAAAATTACGGATAATTATTTTCTCTTTCTACCCCATGTGGCTATCATTTATCATACTAAACAGTGTCTTCTTTAATGCCAAAAAACATGCTCTTATAATGATAATATTTACTTTATATATTTGGTTTATATAGTTGGTTTTGAATTGCCTTAGGGTGAGTTGTCAATAAAACTCACAGAGTTAAATAGGTTATAATACATAAAACAAGAACAGTCATTAGTAAGCATAATGATTTGAAAACACCAGCATAAAATCACATAAACTCATTTTAAAAAATACAACCATTAATCTTGGAGCCAAAAAAACAGGTTTCACTCTTTTTCTAAAGGTTACCTTGCAGACAGAATTCATTAAGATTGGGAGAAGATAGGTATTTTTTTTAGTAGGGATCCTATGTTCTTGACAAGTAGATGCTGCTTTCTGCTCTCCTTAGGCTCCATGAAATGAAAGTTATATAGGAGGAACTTGACATCTCATTTAGAAACGTTTGGTCAATTGTTGTCCATCATAAAGCAGAGCTCCTTCTCCGTGTCTAGATATTTCTATTGAGCCAGACCTCAGCTAAGTTTTCATGTTCCTGGTTTTGAGACACAAGATTCCTCTCATGCAGAGTCAACATCTAGTTCTGACTTTTTGACTCTAATTTTGCCCACTGAAACTGAAAAAATAACCCAAGGATATGTTCGCCATTTATGGTGACTTTTAGAAGAAATTCAGGCAGCTGTGCCCAGATAGCTAGTTATCCTCAGAATAGCTTTCCTTTAATGCATCATTCTGAATAGTATTCATGCAGTTTTATGTGAGTTCATTATGAGTGGATTGTATGGGTCTGTTAACCTGTATCCCCCCCGACCCCATGGGAAAAGCAAGAAAATGACAAAGCTATCGTTTGCGTCTACCAGTTCTGTCCTCTTGGCCAAAGAGGTTTCTTTTAAGTGGGAATTTTGCAAAAACAACAAAAGGATTCATTTAAAAGGACTGAACCTACATTATGGAAATGACCATATACAGATTACTAAATATTTATTCAAAGGAGAAAAAGCAAGAAGTGATTATGGACAAGTACAGACAGGTAACTACAGTGAAACATTTGACTGATCTCTACACTAGGTTTTGGTGTAAGCCTTCACTGGCATGGCCAAGGGTCACACATCTGTCCTGTGATTGTTTAGAGTCGCTTCTTCCTTATTCTTAATTCTATGTTGTATGCTTCTATATTTTCTGCAGCACTGGAACTGCTAAAACTTCAATTCTTTCTCTTGGACTTCTTAAACATGTCCTTTGAAAAATTTCTGTTACTGCTTTCTGCACCTGTTGTGGTAGAATTGTCCTTAGTGTTCAGAGGGGAAAAAAAAAAAGACATCTTCTAGATTAAAATGCTCTTTTAGTGGAATACTCTTTTTCATTTCCCAGGAGACATTTGCTTTATAATTCTTACTGGTCACCTGGCTGTATGCTTAGAATTAAGAGCAAGTCCCTTAGGTCTGATTGCAACTTTTATAGAGTTTTGCATTTCCCTGTTTCATTCCTGACTAAACAAGAGCTATAGTAGCATGAATAGAATGCCTAGAGATGCAGCTACACAACGATTAATGAAGCAAAGATTTGTCAGTGATTCAGAGTTGGGGTTATGTACAATAGTGTCTTGTTGACTTCTAATGACCCAAAGTGGATTGCGACATTAGCTCCCGTATATTACCATGTTTCATTCATTGATTTTACTAAACTGTGAGTGCCTACTATGCAGCAAGACACACATTAAGTTTTGAAAAAGACAGACATGGTTTCTGGCTTCATGGAACATATGATCTATCTTATGTAATCATCATATTTGCTTGTATTGTTTAGAAAAAAAAAATGTGTAGACCAAAAAAAAACCAAAACAAAACAAACAAACAAACAAACAAAAACTTTAAAATCTAGCAGCAAAATGAATAGGCAATGAATACCCTAAGATTTTTCTCAGAGATGCTGTAGTATCATTGATAAAATGGTTTATCTGAGATTCATTTCAGGTTCTGGGTTTTTGTCCAAATGGCCAGGATATGATTTACCTGAAATATACCATTCTTTTACTTGTATTTGCCTGGTGAAATGAAGTCTGCTTTTTATATCTCTAAACAAGTCTTGTAAAATATTTTTCAGTTTAAATAGTTCATGATGTCAGCATGTCAGAAGTTTAAATTTACACACTTAAGAGGCTTTGTAATGGGGCTCAATAGGGCACGTATCCAAGCAGAATTCTTCCGACTTTAATCTTGAGCTTTATAGCAAGAGTTCACTATATCTATTTAATGTGAGAGAATGTGAATTGGCAATACATTATTCCATACATTAGATATTTATGAGGCCTGCTTATCCAGAACTCACAGCCCAATTATGACCCTAGCCTGAAACCTTATTTCTAGATTCATGTTTTCTCCTCGTGTACAGCTGTAAACCACAAGTGAAGTTTCTAATGTTAGACAAGGTGTATCCATTAGTCCCGCTAAAAAGCTCTAACCACCGGAGCTCATTGATTTTTAGTTTCATATATCTTTAATGAGGAGATTAAATACTTGTTTAGGAAGCAGAGCCTAGCTTAAGTGGTGTTTGTTCCCTCCGCATGGCCAGTTGAAGATCTCCATAATCTCTCCCATAGGTTAGGCTACGGAGCAAGCCTTCTTACCCTAAAATATAAGCTTCAAGTACTTCTATACTTGTGTAAATGAGCATATTACAATAATCATTTTTTAAAATAATTCAAAATTAATAACCACAGGACAGGAAACAACGATTTCTAATTGCTTGGTATCTGAGCATATCTTCTAGCCTGTTTAATTCTCCATAAATGCCTAGCAAAACATCAAGTATAGCTTTCAAGTGAGGCTAAAATATATCTTAATCCAGAATTGGTGTTGACTATGGGTAAGAGAAATTCTTAACTCAAGGCCAGAGGCAGGTCCTATTTCTCCTGGGTCATCAAGAAAAATTAAAAATTGGTCAGTGCCTGGAATATAATTTAAGCACATCATAACTATCAAATAACTGCAATAAGAGATCATGCCAATTTACTGCTGGCCAATTAAACAAAAGTGTGATCAGAATAAGGAGTATCAAGCCACATTGCCTAGCTGATTATGCATCGTAACACTAAGTATGGGACGAGCAAGTCCCTTAAAATAGGCTCAAGCAGAGTGATATTAGCATTTTCTGCATGCAGAGCCTTTTGTGTGTGGTAAGCAAACCATACTCTAAGAGATCTGCTGCAGGTCCCTTGGTAATCTAACCAGACAGTGGGAAGAGAAGATCAATTGATTGCTCACTCTACTTTCAAGAAAGAAAAGTTTTCTCCTTCAGGGAAAAACAAAGAGAAGTTAGTAATGGGGGGTGAGGGGTATGTATACAGAGAAAATGGAAGAAGCGTGATCATCCGGTGAAGACTAAATTAGTTGAAATGTATCTGGTTCCCTCAGAAAATGTTATATCAGAACTTTAGCAGTTTTGTGAGCAGTCCTTCACAATACTAAAGTAATTACTCTTAATTTCTGAGTACAACAATGTTTTTATTTTAATGGTGCATATAGTTCAAAATAGGTCATTTAAACAAATTTATTGTGAGGCTATAGCAGTAAGATAAGAGATGGGAGGTACAAGAAAATAATAATTCTCAGCCTGGGGAAGATATTTGTAACAAATCAGAAAAAAGTAGTATCCCCAATATGATGAGCTTTAAAAAAATCGCTATGAGTAACACAAGTATCCTCAAAGAAAAATGGACAAATGACAAAGTTAGAAGCAAAGAATATGGGGGGGAAGGCTTAAGCTTATAAGCATACGTTAAAACAGCCTCTCATAATTTTATAGAGCATTTCTGAAAAACAATTTGACAATATATATCAGAATCCTTAAAATGTTCTGAACTTTTGGCCCATTTAATTCCAGTTGTAGAAATGCATCCTTAAAAAATTAATGAGAATTATTTCTAACTACATAGAAACTGTACACCAAGACGTTGGAAAATTCTAAATGTTGAACAAAAAGGAATACTGAAATAACTATAGTATATGCATTTAATATTCTTCAGACATTAAAATTACATTGAGTAACAATTTTAATGACATGATCTAATGCTCATGATATAATAACCTGTGTGAAATAAGCACTTATCTATAGCAGGATAATAATTATAGAAAAATATATGTAGAAAAAAAGAAAAACAAATATCTCAGTATTTTAACAGTAGTTATATCAGCATTGTGGAAATTAATCTGTGCTTTTTATTTTTCTCTTATAAACTTTGTTTTTTACGCCCTAAGTTTTCTAAAGTGAGTGTGTATTATTTCTAATTTGTTTTTAAAAAAAATATAACCACCACCACAATGTCTGAAATACATCCATCCTTTATGGAGAACAGAAACACAGTTAAATCTATTTGATAAGTGTGTATCGGGCAATCTCCCAAGAATTTTCATGAAATCAAACTTTAGCTAAAATATATCATTTGAGCTACTTAGCAGAGTGTGGATGTTGAAAAATAATAATATATTCTTACATGATGACGGTTTTGTTCACGTTCATGGAAATTTTTCACATGTAGAATATATAATATGTTCCACGTTAATTCCTGCTTATCTCAGAAATCATTTTCAGTGGACTCAGTAGCTCCGGAGAACTTTTTTCCTTCCATACACATAGATAGAGGGGCCGAATCTATTATCTTGTACAGTGAAGCAGTATGTCACAATTCAGCCTAAAAGAACTGCTAGGCAGTGAGGGTCACTACAAGTCAACAATTTATTTCCAAATACAGTGTTTGACTTATGTTTGAAGGAGAAATACATTCACTGTCTCCTAAGGGGAATGCCTCAGAAGGTGATGTGAAAGAATTGGCTGCATAGCTAGTGCAACCGTCTGGTTTCAAAATTCTCTATTTTTAAAAGGCATGAGTGACCCAGAGGTTGCCAACTGTGTAGTGATTCAACGTTCATGTTTAATCTTTGCACACGTTTAAAGTAGCCTTAATTTTGTTCTCATTTTCTTCTTCCCCCTCACTGAGCTAACAACACTTTACAAGATGATTCAGAAAATTATCTTTAGCATGCCCTAAAGACATAACAATAATGCCCCTTTCTACTGAGCCCTGACCCCTAATATTTTTCTAGGCAAGACCTTGAGAGAGGTAGAAAATTGAGAGGGCGAAGGGGAAAATCTTCAAAAGCAGCATGTCTCTAAGTTGATGCCATGTAAACCTCTCCTAGCGTCGGGAAACCACTGCTGGGGGTAAATGAAATGAATTCACTGGGGCATCTAATCCTATTCCTGGAACATTTAAACGCTTTAAATGCACTGGCGAGCAAACAAACTTCAAAGCAATCATTACACCCCAGACACTGTTGCTTGTGTGGCTGAAATCTTTATGAGATTAGCCCCCCACAGGGAAAGAAGTTAAACACGACCAGAACCACTTTGAAAACTGTCGGAAGGATACCCATTTACAGGCTGAGAATCAGGGCAAATGCACCTAATTCCCAAGGTAGCTCTGCCCCCACCCAGAAGTCACCTATTGAGCCTAAATCTTCACTCCACTCCACACAGCTCTGTTTCTCACCTGGAAACTGCATTAGCACTGACAATCCTGGACCAGCATAAAAATTCAAAATTCTTGTCCTCACTGGACAAGAATTAAATGTTACATGGCATTTGTTGAATCAATATTGCAAAAGAGTGTGATTCAGAAGTTTGAGTTGTTTTGTTTTGTTTCAAATATATGAAAAATGATGAGCAAAAATAGAAAAATGTGTTGTTAGGTTGCTGTTGTTGTTTTTTTTCCTGTCAAATTTTAGGCTCTTTCTTTACTCAAGTCAAATATGCCCCCAATTTTTCTTCCTTCCTCATCCAGATCTTAAATTTATAATGCAAATAGATTTCATTAGTCAACCAATATATGGATAAAAGTTTTGGTTATTCCTAAACTAGCAAAGTGTTTTTTCACTTATGTAAATGGGGCTAAAAAGACTGGCAACATTAAGTCATTCAACCAACATTGATTTGCTTACCAAAACACACAAGCAAAATTGACACTGATTGCTGTAAAAACATAAATCAAATAAAATCATTCCATCACAGGGCTCCAGGTCAGTGGTGCATATGCTGAGGCAGGCAAATCTGAAGATTCCAAGTGTGTGTTTCAGGTACACAAAGGAAGAACAAGCAGATGGTGATGGAGGCTTGAATGTGTTTTCTTTCCCTGATGTTCTCATTTTCATGGTTCTTAATTTCTGAAATTCTACATCTCTTAGATAAGTGAGTGCTATCAGTTTTCAGACTCAAATTTCAGAGATTGAAGTTATTTCTATTTGATTTACTTTGTCAATTCACACTGAAAATTTTATTAGACCATAAATCCGTTTTTATTTACTCCCTGACATGAAGCTGCCAAATTATTTTGGTTCTCTCTGAACATCATAGCCAAGATGTTCTCCATATCCTTAAAGAGACTGTTCTTACTGAAGAAAATGTTGGCACATCCTGGGGTCATCTCTTTGGGGAGGCAGAATGGCCTATTCATGTACATGTTCTTGTCACTCCTCAATTTTCGTAAAAGCATGTTAATCCTACTCCCAGTAGGACTAACGATGAAAGCATATGGCTCAGCCAGGCTAACCAGTTACCTACACCAGGTATTTAAAAATCTCAATCTCAAATGAACAAGAAAAAAGAAAAAGAGAGAGAGGGAGAGGGCGAGGGAGAAAAAGAGAGAGGAAATCGGCTCAAGAGGATGCAGAGCCTATCCAGTCCTTAGTATACTTTAAAATCTGTCTTTTATTACGCCATTCCAGCAGGAAGCATCAACCCTCAAGCACATTCTATTAGTTCCCCAAAGATTTATTACTCTGTTGCTTCGGGGTATAATTCTACCAGGCTACGTAGTAGAAAATTATAAGTGAGCTCATTGGGAAAGTACTGTAAGAATATCGTCTCCCATGTTTCAGTGCTCTCTCTCTGAGAATCCACTAGAGACATTAATCTCTGGGCATAGAATGGGGGAAAAATTAGAATATTCATGAGGAATGACCTGGTTTGTTTTTTTATCTCATTAAACATTGTAAATCATAAAACTGATCAGGTCTCCTTTAAGTTGGCTGCTCAAAACTTCAGAGCCACATCCATGGACCAATTCACTCAAGAATATAAAACTCCCAGCATCGGATGCATACACGACTCTCAAATCCAATTCTTATCATCTTTCTAATATTCTTGTTCTTCATGCCATTTCTTTATCTATTTTAAATGTTGATATGTCGATTCTGTCTTGTAGGATTGTGTGTATTTTGTTAACTCATTTTAATTTTTTTGTTGAGTGCAATATTTATACAAAATAAAACCAATAATTAAGTATCACCATTCTCAGAGACGTCCCTTTCCCTCTCATCCTTATAAGACCCTAGCTTTTGTTTCCTATTTGACAATGCTGCTAATATTTACCAATCCAGCAGAAAGTTTTAAACAAATGAACTGGTGTAATAGAACGTCAACATATAATAAGAATTTGTCACATCACAGTCACACTATGGGAGATCTGACATTGATTTTTCAGGAAATATGGCAAATGGTGAAAAATACAGTATGTGTTCCTCAGCACTAAATTTTTCAGTGACCATTTTTCTTTTCTGCTGTTTTCTATTCTGCTGTCTTCAGGTGATATTGAATAAAATATTCTCATTTCTCATGATACGAGCTTATACTGACATGGCTAATGGGGCCTATACAGAAGTTGTCATCTGTTTTGCTATTAATGCATTTGAAAGCTTGCCTTCACTATTTCGTAAAGCACAAAAAACAAATTAGGTGGAAAAAAGTTACTGTATCATGGATTAAAGAGCAAGCTTGGATCATGCCTCCCCAGGTCATCTGGGTTATTCAAATCTTTATAGGCCCAAGGACAGTGTCTTAACATCTCAAAAAAATGAAACTCAGAATATGGTAAAAGTGCACGGCAATTGTTGGAAAGTTCTTTCCATTCGGCTGCAGTTGTTCCTTCTGGAACTTTGTGTATACTGTTCTCATTTAACATAAGAAAAATAATCACTATTTCTAATTTGAACCCTTTGGGAGGTCAGGTATGATGAGTCAGGATGTCATTGGAGAAGGACTACTTTCTCATACAAGACGCATTTATCTTGCAAACTTGTTGTAATACATGGTCTGGTCCTCTGCCTTGTACAGGCTCAGAAACCTGATTTTGTCAGCAAGGGGAGAAGCGAATTACTAGTCATGGGAAGATGTAATCAATGAAGTTCACTGAGACTAACACATACTAGATAGAACCAACTTCTTTTCTTGGTGGTGTGACTAATCCTTTAGCTAACTTATCATCTCTCTGGTGCTAGGTACACAGGGCTTCAGAAAATTGGAATATGGGGAGTCAATTATTCATTTCATTGTTCCATAGACTTTGAATATCAAGCATGTAAAGATATACAAGATACCAACTCAACTAAGATGTATTCCCTGACCTCAAGAAATGTGTAGTCTCCTAGGCAGACACAGACACAGAAACACAGATTTAATAATGGTATAGGTTATAGTTGAAAGTCTATACTGTGACTGTTCAAAGACATTACATCAAGTAAGGCTCTGTAATAGGAAAATGCTTGCCCACGGAAGAGGAATAGTTATACTATCTGTTGTCCAAGACTTCCTCTCTATAGAAAATGATTGATTGGATATAATCCTTTGCATGATTATTTTATAGTTTATCCATCAGAGAGAAATCTTCTTCCCCTTACTGTCAATTTTTTCCACTGTATCTATCTATACATATACTCCCACCAAGTAAAGCAGACAGTTTTAAAGCCACAGTTATACATCACTTTTTGCTTAAATGACATAATTAAAAAATAAAAATCTTGAATGGCTCTCTATTGCCTGGAGAATAAAATCCAAATATCAATGTCGGCATACCATGGTAGACCCGAATTTCCTACCTTATGTTTTTCATCTCCTTTCTCCTTACTTTATGCTCTTGCTATGAAAACTATTTACTTTATTGAGTCAGTCTACACATATTTATTAAACATCTACTATGTGCCAAGCACTGTACTTGGTGATGGTAAATAGGAGAGAAGCCAATAGACCATACTTGTTCCCTCAGCCAGGAAGGTGATTCCTATTCTATTTGTTTGTTTAAAAGCTACATAGTCAAGGTATAGGGCAAGTTTCACTTTCTTCATTATTTTGCCTGGAAGCTGAAAGAAATCATTGTCTCTTACATATTATAATCTTCAATCCCAGGTACTTTCTTGTAGCACTTAATAACCCCCTAGTTATTTTCGCCTTCACTTGTCTACTAGTATGTAAATCTCCTGAGAGCCGGATTTGCATATGATTCCTCTTGGTTTCCTCCTGGCATTGTAAACATAGTAGCTGCATATGGAATAAATGAATAGAGCCAATTTCCTTCAGCATTTATGGAATTGCAATCCTAAAAGTACAATGATTTACACAGAACTCCTTACTAAGCTTTGGATCCTCTATGGACATAGCAGTGTGTTTTTATTTTGTCAAAAATAAATAACTTCGCTACTGTTCAAATATGCCATGCCATTTTGGTTTGTATTTGTATATTAAAATAAATGGATATGTTTTCTTGTTACTTGTTTTATAGCTTCTATTACAGAAAATTAAGTTTTTCTCTTTTGAATACCATATACACAAATTGTTAGCAGATCATTTCCTCTCAAGAGTTACACTGATTTTCATGGTCCTTCTCAGGATATTTTATGCTAAGCAGGCATCACATAGGAAATGTATCTTTGAACAGATTTGCTGCTCTGTTGGCTATCGGCTTAAAAAAGGTCCCAAGATATTCATTTCTGGATGGCTTTACACCATAAAGAAATTAAAATAGAGTGTCTTAGTTTCAAGTTGACCCAAGAGAGGAAGAAAACATGAACCCCAAGGAATTGTCATTTAGGCATTTATGACCAGATCAGTGTAAATTTTACTTTAGCACCTGCTGTTCTATTCATGTCAGCATCGTGGAAGTGGCAAGGCTGTGTTGCTCAGTGGATACCTTGGAAATGTGTACCTTACATCCACTAGGAAACCGTGTGAATGTCAGAGCCAGGTCAGCATCTCCTCCAGACCTCTTTGTCTTATCCCTTTATTTTCCTAGAGGTGAAACTGTTTCAGACTATTTTTGTGAATGTATAGCCTGGCTGCCCTCTCCCTTTCTGAAATTTTATATTTGACACTCCTGGTTACAAAGAATCACTTCTTTTCTTTTGTCAGGTAAGCTACAATTTTAAATACCAATTCCAAAGGCTTTCTAGCTTCTCCATAAGATCTGATTAATTTCACCCATTTTCCAGGTGTTCTTTCCTGAATGAGGCTGGCAAACATGGTATTCATGGGAACATTCTTGGGTTTTACGCCATTTGGGCTTGAATCCCATTAAATGGTAAATACTTTGAAAACATGGGACATCCATTCATTATCAACCGCCATTGTATTTTCTTTACATTCTCAGTGGCTAACTGCAGGCAAGTTTTAAAGTGTCCATTTGATCATTTTTAATCTCAAGAAGAATTTAATTAGTCTGGTTTACTTAGAAAAGGGAATGATTTTCCTCCGAAAACCTTACCAATGATGAAGTTCATCGATTTTGGCATCACCCTCCCTACAAAAAAATTAAGAGGCAGGCTTTAAAATGAAAAAAACTCCCCTTTTCCTTTTTCTTTTTAAATTTTATTTTATTACAAGAGACATTTTAGGAAGAGTGGCTTTAAATATCAACTTAGCCCTTCTTCCTGTATAAGGTAATACTGAAAGGAAAATGGATTGACCTGTCGGGCGGGGAAAAGTTTAAATTCAGTGAATAGAGTAGAGTTTTAAAAGAGTAACTCTAGTTCTAACATAGTTTTATTCCAAAAATTTGAGTATTTGAAAGACTAAGACTAGACACCTACATCCACAAAGGGGAGCTGCCAATTATCTGGTAAGTTGAGCAGTTAGTTACCTGCTGAATTTAACCAATTTGAAAAAAAGAGAAATTCTAGCCTCAAACTCCTACTTTCTCCTCAATAGTGGACTACTTTTATTCGAAATATCTGGCTAATTAATTCAGTTCTGCACCTCATTTTGCCTGTGTGGACAGAGGTTGAATGTCGCATTCAGATTCAATTCCCAGAGGTAGGGAAGCACTGGCAGGGCACTGTTTACATTAGAGTTTCTCAGAATGACATTATAGTTCAGTGAATGAATATAGAATTAGACTAACTTGCACATTCAAACAATTTTTGATTACTTATAAAAATAGAGGTAAAAGCCTGGCATGGATTACCCAAACCACAGACATTTGACAGAGAATCAAATTAGGCACCAACTCAACTGTTATGAAAATTTCCATTTAAAAGGAAAGTTGTGTTGAATATATTTGTGTGCCAGCTCTGACACTTCTGTAAATTATTTTAACATCTCAAAGCACAGATGAAAGTATTATAATTGCTGAGAAATAGAAATATCACTAGCAAACATAAGAGGATTCTTTTATTAACTTTAGTAGTAGAGAAATAGGTCCAAACATTTCAAAGTGTTGGTGAGACTGATGCAAGATCATAAATCAACATGTGAAAGCAATGACTACAAATTCCTCTCTTCTTGCTTCCTTTGCTCAACCCAGATGTACATTCAAATTACAGAATAGTAAAATAGTTAGAGGAATATTAACCAAGTCAAGAGGCAGAAAACTGAGCCAAGAAATAAACCAGATAATTCATTTCTGAATAAATAGAAATTCTTTAAGAAGTTTTTAAGGAAAAATCATGATACACAGGAGAAAAAAAAATATCCAAATCTTTAAATAGTCACATTATTTAACAGCAAGCTGGCCTATAATTTCCCTCATGAAATTTAATAAAGTACAGTAAGCCTTTCAAAACCTTTAATAATTCTATAAATGCAGGATTAAAATAATTTATAAAGCAGCGGGATTCCTTTTTAAGGCTAACCATTTATACCAAAATTAACCACAAAAAGATATTGGCGGTTATTTTGTAGTCAGTGGCCTTACTTTGTTTGGACTACAATGAACCATAAAGATCTTTTACGATATAGATGTTAAATGGTGAGTTGGCTTACCTGAGGCTACACCACTCTCTGCAACAACAACCCTAGCAAGAGTCAAAGGTCTGCCTCTGAAAATTGAAAATTAAAAATTGCTATAGATTTTTGATATGTAAATACCTATAGAACCATCTAGTAAAAGGAAAGGCATATACCTCTCAACAATAAAATTAATCTCACCTCAAACCAGCCACACTGTATTAGATGAATGCCTGCTAGATTACACGTTTAGCTGGGGGCTATGAATATCCTGTTATTCTCCAGCAAAAACCTGAACAGTGTATTCTAACACTCCACCCCATCCCCACATTAACCATAAAAAAATATCAAAGAGATTATACACAGTCTGTTGTTTGGCAAGACCTGGCAAATTCTCTCCACTTTCATGTATAAGCAAAGCAAACAACAAACTAGATAAGGGTTATACGTATTTTTTAATCTATACCATAAAAGGAAGGAAAAATTGGTCTAATGAGATGGAGGATATGAAACTTATAAAAATTATTTTATTTAAAAATTATTTTTAAAAGAATAGGAAAAATTAAGAATGAATCTATTTTAGAATGCATTACTTTGTGTTCTCTATAAAATACAAGAAAACATAAACTTTATCAAACAAGATAAGATGAAAGAGCGGTTTATGGAAAGATAAACTATAAAGCAAACCAGCTGCATTAGGAATGAAGATTGTGGCATCAATTCAGTTTTCCTTCACTTCTATCAGTCACATTAAAAAACAATAATAAAAAGATGAAAACCATAATCTCCATCCTTATGAAACCAGGACACAGTCACAACTCCAGGCCTCAGGTTATAAAATATGGCTTCTAATACATTGAATTTAGGATGAAATCAAATAAGGGCTCTAAGAGCATGCACAAAATGCTACAGTTCTCTTGCAGGATGCAGTGTTTCTTGAAGGTTCTCGATGCCAAATCAGTGAAAGACCCAACCAGCTATCTCACAGTTAGGACACTTAGATCTGATGATGCAGGCACTACACAAGGTGGTCGGAACGATGCTTTTTCACACCATGAATCATGAGGTGAAGCAAAGCTAAGGGGAAAGCTTTCATATGAGCCATCTTTATAGGAAGCAGGTAGAGAGACTATGAAGGTAAAGGAGCAATCAACTTGGAGCCAGCTAATGAAAATGAAAAAAATATATATGCTAAATCATGACATAAACTGCATTAAAAGTATAAGGTTTCACTATGAACCACATATACCCTCAACTCTGATGAAGAATAGAAATCTGTTCAATAAGAGGGGAGTGATGTGCAAAATATTTTTTTAAACTATATGGCTTATATACCAACCAATCAGCACTAAAGGAAATGAGATATATGTACTAGAAGAGAGGGGAACAAAATTATTTCTATATACCAATAGTGTCATTATTCACATGGAGACTCCAAGAGAATCAACTGAAAAACCAAGTAAAACATAATAACAATTCACCAAGGTGGTATGTCCAAAAATTAATAGCTTTCCCATACATGAATGAGTTAGAAAATATCTAACTCATTAGAAAATATCTGTTTTAAGAAGTTAACAAAAAAGCCAAAATAACTAGAGATAAATATAACAAGAGATATGTATGATTTATTTGGAAAAAGAATGATTTAAACTATTAAAGGACCTAAAAGAGGTGGGAAACCAGAAAGATAAAATCTGTTCTTAAATAAATGAACACCATATGGATGAAATTCTCCATAAATTAATCTAAAAATCAAATATAACTTCAATACAAATAACGTGATCATTGGAGGGAAAGTGGGTACTTGACAGCAGTCATGAAAATTCTGGAGGTAGAGGTGGAGAATCCAAGTAGCACATTCATACAAAATAATAAAACATATTTTAAAGCTACAGAAATTAAAACTGATACTTATTCAGAAATATATAGCATATCAACTGAAGAGAACAGAGGGTTTAGAAATAAGAATAAATATATTATTTGATGTTAGTTTATAATTGATATCACATTTTAAATCAGGATAGTGGGGGGAGAAAGATTATTTAATAAAATAATGTTGGAATGTCCAGTTTGTCATTATAAAAAACATAAAGCTAAATCTATATCTAAGTCTTTATCCTAAATTTCAAATGGAGTTCAGTTATATTAGTAAAAAATGGAACTGTAACAGTACTAGAACAACATATCTATTTAAAAAAAAATAATATTGGAGGAAAGCTGCTTTAAACAAGTCAAAAAACTTAAAAAACATAAAAAATCACTGCCTTTGTTTAATAAAAATATTCAATCAGTTTTTACAAATTAAT
Source organism: Rhinolophus sinicus (assembly GCF_057876585.1). NCBI lineage: Eukaryota > Metazoa > Chordata > Mammalia > Chiroptera > Rhinolophidae > Rhinolophus > Rhinolophus sinicus. The sequence continues at coordinate 134,024,363 of NC_142503.1, forward strand.
AGAAAAGACGTGAACATAGTGAACAGGAACAAAAAACAATGGATTAGAAATTTATGAAAATCTCTCAAACTCTCCCCTTTAGAGTTAAGGATATACATATTATAATTAGATAGTGTTTTCCAAATTAAAATTTGGACAAGAGAATAATTTCGATAATGTAGAATTCTGGCAAGTAATAGGGATAAAGGTTTGTTCAAAGACCATTGCAAAATTAAAAATTGTCATAAACTCATTGCAGGGAAATTGGTAATGACTTTATTAATTCAAAATACACATTAGCTTTTGATCTATCAATTCACTTGTAGATATCATTTTATAGTTATCACCTGTGGAAATGGAAAAACAAAAACTATGTAGAGGATGTTTATTGCAGCATTGTTTATAATAGCAAAAGGCTAGACCACAGCAAATTACACACTCTGAGGGAATGGCTAAAAAAAGTATAATAAATGACTATAAATTAGTAGTTAAAAAGAATGTAGCTGATTTATGTATGTCAAGGCTACATTAGGTTAATATAATAATCTTTACTACTATATGAAAAAATATTCATATAGTAGTATCATGTGTATTATTTTCATGTTTAAAACAGTTCAAAATTTTATGAAAATATTAATTTTTAACATGTGTAAATAAAAATAATTGGGTTACATAAAAATATGTCCAGTGAAATTAAGCTATTAATGTTCAGGTTAACATTCATATATGGGATAGCAAAGGGCAAAGAAATAGATCAAACATGACAAAGGACAGTAGCAGATATGCTCAATGTTACATTTTGTCTCTTCCTCAGGGCAGTGGCAGGGAAGGGACAGATACAAACAAAATATGTGGCTAGAAACTATAATTTATAGTTCATGAAACTTGAGATTCCACTGATTCTAAAGCATATTATTTTCAGGTGCTCTAGGAAAGAAAAAAATGCTTCCAATTACACTATGACATAATTCTTTCTAATCACTGATTGAAATCAGTTTAAAATAAGCATCTTACAATTGATGAGATACTCTATATGAAAAATAGCCAATATCTAGAAATATCTTGGCAGCATTTTTGAATTTCAATGGCAAATATAAAATTCTCTCATCATCCAGAAAAGAAACAAATTACAAAGAAACAAAAATTAGACCAATTTTAGCTTCCTTTACAATACTGAGTGCCAGAAGACACTGGATTAATCTTGGAAGTTTTGAGTAGGAGAGGATGAGATCCAAGATTCCATGGTCTGCCAAGGTATTTTTTTATGTACAAAGGCAACGAAAAAAACGTTCTCAAATGGAAGGCTCAGAAAATATATTACTATGTTCCAGAAAATCTTACTCAAAAATATCCTCCGGATAATCATACAGTAAATCAAAGGAGAAACACAAGTCAGAGTATAAAGGACAAAAATGATTATTAATGTCATTAAGTTAGGGTTAGATTTAAATACATTAAACAAAAATTAAATACACAATAGATAATATTGAAAGAGTTCATATATAATACCAGAAATAGTAATTTATTAATAATAATTTTAAAATAATCTGAGCCTTTTACTTCAGATTATATCAGCAACATAGAAAAGTATTGGGGAAGCAAAAAAAATATTCATTACTTTAGGTGAGGAAAATTGTTCAATATTACTTGTTTCACAATTTTTAACATTAATTTTCATACTTAAAATTATGAAGTAGGAAACAAGTTGACCCACAATGCATACATACACACACACACACACACACACACACAACTTTTAAAAAATGTTTACCCTAAAGGGATCATACTATACATACTAGAGAATTATCTATGTGGTACATTCAGAGTATACAAAAGTTGTTTCAGCTTATCAATATTCTTTGTCCTTCCTGATAACACACTTGCTTTTTCCAATGGACAACCAGTCCCATGTGGTTTTGGAGGGAAGTGGGGAGCTAGCCTTGCCTTCTTCCATGCCTCAAGAATGAACATAAAAGTCAAAAAAAGCAACAGCTTCCCCCCATGATATTTAAGACTGATGAAAGAGAGAAAGACTCTCTCCTCACCTGAGATCGTGAGCAATTAATACCTAAAGAAGCCTAGAGATATTGGTCATCCTATCCTCTTGGCTATTTATCAAGACCCTTTCTATATTATTTAGAGTGGGCTAAGCGCTATAATAAATAGTTCCAAAAATAAATAACAGCTGAAACAAAATAAAAGTTTATTTGCTGCTCACTTAAAGGTTGAAGATGATTCCAGTTTGGAGAGGTTGATGGGAGAAGTTTGATCCAAATAACAATTCAGGGACCCAGGTTGTCAGAGGTCCTGCCATCTTCAGCAACAGGCTTTCAGGGATAACTGGGCATAGAGGAGAAATGTTTAAAAGTTTTTGGGATGCAGGCCTAGAAGAGGCTCACCTCATTTCCACCCACTTTCCACTGATTAGAACTCAGTCACATGGCCACACTGAACTATAAGGAAGACTGAGAAACACAGTCCAGCTATGTACCTGGAAGGAGAGAAAATGGGTACTAGAGAGCAACAGTCTTCCATTTGACAGGTATGGCGTCCAGCTAAAGTCTTGGACTCCTGGGTGATGCACACGCTTTTCTATCAGGTCCAGATGTGGTCCCTCAAAGTCAGGTAACCCCAAACTCCAACCCAATATTTAATGGTAAAGGAAGAATTAGATAACAGTGATGTAAGAATCTAGCTGGAATTGTCTGCATACTTTGTGGATGAATCTTGGCTTTGCGTTAACTTCTCCAAATTCATTAAATGTCCTGTGTCTCCTTAATTAAAATATATTCTCTCACTCCCACTCCTGAGAGGTTATCCTTGAGTTTTAAATCATCTCCCCAATGCAATTCAGAGGCGTGAAGCCAAGAACTCACTATTTCAAGAATTTTTAAATAAGCAATATTAAATACTTATGTATTTGGGCCCATATACTAAAGACTTACGGTAGGAACCTCCTGGGGGCTCTTAATACCACTCTCCCTGCATTTTCCTTTTCACTCAGTGATCTTTGAATCATTTGTTTTAGTTCTTCACCACCAGTACTACTGAGATTCTTTCTGGAGGAGAAGGATGAACTCTGAAATTACAAATATTTTACCTTAATGCTTCATTTCCTCTTTGTCAAGAGAAATCAATATGGGGAAATCCTAAAGTTTTTCCTTCTTCAACTATGATCTTTTACTAATAGGTAATGGTTTTGTAGGGGAAAATAAGTTTCCCTCTACCCTTTCGAGCTCTGGCTAAAATCTCTGTAATAAAAGACATATTAACAAGAGAAAAACAAACAGAAGTTTATCAATATGTATACCTCATGTAGATATGGGAGATATCCAGGAAAACTAACCAAAATTCTCTGAAATGGCCCAAACCACCATCTTAAACACCATCTTCAGCTAAAGACAAAAGAAAGATATTGGGGTGGAAGCAGGCAATTCACAGGTGAGAACAGAAAATGTTTGAGATGAGATGCCATGAAGCTAACTAAAAATATGCTTTCAAAGACAATTTAATAGCATGAAAAAAGATATACTACTATCGCTATTATGTGATCCCAATTATTAAACCATATAAAACATGGAAGGAAATAAAACTAATATTAAACATGGCTATCTCTTAGTTTTAGCATTATTGATTTTTTTTTGTATTTTACTATTTCAAATATTTTTCAAACTTCCTATACTTTATCCCAAAACTACTTAAAAATATAAAAATAAATGAACAACAGCTACTTTTTTTCAGTTCCTAATGGTCTAAAAAAGTTATCAATACTTATTCGATGCACTCTGCATAAGTCTAGAGAAGTAAATAAGATAATCAGTTCATCTGTGGATAAGCTGTGTTATTTCTAGTGCCCAAAGGACTTTCATGAGTTCAGTTTACACTTGTGTTATGGGGAAAGGAGAGGGAAAGAAAACGCAGCAGGAGAACAGTGTGAAGCATGTTCAAATCCATTGCTCACAGCAGGGAAAAACAATTGCTTCCTCTCCTATTTCCAATGACCTAGCGTGTGTGCAGATCACAGTGTCAGAAAAAGTACCCAAAATTGCCTTCAACATGGCTTCCCTCTGTTATTTTTATGTTAGTAAATGTCTAGTCTGAAGGACCCTCTGAGAAACCTCAAGGCCTTGTACTGCCCTGGTTCTCTTGGGCTAAAAAGTCTTCAAATAGACATCTGCTTATTTTATGAGACAGACAGTTTCATAATAGGAGTCAAGGACCCCTACGACTACCCTAATCCCTAAAAATGACTGCATCATTAATTTCTAAGGACATTACTAAACTCTTTAAAATAATTCTCTGTGGCTTCAGACCCCTGTAGACTGGGAGAACTCTTTTGTAAATACTATCTCTTCTTTGAAAAGAAAAACAATTTGCATATTATTCTTCCCAGATTGCTGTTTACTGCTTCTATCCACCTCAATCATGAAAGCTTTCAGTGTAGGTGCTGAGAACAAAGATGAAAATAGGTGAATTTAAATGTTTGTTTATAAAGATGTTTGAAGGGGTTAGTTTTTATCTGGCCATACAAATAGGATTAAAGGATTAACTTGAATAATAAAGGCATGTTATAAAGGCATGTTACATGTGTTGTCTCTAATTAATAGGTTCAGATATGAATGAATATAAGTTATGTCAATGAATAGCCTATGATTACATTATTTTTAAATAATGGAAAGGAAACTCATGAGTCAATAGTAGAGAGATGACATTAGAATAAAGCAAATTCATTCAGCAAATATAATGCTTTGCAAGACACATTTCCTATACATATGTATCATTAATAACATCTATTATGCAGTCTTAGCCCTAGAAAGCCTGTGTGTTTGTTGAGAGAAATACTTTAAAACAAAAGCTTAATTACATAGCACTCAAGTTTCTCTGGCAACATCAAAAGGGAGAAAGTAATTTGTTCTTTAACGAATATTTTGAAAGGGAAAAATAAATTTTCAAGTCCAGAACTCTATAAGTTAGAGACAAGGAGAATGTAGGAGAAAGAAAATGTTAGATTCTAACTTATTTTTCAGTATATGACAACAAAAGCTATAAGGGGTTAAAACTGACATGTGTGTAGATAGATAGATAGATAGATAGATAGATAGATAGATAGATAGATAGATAGATAGATAGATATAGATATATAGATATATATAGTATAGATATAGATATAGATATATACACATATATAACCATACATATATAACCATATATATATATATATATATATATATATATATATATATATACACACACACAATGACTACAAAATCATGTGGATTTTAATCCCAGAGTTTTGCCCCTGAGAATTACACAGACACATTATAAATGAAAATACTTATTTTCAAAGAAAAGAGTCTCCTTCAGTTCTAGTTAGCCAGATTTCCCCTAAACACTAAAACTACCACATTTTGAAGAAAATTGCTGAAGAAACTTAGTAACCCATCCCAAAGGAGCCAGTAGGTGACAACAGCTTCTGCAAATGGTTTTAACTTGACTCATGATTCTGACAAAAAGAAATCCATAAATTAGTATTATAAAACGATTATCAATTTGTGCATACTGACAGTAGGAGATACAAACCTGGAGTTGTCCAACTTAACTTGGAGTTCTTGGGAGTGGACAGGTAGGTTTTATTCTCTGGTACAATGCATTTCATAAGATAGAAAGACATCAGATACCATTAAATGCCCCCATGTACTACTAAAAATAAGTGGAAAGATGTTGACAGCTCATATGATAGCCAAGCTCTAGTCTGCAGTCCCCGGACTCACCAGTGGTCCACTAACTGCTATTATTTATCTATTTGGTGCAAAAATAATTGCAGTTTTTGCAATTATTTTTAACCTTTTAAACCTCAATTACTTTTGCACCAACCTAATAAAGAAAATCAACAAAATTTTTGAAAGAAGGAACATTTATCTTAAGGACTATTTCCTAAAGCTTTTCAGAACTGTGTTCAAGCCCAGCCTTAGGCAAATCAGAGAAGAAAATCAAAATCAGTTTTTGATTCCCTTTTCTCTCCTGCCTGTAGCTACTCTTTTAGGTCTTGTTCCTTGTCCCATTGAGAAACCCCCATTTCAAGTCACAACACTCTCATGCCACACCTAACGCATCAGTACCTCTTTTCTTCCTCCTTACCTCTTCACGTTTAATAATTTAATCTGCACAATGCTATTAATAAGCAATAACATTCTATATTAGTGAAGAGTGTTCTCTTTTTACACTTGTATATTGAAAGCACAGTATCATAACTCAAAAAAAAATGAATCCTTTCTTTGTTGTTTTGTCCTTCCTTCTTTTGTTCTTTCCTTTTTGTTTTAAACTAGGGATGAGGCTAAAATAATCTGCTAACTTCTGTCCCATACCAAACCGTATCTATTATCAACACATCATATATGCAAGACAACCAATTTTTTTTTCTCCTTAAGCTTAATGTAGAAAAATCCTCAGCTATTAACAGTGTCTTTGGTTACTTTGATGAAATCACACTAATGAGACTATTCTACAAACCAATTACCAATACCTACCCCCAAATCTCCAGGATGCTGAAATCATCAGCAACTTTCTTACTGTGCTTCAAATGTCACAATACCTAAAATAAAATGGGAATAATGGTCCTATTTTCTACCTTTCTTTAAATATTTTGCCTAATTTTCCACTTCTTTAGCATATGCTGATTTACGTATTTTCCCTAAAGTGATGACACCTCTGCCCTCCCAGGACTTGGCTCTTGAAGTCATCAATTAAAAGGAAATAGTAGGTAAGATGGAATCTGATGGTCACAGTTGTGGTTCTGGAATCCTAGTACTGTTTTCATACATGACACTACACTTGAAGACCCCAAATATACCTCAGTTATTGCAATGGAAATCAAAAGGAAAACTAGATCATCATTTAATGCTATGGCATTCAATTTTGAATTTCACATCTTGGGCTCTCATGGTTGTTTTATTTAAAGCCCTTCTTTTTGCCAACACTTTTTCTTGAACTCTGAGAGATGCATCCATCATGATATGAGATTGGATCTGTAGCTTGAGGTACTGGAATAATAATCAGAGGTGTATATATAAACTGAAAACCTCTGCATTTCTCCGAACCATCCCCTGTTGTAGAAATGCTAAAATAATGCTAATGCAAGAAAAGATATTCCAGTGTCATTTTAGATTTCAAGCACTGCACGTTTGTACCCATGATTATGTCAAAATATACACATAGGCATCATTTGAGAGAGAATTTATTATAAAAGAAAATATAAAAAGCCAAAGCTAGCCTGACCTTGCTTTATTTATTTTTTTTAAATCAGTGCTTGAACTGGAGTTGAATAAATTTGTCCAGCTTAACATGAAATTGCATTGGTGTGAGAATAAAAAATAAAACTGGTAAGCCTATTCATGTGGAGTGAAAAGAAGAGAACATAAAAGAAATATAAAACATCTCCCTTCTAGCATTAAAACATGCCTTTTAAAAAATCAAATACACTTTTTAATAAGATTATGCTTTATGTAAAAAATAAAGAATTGAAAACATCCAAAGCCAGGAGATTCATATTTAATTCTGGGGATATCTACCTGGGGGGGGGAAAAAGGGAAATGTGTAAGAACTGATATTTTGGGGTTTTTTTCTTTTTAGGTCTGGGGGTCAGATACATCCAGACAGGACTCCAAGAGACAAGAATTAATGAATGTTTATCCTTTCAGGTTTTCATAGCCTTGTGAATTTTACTCAATTCTCTTCTACCTAGCCTTGTGTGCCTAGGGAAAAATAAAATAAACTTTTGAGAGATTCATAAAATCATTTATTTTAAACCAAGTAGAATTTAATTGATTCCAATTTTGCTTTCTGGACCCAAAGATCAATTGAACTAAGGTAGCATTTCTGTTTAGTTTGTTGTTTGCTTTTGAAATGCAGCATTCAATGAATTCAGTGTTTTTTCCATCAAAACTGAAATAGGCGTACATTGATTCTCTGTTGCTATTTTTGTTACTTTTAAGGACTGTTTGTTTACCATCATTAATAGATGCTCTTTGGACCAGAATGCTAGAAGTACGGCATAAAGCTATAAGGGTATGGAAACTCAGAAATGGCTAAGAAATTCGTTATATAAACTCACTAATTTCAGGAAAAGATTTCTAGTTATTCATCTACAGCCTTTCCTTACAGTGTACTTGGTAGTCGTTATGGTAAACATGAGATACTTACAATCCCCAAGACCTCATTTATTTCTAAATAGTCCTCTAAGACATATGTCTAAGATGTAAAGCCTCAAATTCTGTAAGCTAGAAGTTTGTTAAGCAAAATTGAGTTGAAACTAGAGGGGAAATCCTTAGTCTAATTTTCCTCCATGTCAGGTTCTCTTTAAGCTCAGCTGCGCTTATTCTTTTCTTTCTTTCTTTCTTTTTTTTTTTTTTTTTTTTTTGAAGAAAGAAAAATAAAGTCAACAGGTAAAAAGATCAGACTGTACTTTTCAAGTTTCAACCTAGGGGGAATTCTTACCCTTAAGATATAAATTCCATAAAATAAGAGTTTATAAGGGAAACAGTGACAGAACCTTAATTATGGCATTGCAAAGGGCAACGCTGCAATAAAATAAAACTACTCCTGAGATGAATGCTTAATCTTTGAGTGAGATGTGGCCCACTAACTCAAAAAAAAAAAAGAGTGGTGCAATGATTCCACTCCTCATCTGCAGGGACTATCGTATGCCCTTTGTAAAATTAACTCATTGTCACCTTCAAATCCTTCCTTTCTGACTGAGCCTCACTTCACTCTGGACCAAATTGAAAAGGTCATAAAGAACCAAGCAACAGCAGGTTGCTTTTTGGCAAAAGCTGTTTTCCAACATGTGTTTCAAAGACCCAGAGAAGCTGGAAAGGACCAAGAGGGGCCACCTGGTCCAATCTGCCTCTGCAGATAAAGCCTAAATTATCGAAGACAAGGAAGGAAGGTAGACCAAAGTTCACTTCTTCAGTGATGGAGGGAGAATTCATATCCTCCCTTAACAACTCTGCCCTGGCTTTAAAGTCAAGCAACCTCTTACGAGCAACCAATTCTTATTTGACTCCCTTAGCCTCACACCATTGTCTATAAACATGAAGTGCCCTCTATAAACATGCTTCAAACACTTGGTGGAATTCATGAAGCCAATCCTTAGCATGCTCTATTTGTCAAATAATTTCAAGTCTCGTAGTATTTATTAGTACAGTGAAGGGTCCATTTCCTAGTCTTTTGATTTTGGTTTTAGTTGTTTTTGGTTTTGTTTTTTTCCCTCCGGAATCTTCTTTTTATTTCCACATTTCTCTTACAATGTACATTCATCATTATAATTCAAATATCTAACACAGTAGGCATCTAGTAATTGTTTTTGAGTGAGAGAATAAATATCAGGGACTACCAAGTAGATACTCAAGTGTACATTAAACAGCAAAACTATTAAACAACAACAAAAAGTCTTCCTGCATGCCAAATAGCCATTTCCTCACCTCCAGTTTCCTTTAAATCTTATCTAAAATACAATTCATTCACTGTTTTTCTTGGTTTAAATATTACACTGGCACATGCAAATTATGTGTCTGGCTGTAGTGTTATGACACAAAGCAATTACATTTCCTGCCCATCAGAACAATATTTTCAGAAAGCATATACATTAGCAATGGTCGTGGTTCCACTCATAGGAGAGCAAAGCTGAGCAAATGCAAAGCAATGCATTCATCGATAGATGTGGTGTGCATCCCATTCTCCCTTAAATCTAGGTCCTGAGACTAAATATTTGCAGCAGTCCGCCAGGACTCCAAAGTCATGGCTGCGATAGTTCTAGCTGTTCAGTCAGGCACCCATTAATACTAAAGACTCCTTTAAAAAACTCCTGCAAGACAAGACATAACCCACTGTTTCAGATTCATACTGGAAAAGAAATAGAGAAAATGGGAAACAGAGAGGCATCCAGGAACACCATGCTGAACTAACATTTGCTCCTGAAGGTTCTTTCCCTATTTCTTTCCCCCAAATAAAAAGAGATTCCTGGATTTCTGTTGTCTTGAAAAGAAAAAGCCTCTATCTGAGCCCACAGTGAGCTTTCTAACCAAGCACCAGAACTGACCAACCCTCTCAGGATTCCTCCAGAAAAAACATCCTCCAGTGTTCTCAACAGAGGCAGTTGTGCTTTCCTCTAGTCTTTGGGGGAAACAAGGAGATAAGATCATCTATAATATGTCAACTATCGGTGCAATTTATAAGTGAAATGTACAGCATCCCTTTCTTATCTGAATCTGAGACACTGAATATGTCTCAGGAAGGACAAACACCAAGAGGGTAACACGTCAGTTGATTATATGATTATTCATATCAACGTGGCATTTTGCCTGATTTTACAGTTAGAAGCATTAGTTTTTATGTTTGTGTGTCTCATATCGGATTTTACTTAGATATGCTTTTTTGTGATACCTTTTAAATGTCCATATGCATTCTCTTTTGGAATCAGTGAAAAAGTAGTTTAGTTTCAAATCCTAGCCAAGCACTGATGGAAGAAAGGAAAGGCAGGAGGGAGAGAGGACGGGATCTTATATAAATTTTTAATTTTTTTCTTAAAGATCTTACAAATAGTCTTCTACTTGGTTCTTTTGTATGATAAGATGTTTCTGACTGGAGCAAATTAAAGGATGTTTAAAATGTTTAAAAGCAGCTAGATGTCCGGGGGAAAAAAATGAGTTTCTATAATTACTATAAGCTAGAGTCAGGATAAAATATGCCCAGCTGCTACTAAGGTGATCAACTTTCCAAATTAGATACAGAGACAGAGATAGATATATAAACACATATATACACATGCATATCCATCTGTGTTTATGTATGAAACATTTATAGCAGGTGTATATCAAACAACGCTTGCACCCAAAATACTAGATTCATCTCTGGTCATGAAAATTGCAAAATCTGTGAATTTTTTATGTACATTGTACATTAAATTTAAGATTGCATGCAATAAACTTATTGTGATATAATACAGTATTCTGAGATAAAACATGAAATCTTTCCATCTTGATCTAAAGCCCATCAGCATTATGGCTGTAGGTAAGAATAGAGGCTTTGCAACAGAGAACCTCAATAATCGTTTTATTTTACTTTTTTTGTCATGAATGTTAAATGATCATTTGGGGACAATAGCTACATTCACAAATACTACTACTTTATGAGAGCAATTATGTAGTTTAATGGAAAGCATACACAGTACTAAAAATAAAAAAAAAAAAACTAACATTAAATAAAAAGGAAGAGTTTTCTGCAGTACCTGATTACAGCAATCCTCAGGCTCACACATGAAACCTGAGTGGGCCGTTGATAACATCAGGTTCAGAAACTTGAACCTGGATGACATTTTGTAGATCAGCCGCCTGCCATTCATGCTTCTCAACACCCTTGTTCAAACTTGCTTGAAAGAATCTCATATACTTTAAACCTCAAAACCTTGAAAAATGATCAGTGTGCCACAGGCATTAAACCTGTAAACTTTTTTTAACCTCTCCATTAAATACCAGGAATCTTAGTCTGATTCTGGCAGTGACCTGGGTAACGATTTTGATGACCATTTGACGCACACACATTTTTTGTCTTCCCTCGCTGGTGCTTGCTCACTGTTGGTAAATGACAAATGCATGGCGGGCGGGAGGGGGCATTTGGAAAACAACTGGTCAGCTTGAAAAGTTGCAACAATAAAACAGAACCCTTTACATTGCAGAGCCAAACAACGAACTTGGGCAAGTGTGATTGAATAAATCCTGAGCTTCAGTGCAAACGGCTGTTTTTATTGTCTATGCCGGGATCTGCTGAAGGTTCTTCAGTTCCTCTGTGTGTGTGTGTGTGTGTGTGTGTGTGTGTGTGTGTGTGTGTGTGTGTGTGTAGGGCTTGTTTTGTATGAGATTTGGCATATTGCATGTGGCAGGCTGTTGAAAAATGAATAAAGACAGGAGAAAAAAGGCAATGTACATCCCATTGGTAATGAAGCTAAGCCAGGCTGCCGACGGCCCATGCGCCGGTTCTCCAGATTGCCCACGGGCTCCCAAGATCATTTCTTTGCCCCCAGATTTTCATGTTGAATTATCACTCACAACTTCTAAATGAACATGCCTCTTATTTTATTTAAGACACATTGGGCGCTTGTGCTTGACTTCCTGCTAGGCAATACAATATTTAGTATACACTGCGTACACGGATGGGAGGAAATGAAGAATGGCCACAGAAGCATAATTTCAATTTTTTTTTTCTATGTTTGCAAAGAGATATCTTTGCCCTAAGCTTTCAAGAGGCACACATCAAGTGAAAAGCATTTATTCTGTGCTGATTTTGCCTGAGAAACTCTGACCACAGAGGTCTACGAGGATTCATCAGGAGCTTTAGGCTACGGCCTCATGGCTTTGGCCTGAGGCAAAGCTGGGGGCGGAGAACTTTTCATGTGGGGGCTAACGAAGAAAGCAGGAACTCATCATGCCTGGATTCTCCCAGTTGCTCTAACTGGTACCCAGAAGCCTCTCCCCCTAAGACATGGCTTGTCTTTTCCTGTGCTCCTCTTAAAATAAAAATGAGAAGCACCATACGTTATTGGTGACCTACTTAGGAGAAATTCAGATGTGTTTACAATGGCCAAAAGAAATACAAGTTGAGAAGAACAAAAATGCTTTCTCTCAATACGGTAGCCAAAAGGAATATAGGTTGAGATGAACAAAAATATGTTTTTGTGTTTTTTGTTTTTTTAATATGTGAATGTCACCCTTGGCCCAAATGACTACCTCTCCTTTTATGTGGTCACTCTTTTTTTTTTTTTTTTAATTTTAAATGTTTGGTCAGGAGGCAGTACTTTAGATAATACAGTGATGGTTTTGTAAATAAAAGATTTACATACCTAGATAATAAAGTACCATCTATTTTTCTTTCTTTAGTTCCATCAAGAACTGCAAAAAGAATCTGCTAGGTTGCTTATTTGTTAAGTGCTTTGTAACTCATCTCTGACCCAAAGGATCCTCTTGTCAGAATCCAGGCCTATCAATAATTCATGGTGTTTTTAACTTTTAATCTCCAGCTACATCATTTTTGTGGGCTCCAATTATGATTTGAACCACCTGCAAAATAGAGGGAAAGGGCACCTTCCGAAGTTCCAGAAAATGCTGTGAGTTATGAAATTGGTGATAGTACCTTCCTCTGTTTCTTGGACTGTTTTTGTCTTTGTATATTTCTGCCCCTGCCCTCTGACTTCCCTTGCCCCATTCTCTAAGAGAACAGAGGCTTTAATAAAAATGGTGTGAGAGTATGCAAGCATTTAACAAAATAACTTCTCAAATATAATCTTTTTTAGTAAAATGATATGCCCCATGTCAAAGCCCACTTTTTTAGAAGGAAAAGCAAATACTCAGAAAGCAATAGCTGAGAAATGGTCTATTGCCACTGCAAATAGACCAACTAAGATGGTGTGAAGAGTAGGCTAGGAAACCAACTCTCAGCAAACCTGAATCTGAATGTTAAAACACATGTGGTATCCCATAAAACTTTATTATTAAAAATGTTTTTTCTTCAGGTGTTCAGTGAAATTATACCAAGCGCTACTAGATTCGTTATAAATTAAATGTAAACTTTAAAGTCTAGTCTTCAAAACAATTACCTTTAACAGGCAGGGAGAAAGAAATACAAAACAAAAAAAAGTGGATATGTGTACAATAGCGGCATATTATGCCACTATACTTGAAGAGTTGCTCTGCCTCAAATGCTCCTAATTTGGAAGAATTAATATGATCATTCTTAGGAGTTTAAGTCTATAACCCTAGCTCTAAATACAAAAGACAGGTTTGGCTCAGTTTCAGAGTCTGCCTACTACTCAGTTCAAATACAATTAGGCCACTTTACTATTACCAATTCCATAGGTTAAAAATAGTACACTGGACAAGTCAACCATAGAATCGGAGAGTCATTTGCATGTTTCAGCAAAATGATTATTAAAAATTCTTATGGAAGGTTGCTATTCCCATAATCCCAACTTTGATACATATCATTATGAAGTGGGATAGGAAGTGGGGTTAGAAAGGAAGGGAAGAATGCATTTAGAACCTTCCAAATATCCTCTGTAATTTTTCCCAAAATATAATTATAAAAATTTCCAAACATACAGAAAAGAGAAATAGTTGTATAGTGATCACTCATACACCCATCACTAATAATCTACAGTTAATATTTTCCTATTTTGATGTATTACATCTTTCATTAATCTATCCCTCTATTATCTACCAATTAATTTGCTTTGATGTGACTCAAAATTAGTTGCAGACATAGTGTATGCCACCCTTAAACATTTCATCATGCATGTCATTATCTAGGGTTTAATACATGTCTAAGCTTTTTTTTTTTTTTAGATAACATTTATAAATCATGAAGTGCATACATCTTCATTGTGCCATTCCATAAGTTTTGAAAATTCATATATTCGGATAACCCAAACCCCTATCGAGACATAGAAAATTAACCTAACTCCAGAAAGTTTTGTCATGTCCCTTCCAGTTTATCTCCACTAATGCTAATACCTCCAGAGGCATCTGCTATGCTGTTTATTTTCAGCATATATATGTTTTGTCTATTCTAAAAGTTTGTATAAATGAATTACACAATATGTACTCTTTGTATAAAGCTTCCTTTACACACACATCATAATGTTTTAAAGGAGGATTTGTCCATTTTGTTGCTTGCATCAGTTGTTCATTCATTCTAATGCTGAATAGAATTCCCTTTGTATAATTATATCACAGTTTGGTTTTTCCATCCTCTTGTTGATGAATATTGGACTGTTTCCAATTTTTTTTCTATTATGAATAAAGCTATAATAAACATTGCTGTACTAGACTTCTGTTGATGCATGTATCCATTTATCTAGGGTGACTATCTAGGAGAATTTCTGGGTTATAGAGTAGGCACATGTTTAGTTTTATATTAAGTTACTAGAGATTTTTCTAAAGTGGTTGTACCATTTTAAACTCCCACCAAGTGTATGAGAGCCCTAGTTAGTTATTCCTTTTTATTTTCAACCATTTTGGTTTGGATATAATGGGAATCTCATTGCAATTTCATTTGCACTTTCCTGATGCCTAATGATAGTGAGCATTTTTTCATGCTCATACTGGTCTTTCATATATCTTTCTTTATTTTTTCTTTTTCTTTCTCTTTTTTCTGTTTGTTTTGGACTTTTGTTTGTTTTCATATATCTTTCTTTGGGGAAGATCTACTCAAATCTTTTGCCTGTTTTTAACTGGGTTGATTACACTTGTATTATTGAGTTGTATGACTTCTGTATATATTGCAGATAGAAATTTTTCAGCAGTCGTATGTTTTTCAAATATTTTCTCCCAGTCTTTGGTTTGCCTATTTGATTTCTTAATGATGAGTTTTGATGAGCAGAAGTTTTTAATTTTGATGAAGTCTAACTTTTTTTAAATGAGCATTGTTTTTTGTGCTTAAAGAGATATACCTGTCAGCAAGACACAAAGATTTTCATTTAATGTCCTTCAGAAGTTTATTATCAGTTATGTTTAAGGCTATGATCCACCTCAAATATTTTATTATGAGTGGTAAGAGATAAGAATAGAGATTGGCCTCTCCCTGTGTCTCTCTGTCCCACTCTCTTGATAGATGATAGATAGATGATAGATAGACAGATAGACAGAGAGACAGACAGACGTAGATTAATTAGGAACAACTATATATAGTCATTCCAGGGTCATTTGTTGAAAAGTACTATTATATTCCCACATATTGTCTTAGCCTCATTGTTAAAAATCAAGTGATCAATCTATGTGAGTTTTTCCCTTGACTTTCTAATTTGTTTCCTTGATCTATATGTATACCTTTTATTAACACCACATTGTCTTGATTAAAGTAACTTTTTAATATAATTTTTAATTAAATTTATTAGGGTGACAATGACTTATAAAATTATATAGGTTTCAAGTGTACATTTCTATAATACATCATCTATATATCACATTGTGTGTAAATCACCCAGTGTTAGTTCTCCTTCCATCACCATATATTTGATCCCCTTTTTCCTCTTCTACGACCCCCTTCCCCTTTATACCCCCAGTAACCACTAAACTGTTGTTTGTGTCTATGAGTTTTTGTTTCTTTGTTTGTCTTGTTCCTTTGTTGCTTTCAGTTTTATATTCCACATATGAGTGAAGTCACATGGTTCTTGACTTTTTCTGTCTGACTTATTTTGCTCAGCATGATAATCTCTAGATCTATCCATGTTGTCTCAAATGGCAGTATTTCATCTTTTCTTATGATAAGGGGTTAGTATCCAAAATGTATAACGAACTGGCACAACTCAACAAGAAAAAAAAACAAACAAACAAAAAAACAAATCCAATTAAAAAATGGAAAGACGACCTGAACAGACACTTCTCCCAAGAAGACATACAAAAGGCCAACAGATATATGAAAAAATGCTCAACTTTACTAGCTATTAGGGAAATGCAAATCAAAACCACAAGAAGTATCATATCACACCTGTTAGAATGGCTATCATAAAAAAAGACAAATAATAACAAGTGTTGGAGAGGCTGTGGAGAAAAAGGAACCCTCATACACTCTTGGTGGAAATGTAAATTGGTACAGCTGCTATGGAAATCAGTATGGAGGTTTCTCAAAAAATTAACAATAGAATTACCATATGATCCAGCAATCCTTCTCCTGGGTAGCCACACAAAAAAAGATCTGAAAACATTTATCCATAAAGATTATTATAATTTTAGATAGCCTTTAAATAAAATGGGGTAAATCTTTCGAGGTTTTTTTTTTTTAATTGTTTTACTTTTCATAAACCCTTTAAATTGAATGACCATATATTTTACAAGAGATAGAGATTGCAGAGTTTACTTTCTCAGCTACTTTTCCTTCTGTGCTATAGTTTGACAGTGATACTTTTCTCCTTTCAAAGCCATAGTTCCTTTTGGTCAGTCCTTTCTTATAGCTACAACTACATTCATTCTGGATTAGGGACACTCCTACAACTCTTGCCCCTTCAAGCCAAGGAATGGTAACAATTCTTTGCTGTTATTTAAGTTGGATATATTATCTTCCCTTGTTTATTATCCTTAATTCTACACATGCCTTTTAAAATTATCCTGTTAATAAATGTTCAATATAGTTCTTTTTCAACCACTGTATTTAACTATACCAAATCTTTACCAGGCTAGCTCCTTTTTATCTTTTCAGCCACAACTTAAATATCACTTCCTTAAGAGGTGACTACTCTACTGAAGTACATTCAGCTCCTCTCACACTTTACCACATTCTCACGCTTCTCACCATTTTGTTTAATTTCCTCATAACACTTCAGCATTTCTTGTTATTTATCCATTTACTTTTTTGTCAGTTTAATAATCTAGATAGTCAATTCCATGAGGGAATGGATGATATTCATCACTGTGCAACCAGTGAATAGCAGTATGCATTGCAGATATAAGGCAATCAATAAATATTTACTGACTTGCCAGTACCTTATAAGAGCAGTTGGGAAGATTTTGTGCTGGTAGATTCCACTGAATTGCTATAGTATTAATTCAAGTCATCACTATCAAGTGTAGAAAGTGAAAAAAATACACAGCAATTATCTTACTTCAAGGGACAACAGATTAGTTGGGAAGTTAAAATGCATTAAGACGCATACAAAATCCTTTCAAGAATTTTCAGATAAAAAAAGTGCAACTTTGTAAAGTGAATTCAAAAAGTGTGATACTACTGAAAACTCTGCAAATAAATACGTTAAAAATAAAGTTAGGTTTAAAAAACTTATATACTCTAGCAAATGATTTTTTCCTACTTTGCAATTTATTTTTCTATATTTAGAAAGAATAATTCTTCCCTACATGATTTTGAGTGTTTAGAAAAATGCTTAGAATTCCTTAGGGAATTTAGAAGGACATTAGGATGCCTTTTGAAGCTGCCATTATACCCTCAAAAAGAAATTGAGACTGTACTTCTAATCTCAGGCCTTTGAAGAAAAGCTGCCCTCCCTAAGTCCTCCCCCTGGACTTTAATCATCTCCTAGTAGGTCTTTTTATCTCTAGTTTTTCTTTTTCAAATTTTATTAATTATGCATTCCATTGCTTAACTAATCTTCTTAAAATACAATATTCTTCATGCTTTCCTACGAAAGAATCTGAAATTGTTTTTTACTGTCTCTCAGATCAAACCTGATATCCCTAAGTATTCAGCAGATATTTAAAGTCTTCAACCAACTAGTAAAACCAGCTTCTTCACTACCCCATCATATCTAAGGTCAAACAAGCCAGTCATCCACTATACACTATATACACTGTACACATTCTGCCATTATTTTGTTCACATGGCATTTCATCATACCCTGTCCTACCCCTCCCTACAAAGTGACCTTTCCTTTTCTGGTAAATGAATTCTTGAAATTTCTTCCAGATCATAGCTCTCATAATTTATGAAGTCTTTTTTTTTAATTACTGTAATTCACAATCTTTTAATTGGTTCAATTTCCTGTAATAATTATCGATAAATATGTATTGAGTGTCTATCATATGAAGGATATCTAAGCTGGGCCCTCCATATACAAATTCAGTGCCCAAACTCTTGGAGTTTTATGTTCATCTATCATGATAAATGATAATACAGAGCGACAAAAGGTAACCTTATAGGTTACTACAAAACCATGCAATTACTTAAAATCTGTCTTAGAATTGTTCTGAAGAATTTTCATATTATCTTTCTTCCCAAATAGATGAACTCTCAAAAAGTTTGAAATCTCATCATTTTTTATTTGAAATTAAAAAAAAAATTGAATTAAATCATAGCTGATACTTACTAAGGGCTTACTATGTGGCAGATGCTATTCTAAATACTCTACATATATTAACTCATTTAATCTTCAGAATAACCTTATCAGGAAGGATAGATAGCATGTGTTAGATAAGAAAACTAAGACCTAGTAAGGTTAAGCAACTTGCTCTGGATCAAACAGCTGATTGCACTCAGTGGCAAAGTTGCAATTTGGACCTAGGCTTTCTATCTCCAGAAACTCTACTCTTTATATGGTACTTTACTTCCATGTAGATTCCATGGCTTATGCCACATATGCCATCGGACCCTATTGCTAAAACAAAGAAGGCTCTACTCTGAAAGCAGGAGCTCAGCCTGGGATGACAGGAAGGCTACTGAAACCTAAGAGAGAAACAGAGCTGAACTTGAAGCTCAGAAGTATTCCAATCCCAGTGACGCATTCTATGCTTGGCAATCACATGGCTGCTACTGTCATTGCCCATTCATTGTAACTCTGCAGGGAGTTCTGATGTGCATCAAGACCATTTTCATAGAACCTTCTCTTCAAGGAGAAGCCAAGCAGGAAAACCTATCATGGAAAATCCATTCCATTGGCTATGCTAATCAATATAGACCATTTTCCTCTTCTTCCTTGGTAAAGAAACTCCAATTTTATTTGGGAAGGCAATGTGACCATTTAAAAAAAAAAATGTTTCCCAGGTTTCTTAGGAAAAAATGAATGCCTATGGAAGCATAGGTCCAACCAAACAGATATAAGCAAAAGTATATTAAATATATATAGTATATTAGACTCCTAAAAAAAGTTGTCTTCCTTTACAAAATGCACTGATTCAGATAGCACAGGCATTTTTGTCTTTTGTCCTTCCCCTTTGAAGGACAAAGGGAACACAGACATAGTTCCCATTGGTACAGTAGCCATCCTATAATCATAAATCCAAGTATTACACACTCAGATCAATGGAATGAGAAGGAGAAAAAGAAGTGGTTCCCTGAGTTCTCCAGTTTCCCTATTAGGTGAGGAAATTTAACCACTGGTTAAGTCACTGTGTTTAGGATTGTGCTTACATGCAGCTTAATGCAATCCTAAATGACAAAATTATGATCTGAGTTTGATTCATAGGAACAAGCTCATTCAGTTTTTGAAACAAAAAAGATAATTAAAAGAGGTTCATAAAATCCCTCTACTATACTCATTCACTGTGTGTGAACTTCTCTTTTTTTATAAAGAAAACTAATAAAACCTCCACTTGATTTTTTTTTTTCCAAAAGGAAAAAATGTTTTTTGCCATTATTATCAGGGTGAAATAAAATGAAGACTACTAAACAGTGGCTCCCACTATATCTGAGCCAGTATTTTTGAAGCTCAATACACTTTTACTTTAGGACAGAAAGTTCACATCAGTAATAGGGTGATTCATCTTTTCTTAATCAATGAACAATTAATCTTCATTAGTATACTCAGGTCAGTTTAAATGTGCAATGAGATGCTGGATCTTAGCAAGGAAGCCTCAAACACAATGGAAGTCATTAAAATTCCATTACATCTGGCATTCTTGATGAGGCAAAGCTGGCACCAGCTTCACAGTAATCATAAGCACTGAGGCTCATGGCTGAGTCATTCGGAGAATGTGGACAAATGTGTTAATTTAAGTGTCCTCACTTGTCCCCAAGGCCAAAGTATAAACTGCCTTGTGCAACTCTGAGGGCCTGAGGATGCTTCCCTTAGCCATCCTTAAACATGTCACATTTTTGCCTCTCTCACCTTTCCTGGTTGTTAGGGTCCACTTGATTCTGACCTTTAAACTCTAAGGTGCATTCTTTAAACACTCCAGCCCATATAGGTAGTCCTTATAATCTAGTTATTTTCTGCCTCTCTTGGGTACATTATTATATCACAATTAGCATTATCATCACTGCTCTCAGGTATTGAATGCTTAGTGTGCACGAGGCTCTCTCCTAGGATATTGATATCCATCATTTCAAACATAAAGTTGATAGTCTTATTTCCACCTTACAGATATGAAAACTCAAGTTCTGGTTAAATAACTAGTCCAAAGTCACGGAGTAGCAAAGCAAAATAAGCCTGTCTGCCTCCGGAATGATTCCACTATACCACACTGCCTTTCCATCAATTACATTGTCTCCTTTTGCTGTGTTTGCCTCTTGTGAGCACACCACAGCATCAGTTCCCTGAGGGGAGTGATTTCGCCATATATTTCTAGGTATCTATTAGAGCTCAACATCAGTTGGAAACAGGCTGGTAAACTTTTAATGAATGTAGTGGATTTGACTCTAGTCTAATCCTACTAACCCTTGGCGTCTTGTATCAACTTATTTGATATAAGAATTATCTATAGACTCAGAAAGTGATTTTTAAGAGTATATGGCTGGATTTGGTAGATAGCAAGCTGTCATAGGCTCTTTATCCTTATAATCGTAAGCATAAATAGAAGAGGGGCATGGTTAGGGCCTTGAAAAGACCAAGTTGACTCATCAGATATATGTCTCTATCAGTCTTTTGAAACAGGCAGTCTTGTTTTTTTTTTTTTTTTTTTTTAGACTTCAATTTAATTAGAATTCCTTCTCTCATTGAGATAACATCTTCAATTGATTTAATCCTTTCTGGTACATTCCTGAGAGGTAGTAATGGTTTTCATTTTACATTCTGGTCTTATGGCATGATAAACAACTAGTGTCACTTTTACTTCTCCCGACCAGTGGCTGCAGCAACGGGGGTAAAGAAAGGTCAGGGAGCTAGCCCCCAGTCATCTGTAACTCTCCACACCCTCACTCTCCACTGCTTCATCCCCTCTTTCCTGTGGTCTGATTCGTCTTTTTGTTCTCAGAGGTTATATGACTATAGTTAGAAATCTCAAATCATTTCATGTTTTATAGATTGTGTTTCTTATAGACATTTATGAAAGAGCAAGCATGTTCTTAAAACACATACTTGTAATACATTGTAAACAATGTAACACTTTTTACAGTATTGGTCTTTAAATACACCTCTGCTTTGTTTACTATGAAAAATAGCTAAATGAGAAAGTCAGTTCCATAATTTTCCCTCCTAATTCATTATTATTAAAGACTATAAGTCTGAAAACAAACAAACAAAAGGAACACCATAAAAACAAGAAACAAACACTGCAGATTTTAAATATAAATATATCCAACATTGTATTTCATCGAGTAATACAAATCATATGACTAGAGATCAGTAAATGAACTATTTTACAGTCCAGGATGTCATGAAATCTTGGTGGACTGACTCCTGACTGGGGATGAATTTGGCAGAGCCAAGGCCAGGAAGGATTAATGCCTGAAGATGTGACTTCCATTGTCTCTAATGTGGTTACACAACTCCAACTGGTTCTAAACCTTTACCATTGGAGTTTATTTCTAAGGTCAAGTGTTTCCACCGTGGTAATTATAGGATATTTAACTCTTGACAGTCATTATGCTGGGAGAAATTTTATTTTCTCTTTGTGCAAAAACTATTTTACTACTTCAATTTTTCTTATATATCAAATTTTTAAACTACTTTGCCAGGAAAACGCTAGGTATGGCAGGAAAAATGTATCACTTTATTAATTTGTTTATCAGAAAAATAAGGGTAAGCACAGTGATATGGTCCCACAATGGTTACATTGACCTGCATGAAAACAAACAACCAAAATCCAAGTTCTTGCCTTTACTTAACTCTTTAATGAATTAAGTTGCTAAATAAAAGTGAATATATGATTGTGTGTTTTATAGTTCCCTAATTTATAACATTTCACTATTTTGTTACACATAAAATACGAACTAGGGAGACAAATGATATATTGTTGATAAGCTAGTCTATGGAAATAAGCATGCTGCTTACTTTTTTCTTTTTAATTAAAGTTTATTGGGGTGACAATTTTTGTTAGAGTTACATAGGTTTCAGGTGTACGATTCTGTAATACATTATCTATATATCACATTATGTGTTAATTACCAGAGTCAGTTCTCCTTCCATCACCATATGTTTGATCCGTTTTACCCTATCTAAAAGAGAGAGCACAGGCTTTTGACTCAGACGATCTCAGGTCCAATTTAGAAGCAATATGGAGGTAACCAAGTCACTTAGTCTCTGTGACCCTCAGCTTAACTATCTGTAAAATTGGAATAATGATATCTACATCAAAAGATTATCCTGAGTGACCAATAAGATTAGATAACGTTCTGAGAGGCAGTCTAAAGCAGTGGTTAAGAGTATTGTACCTGAGCCAGGAAACCTACTTCACCTCTTGGTTTCTCAATTTCTTTATCTGAATAATGGAGATAATAATAGTTATGGGGTGAGGTGTTAATATATGGAAAGTACTTAAAATAATCCTGGAGTCCAGTAAGTCTATTCAAGTATTGGTATTATTGCTATTTCACATGAAAGTACTTAGCATAGGTCATGGAACATAAAAGAGCTGCTTTCCTCTTGTGTTGTTTTAACATCTTGCTTTCCCATTGAAATATTATCATCCAACAACGGCAGCTACAGAATTTCCTCATAGGAGTTTCATAGGGTAGGGGAAATGTGGTAGGAGGAAGAGCTGTGAGATTTGTCTTGAGGTAATGTTTGTACAGTAGTTTAAACAAGATCAAGAAATATTTATTTTCCATAGAAAACTATTCGGAAAGCCTTCTGCCAGGGCTAACACCCCCCAAATTGTGGGTCACGCAGATATTTCCCAGTAGCAGAAGGAGCTATCAATATAATAAATTCTCAGTAAACCAGTGCAGAATTTTCAGCATAAGCAGGTAAGAACATCTGCGGGGTAATGTGATCCACTGCTCAGTACAAGACAATAATGGGTAACTCAAATGCATGAATTGATTGGGTTTTGGTCCATTAATCAATCCAGGTAAGTTCTTTCTACCCAGGACATTTTACCTAAGAAGTATATAAAAATGGCAATGTCTTCATTTATTATTAATGTCAAGTTTCAAAGTATTTCAATCTACAGAAAAATTCATATCCCAATCTGACACATCCTGATTTACCTTTATGAATCTATTTAACGCTTTGAACAGATTCCACCACAACCCATCCAGTTATAGTCATTCACACACACACACACACACACACACACACACACCACCACTTCCATAGCCATTCTCCATAGGGTGTAATCTCTTTGGGAAATTTTACTTGGTAATTATTTGCCTGTTTCCTCAGTCAACAAAATTTTACAGCAAATCATAAAATCATACTGGGCAAAAAGAAAGAAAACCCATAAAATCTGGCCTTACAGTCTAGTGGGGGGAAAGACAAACAACAAATGTTAAGAACAAGATGGGATCAGTGAGATTAAGTAAAAAAATAATAATAATACTATCTTAAATTTGAATTGATACAGAGCAATCATGCATTTCTTAACAAACACACACTCACACACACACATTTCTTTACTGCAAAAGCCTATAGCCAACTCAGTAGCAATGAGCAACCCCTAGTACTAAGAGTTTGCTCTCTCAAAACCATTTCCTACAGTAAGGAAAAAGAGATCCTTTAAGAAACTGCTGATTTCAGATCTGAGGTAGGATAAATACAGGATTATCCTGGCACAAACCAGACAGCTATCAAAGTCTCAGGAACCAACGTGAATAAGCCCTCCTTTGCCAAGTAAAGAACAATTGAGCATCAATAAACATATCTGCACTCCACCGAAAGACATTAAATATGTTTAAATCCAGGCATCCTTGATAATACTTAAAAGTTGGTCATCTCTAGAGCATACTAGGATACCAACTCACTATTTGTAAAATTAATAAAGGATACAAAGAATTGATTCTATCTTTCCTATATGAGCTGTACTTCTGAGTAACCAAATATGTGACCAGGGGAAATTTCTCTTTTTAAATGTCTTAATAAATTAAGAAGAAATGATCAACTGAGGGTAGAGTATAAACGATAGTTGCCATAGTGGATAACGGTTAAAACTGGGAGGTGGGCACATGAACATTACACTATTATACTATTCAGACCTTTTGTGTATGTTGAAATTTTCATAATATGAAGTTAAAGAGGAATAATGTGTTCTCATTACTGTGGCTTTATAGTAAGTCTTCAAGTAACATAGTGTAAGTTCTCCAAATGCATTCTTCTTTTTCAGGAGTGCATTGGCTATTCTTGTGTGGTTCCACATATACTTTAGAATCAACTAAGCTATTTCTACAAAACAGAAGTTTTTTTTTTTTCATTGCATCAAATTAGTAAATCGATTTGGGGAGAACTGACATTTTAACAGTATTGAGTCCTCCAATCCATGAGAATCACTCTATTTATTTAATCTTCTGTGAGTTCTCTCAGCAATGTTTTATTCTTTTCTGGTGCTGAGTCCTTGCACGTCCTGTTATATTTATTCATAAGTATTTTGTCTAATTTTTACTATTTTTAATTGTATTTCTAAATTTTACTTTTGTTTGCTACAAATATGTAAAACTACAATTGATATTTGTATATTGACCTTGTATTCTATAACTTTGACTTATGAACTTTGCACTTATATTGCTAGTAGTTGCTTTGCAGATTCCTTAGGATTTTATATACACATATGCATTTTATATGCAAATATGTACACTTTTATATAGTATGCAAATACTGTTTTGCTTTTTCCTTCCTAGTTTTTATTCCTTTAATTGCTTTTTCTCACCTTTTTGCAAGTACAATATTAAACAGAAGTGGTAGAAGCAGGCAGCCTTGCCTTTCTCCTGTCTTAGAGGGAAAATATTCAGTCTTCCACCATTAAGCATGATGTTAGCTATAGGCTTTAAATAAATCCTGTTAATAGATTGAAGGGATTCTCTTCTATACTTAGTTTCTTAGAGTTTTTTGTTTTGTTTTGTTTTGTTTTTGAGGTGGGGGAGAAGGGCACTGTCTTTATCAGATTTTGATATCAGGGTTATGCTACCCACACAGAATGAATTAGAACGTGTTCCCGCCTCTATTTTCTGAACATATTACACTATTTTCTGTAACACTGGTTCTATTTTTTCAATAAATGTTTGATAAATTTCATCATGTAAATCATCTGAACTTAAAGTTTTCTTTGTGGAAAAGATTTTTGTTATGAATTTAATACATTTATTACATATTTATTTAATAAATATAGTCCTATTCTGATTTTTATTTCCTCCTGTCAGTTTTGGTACTCTTTTTTTTAGAAACTTGTCTATTTCATCTAAATTTTTTATTTTATCGAAATAATGTTATTCATAATATTCTCTCACTGTTCTTGTAACATCTGGAGCATATAGAATGATGTCTCTTTTTTCAATTATGATATCTATTTCTCTCCCAGTTTTTTCTTGAACAGTCTTGCTAGGAATCTATTAATCTATTAGTCTTATTAATATTTTCAAAGAAATCACATTTGGCTCTGTTCATTTCCTCTACTGTTCTGCTTTCTGTTTCACTGGTTTTCCTTTTATTGTTATTTCCTTTCTTCTACTTACTTTGCATTTACTATTCTTTACTTTGTTTCTTAAGGTAGTTTAGATAATTTATTTTAAGCCTTTTTTATCTTTTCTAATATAAAACTACAAATTTCTCCCTAAGTGTTGCATCACATACGTTTTGAGATGTTGAATTGCAATTATTATTGATTTCAAAATATTTCCTAATTTCCTAACAATTTTATCTACAACATATTGGTTACCTAGAAAACTCTGTTTAATGTCCAAATTCTTGGAGCATTTCTAGATATGTTATTGCCATTGATTTTTTTATTTAATTCCAGAGGACATCATCTATAAGAATTCAATCTTTTAAAATGTGTTGATACTTATTTTTTAGCCCATTATATGGTCTATCTCTGAATAGTGATGTTCATTTGAAAAGAGTGTGTATTCTGTGGCTGTTAAATCTAGCGTTCTACAGATATCTGTTAGGTCGAGTTGGTTGCTTGTGTTGTTCAAATCTTCCAATCTATAGTCTCAATAATTTTTATACACTTTTTCTGCCTATTACTGAGAAAAGATTATTAAAATCTCTCACTATTATTGTTTGTCTTTCTCCCTTTTGTTCTGTCAGTTTTGCTTCAACTATTTTGAGGATTTGTTATTTGATGCATACACCTCTATTATTGTTATGTCTTCCTGATAAATTTTTCCCTCATTATTATGAAATGTCCCTTATTTCTGACCATCCCCAGGCCTTAAAAATCTATTTGACTAATGTTGAAATAGGCATACCAGCTTTCTTGTACACACTCTTCACATAGTATATTTTCTATACATTTACTTTCAACATTTCATGCCTATATATTATGGTATATTTCTTTAAATACAGTTAAATCTTACTGATTTTATATAGTCAGAAAGTCTTTTTATTTTCATAGGATTATTTACTCCATTCTACTAATATATGATTGAATTTAAATGCACCATTTTGCTATTTATTTTCTATTTGTCTCATCTGACTTTTGTTCCTCTTTTCCTCTTCCTTCCTTCTTTGGTTTCAATCTAATATTTTTT
Source organism: Rhinolophus sinicus (assembly GCF_057876585.1). Lineage (NCBI taxonomy): Eukaryota > Metazoa > Chordata > Mammalia > Chiroptera > Rhinolophidae > Rhinolophus > Rhinolophus sinicus. The sequence continues at coordinate 134,051,672 of NC_142503.1, forward strand.
TAGTATTCCATTACATTTCCTTCTTAAACTTTTCTATATACCTCTGTATACTACTTTTAGGAGTAGTAATACTAGCCTAGAGATCAAAATATACATGCTTAACTTATCACAATCTACTTAAAATTAGTATTGTATCATTTCACATAAACAAAATGTAGGAAACTTTTAACATGATATTTAATACTCATCTATTCATCTTTCATCATTAGAGGTTTTGTTGCTTATATTTTACTTCCAAATATGTTCTAACATCACAATAAAGGTTATTTTTACATTAAATCATCCACTGTCTTTTTAAAATTTAAGAAAAAAAATAGTATTTTTTTATTTACCCATATATTCACCATTTTCACTTCTTCCTTTCTTCCTGTAGATTTGATTTTCCATTTAGTGTCACTTCTGAAAAACCTTTTTTTTAAGCATATCATAGGTCAGCTGACAAAGAAATTTCTCAGATTTTTTAAAATTTGAAATGCCTTTATTTTGCCTTCATTTTTAAAGAATATTTTCTTGGATATACCTTGGATTGTTTTGTTTTCTTTTGGCACATTGAAAGTATTTAACAATTGTCTCCTGACCTCCATGGTTTCTAATGAGAGATCAGCCATCATTTGTGTACGGTCATTTCCCTATATGTAATAGTCCCTTTTTCTGACTGCTTTTAAAATAGCTTTTTATTTTCACTTTTGTCATTTCAATTATGATGTGCTTAGGTTTTCTATATATATATTTTACTTGGGGTTTACTTACATTTTGAAACCTATAGTTTGATTATTTTAATCAAATTGTGAAATGCTCAGCCATTATTCATTTAAATATTTTTTGCCCTATTTTCTCTCTTTTGTGGATCTCCAATTATGACTTTGACCATTTGATATTGTTCCACAAGTCATTGAGCCTTGCTCATTTCAATCTATTTTTATTCTGTACTTAATATCTTAATATTTGATAATTACAAATGATCTCTCTTTAGTTTTGCTGACCTTTTTAAAGGCAATATCCAATCTACTGCTAAGTCTATCTGTACAGTGATTTTTCACTTCAGATGTTATTTTTTTGAATTCTAAAATTTGTATGTGGTTATGTTTTGTAGATTACCTTTTCTGCTCAGATTCCCCATCTCTTCACTCATTTTGTCATCTTTTCCTTTAAATCTTTGAACATACTTAGAAGTTATTTTAAAGTCAATGCCTGCTAATTCTAACATCTGGATCATTTCAGTCTCTGCTCTTATTGACTAGCTTTTGTTATTAGACCATTGGTCATATTTTCCTGCTTCTTTGTATGTCAAATTTTTAATTTATGTTTTTAAAAGTATAAATTATGTTGTCTGCTGCATTTTTCTTTTTTAAGCAAGGTAATAAAATTACTAGCAGATCCTCTTGAGCCTATCAAACATTTTATGTTTAGTGAAGGTTGTTCTGTTTTACTTTTATATTTAGTCTTAGGATATGGTTCCCTTTCTAAGGCATGCTCTTTAATGCTCAGGCATGGCCTTCTCATGTCTAATTCAATGCCTGAGGTGCTCAGCAAGGTGTTTTTTTTTTTTGTTTTTTTTTCACTTTTGTTGGGCTAGGAATCTACCATCTTTCAGCCCTACATGACCTCTTATTACTTTTTTCACCTCTCAGCCCCTGAGCAGGCCATTTCTGCTAGACCTCAGAGAGTCTTACCCCACCAATATACAACCCAGCATTTGGGAAACAACCCAAAGTGATTCCTTATGTTGACTTGTGGGCCCTTCTTTACACAGCTTTCTCCTCTCCAATATCTTTCTTTTTAAAATCCAATCACTTCACCATTCTTAAATTTTGATCTATCTTTTCATCAGTTAGATTGTCACTTGCTTGGTCTTTACCTCCTTCCATTAGAGAAGTTGCCCTCATTAGGAATGTGAAGTGAATGCAGAAATACTTTTCTTTCTTTCAAAGATCAGAGTTCTGTGCTGTGTGTTGTCGCATACTTGAAACAGTTATTTTATGTATTTTTCCCAGGTCTATTGTTCTTTAGAAGGAGATGGAAAGTCTGAAAACAGCCACTTTATATCATATCCAGAAATAAAAGTTCCAATTTAATGGTTTTAAATAGAAGAGTTATCTAATTGGATTTGTCCTTATGTATTTTACATTGGTACCCTTACAGAGGGTGGATGAGAAACAGCAGGGAAAACTTTTAGAAGAATGCTGCAGTAGTCCAGATGTCAAATGTTGAGGATTGTGGTAGTAGAAATGAAGAAGACAAATTTGAGAAACAATTGAAATATAAAACCCATAAGAGATTAAGAAAACAAAAAGAATAGATATAGAAGGTGAAGCATGGTAAGATCTTAAATGTTATGAGCATGGTTCTTCAATCAAAGTGTTTCCCAAGATACTGTATTTCAACACAAAATCCTGTCTTTGGTTTAGATATAGCAAACTTACCAATAAATGGTTTGCATAATTGAGTCTAGATCCTTTTGCATGTATTCACAGACTACCTGTTCTGAGCTTGCAGCCCAGGATTCAGGATGTCAGCATGACAACCTCTGATCCTGAGCTTCTGCTTTTCTTTCAAAAAGTTCATTGGAATTTGTACGTATTTACAATAATTAATTATTAGACCATTATCCTATGTCAGACTTATCTCAGGTAAATACTACCATGAACTGCCTGTATAAAATTGAAATAAAGATAATAGTAAAAAATAACATTCACTGAGCACTTCCATGTATGCAACTGTACGAAACGATTTATTTAAATTATTTCATTTCTTAATAAGAATTTGTGAAGTGAGTTCTATAATTAAATTCCTGTTAAATTGGGGCAGGATGGGACTATAGCACCAAGCAGTAAGTAATTGGCAGACCTGGAATTCAAAGTATGGTGAGTCTGACTTTTAATGTAACTCATTGTTCCTCTCTTAACCAGTGTGCTAGAAAGCAAAGATTTGGTCCAGAGAGAACATGGGCAGGAGCCCAAAACAAGTCGATTGAATCAAGTCAGTTTCATTTGCCCATGAAAATGACAGGCAGCATAAAATCTGAGCTGAGCAGATGACTTGAGTCTCCATGGACAGGTCTGAGATTAAAGACATTAGATTTGGCACATAAATACTAGGGAAAGGAGGGCAGACATTTTTGTACACATAGCCATTTTCTACCTTTTTCTTCCTGGCAGAGTTCCAGTTTTGCATAGGTACTTTTTTTCCAGCAGTCATGTGCTTGGGCAATAACCTAAGGAAGTCACAGGCATTCACTCTCCTTGCCAGTGAATTAGTCCTGAGTATGTGATGCAATTCTGTCCAATCAGAAGTAGAAAAAGAAAGTCTGCTTTGGGTTGGTGGTGTACAAGGAAAGTCTTCCTAATGAAAAGTGACGTGTGAAGGAAGTATCCCATTTAATTTACCTCTGATGAGGTGGCATGAGGATGTGATGCCTGGAAATGTTGTAGCCATTCTAGGAGCATGAATAAATGAGCCTATACACCAAACCAACATATTGAGATTGCCAAAGCAAAAAGGATGGAAGGACCCCAAGCCCTTGATGACTCGTTGGAGCCATGTAATTAATGCACCTTACACTATCTTTACATGCTATAATACATGTTCTTTGTTGTTTAAGCCACTATTAAAATTTATGTTACTTGATGCTGAAAGTATCCTAACAGATACTGTAAGCTCCTCGTTGGTTTATATCAGGGGTTGACAAACTTTCTCTGTAGAATGGCCAGATAATAAATACTTTGCAAGCCATCGGGTTTCTGTCACAAAAACTCAACAGTACCATTATAGCATGAAAATTGCCATACAAGTTATATAGACAAATGTGTGGTTTATTCCAATTAAACTTTATTTACAAAAACATGGAGCTAGATTTGGTCCATGGACCATAGTTGGTCAACCTGACTTAGGTAAATTTATGGAAACTTTGGTCTTTTGAGACATAATCTCTTTGGTCAGCCCCAGGTTAGATGGGTTAGAGGGAACACTTACCAGCTTCTGTCACACCACTTTTATTCAGACAACTGACCCATAAATGTTGCAGAGTATTCAGGGCCTGCAGCATTCCCTGTGCTCACTCTGATAAGAATGTTCACACTCCTCCTTAGTATTTCCCATTTAACAAGTGTGAAAATGTCTGCATGTCATTTCATATATAGTCATAGAAAAATTGCCTTTCTGATATTTTCCCCAAGACATTAGAGAGTAATCTGACAGAAGGGATGTTAAATAAATATGTGTTGCATTTGTAAATAAAAGACAAATGGATGAAAAAACAAAATAGTGAGCAGAAATTGAACTGATAAATCAAAAGGAAGAGAATTCAGAGGGAAGGAAAAGCAGAATATATTAATGAAGTAGGCAGAATAGTAGTTATCCAAATGTGTCTACATCCCAATCCCAAGAAGCCATGAATTTGTTCCCTTCTGTGGCAAAAGGAACTTGGTAGATATGATCACGATTATGAACTTTGAGCTGAAGAGATTATCTTCCATTATTCAGTAGGCCCAATCTAATCACTTGAGTCCTTACGCAAAGACTCTCTCCCAGCTCTGATCAGAAAGAGATATAATGATGGAAGAAGGATCAGGGATGTGAGACATTGCTGGCTTTGAAGGTCAAGGAAGGGAGCCATGAGTCAAGGGGCAGCCTTTAGCATCTGGGAAAGGCAAGAGAATCTCCCCTAGAGCCTCCAGAAAGGAAGAGAGCTCTTCCAACACCTTTATTTTCACCCAGTGAGACTTGTATTGTATCTCTGACCCAGAGAACTGTACGAGAAAAATTTATGTTGTTTTAGCCACCAAGTATGTGGTGATTTGTTACAGCAGCAATGGGAACTACTACAACTAATTAACTTTATACTATCTCTAATCCTAAGCAGTTTCTTGGAGACCTGCTGTTTCTATTTCCATTATTCCTCATATATTTTCCTACAATTCTGTTTCCTACCTGTTGAAGGATGTCATTGAGAGGACATGACTGCCAGTTAACCGATGAGCTGGACCCGGGCGAGTAGAAACTCCTTACTGCCTCCGGTGTTCTTGAAATGTGTGTTTTTTCCACTGCTCCTGCAGTAGGAGCTGTTTTCAAGGACACAGCGTTTGGGAAGTAACATGCTAGTGAGACCATCTGGATCGTATACATGACTGAACTCAGGTAAGGCCTCTATATAAACTTTAAGAAGGCTGACGCACAGATGTATTCATCTTATGGCTGCCCGAGACAAGTCTCATATGTAAGATCGCTTGGTGATTAAAACTGCGCCTACTGATCTGGAGTGGCTTGCCTCTTTCTAGGTTTTTCCTTCCATGTATGGGAGCCAGTTTCAGATTTTACCTGGGGAAACCTCTTGGTGTCAAACGAACACTACCCTATCTGTCACACACATACTGTAGTTCTACACTTAAACAATATCGTCTTCTATTTTAATACTATCATCAGGACTGTTTCAAAAAATTCAAACAACATAAGGTTTTGATTCATTGTGACTGAATAGACAAGCCAGGCACAATTCCCAAATTGTCAGTATAAAGTAACAAAGAGAGAAGGGCTCTAGTCCTGACCCAGTGTAATTGGCCAGAATGTATCCCACTTGCCCTACTGGGAATATTACAGGTTTATACACATGTAGGCATTATGGTACCTTCACATGTAGTTTCCTACCTGAGCTTTATTTGCCTGTGTAAAATTACAAGCGAAACTAATAACTTTCATTCATTGCTTGCTATTTCTCAAAGGTATCATCTCAATGTTAACTAACAGCTTCAGAGTGTTCACAAACAGAAATTGTCCATGTGAACCAGTAATAATAATAACCCTATGAAATTGTATAATGTCCATATTGATTCTTTCATGCCATTGTTCTCTCTCTTCAGCTGGCCAATCAAAGAGACTGACACATAATGCCAAATTCTTCATTCCTACCAATGGCTCACTCTCCACAAGGACTTGTTCAGGTCAGAATGACCAACTCAAGGGCAGTGGCTCCCCACTCTCCACTTTCCTGCTTCTGCTCAGGATGGGCACTTCTACAAATACCGGAGTTGGCCTTGGTGGTGTTCCTTGTCCTAGCCATCTGTGCTACGTCACTGCTGCAAGAATCTTTTGAGCCTTATCCCAAATCATTGCCCATTATTTGAAGTTGGCTTCAGTGAGTGCTGTGCATGAAAGTCAGATCATTAGCCTCAGCAGAAGACTCTCCTCTGCAAAGCAGTGGCATTCCCAAATAACCTGATTTCATGCGCTGCTAGTTCAGCAATCCTATTCTTCCAGCCAGTTATTTCCTTGTAAACTGCCTTGCAGCCTGAACAAAAAAACAATACTTTTTTTGTTATTTATAATGCACATCAAGTCCAGTTTTGTGATCTGTGTGCGTGGTGACAGGGAGGACCAGTAGCTAACTTTCACTGCTTACATTGAATACACTCTAAGGTAACATTCAACGGAGGTCTCTTCCCAAGAGTTTGCCTAATGATCGATAAAGTATAAATTCATAATGTTACCAAACAATGATCAGTAATAATTTAGCTTCGAGGGCACCCTCAGGCTTCACTTACCCCTTTCAGGGCCAATTTTCAGACTGCTCCCTAAGATGCAAAAACAGAAATTTGACACTTTTCAAATATTTTAAATAGTCATGTGACTGAAGAGAACAAGTTCCTGGCTTTCCCAGGAAAGATGGCATTTGGCATTTGCTAGTTTTCTGATCTAAGCTTTGGTTTCAGACTGGAGGTCTTAGGGAAGCCTAGACAATAGATTGTAGAATCTGGTCTGGTGTGGTGTCTCCAGGTTGCAGGAGCTTGCAAGTCCCAGAAGCTCCCTTCTTGTGGACGAACATGCAGATCACCTAAATGAAACGGCATTTTTCTCACAGTCTGCACAGCCCAATTCCAAGATGGAGGCTCCGAGCATATTAATGTTTACATTGGATTAAGGGAGAGCCAGGGATAGTAATAAACTATATTCTACTTATTTGCTGGACCTGATGAATTGCTGTAAAACTCACCTTCTGTGGCTCACAATAGCTTTTTTGATATACTAAAAAAAAATAAATTGTGCTCTAAATACAAAAGCTTATACTCAAATTATGGTAAAAAAGATGCAAGCCACTGTATTGATGCAAAAAAACTTTATCAGTCTTACCCTCAAATAATACTTAGCTACTGCATTCCTAATTTGAAAAAAATAAAAAATAAAGACAATTAGCAGTAACATCAGCTATAGGTACAAAATGCACATTCCAGGCCCTTCATAAATGTTAACACATGCAAATAAATGGGCAGTGACTTAGATTCACCCATAGGGCAGCTGCAAAGGAGTCCATAGGTGTGTTATATCAAGAACTGAGTTTGACAGTACAATGAGCATGCCTACCTCAGTTTTCCTAGTATTAAAAATTCAGCTTTTAAATTGTATAGAATTTCATAGCATGGCCCATGCTATTTTAGAGGCATGTATGATTAAGGTGTATTACATTTGTGTTGAATTTATAAAATTCTCTCCAAATGTTATTTTCCTTCTGTAATTGGTTAATTCTATAGTGACCTCTATCATTAAAGGTGGCTATGATCCCTAGTACAATCAAATTTAACCATGTTTTGGAAAACTAATATATGCTCTTATGTAAGACCAACCCTGAATATAAGATCATTCTTTATATTTCTAATGAGAATGTCCCCAATCATTTTTGGCCAAGTTTTATATATATATATATATATATATATATATATATATATATATATATATATATATATTTTTTTTTTTTTTTTTTTTTTTTTTCTCCCAGAAATCTAGATGAAATTGTCAAATGTATACTTATGGTATTTCATTTATTAATTTAGCTATACTTTCATATTTAAATTCCCTATATTAAATAGATAATTTACTTTATTTATATAAATCACATATTTTACAAAGAATTTTAGTCAAAATTTTCACATGTGTCTTTAACATCAGTTTACTGGGTATCACCAGTCATCTAACCCAGCTCTCCAGCATGCTCTCTCCATTTACTTCCACCTGAATCATTTGGGATTCAGCCCTATTTCAATCCACATATGATGCTGACACTCACTGTTTTATCAAAAGCACCATTTACATAACACTGAAACCTATTTTTTTTTTCTGTAGGTGTATATTCTTTATTTCTACAACTAAATTGCTGGGTGTTTTTTTTATCCAATGACATCAAACACTTGCAATTTTAAGGTTACGCATCATGAAATTATTACTAAATCTGTATCAAATGTGTGTGTCCTCTTTTGGAACAACTGATACAGGTAGCTTGGGGCTAATGTATGTTTGCACAAATAGTCACTTGTGTCCAAAATAAAATTACTGAGAAAATACCACAAAAGACGAGTAGCTTTGCAAGGACTTGATTATAAGGTCTCTCTCTCTTTCTGCGCACGTGTGTGTATGTAAAACATCTCACTCTTTTCTATGAAAAAGACACAGCAACATCATCGATCTTTCAAAACTAAGTTATACTTCTTCAGTATATTCGGTTTTCTCATGTCCCACGTTTTGGTAGGCCATAAATGGCAAGCCAGAACTTTTATCAGGAACTAAATACACTGCACATTCAGGGCAATAAAGAAAAAAAAAAAATACTGCACTCAGCTCTGGATTCAGCTTCTTAACAAGTGGAGAGGACTAATGAAAAACAAAACAGAAATAGACTCAGAGATATAGGGGGAAAAATAACTGAGGCTTGCTAGGTGAGAGTGGGTAGGATGGGGGAGAAGGTAAACGGATTAGAAAGTACAAATTAGTAATCACAACATAGCCGTGGGGATATGAAATACAGTTTGGGGGATATAATCAATAATGTTGTAAAGATTTTGTAGGGTATCTGATGGACACTTGTCTTATTACGGAGACCACTTCATAGATGGTGCGGATTCCTGACCACTGCATTGTACACCTGAAGCTGAAGCTGAATAATACTGAATGTTAACTATAATTAAATATTATATATATAATCACAGGATGTGGAGTACAGTATAGGGAATAGTCAGTTATACATGATGTCAGAGGGGTAGTAGATTGGGGGACAGGGTTATCACTTTGTGAGGGGTGTAAATGTCTACCTATTACATTACTTTGTATACATGAACCTAATTTAAAAAAAAAAAAAAAAAAAAAGCACAGGTAATTCTCAAACCTCATTTCAGCCATTAGTTTCAATCTTGTCCCCTGCTCCTGCTTTGACCAGAATTGCTAACAAGGAATAAAGTGGGGCTGATAGGACTTGTGGTCCTGCGCAGCTCTGGTAGAGTTCTAATGAACCATAGAATGGCCACAAGGCAACTATCCCAAAGAGAAGAGGCAAGACAGTCAGGTAATCCCCCAGCTGAATGGTAAACCACTGATAATGCCAGCTTAATCTCCCCTTCACTCCTCTCTCCAGAGGCAGCAATTCTATCCTTCTACTGGTAAACACTGATTAATTACAAAGGCTTGACATAAATGATGGAATTCAGCTATCTTGTACTCAATTATGATTATTTGCCATAAAATATTTAACTTACTATGAGTCTTTTAGCAGAACATATAGCAAGGTGCATATCAACTGTTTATTTACATTACTCTTTAATAGCACAGTGGAATGATCTGCTAACCAAAGACATGTTGTTCCTTCTGATATTGTCTGTTGGTTTAACTGAACTGGCATAGATTAAAATCCTACCAAGCCTGCCTTATGATTATTAGAAGGATATGCTGCATCCAGGCTGTTTATTAAGTACATACCATGCTTACATTACCAGGATTTATAACAAACTTCAACAGATAAAAATTAAACACTGTAACGTATCCATTCATATTATAATGCATCAACAAAATTCAGCATAATTAGGAAATTTATTAAGCAACTGAGAAAATATAGATGTACTGATAAAGTCTGACTGTTCTTATTTTAGAATAAACCTAGTTCCACACAATTCCATTCATACTGTTAAAGTATGCTTAACCCCAAAATTAAGTTTCCTCTAACAGAGTACTATAGGCTTTACAAACCCTCATATACACTGAAATATTTTCTTTGAATGACCAAAATCTTGCTGAAAATATGGATAATGCCAGGAGTATGAAACCCCCAAAACATCATCACTCGGTGAGCTAATGGAAAATTAAAAGTGAAACTGATTAGAAACAGGCAAAATATAAAAGAAAACAACCAATTAGTTTTGTTACTCAAACTGAGTAAAATGCAAAACATAAACAATGTATGGAGATGTATGTCCTTTGCATTTTAGCAATTCTTAAATTTTTAATGATTCTGGGCTTTGTGGTAGCTTGAGATAAATGTTTTAATGTAAGATGCATCTTGACAAGAATGCTTATAACAATGGTACTGCTTAGAATAGTCCAATTAAAATTTTCATATTTGGTAAGTTTCCCTTATATAAAAAGTACAGATTGGAATATGGATCATTATTATTTTTCATCCCATTCAAAATACTGAATGTTGCATGGCATCAAAATTGCTCCTCCTACCCTCTATAAAAGCCCAAAACTTCTGAATATCAAACAAATTAATTAAGTTCATATGGGGTAGGTAACAGGCCATCAGGAACTGCTTATTTCTCAAAAGGAAATATATTGATTAAAACCCACATATGTTAGCTTCCATTATTTTTATGTTTGCCAACTATTTTAACTACATAATTATTTGTTTTCATTGTCACCCTTCTCCAGATTGTACACTGTATAAATTGAAGGACTGTCTGTTTTTAATTTTTTTTTAACATTATATACCAAAATGCCCAGATTTCATGGTTAAAATATGGCAGAAAACTAAACTAGTTATCGTCTTGATTTATCTAAGTAATTGTATCAGTTCCTCACATTTCTTGTCTATTAGAAAATCAGTAGATCGGCTGATTCTGAGCCACCTGTTCTCCAACAAAGCCATCATTTGCAAAACTCCAATTAGGCTCTCATATTTCCTTCTCTCTACCATATAGCCCTGGTTTTCTGGATTCCAGACTGAACCAAGAAATGTCCAGTCTGAAAGGGGGACATGATATAGGATAGGAAATATTAAAAAGTCATCCATTTTACATATAAACCATGCACAAGAGTCAGCTCCCAAAGGGGGAGGTAGCTTCTGGGGTAGCTGCTGTCCAAAACAGTTCCTCTACTTCACATGAGTTCTCTACCAATAACCTCCCCATTACCATGTAAAAAGTTATTTTGGGGTAAATCAGTTTCACCATCTCATTGCCTAAATGATTAGTAGAAGACAGGGAGAAATTTAAAGGGCTTTCTTCACAACACGAAAGACTACCTTTAATATCCATGAGTCTCAGACCACTGTTGAACTCACAGAAGACATTCCTGGAAAATCTTAGCCATTTCTGCCACCGCTACCTACAGTCATCCTCCAACTCAAGTAACTCACGAAATGGCATGGGGCTGCCAAAGATTCTATGGTAACAAGTAACAGAAATCTTTTGATCAGTTAGTGAACAGAAAAATTCCACTTAGCAAGATTTGATGGTAAGTATGTTGAGTCCCAGAAAGTCTCTAACACATTGTGGATGCAGAGTAAACTCGTCAACCATGTCTTCTACTCCTTTGTATTCCCCCAAACCTACGCAAGTCCATGCACAACACTAAACAGGACTGTAAGAAAGAAAAAAAGTTGAAATGGAAACTCTGGAAACTGAATCTTTTCTCAAGTTTATGACTAAATTAGCATATTTTTTATCAGATAGATGTGAATTATACAACAAACATACAGTAATAATGGTTTAAAAAATGTCTTGCATGTCATAGTAAAACTCACAAAGTCCAAGGCTCACCAACATAAAGATGTTGGCTGAAAAAGAAAAATTAGATGACATAGATAAAAACCTTTTAAAATTTTATTTTGTTGCCCTTTGAAACCCTTCCATATCCGCTTTAAAAAATTTAATGATACTTGAAGCCAGAGATTTTTTTTGTCTAACTGCTACTTCATAGGCTGCCTTTGTGTTAAATAGCATACTTTAAGGATGATGTAACAATTGAATTTTGACTCCACTTATAGGGTCAGTCTCAGACTGGAAACCGGTTTTCCTCTGGGGAGGGAGGTTCTAACATGCCTCTTACTTTGTACAGACTTTATTGTAATCTACTTCAAGGAGCCACATCGTCTGGCAAAGTTGGAGGAAATGTCTGTGTCTGGCTTCATTATCGCCTGGCCTCCAGTAGGAGTGCTGAAAAAGTAGACTCCCTGAAATTGGGGTTGAGATTATACTTGGGTCACAGCCGGCTGATAAAATGTCATCAGTGTTTGCTTCCCCCTTAATTCTAACCTGGGAGGGTGCCATCTAAGAAGGTTCTGAAGGGGGAAATAACATGTATGGAGGGGACGTTGTCTCACAAAGTAGATCCCAGGCCCTGCAGGGAAATAGTTCACTAAATATCAAACGACATGGTGTGAGGCACCATGGATTAGCACTTTTTGAGGTCCCCAAATTTCAATCAGGTGGGATAAAGAATGCCCGATTAGCACTGGCCAAACCAAAGCAGATTGTAAGATAAAGATGGTATTTTCTAGAGGAAAGGAAATAGGACATGTAAAAATTCTTAGGTATGTATATTTCTTTTGTTTTATTTTGGTTTTAATTAATTGATTCTGTAACCTAATTAATTATGGAACATGGTTTGTCTTCTATTACTTCTTAAAACAAGGTTGTTGTTTTTTTCCACTGTAAACAAGTAAAAAAGAAATAAACAACGGGTATGGTTTTAATGCTAAAAGAAGAGATGGGAAAAATATACGTTGATATTAACAAGAATAATGAGTTTAAATTTGTGGGACATGTATTTGTCAATTTGCCAAGACATGTGGAAAAATAGCAACATATCTGTTAAATAAAACATTCACAAATTACAATGTGGGGTTTCCCTGTTAGCCTGCTAGGGTTGCCACAACAAAATACCACAGACTGGATGGTTTAAAAAAAGAGAGACTTATTTTCTCACAGTTTTGGAGGCTGGAAATTCAAGATCAAGGAGCTAGTAGGTTTGGTTTTTCCTGAGGCCTCTGTCCTTCGTTTGTAGGTGGGATCCTGCTCGCCACGTCCTTATATGGCCTTTTCTCTGTGCTTGCCCCTGGTTTCTCTCTCTTTTTATATCACTTAAATTGGATTAGGGCCCAAATCTGAAGGCCTCATTTTAACTTAACCACATATTTTAAAGACCTTATCTTCAAATAGTGTTACATTCTGATGTACTATGAGTTGGGATTTGAACATATGAATTTTGAAGGGACACAGTTCAGTCCATAACAGAAATGTTTAGGACAGAGTATAAATTCCAGCTTTAAACTAAGACCCTCTTCCATAGTTAACCAGGGACAGTAAATGGCTCAGTTTTTAACATTCATTCAACAAATATTTATTAACCATCTACTATTCAAAGAGCATGCCAACAAGCTTCTATGCTGGATATAAAGTGAATACCAAACAGTTGCTTGTCATTTAGATGTCTGTAACCTATTGTGACTAGAAGACATGTATCCCAAACACATACAATTCTGTGATCCATGTAATGAGCCTGTGTCATATTCATCAAATTCTTTTTCCAGGTCATTGATGCTGCCCAAATATTAGGAAGAAAGAAGAGCTTTTCCAGTTAAGTAAAAACAGTCTTTTTTTTTTTTTTTACCCACTTCACTATTCCCCACTTCACTATTTTGCCTAGAGTTAGACATTCATTCACTCATTTATGCATTCTTGTTGTCCAACATCTACTGCTTGCCTACTAGGTTCCAGGTACTGGACTTTTTAACGATGCCAATATCATAAATAACAATTGGGTAAAATCCAAATACAGAGTAGTATCACTGCCCTAAAAATCCTCTGTGTTCCACCTACTCATTCTTCCTTACCCCCAATCCGATGCTTTTACTGTGTCCATAGTTTTGTCATTTTCTAGAATGTCATATCATTGGAATCATGTAGTATGAAGCCTTTATAGATTTTACTCTTTCACTTAGTAACATGCACTTAAGTTTCCTCCATGTCTTTTCAAGATAATATGTCATTTCTTTTTTATTATTGAATAATACTCCATTGTCTGGATGCATCACTGTCTTTATCCAGGTACCTACTAAAGGACATATTGGTTGCTTCCAAGGTTGGACAATTATGAATAAATTTGCTATAAACATTTGTGTGCAAGTTTTTGTGTAGACATAAGTGTTCAGTTCCTTTGGGTAAAAACTAAGAAGTACAACCAATGGATCATATGGTTGAGTGTATATTTAATTTTGTAAGAAATTGCCAAACTATCTTCAAAAGTAGCTGGACCATTTTGCATTCCCACCAGCAATGGATGAGTGTTCCTGTTGTTCCATATCTTCACCAGCATTTGGTGTTGTCAGTGTTCTCGATTTTGGCCATTGTAATAGGTGTGTAAAGGTACCTCATTGTTGTTTTAATTTGTAATTCCCTAATGACATATGATGTTGAGCATCTTTTCATGTTTACTTTCCATGTGTATCTTCTTTGGAGAAGTGCATTTTCAGATATTTTGCCCATTTTTAAATCAGGCTGTTCATATTCTTATTGTTGAGTTTTAAGTGTTCTTTGTTATATTTTAGATAAGAGTCCCTTATTAGCTACATCTTTTGCAAATATTTTCTCCCAGTCTTTGGCCTTTCTTCTCATTCCCTTAACAGTATCTTTCACAGAACAGAAGTTTTTAATTTTAATGAAGTCCAGTTTATCAATTATTTCTTTCATGTATTGTGTCTTTGGTGTTATATCTAAAATTCACACCATATCCAAGGTCATCTAGGTTTTCTCCTATTTTATCTTCTAGGAGTTTTATAGTTTAGCATTTTATTTTTCAGTCTATGAACCATTTTGTGTCAATTTTTCTGAAGGGTGTAAGATCTGTATTTAGATTCTTTTTTTTTTTTTGCATGTGAATATCCAGTTGTTCCACTATCATTTGATGAAAGGACTATCTTTTATCCAGTCTGTTACCTTTACTATTTTATAAGAGATCAGTTGACTGTACTTATGTGAGTCTGTTTCTGGGCTTTCTATCCTGTTCCATTGATCTATTTATCTATTTTTTCACCAATACCACACTGCCTTGATTATTGTATTATATAGCAAGTCTTGAATTTAAGTAGCGTCAGTCCTCTAACATTCTTTATCTGCCATATTTTGTTTGCTCTTCTGGGTCTTTTGACTCTCCATATAAACTTTAAAATCACTTTGTTGATACTCACAAAATAACTTACTAGGATTTTGATTGGGACTGCATTGAATCTATACATCAAGTTTCTAAAGAACTTACATTTTGACAATATGTCCACAAACATGGAATATCTCTCTCTCCAGTTACTTAATTCTTTGATTTCTTTCATCAGAGTTCTGTAGTCTTCCTCATATAGATCTTGCACATACGTTTTAAATGGTTTTTCATTTTAGGGGCTGTTAATGTAAATGGTATTGGGTTTTAAATGTCGAGTTCCACTTGTTCATTGCTAATACATAGAAACTCTAGAGATTTCCTGGAGGTTTCTCTCAGTTCTCCAGGCTTGTCCTCAGACTTCCTATAGCCTCACATGCCTGTGTCTTGTGCAATGGAAGAGGAGAATCTCTTTCTGCTCTGACCCTTATCAACTACATGAAACTTTATGCTACAAAAAAAGGATAGAGTACAGGAACCCAGGACTCACACCATCCCCATCTGGCAGTAAAGACATGCTTATGCTCCTTCCTTCTGGAATAGAGTCAAAGGAAGCCTAGTAAAGAGTGAGGACTTTCACCACCAAGCTGTTGTAACAAGGCCACTTCCCTGTGGTATCAGTGGACAACCAGTGGGGAGCTGGAGATCCCATTCCTACCCAGTAAAAATGAGGAGCCCCTCCTCCACTTGGGTATCAACAGAGGCTGAGTGGGAACATGAACTTCTACTCCTATCTGCCAGAAGCAAAGCAGCACTTCCTACTTCCCATACCAAAATGTAATTAAAGAAGCCAGATAAAATACAAAGTATAAATCAGTTTCATAATGTTACAGCATAAAACCAAAATATTAAGATTTAATATAAAAAGTCATTTACTAAGAACCAGAAAAATATCAGCTTGAACAAAAAAGACAATCAACAGTTGCCAATATTGAGATGACAGAAATGTTAGAATAATCTGACAAAGATTTTTAAAGCAGCTATCATAAAAATACTTCAACAAATAACTACAAACACACTTGAAACAAATGAAAAAAGAGAAAGTCTGAGCAAAGAATATAAAACATATAGAAGAACCAAATGGAAGTTTTAGAACTAAAGAATGCAAAATGTCACATTAAAAAACTCAATGGCTAGACTAAACAGCAGACTAGAAGAGGGGACAGAGAAAAAAATTGGTGAACTTGAAATAAGACAATAGATATTACCCAATCTAAACAATAGAGAGAAAATAGACTGAGGAAAATTAACTGAGCCTCAGCAACCTGTGGGACTTTCACAAAAGATATATTATTATTATCATTGGAGTACAAGAAAAAGAGGATAAAGACAGAAGCCTAAAAAAGCACTCAGAGAAATAAGGGCTGAAAGTGTCCCATTTTTTTCAAAAGACATACACCTAAAGATTCACAAAGCTGAGCACACCCCAAAAAGGATATAACCCAAGAAATACATGCCAAAAAACTTGTAGTCAAACTTCTGAAAACAAAATACAAAAGAAAAAATTTTCTTGAGAACAGCAAGACTGAAACATTTTACTTATCAGAAAAAAACAGTTTAAATGGCAGCAGATTTCTTATCTGAAGCTATGAAAGCCGTAAGGAAGTGACATGACATTCATGAAAGGAAGTCTCAATCAATAATTCAACAGGTATACCTTGTTTTATTGCACTTTGCTTTACTGCACTTTGCAGATATTACATTTTTTATAAATTGAATGATTATGGCAACCCTGCATCGAGCAAGTATACCAATGCCTTTTTTCCAACAGGCGCAGATGATGGTTAGCATCTTTTAGGAATACACTATTTTTTTTTTGATGTATGCTATTGCATACTTAACAGATTATAGTATAGTATAAATATAACTATTATATGCACTGGGAAACTAAAAAAATTATGTGAGTTGTTTTATTGTGATATTCACTTTATTGTAATAGTCTGGAACTGAACCCATAATATCTCCCAGGTATGCCTGTATATCTGAATATATTATCTTTCAAGAGTAAAAGGAAACAAAGATATTCTCAGAAAAAAAAAAACAAAAAAAGAATATGTCTTCGGCATACTACCCTAAAAGATTTGCTAAAGAAGTTCTGTAAAGAGAAAGGAAATAATAAAAAAGGAATCATGAAACATCAAAAGATAAATAAATAAAAAGAGTAATATATAAATAGAATACTTTTTCTTTCTCTTGAAGGAAGTTCCAAATTATGTTTGATGGTTGAAGCAAAAAATTATAACAATATCTGATATTGTTCTAAATATATAGAGAGATAATATTTAAGATGATATCATTAGTAAAGAGACAGATAGGGAAGTAAATTTTTACATGTACTCAAGCTAGTAAAATATTGAAACAAGTAGACTCTGATGGAATATGTGTGTGTGTATACATATACATATACATATACATATACATATATATATATATATATATATATATGTCCCAGAGCAAATGCTAAAAGAGCTATGCACAGAGATATGCTTAAAATACTATAGATATATCAAAAAAGAATTCTAAAAAAATGTGTATGCAACCCACAGAGAGGCAGAAAAAAGAAATCAAAGAAACAAACAAACAAAAAAAAACAGAAAAAAACAATCCAAGAACAAAAAAATAAAATGTCTGACTTAAGCTATAACATATCAACATTTAAATATAAATGGTCCACATATGAAAATTAAAAGACAGAGCTAAATAGATGGTCATAAAAATGGCGGCATGAGGTGAGCCTCTGTAAATCTCTCCTGGAATTTACAACAAATTGAACAACAAACACTCCACAAAGGACTCCCTGCACAGCAGACAGGCAGGACTAAGAGGCGCACTACTGAAATCATCTAAAGGTGGGCAAATTGCATGAGCGGGGGAGGAGGGAAGGTAGAAGTGCAGAGACAGAGCTGCGTAAGCACAGCACGTAGACCTAGCTCAGTGCTCCGAGCTCGCTGCATTCTGGAACTACCTCAGCTGTGGGAGAGGGAAGAACTCGGACTGCTAGGGCTCCACTTATGGCCCATAGGGCTGAGGGTACAGCACATAACACGGCTGAACCCAATGCTCATGGCAGAGACCTCAGAGCAAAGACTAAGGGAAGAAGGCTGAAAACAGTGGTTTAAGCACTCACTGCCGAGCAGAGAATGGAAGCCTTAGGCACTGAGACTAGCTGCCCGCTCTCTACCTTCCCAGAGTTTGCCCCACTGCCACCTGCCCAGTGCTAGAAGCAGAAGAGTAGCAGTGTCAGATCAAAATAACAGAATATTTGCAGTTCTGAGAACTGTGGTCCTCAGACATGGACTCGCAGCCCAACTAGTTCCAGAAAAGGGGAGGGAGCCATAGAAGCAGGACTGGCTGTGGTGGTGGTCATTGCCATTGCTCTGGGCCACCTCTCACAACCCACCCCACCCCTGTCCCCACCCATCTGGGCAGATCCCTGCCAAAGTAAACAGAGTTGCTGAAGCACACGAACTCTGAAACTGGTGTAGGAAGAGCATTGGAACTTCAGAAGCTCTCCACATCCCCCCACGGAGGCAGCACCCTGTGACCCAGGTGAACTGTTCACAGAGGAGAAGCCTGCCTTCCAGGGTATCCCCTCATTGTGTGAGAAGCTGGAATACTGCAGAGAAAATATAACATTACAGTGTGACAGAGAATAAAACGCTGCAGTCAGACAGAAAATAAAACATTCTACCAAAACCTACTGGAAAACAAAAAAAAGACCTCTTTCTATCAAATTGTTTCAAAACCCACTCCCGTAGATGTCTAGGAAGACAAATAATAAATCGTTAATTGCCGTGAATAACCAAGGTAACAGAATAGCTCAAGAAGAAAATGAAGTCTCCAGAAAATGAACTTTAAGCCATGGAAATATGTGACTTAAATGTCAGAGAGTTCAAGTTTGCAGTTCTTAAAAAACTCAACGAGATGCAAGAAAACACAGACAGGCAGTTTAATGAACTCAGAAACACAATCAAAGAACAAAATGAACATTTTACCAAAGAGATTGAAATTTCAAAAACGAACCAAATAGAATTTCTGGAGAGTAAGAACTCAATAAAAGAAGTGAAGAATGAAATAGCCAGCTTAGGTAGTAGAGCTGACCAGATGAGGAAAGAATCAATGATATGAAAGATAGAAACTTGGAAATGACATGGATGGAAGAAGAAAGATACTTAAGATTTAAAAGAAATGAAAGAACTCTATAAGAACTTTCTGACTCCATCAGAAAGAAAATATGAGAATAATGGGCATACCAGCAGGAGAAGAAAGAGAGGAGGGAACAGAGGGGTATTCAAACAAATAGTCTATGAGAGCTTCCCAAACTTGTGGAAAGAACTGGATCCTCGAATCCAAGAAGCAAATAGAACACCTAATTACCTCAACCCCAATAGGCCTTCTCCCAGGCACATTGTATTGAAGCTGTCAAAAATTAACAACCAAGAAAGAATCCTCAAGGCAACCAGGGAAAAGAAGACGGTAACTTACAAAGGAAAGCACATTACATTATTATAGATTTTTCAGCAGGAATTCTATAAGCCAGTATGGAGTGGACTCAAATATTCAGACTATTGAAAGAGATAAATTATGAGCCAAGAATAATATACCCAGCAAAGATATCCTTTAGATATGAAGGAGGAATAAAGACTTTCCAGACGTACAGAAGCTGAGGGAATTTTCTAACACACGACCTGCACTACAAGAAATAATGAAGGAGGCTATTCAACCAACATATATAGGGATAACTTGTGACAACCAAAATATAAAAGGGGGAGAATAAAGGCCTGAACTGGTATAGGGGAATGGAAAATGGAAGCATGCTGAAGAAAATGGAATACTCTAAATATAAAACTATTTTTTTTACATAAACTTAATGGTAACCACTCAAAAAAAATACAGAACTGAAATATATAATGTAATAAAAGAAGAAACAGAGGGAAAAATCACAGAATACCACCACACAGAAATAATAGACAACAAAAAGGCAAAAAAACAATGCAGAGCCTTACCAGAAAACCAAAGCTAGAACAACAGGAAATCATCACATATCAATAATCACCCTAAATGTAAATGAACTGAACTTACCAATACAAAGTCAGAGTAGCAGATTTGATTGGATAAAAAAAAAAAACTAAACCTAACCATATGCTGCCTCCAAGAGACACATCTCAGCTACAAGGACAAACATGGACTCAAAGTGAAAGGGTGGAAATTGACACACCAAGCAAATGGTATCCAGAGAAAATCAGGTGTAGTTATACTGATATCAGAGGAAACAGACTTCAGGGTGGAAAAGGTAACAAGAGACAAAGATGGACTTTCATAATGGTAAATGGTAATATACAACAAGAAGACATAACAGTCATCAAGTTGATGCCTCCAATCAGGGAGCACCAAAATATACCAAGCAACTACTAATAGAACTAAAGGGAGAAATTGACCAAAACACAATTATAGTAGAAGACCTAAATATATCATTGAGAGCTATGGATAGATGATCCAAACAGAAAATTAAAAAAAAAAAAAAAAAGAAAGAAAGAAAGAAAAAAAGAAAGAAAGAAAGAAAGATAACAGCCCTAAATGGCACATTGGATGAAATGGACATAATTGACATTTATAGAGTACTTCATCCTAGGACATCAGACTATACATTTTTTTCTCGTGTACATGGAACATTCTCAAGGATAGACCATATATCGGGACATAAAACTAGCCTCAGCAAATTTAAGAAGATTGAAATCATACCAAACATATTCTCTGATCACAAGACTTTGAAATTGGATATCAACTGCAAAAAGAAAGCAGGATAAACCACAAATACGTGGCAATTAAACAACATACTTTTAAGCAACGACCGGATCAAAGAAGAAATAAGAGGAATGATCAAAAGATACATAAAAGCAAATCTGAATGAAAAATACATCCTACCATAATTTTGGTGATGCAGTGAAAGCAGTTTTAAGAGGGAAATTTATATCATTACAAGCATATCTCAAGAAACAAGAAAAATCCCAGGTAAATAACCTCACATTATATCTTAAAGAACTAGAAAAAGAAAACAAATGAAGCCCAAGGTCAGCAGAAGAAAGTAAATAATAAAAATCAGAGCACAACTGAATAAAATAGAGAACAAAAAGACAATAGAAAAAATTAATGTGACAAAGAACTGGTTTTTTTAAAAGATTAATAAAATTGACAAACCCTTGCCTAGACTAAGATAAAAAGAGAAAAGACACTAATAAACAAAACCAGAAATGAAAGAGGGGAAGTTACCACAGATGCCACCGAAATACAAATGATCATCCAAGAATACTATGAAGAACTATATGCCACCAAATCAATAACCTAGAAGAAATGGACAATTTCTTAGGAACATATAGCCTTCCTAGGCTGAATCATGAAGAACTGGAAAACTAAATAGACCTATCACCAGTAAGGAAATTGAATCAGTCATCTGAAACGTTCCCAAAAGCAAAAGTCCGGGACCAGATGGCTTCATTAATGAATTCTACCAAACCTTCAAAGAGGATCTAAAACCTGTCCTACTCAAACTCTTCCAAAAAACTGAAGAAGAAACAACACTACCTAACTCATTTTATGAGGCCAACATTACCCTCATACCAAAACCTGGTAAGGATAACACAAAAAAAGAAAACTCCAGACCAATACCTTTGATGAATACAGATGCAAAAATCCTAAACAAAATTATAGCAAATCGAATGCAACAATGCATCAAAAAGATTATTCATCACGACCAAGTGGGGTTCATCCCATGGGCACAAGGATGGTACAACATACACAAATCCATCAATGTGACACATCACATAAACAAAATAAAGAACAGAAATCACATGATTACATCAATTGATGGAGAAAAAGTGTTTAACAAAATGCAACATCCATTTGTGATTAAAACACTTAATAAAATAGGTATAGAAGGAAAATACCCTAAAATAATAAAGGCCATATATGATGAACCCTCGGTTAATATAATTAATGGTGAAAAATTGAAGCCCTTTGCTCTATGTTCAGGAATCTGACAGGGCTGTCCCCTATCACCTCTGCTTTTCAACATAGTGTTGGAAGTCCTCGCCAGAGTAATCAGGCAAGAGAAAGAAATAAAAGGCATCCAAATTGGGAATTTAAATGTTAAACTGTCACTCTTTGCAGATGACATGATGCTATATATAGAAAACCCTAAAGACTCCACCAAAAAGCTATTAGAAACAACAAATGAATACAGTAAAGTTGCCCACTACAAAATCAATGTACAAGAGTCCATTGCATCCCTATATACTAACAATGATATCTCAGAAAAAGAAATAAAAAAGAACAATTCCTTTTGCAATTGCAACAAAAAGAATAAAATACCTAGGAATAAACTTAACTAAGGATGTGAAGACCTATATGCTGACAATTATAAGACATTTTTAAAAGAAATTGAAGAAGACACAAAGAAATGGAAAGATATTCCATGCTAATAGATTGGAAGGATCAACATAACTAGAATGGTCATATTACCCAAAGCAATATACAGATTTAATGCAATCACCATCAAAATCTCAATGGCAGTTTTTAAAGAAATAGTATAAAAAATCATCAGATTTGTATGGAAACACAAAAGACCCTGAATAGCCAAAGCAACCCTAAGAAAAAAGAACAATACTGGAGGTATCACACTCCCTGACTTTAGTTTGTATTACAGGGCAACAATAATCAAAACAGCATGGCATTGGCAAAAAAACAGACACACAGAACAACAGAATAGAATTGAGAACGCAGAAATAAACCCAGATAAATATGGACAGATAATTTTTGACAAAGAAGCAAAAAACATACAATGGAGAAAAAACAGCCTCTTTAACAAATGGTGCTGAGAGAATTGGAAAGTCACATGCAAAAGAATGAATCTGGACTGCTGTCACCATGTACCAAAATTAATTCAAAATGGATCAAAGACCAAAGCACAAGACCTGAAACAATAAACTGCATAGAAGAAAACATAGGTACTAAACTTATGGACCTTGGGTTCAAAGAGCATTTTATGAATTTGACTCCAAAGGGAAAGGAAGAAAAAGCTAAAATAAATTAATGGGATTATATCAAACTTAAAAGCTTCTGCACAGCAAAAGAAACCATTCACAAAATAAAGAGGCAACCAACTGAATGGGAGAAGATTTTTGCAAACAGTGCCTCCGATAAGGGGCTAATATCCAAAATATAAAAGGAACTCATGAAACTCAACAACAAAAAAACAAACAACTGAATTGAAAAATGGGCAGAGGACCTGAAGAGACATTTCTCCAAAGAGGACATACAAATGGCAAATAGACATACAAAAAAATGCTCAACATCACTAATCATCAGAGAAATGCAAATAAAAACCACAATGAGATATCACCTCACCCTGGTTAGAATGGCTATCATCAACAAGACAAATAGTAACAAGTGTTGGAGAGGCTGTGGAGTAAAAGGAACCCTCATACACTGTTGGTGGGAATGCAGATTGGTGCAGCCGCTATGGAAGGCAGTGTGGAGGTTACTCAAAAAATCACAAATAGAATTACCATGTGACCCAGCATTCGTTCTTCTGGGTATCTACTAAAAAGTGTGAAAACATTTATCCATAAAGACATGTGTGCTCCAATGTTCATTGCAGCTTCATTTACAGTGCAAGACATGGAAACAACCAAAATGTCCTTCGATAGATGAATGCATAAAGAAGTAGTGGTATATACACACAATGGAATACTATTCAGTGGTAAGAAAAGATGAAATAGTACCATTTGTGACAACATGGATGGATCTTGAGATTATAATGCTAAGCAAAATTAGTCAGACAGGAAAAGTAGAGAACCATATGATTTCACTGATATGTGGTATATAAAACTGCAAACAACAAAACAGCAAGACAAACAAATAAAGGAACAAAAATTCATAGATATAGACAATAGTTTAGGGGTTACCAGAAAGTAAAGGGGAAGGGGGACTCTAGAAGATGGTAAACGGGGTCTAATATATGGTGATGGAAGGAGAACTGACTCTGGGTGGTGAACACACAACGTGAGATATAGATAATGAATTGTTCACCTGAAATCTATGTAACTTTACTAACAATTGTCACCCTAATAAACTTTAATTTAAAAAAATTAAAATACAGAGATTGGTATAATATTTTTAAAATTACCCAATAATATACTTCCTATAAAAGATTCACTTCAACTATAACATTATAGGCAGGTTGAAAGTTAATCGATAGAAAAATATATGTGATATAAACATTAAAAGAAATCAGGAGTGGCTATATCAATATCAGATAGACTTCAGAGGAAAGAAAATCAGTAGTACAGACATGGAAGGACATTACATAACAATAAAGGGTTAATCCACCAAGACAAGAGGATAGAATACAAGGACTAAATAATAGAGCTAAAAAATATATGAAGCAAAAACTTATGGAAATGAAAGGGGAAATAGACAAATCTATAATCATAGTTAGAAACTTCCCCAGTCTTCTCTCAACACTTGATGGGACAACCCCTTGACACACATACAAACGTGTACACACACACACACACACACACACACACACACACACACACACGGCCAGTCACAGGTATGCAAAGCCTGGTAAAGTCTAAGTGCAGGATAGAAGAAATGAAAGAAATCCTCCTGGATCTAGGAGTCTTAACAATGAGTGCAAACAGTGGCCTCCTATGGCTTGAAGAGAGGTAAGTGAGCTCAAAAAGTTTTCCCACCTGATGTATAGGTATGTGAGACCTGTTAAAGAATGAAGGCAATGCAGGAGACCTGAGGAAAATCCTCCAGGTACTCATATCCAAAAGGAATGTATTGAACCTGCCCTCAAATCATTTGAAGACTATGCTGAACTAAATCTAACTAAAGCAAGGATATAGCCAAACCCAGATCAACTAAAAATATATTGACTCAGGCCTCACACTAGTAGCATGACAAAATGGGTAAACCCTTCTCTTGGCACAAAGGTTATTTACTTCAGTCTCTACAGTTATACAGCACTCAATAAAAAAAAAACTGAGACATGCAAAGAAACAAGAAAATGTGACCCACCATTAAGAAAACAAAACAAAACCAAAAAACAGTCAAAAGAACCATTTCCAGATATAGCCCAGATGTTAGAATAACTAGAGGGCTTTTAAAATAAATATAATAAAAATGTTTAAAAATCTATGAGTGAAAGACACAAGTGAGCAAACAGAAAATCCTTAAGAAGGATTAAGACACTCTGATAACGTAGTCTGAGTTCTTTATATTCATTCTTATCAACAGACTAGGCACAGAGAGGGAAGAAATAAGTGAACTAAAAGGCATGCTCATAGAAATTATCCAAAGTACAATGCAAAGAGAAAGAAAGTATGAAAAAAAACATACAGCATCTGATATCTGTGGAACAATATGAAATGTGTAATTGAAATTCCATATAAAGAAAAGAGAAAATTAGGCAGAAAAAAATATTTGAAGTGATAATGATTAAGAATTTTGCAAAATTGATAGACATCCATCCACAGTTATAAGAAGCACAGTTCCCTTGTACTTACCCCAAGCAGAATAATTAAAAAGAAATTACCTATACATATCAGAGTTGATGTGCTGAAAGCCAAATATAATCTTGAAAGTAGCCTCAGAAAAAAATCACACTATATGCACTAGTGAACAACATCATAATAAAGCATGACTATTCATCAGAAACAATGGAGAATAAAAGAAAATGGAATGACATTTTTAAATTCTGAAAGAAGAAATTGTCAACCTAAATTCTATATCCAGTGAAAATATCCTTTACGAAGGAAGAAAAAATAATTTTCAGACAGACAAAGACTGAAAGAATTCATCCCTAGCTGACCTGCACCACAACAAATGCTAAAGGAAACTCTTTAGTCTAAAGGGAAATACCAGAGAAAAATTTTTCCTGAATGAAGGAACAAAGAACATCAGCAAAGATAAACATATGGATAAATATAAAGGAGATATATATATGTATATATTTATATGTATATATATACACACACATATATATAATTTTAAATCCTATAAAATGATTCCTATTACATAAAAAACAATTATTTTTAAATTCTAATATATTTATATCTATGCCTTTATTTGTTAGATAGATGAGAGAGAGAGAGACAATAGACAGATACAATTTTTTGAAAGTCTATTGATTGTTTAAAGTCAAAATTATATCAATACATTATGGGTTTTATAGCCTGTGAAAGTAAAACATGACAAGAGAATAATTGGCAGACATGGTCAATTATTGACAGTATTAATATATAGGTTTAAAGTTCTTA
The DNA here is from genome assembly GCF_057876585.1 of Rhinolophus sinicus. Classification (NCBI taxonomy): domain Eukaryota; kingdom Metazoa; phylum Chordata; class Mammalia; order Chiroptera; family Rhinolophidae; genus Rhinolophus; species Rhinolophus sinicus. The sequence goes on from NC_142503.1 coordinate 134,078,179, forward strand.
CACTGATTACAAAGATGAATATTTTAATATCCAGAGCAATCACTAGAAAATAATACCAAGAGGCATAACCTAAAAGTAGAGAAGTCATAACAATCTCAAATGTGTGTGAACCAAAAAACTGTCCCTAAATATATCAATCAAAAATTTACAGAAATATAGAAATAGACAAATCCACAGTTGAAGATATAACATCCCTATTTTGGTAACTGATAGAACATGTAGATAAATTAGAAAGAATATAGAAGATTTGAACAACAATATCAACACTTAGCCTGATAGGCTTTTATAGAACAATATATCCAACAACAGCAAGATACTCATTCTTCCCAAATGCAAACCCGTCCTTCACCGAGACAGACCATAGCAGAGCCACTAAGCAAATCTTAGTGAATTGCAAAGGGTCAATATAAGAGAGTATCGTCTGCGATCAGGACAGTTTTCAATTAGAATTCAATAACACTAAGATATCTAGAGAATCTCCAAATATCTCTAAGTTAAACAACAGACTTTTAAATACTCAAAAGTCAAAAGAAGAAACCTCAAAGGAAATTGGAAGCCCATTAAGCCCCAGGTACCTTGACGTCTTCATGAGAATGAGATTATCAGATCATTTCAGAGCGCAAGTTTTAATTAGTGGAACACATAGACTTGGAGGAGCTGCACCTAAGAAGAGAAGAACCACTGAACATAAAAATTACAGGACTGATACTGTTACTTACTGGATGTGGGGTTTTTTGAAAATCTATTAGAGAATGCATTTGTTCATCTAAAAATAGGAATAATAACCCTTTCATCACCCCATCTTTGTGAAGTTTGAATGCAATGCTTACAAAGCATCTACCAAGCAAAGGACTTGGTTTGTTGAGTAGATGCTCAATAAACATTGGTTGGATGGAAAGGCAGCTTGGAGCTATCAAAAACAAGTTTTATAAATTTGCCTAGGGCTCAACCTAGCAAGAGAGAAAGAAATATATTAGTTACATGTGAGGATTTCAATTCATAACTAACGAGCCCATAAGAAAATTCCTCAAGGATAACTAAAAAGACACAATTTTTTTTAAAAAAAGATCTCTTTGAAGGGAACTGGGATTTAAGGAAAGAGTGCGTGTTCTTATTCTTCCACTCTTTCTCTTAACTGAAGCAATGCATTCCAGCTTTTTAAACAAACAGTATTTCCACTTCATTGCTATTTACAGCCATAGCCTAAAGCACAAAGATCAGACTCAGCATCTGATTAAACTAAGTTTTATAAAGAATGACAAAATAATTGGTAAAAACATTTCAGCTTGGGTATGTAAAATAGAAAAAACAAAGTAGCAAACATTCAAAGCACAACGGGTTTTTGGAAACAACCCTGTCTTTTCTCTTTGGCATTTCTCTAGGATTCCTATCCTGGCTGGGTGACAAAAATCTGTCCATCATCTGCAAGCCTGAGCCTATCAGTCTTACAAATCAGAGTTAATAAAAGTCGATCAGTGATGGTTTAACTTGCTTGCTACTGCCTGAAGCAGGACTCAGCCCTGGTGTCTGTCATCCACTTAGAAAACACTTTCTATGGCCGCTCATAAATTCTAAAAATTTGCTTATCTACATTTCGATAGATAGGAAAAAGTGATTTCTATAAATATGTACCAGGCCAACACACATGCATATGAACTCCCTACAGGTAAACACGCAGATACAAACTTATTCCTTCACAGTTATAGATTCATAGAAAGATGCAGTTTAAACCAAAAAAAAAAAGGATCATCATCTGTATTTCAGAATTCTACCCTGTACATAATGTCTTTTAGTATAAAAGGAATTATGTCATAATTACCTTTACATGCATGTTGGCTTGTGACTTTTTCAATAAAATGAATACATGTTGTACTCATTGCCTCAAATCCTTACGACAATGTCCACCAAGATTATGATATTGGATTCAAAATTCACAAACTACTAGAGCTATTCTTCGATCCTGTCAGATCCAAGTCTTTGTCCATCTACATGGACAACAGGACTTTCTGCCTCAACCAGGAGCTATCTACAGTCACATACAAACGTACTCAACTCAATGAGGGGCCAAATTGGGAGAGAGCCGGGAGGGAACAAAAATCTAAGAGAGGCTGTTAGGACAAATATTAATCAGAGACAAGTTATCTTCTAACTATAGATAACTTAGTTTTTGAGTCAAATTTAAAATCTAGAGGTTGTGTCAAACAGAATCAAGGTAAACTATAACATGTGCTAATTTATTCATTCAATATTGGCTGAATGACAACTATGTGCCTTTTATGCTTGTGCTTTTAATATAAATGTAATGTGAGCCACATATGTAACTTCACATTTTCTAATAGTCACATTTTTAAAAGTAAAAATAATGACTAAAATTAATTTTAATACATTTTTAACCCAATATATCATGCATTATCCTTTCAACATGCACTCAAGAGATATTTTACATCACAATTAAAGAAATACTTTACATCACAATTCAGACCAGCCACATTTCAAGTACTCATAGCCACATGTGGCTAATGGCTACCATATTGAATGGTGCAGTTCTAGGTGCTATGGGAACAGCAGTGAACAAAACAAAATATTTGCCCTTGTGGAGATTAATCCTTGTGGGGAAGACAGACAGTAAACAAATAAATATAAAATGTCAGGTCATTAACATGGCCTAAAAGGCCACATGTGATCTCCAAACTATCATCATCATTATCATCTCCCGCTGCTTCCCTGCACTCACTGGGCTGCAGCCACACTGCCCACCTGCCCCTCCGTGAATGAGCCAGCCAAGCACAAACCACCTCAGGGTATTTCCATCCGCTTGGACCATTCTTCAAGACATAAAAGCACTTTCAAAACTGAAAGGACACTATACATAATAATGAACAAGTACAGATTGTCTACTATACATGTTATATACATTTTTCTCAATTAAACTCTGTAAAAATTAGATAGAAACTATTATGTGTATTTTCTAAATAAGGAAACTGTATTTTATACATGATTACGGATACATAATTTATTTAACTAATCTCTCTATGTTTTTTTTTTTTTTTTTTTTCATTTTTAAACTTTTGTGCTAACGACTATTGCCTTAGAATTCGTTCTTAGAAGTAGAATTGCTGGGTCAAAATCTAGGGACACCTTTAAGCTTTAAGGATAGCTTGTTACATTACTCTCCAAAAAAGTTATACTAATTAAAGTCCCACCAGCATAAGAAATAGCCTATTTCCCATATCTCTCATGGTTTTCAATTTTGTGTGTTTTCATTATTTTTAATCTTTAATAGTTTGATATAAGAAAGATGGCCTCTCGATGTTTTAAATTTTTTCACTTATTTTTTGTGATGATAAACATTTTCCATGTTTGTTGAAAACTTTCTATTTCTCACTGTTTAACTTCCTCATGTCTGCTGTTATTTTTTTCATTTACACTTTATATTTTTAATTGTTAATAAGCACTATACTAGAATAGGATTATTAACTCTTTGCTTATTATTTTATGTTGCAAATGTCTTCCTGGTTTCTCTTTTCTTTTCATTCTGTTTTAATCCTATTTATCTTTTTTCTTTATGATTTCTACTTCTGTAAGCATGCCTTTAAAATCCTTTCCCTCAAATTTTGGAAATGCTTCTCCATCTTGTTCTCCCCAGCTGCCCTGACTGATCAGTCTATGGAACCATCATCTTCCCAATTTAAGGCACTATCCACCCCCAGCCTATCACAGAAGGAAGCTTTGTCTGCTAGTGTCCCCACACTCCCCTTTCTTCAGTACTCCCTTCTTAGCTCCCCACAAAGCTCATGAAGACTTGGTGCCAAAGCAACCCATCCCACATCACGTTAAGATCTAGCTTCCCCAATCTTCCAGCAATGTATTGGTGTCATACATTTACCTTAAGTCACCGCATTTTTGGCAAATATCTGACAGATTTTTCATTTTTAACTAAAGTTTATTGAGGTGACAATTGTTAGTAAAGTTACATAGGTTTCAAGTGTACAATTCTGTAATACATCATCTACTGAAATAAAGACAAACCTTAAGTGTAGGAAGGAGAGCACTAAATTAGAAATTAGATCCCTGCATGCTAATTCTGGTTCTGCTATTAACTACATGGTCCTTACATGTAAGTTTTCTAGACCTGCCATTTCTTGTAAGATAAAAGAGTTGGTATAGTGACTCTCAGCTGCATTCAAAGGCTAACATTTTTCATTGACTGCTAGGTTGTGAGTCTTCCATTTCATCTGGCCTTGGAAGAAACATTCCAAAGTACAGAAGGGATAATCTAATTATAATATGACCCACATAATGAGAGTTCCTGGCATAAATAATTCTGAATGAGGCTCAATGGTTTAACTTTCTGCTTCTGAAGGCCATTTATTGTATGATAATACCAGGAAAACCAACTTCTCAACAGGCCAAGATGTTATTTATCAGTGAAGAAAGATAATCAAGGCTTGGAATTCCTATAATGGTCATCAATTCAAACAGGAAATTATGTCTAATTCAGAAATATCACAAGTAATAGAGAGTTGACTTTTACCTGAATTAGAAATAACAAATTTTATTGGGCTTGGAATCATCAGTAAAATATTAAGCTTCTCTTTCATATCCTACCCAATGAATAATGAACTGCTTCACTGGACTTGAACTTATTTTTGGATGTGAATTTATTGGACCATTTTCTGAGGGTAGAATTCCAGGCCAGAATTATATGTTAGTAACTGAATACAAAAGTTGGCCTTTGTCTAGTATAGAAACTGCCACCTCTTCTAAAATACAGAACAGATTTTCCAGTTCGTTTTGCAGAAATGGCTTTCATGGGATTTGACAACACAAGAGTCATTCATTAATCTAATTGTCTTCTGCACGAAATTATGCTTAATGTTAGTAATGTGCAGACAGTAATATTATAAAATATGAACTGTTAAAGTAGCCTGGAATACCCTGGCAATTTCCAACCACTTGATGGATTAATGTCCAGTTCTGGTAAATTTTAGATACTGATTGATGGGGCCATTTAAAAGCAAATGTAATTAGTTTTAAACTTTATTTACCATTAAATTCCACATCTTTAACCCTTAAATATAATAACAGGTAGGAAAGAGAATTCTCATCAGAAATGACCATCTTTAAAATAAAGAAAATCACTCTTACTGAAATTATTGCAGTAATAATAAGAATCTAATCCTAGTTCGTATTTTCTCCTGTACTGTTTTCTGGCTAACGTTATTTTGGTAGTATAAGTTATATGAGAATTCATCCACCTACGTCCACACGCACACATACATTTCACTTACTCTTCTTGCCTTTCTTGGAAACTGCTATTATCAGAAAGAATCTAAAGTCCTATTTTCTTAATGTATATTTCCCCTGTGGGGAAAATATACATATTCCTTATTGCACTAAATACGTTTGATAAAACTTAAGTGTTTTGGCCTAATACAGCTAAAAAGTTTGAGCTGTTTACACATTATTTACCTTAACCTATAACATGTCAAAGTCTGTGTTTGTGAAGTCAAGTCAAGAATGTCCGACATAGGTCTCAGCGTAAGGCATGATACTTTTTTTTTTCCCTCCCTTTAACTTTTTCAGAAATCAGCCCACAGAATATCTTGACGTTAGTTACTCCGAGACCTAGTCTCAAATCAAAGAAAGAGGTTCGTACAATGTTTCTGTAGAGAGAAAAAAAAAGAAATGGGAGGAAGTATTTTCCCAGTGCCGACTGTTCCCATGGGTCCCCTCAGTGGACGAGGGCTCCGTGCTCTCACAGGGAGATTCCACTAGTAGTGCTATCGTTGGCCTTCCAGCCCCTTAACATTCCCTCCAGTCTGAAATGGACCGCAACGTCCGCGTATCAGTTGAAAAAGCCTTCTTGGAGAGGACAGGCTTCTCATTATCTCCACCCCTTCTCTGAAAGTTTCCTACTTACAAGTTGATTGACTGGAAAAAACGACACCCAGTTGTTCTATGTTGTACGACTCGGCATCTAAAGTCACGGTGCCTCAGTTTATCTTTTGCATCCTGCCATCACCTCATCTTAAGGAATACTGCAAACTAACATGTCTTGGAAAGGTCCTCAAAATCAAGCAAAGCCTAAATCGGATGAAAGCCAGCTGGTGAAGTACTAATCCCTAGGGTGGACAAACACACAGGGATGTTAATAAACTCATAGAATTCCCCTTGGGGGCATAACGCCCTGCACCAGGTGTAGGCTCACTGGGCAGAACCCATGGTTCACTGTGTTGTCTTCACTCTGTCCTTGCCCCCAGAAGAGCAACTAAACAGAATAATAATGACCACAATATATTATTAGAGCTTGCCTCCATTGAGTGCCAAGTTAAGTGATTTAAATCAGACTTCTGAGATTCCCACTACCGCTCTACGAAGTTACAGATGAGAAAGCTAGAGTTTAGTCTAGGGTCATGCTGTTAGTCAAAGATTGAAGCCAAGATGATCTGGCTGCAGGGACTCAACTAGGAAATACAAGAGTGAAAACGAAATCAATCTTTCAAAATTATTTTCCTGCCCACAGGTGCTTACAAAGAATTTGGCTAAGATAACATCTCAACTTTACCCTGGAAAAAAATGTTCCCATGACTTTTAAAACTATAAATTATCATTTTATAGTCACTAAGAAGATATGGCAAATGCAAGTAGACAGTCAAACATGAAAATAATGAGCATAATCTCAACTATATCGCACACCTATGAGGTACTAGATATTGTGTTAAATGCTTTTCATTCACTAGTTTATTAAATCTTCTCAGCAGTCCTTAAGGTAGGTACTCATATTACCTCCGTTTTACAGATGAAGAAACTAAGGCTTGGATGTTTCTGAGAAACTCATACACGTTAAAATATTAATAATTTGGTTTCTAAGGACAAAACTTTTGCCTTTATAAAATAAAAAGGTACAATTATTTAAGATCTAACTTCTTCCAATTATCTTTTACCAGTCTGATATTCATATCATGACGTCTGAAAATATTTTTAAAACATTTTCTCCATTGTGAGTGGTCTAAGGAAGGGGGGAAGGAATAAATATCCCTGCCTTTCTCCTCACCCTCCCATCTCTTAACAGTGCTCCTCACTAGCAAAACCCAACCGGAAGCGGGAGGACACAAGAGTATATTTAATGCAGCCCCAGAGCAGCAAAGATAGGTGGAGGAAGGAGGCTTGGGCAAACTGAGAATAACCAGCATTGCCACTCTCTCTCCTAACTGGAAATGTGATCCAATGAGACAGACACATTTGATTGGCTGCCTAATAACCATCTAGAAATAGAAGAAGTGATATGGGAAAATTTCCACTGCCTATTCTGCAAATAAGAAATAATAAAGACAATGTATAATTTTTAGCGTGTTCTGTACGGTATGTATACATACATATAACTAAATACGAAAAATGTAGCGTGAGTCCTGATGTCAGGCCCTATTCCCCCTTGCTTAGGGAATAACCCTTAATCATTGTGGCTGAGGGAATATTTCTGAACCCTTTTCTGTGTCTTCCTCTTGGATTTATGCCACCCTGTTTGGGAAGACCAGCATTATAAATTTGGGCTTAACCACGGTTGGTAATATATGGTTTCCTAATCATGTTTAAGTTCTTCCTGCTTCTCTTTGCTGAAATTTACTTTTCGATAAGAAATTCTTAGCTGCAGGGCCCCATGTTCATCTAAGCATGAAGATAGCTGTCATCATACTCCATATTCTCTTAAGTGTCCAATAAATGTTATTTGATATTAATGTATCAAGAAACTTTTTTTAAAAGAATTTGAAATGATACTGTCATCTTTGTGAAAACTTGAAATTGAAGGAAGTATTACAGCAGCTCTGTTGTAACCATTTTTTTTCAAGATGTTGTTTTCTGTCTGAACTAAGTATGTGGGAAATTATCCATTTCAGCTGACTATAAAGAGCTAGCCACATCTTTTTTCAGAAAACAAACAAAAAAAAAGATTTGCCATAGTCTATCCCTCTATGCTATCTTGACCTCACATATTTCTTGAGTCAGATTCTCCAAAGTCAAGGTTGAAACAGAGATAAGAGATAACTATTAAGCAGTTCCTACTTTCATTGGAATTATGTTGACTGCACTTTTCTATTTTCTTTTCAGTATGGAATCTGAGCACACAGAAGCCAGAGAACAGTGGCTTCAGTCTGATTTTTTTAATAAGAAAATTATTCTTAATCATTCTAGCACAGAAAGTTTGGAGAAATAGACATTCCGATATACTAGCAGTGGGAATATAAATTGGTAATTTGGCAATGTCTAATAAAGTTAAAGATGTGCATGCCCGATGACCCAGAAACCCCATCTTTTTGTGTGCCCTAGAGAAAATATACTTGTGAACAAAGACACATGGCTAAGACTTAAATGTATTCATGCAACAAAATACTATGCCACATTTAAAATGAGCAACTTAGATAGACATGTATCAACATTGGTAAATCCCAAACATATAATGCAGAAGAAACAAGCAAGATGCAAAAGGTTGCATATGATATGCCATCTTCAAAGCATTTAAAAACTTGTAAAATAAAATATCTGTTGCTTTTAATTGCAAAACTATGTAGCAAAAAGAAAAAGAAAAAGAAAGCATTTATATGCATCTCTCCTAGTCCCTTTGAGGAGAGAGAGAACGGTAAGGGATACATAGCAGTCCTCAACTGTACCTGTAAGATTTATTTCTTTAAAACACACATACACACATGCACATACATCTGAAGTGCAATGTTAAGATTTGATAAAGTTGTGTTGTGGGTCCATGGATTTTTATTATATTACTCTCTATACTTGTCTGCATGTTTGAAATATTTCATTATAAAAAATATATTTTTAAATCACCCAAGCACAAGAATACTTCTCAGAGGAATTACCAAAGCAAGGAAAAATAAAACATCCCACTCAACTTCTTTCCCCTATAAGAAGCCATGAATTATGGAGAAACGAAGGCTTTGTATTTATGAGAGAGATCTTCTAAAGGATGCCTCACATTTATAAGTGAGTATCCTTGTAAAGATCACTACTTTTTCATCCTGAATTCCAGACAAGGATATCCCACATTGGATTTGGTTCAAACGTATGATCCCCCAAAGTATTAAGGCTAGCTCTGCTTAACATTTTATTTCTTAGCAGAACACTTCAGGAATTTAGAGAGAGGATCACCCAGCTAGATCGGGGTGTTACCTTGCCCTTGGAGCAGAGGGGAGATAACTGCAGAAATGAGTGATGGAATGAACTGAGTCCTCAGTTTGCTGTGTGGGGTGTCATACTCGTAAGACCACAGCCATAAGAACATGTGTGTGCATTTTTCCCTTAAAACGTTTTTTGAGTGGTAGTCGTGTGAAACAATGATCTGTTGAATTTAATTCGCAGATCAAAGAGGGAGGAAATTAACCAACACAGTAAATTGATTATTTCATGGGTGACATAACCAAGGCAATGATTTATCTTAATAAAGAGCAACTTCCCTCTAGTCCTTAACTGAATTCCAGCCAATGCAATAATACTCGGCTGTTAATGACTTTGATGTTGATGTGGAAAAGTGAATGACTGCATAATCACTGAAATGGGACCTCATCACAGTTGGAAACGTTTAAGCCAAATCATTTTGGACTGTGAAAAGAGCCCTGAGTGGTGGAGATTGGCTGGGTCCCAGCTCTTCAGTCTTAACTAAACAGGGCCTGAAAACTTTATCATGTTGCACTGCTCTGGGCTGGACCATAACTCTGACAGCTCACAGGGACTGCAGCTTAATGTATATGTCTGTGGCCTCACAGAGGAAAAAAGAATTCCAGGGCTTATAGCACCGATAATAAATACACGTCTATCAGCATTCAGCTGAAAGTGTAATTAGTTAAATCCGTCTTTGGGAGAGGGAATAGAAGAAAGGAAACAGAAGTTACCTTTTTAAAAAAATGGAACCAAAAGCTTATTTTTATACCCCATGTTACTAAATATGGCTTAAGAGCTTGCAAGACAGCATTAGTCATAGATGGCAGCCTCCACCTCCTCCCCTCCTCCACTCCCCATCTCTAAATAATAAAATGAACTAAAATTGGAGCTTCTTTCAAGTATGTTCACTGATTATTATTATTTGAGTTACAGAGGAGAAGTCTGTGAGGAGAGGGAGCCCCCTTGGGAATATAAGTGACTCCCCAATGCCCACACTATTGACTTCCAAATGGAGAAAAGGAAAACATTGTCGGTCTCAGTCCAAGCACCACGAGCCAGCCCACCAGATTTCCTCTTGTGCTAATCAGATCTTGGATAACATCAGCTTCCTAGAGTTAAATTATTACATCCACGTATTATAATCCCAGTCTTTAGCAAGTCCCTCCTATACACCCTATTTTCTCCCCATTCCCCTGTCTCCACCCCATCCAACCTCCACACCACCTCTCACTGTCCCCAGATGCTCCCAAGCAGAAGTTCCAGAGAATTGTCCATGAGAAACAAGACCAAAGCTTGGTGACCTGGCCTTATAAGAAATACAGCTACAGGTACAGCTGGAGGAACGCCAGGCACTTGTCTGTTTAAATACCACAGAGCCCCCAGGCTCAAGAAACTCAAGATGCCTCATCTTGATCATTTGAAAGAAACAACAACAACAAAAAATCTTTGTTTAGAGGCAAGGATTGTTAAACTATTCATCCAGGCCTGCAGCTGGGGTTGAGTCAGAGTGCAAAGCTGGAAAATGCCCATGTGGCAAGATTAGAAACTCATTTGTGGGGTTGGTGTGGCCTTGCTGGGAGCCTCCTCCTTCTCTCTCCTTTCTCTTTTAGTCCAAGCCTTAGTTTATTACTTTCAAGGCACCCTTTTCCTGCTGGCAACCTGGTCTGGCTGTGTCCTGGCAGCTTTTCCCCAGGGCATTAATGACCCTCAGAGATTTCATTCCTGTTCAGCCGTCTACTTATGTGAGATCATCTGGGAAACTTTCAAGTCATCTGTATATTTTTCTTTTTTCTAATTTTTGCCCTCCCCAAACTGTCCTCCCTCGTGCACACACAATTCTTTTGTTTTATTCCCTCTCCTCAAGTTCGATCTGAAGCCAAGTGCTTTTAATTTTTAGCTGCATTTTGCAAGCCTGGACTTTCAGGAATATATGTTATGAAAGCAGGGAAAGAAAAGACTTTTTTGTCATCAAAACCATAATAATTATGTGTCAAAGATAATTACTGCTTGGTGTGTAATACATCTAATACCAAGTGACAGAGAAAGTAGTCTACCGGCAGACAAGAGTAACTGCCGGCTGGCTGAAATCTGATATAAAATTAACCACTAGGCTCAAGCTCTCTGCCCACTGGAATTTTACCAGATAAAGGCCAACTCCACCCCCAAAAAGAAATTCATAGCAATGGCAGTTTATTTGTGTTCGTTATTAGGGCATTTTTTAAAAGTACATATATTTTCATATGTATGAAAATTAATTGAGTCTCTCATAAAGATACAGGACTACATTCCAAGTGCCTGAATTGCTTTTAAGGAGTAAAATTATTAATAAAATAGCAAGGGAGGACAACCAAACTCTGGGCAATAAGAGTGAGAAACTTTCAGAAATATGCTAGTAGTTTTGCTCCACAATCTCTAGATTTCAAACCTAAGTCTTATCTGGGAAACCAAAGCCTGAAAAGCAAAGCACTTAAGGCATTGAGGAGATGGACTACACGACTATTGGAACAAAGGGAGGTAAAGAGAATTCTGGAGATGCAACCAAAGTAAAACCTAATGTTGTTTGAGAAATTTCCCTCCATTAGGCTGGGAGTGGTGTAGAGTAAGGATAACTATCGAGAATGGCAAGCCTGAGAATTCTGCTCAAAGGTTCATCTAGGCAACTTTGTAGGTGGGGATGAAACCCAGCTTCGTTTGGCTTGGTGATCCCTCTGCCCCATTTCACTGTGAGCAAAATCAGTCGAGCCAGGCCAAAGCTGGCTTGAGCCCAACAGAGGCAAATGTTGGTTGCCAGTAGGCAGGGCTGCATGGTTTACACATCATTTGGTATAGATCTGAATCTTACCTACCTCATCAGCAGCAAAAACTGTCTCTGCAACAGCAGGACAGGCCCGAAAGTTAGAAAAAGAATCGAGTTATTGCCAACTGTTCCCTGATTAGCTGAAATCACTAATCATCTAACAATCTGCTCACTCTCATGCGGTGAATGGGCGTGGGTCCCGTTTGCACAGAGGCACAAGCATGGAAGTTATTAGAGGACTTCAGCAACCCCCTGAGGTTCCAAGGTGACTGGTGGCCACCTAGCCTCTCAGTCAGGCGCTCCAGAAATGGCATAGCACCATTTCTGCCGCCTTAAAAATGAATCCTAAGGGTGCTTAGTGAGCTCATACTCATCTTTGTAAAAAAAAAAAAAAAAAAAAAAAAACCTCGCGATGGCTTTACTGAAATAAATCATTTTGATTTAGTGCTAAACTGATGCTGTACCATTTGGCTGCTCTGCATCAACTATACAGGAATCTCTCATTAACTTCGGGGGTTACATTCTTGAAAAGTACTGAGGTTAGCAAAACTACATTTGTCAAGGCCAAGAATCAGAAAATAATTGGAATGGTATTAAGGACATATACCTACTACTAATGAATAAAATTTCTAGAAGACATCTGATTTCAGAAAACTAGAATAATTAGTGTTGGAAATGTCCAGTTGATAACCATGTATTTGTTTAAGAAATATTGTTTCATCATCATGACTAGCTGAGGCAGTCTCTTGCAGATTTTATGCAACACAAACTGTACCAGCTCAAAAAAAATTTTTTTTATCCATTCTTCACTGTATTGAAATTCAATGTCCTTTGCACTTAGGTCTTTGTTTTTGTTTTTGCTATCTCTGTGACATTCTTGTGTAACTGTCTCTACTTTTCCAAAGCATCAGCCTGTTCAAGTGCACATATCACTGGGCGTCCTCTTTGATTTGAGGAGCTAGAGCATAAATATTCCTTCTACACCATTCTATAGACCTTCACACATGGTCTGCTGCGGGGGCGGAGGGAGAGAGAGGAACTGATTTGAATTGCACATACGAAAAAAGATCATTTTTTAAATATTTAGTATATGAATACAAAACTGTGCTCATCTCAAACCCAAAGCTGATGGATTACAAATTTACCTTCCAAGATTTTGAGATGGAAACTAAAGCTGTCTTCTAATTTGGCTGTTCACAAGAGAAATTGAGGATAGTGAAAAATGAAATGGTGAGACATGAAAAGAAGGCCACAAAGTCTTCTCAGAAAATAAGAAAACTGTTCATATTATGGTTTCTCTGTTCATTTGGTTTTGAATTTTTCACAACATATGAAAAGTGAATTTCCACTATGGTTTTCTCAATACAAACTACTATTTTAAGTCCACATTGCTTTTCTGAAGAATGTATTTTGAAATGGTTTTGATTTTTTAAATGCCTGACCAAGAGATATTATTATTTCCAGGAAAAAGTAAAATATTTTTTTAATATACGTGTGTGTGTGTCTGTGTCTGTGTGTGTGTGTGTGTGTGTGTGTATGTATGTATATATATATATATATATATATATATATATATATATATATATATATATATTCCATGGATATCAAAAAATCATAGGGTCACAATAATATTCTTAGTAAGCCATAATGTAACACAGAATTTGTGGCAAAGCTTAAGATGGAAGGCAATGGCAAATATAGACTATATAACACAGAAACACATATACACAAACACAAATGGAAAAATATGAGATTAACCCAAATAAGTTCTTGACTTTTTTATTGATTATTTAAAATCTTAACAAATAAAAAATGGTCATCAGAACACTATTGTGTTCTGTTGTATAAGTATTGTGTTGTATAAGGTATCCATATATGGTCAGCAAGATAAATCTTCTCTAAGCTATATCACTTGATCCAGTAAAGGTGGATTTCGATCTGAGACTCCAACTGATATTTTGAGATATTTTATCTCAGGCATATATTTATCTATAGCCTGGTTTCCAATATATCAAGTTATTAGATGTCAGTTCTTAATTTGCCAAGCATAAGGTATTCTCTCTATTGAAAGGCCATGCATACCTTAATGGTCCAGCACTCTCCACCAGCATTGAATGTGGATCCCAGTAAAGGTTTCAGTGAGTCGTCATTCCTGGCATCCACATTCTTGAGACATCTGATTGAATTGAAATGATGTAAAGAGAAAGAGAAAATGTACAAATCAGGAAAATTCACACACACACACACACACACACACACACACACACACAACTGGATTCCTCTTATTCTCATTGCTGCTAAAGAAAAGTTTTCAAATAAAAATGTATTTCTCTTCAGCCACACACGAAAAGAAATAACCTTGGAAAATTGTTAAAGAAAAGCTGGCAAGCAAGGTACCAATAACAAATGGCGAACATGCCTATTTTTACAAATCATTGTCACCACGCAATGCAATATCATGGCTAGCACATTTTGCAAATCTATGTCTGTCTATTGTATGATACAATATGTCATTCAATAAAGAACAGGAGATTTTTGGTTCGTTTCTTTATGTTACTTCCAACAAGAAAGCAAGAGTAATGGCCCCTAGAAAAAAGTGAGAAAGTGAGCAAGGCTGGCGTGAACTGCCTTGTCCAGTGCAATGAATGTGTGGGAAGAATTTCTGGGTGTCCCTAACGTGTCACCCAGGCCACTCATTACTCAAGGGTCCTTTTAATACTTTTCCTCTCTGATATGAACCTTTGACTATCTGGTTTACTTGCATTTAACTATCCTATGAGTCGTAGGCAAGCCTAATATCTTCTTAGATTTCCTTATTTTCTAGGGATAAGGGTTAAAATCAGTCCCATCTAAGAGCTATACCACAATTAGTTCTTTCTATCTTGTGAAATATAAACGTTCCCTGAGGGTCCAAAGGAGCTTTAAGTGTTAACAAAATCCTCTGCGTTTTGGGTCAGGAAGTCTAGCACAGAGCATCCACACAAATGCCCTATTTTTTACTACCACTTTTCCTCTTCGCTTGGAAATGCTTTTGTTTAGAGTGATGTTAAATATCATCTAACCAGACAGTGACAGGAGCATTGATCTGCTTAGCCTTGCAATGAACTGAACATGGTTCATCCATTCCCACAGCCAAAACCTGGGCCAAATGAGTGAATGGCTCTGACAAGGAAAAGTGGGAGCTTCCCTGATTAATAGCTAAGATGCCAAGTATTTGAAAAAGAAATTAGAAGAATGCATTATCTGGAGACATTTCCTGCCACCAAATCCACCCCCACTTAGGCCGATGACGGAGAAATCCCAGAAGGCATTCTCCTCTGAATATGGCCTACGTCAATGGCACATTTCTGCATTGTCAGGCTGAAAGCCCATCAATAGTCATAAAGAGAAGGATATGTCCTCATTGGGGGTGTGTTGATGGATCTGATCCAGAACGTGAGAGGTGATTCCTGGGTTAGTTGGATGTTGGACATATTTGGGTCTGGTGACGGTGCTTCTGATTCTAAATCAAAACCATTCTCCCTGCTTCATTCAGTACATTACATAATACGAGCAGGGCTGTCTATATGCATAATTATCACCGCTCATGAGAAACAGGCCCAAAAGAATTCTCTCTGACCTTGTCCTGATAAATTGTGCTGAAGGAACAAGGGGCTCAGAACTGCCAGTCTCAGTTACAGACTCTGAAAAATTAAGTTGCACTGAAGGGAAATCAAGCTTCTGCATGGCACATTTCTCAGTAGACTGATACTCTAATCTATTGAAGTCTGTTCCTCAGGACCCCAGTTCAAGCCCTACCTCTGCTCATCAGTCAGCACATCATTCCCGGCACTAAACAACATGCTTGTAATTTCCAACCTGACTGGAATTAGCTCCTGAGAGGAATGGGGAGGGGGAGTTGTGGGGGAAGGAAGTTAGAAAGAAATGGTTCAAAAAGTACTCTTTCTAAATCAGAAACATCTGCTAGAGTCATAAATGGTTGTAAGTAGAAATCGGTGACAAGGGCATCCACGTAAGAGAAGTAGAAAGGAACGGAGCCACCCCTCACTGAAAGTTCCCAGGTAACTGAAACAAATGATATCACCATATATTAGAGCAAACTTTTGAACCTGCTTGGTGGCTGACACTTTGGCATTTTGAATTTGGCTCCTATTACAAAGAACCATGTAATGCTAAGGGCCTCTGTGTGCAGTTCTGAATGCCTGAAATACCGTTCATGACTTGGCTACTTTACACATATTTGTCGTCATCCATTAATCTCATTGAAGGCCCTTCTTATAATCATTCCTCAGGGATCTTTTCAAGAAGGAACAAGGAATGAGAGGAAGGTTCCTCATCCTTAGCTCTGGTAAAATCCGCACTCAGATTTGTAGGACATTCCTAAAGACACAAAAAATATGGAAAGCAAAATGGAGCGTCAGTTTCTGCCTCTCTGGTGTCTCTGTGTGCGCCAATGTGTAGTTCAGAAAGATTTTTAACATGGGCATTCTGGAAGGAAATTGTAAGCTGCTTAGCTCTACTTGCCTTCTATGTAAAGTCCTCCCAACTCGCCTTGAGAAACCAAATTTAAAAAAAAAAAAGATGAATTAAAGAAAAAGGTAGCATGAGTGCTAAACCAGTGTTGTCACCTGCACAGAAATTTTTTAGTCAGAGTTTTAATAAATTCAGCATCACTACCCACTGAACCAAACGTGTTGTAGGTGTTTGGCTAAAAAGTGAGTATCCCCCAAAAATAACCAGGTACCTCAAAAGCAATTGGAAGTGTAGGGGTAAAAAATAGACATGACTTTTGCGCTACTTGCATCACTGTAACAAATGTGGAATTACTAGGGAGTGAAGACTAGGAAGACCAGAAAACATCAACCAACATTCTTTTAACCCAACCCTGGAAGTCTAAATAAGATGAGTATTGCTTTGCTGTAAAATAGCTGGAGGCAGGGGTGGAGGGAACAGTGAAATAAAGAATTTCTTTAAAAGTAGACATCAAATTGCAACCACATCAATCATTCCCTGATTTTAAAAAAATAAATGAGTGCTTTTCTCCACAGTTGGAAATTTCATTACTTCTGTATGTTCTCCTCTTTGTTTATAAGCTGACTAAGAACTCCTGGAAGTTTTGCTTTCGTTTGGGAAGAGGGGTCAGATTTTTGATGGCCCCAAATGTACCCCAGGGATTCTGCCCCAAGACTAAAGTTTAACTTAGTTTTCCTGCACTTCTTGGCTTTTTCTGGAGGGGGAACAATAAATATATCTTTCAAATACACCATTATAAAACAGGCTCCCTGCCACGCTATAGTATCCAAAGAGTCACTCACGTTATGAGGTCCTAATGAAATACAGATCCTTCAAACTCACATCGAAAATGTCATTTTGCACATGACTATTTTATTGCATAAAATGCAGTGGTCAAGCAAGCAAATGAGTTATTATACTGAATTAAAAGGTAGGAAAAAGATGATAATCTTTTTTATACTTTGCAAAAGATTATACGTAATTGGCTGTTTCCCTGGAATATGCAGGACTTCAGAAGCCACGGAGAGAAGGTCCAGAGAAGGGCAAGAACAAAAATGATTAATGAAAATGGTGCTAGGTTTCTGTAAAAGAATAGATGAAAATTCTGGAATTAATTATCTCCAAAAAGAATAAAGTCAGGAAAGCACAAGTTGGAAACGACTTTGCAGCAACGGTTCCTCCTACAGAGCCCAGAGTGGATGGAGGCAGAGAAAGAAAAATAAATGGGAAAATAAATGATACAGACGAACGGCAGCCAAGTGTCTTTCCAGTGATACTAAAGCACATTTGGAAAAATGTGTAGGCTCCTAAAATCTTATTTTAAGATACAGGTGGAATATCAGGAGACCTAAAAGTAATTTCTTTTCATATCAGATCACCTACAGTTACCATATTTTTCTAAGATTATTAATGGTTGAGGCTGACCTTTAAAGTATTACTTTAGTACCCCTTTATGACAGTTGATCCAGGAATACATCCAGATAAACCAAATAGACCCTTTTTAGGTAAAGATGTACATATCCTCATCTGAATTCTGCTCTCAAGAAAACTTTATGTGCAAGCACACCTCGTTTTATTGCGTTCCGCTTCATTGTGCTTCACAGATGTTGCGTTTTTTGCAAATTGGAGGCAAGACCCTCCACCAGAAAAAAGGATTACAACTCACTTTATTATGACACTTGTTTTATTGGGGTGGTCTGGAACCCAACTTGCAATGTCTCCAAGGTGTGCTTATAATTAAATGTGATTTAATTGTTTCTGACCATATTGTGTTTTGATTATAGAGGTAACTTAAAAAAACAAACAAACATACAAAAAACAACAACAACAACAACAAACCCAGTAACTTTACCAAGGGGTTTCTTATTCACTTTTTAATTGTTGGGAATTTCATATGAGATGGTAGTGGGAAGAGAAAGCCAAATAGCTTGTTTCCCCGAAAATAAGATCTAGCCAGACAATCAGCTCTAAATCGTCTTTTGGAGCAAAAATGAATATAAGACAGGGTGTTATATTATATTATATTATATTATATTATATTATATTATTATATAAGATCAGATCTTATAGTAAAATAAGCCCGGGTCTTAGATTAATTTTTTGCTCCAAAAGACGCGTTAGAGCTGATTGTCCAGCTAGGTCTTATTTTCAGGGAAACATGGTAGTTTTTATTCTCCTACATGATATACTCAATTCTTGCCCCCAGTTTCATTCTCTCTAGAACTTTGCTTGTCATCTGATTCCTGGAACTGCTCTCCTTCCTTACCCTAGTCTATGTAAAGCATGGAATTCTGCTTCATCATAGCTATTGCATGTGATAAAATGGTATTACAAGTTTGCACAGAATGGAGACCAGCTAAAAGCAATTTAAATTTTTTTCTGCCAGCTCTCTCAGTGGAGTTTCTTATCAGCTAACTTCTTCTTTAAGCCCATTGCTGCCTGTATCTCTAAAGCCCTTTCTTATCTCACCCTTCCAGGATCCACAACCTCCAATTTCTTGGCAGCTCTGCTCTTTTTGCAGTGGGTCAAATATTTGGAAATAACTCCACAACTTAGTTTCACTTAGGCCATTCTTTCCCTCTTTTCCATCCCCATCCATGAATAATACTTAGCAACAGGCCTTAAGTTCTGAAAGAGTAGACTAGGATGTAAGAGGAGTCTCAGCTACACAAAAGAGAAAATATATATTTTAAAAATCTTACTTACCTTGTTAATGTTCATCCCTGGAGGGCTGTGGGAAGAAAAAAGGGGAGGAAGCATGAGAAGCTGGGGATGAGAAAAGTGAATTTCCTTTTCTGAAGAGAAGTTGGTATAGTAGATGAATTGAGAAGAATACCCAGACTGAAGGATTCTGGGAGGAAATTGGTTCACAGGTGCCCCTGCCTGAGCATGCCAATAAAAGTGGCCGTAGAAACCTTAATTTGGTAGTGATTGCACAGTCATTCCGCACAGGGCTTGCTAGTTTAGCTTTCCTGAACCATTTGTTTCCTATATGCTATGGATGGAAACTAGAAGTCTCTAGAACAGGGAATTCAGAAAACAACCTAGTTGAAAGTCAGCAAGATTCTCCATGAGGTTCATCATAGGAGTTGGCCATCGTGGGAGTGAAGCCAGGCAGAACCTTGGAGGGGAACTGTGTGAGGCTGCAAGGAGGGCCCTACCTGTGGACCCCCCACTTTAGCCAAGACATCCGGCTGGATAAGCAGTCAGCAGACACAAAAGGAAATTTGCACAGAGGCCAGAGGAATTGGAAGACCTTATGGCTTCAAGGTCCAATTTTCCTTGAGGATATGTTAGGCCACATCATACACTCAGATGCCATCTTAGGGAAGACAGGAAAGAGAAGTGTAAGATTGGACATTTACCGGAATGAGACTGAAATTACTAGATTGGATTAAATATAAGCCCCTCCTCCTCCCATCTATCCCCTGAGTTACCTAGCCATGTGGAGGACAAAATAGGCAAACCAGTAAGAAAATAAAGAACCTACATTTCTCTCCATATCTGCATCTAGTATAAATACATTTTCCGTATTTTACCATTTTTTGTAGAGTTTTGCCCTCACTAATTCTTTTTATTAACAACCACCTCCCCCTTAAAAGCTTTTTAAAACAAAACTGTAAAAAACCTTTGACATAAATGCTATCCCCCTCCCAATAATGCTGAAGCAAGGCAAGTGTGTGTTATTTTTGCCCTTCCTTCCTTCCTTCCTTCCTTCCTTCCTTCCTTCCTTCCTTCCTTCCTTCCTTTCTTCCTTCCTTCTTTCCTATCTCCTCTTTTTCTCTATCCTACAAAGAGGATCTCTGGCAAAGCTAGCAATTATCTTGCATTGACTTTGCTCACTGTGAAGCACACTTCCCTATTCATTATTCAGTGGGTAAATACATTTTCTTTTTGAAAGGTATTTCATTTGTTGTTACTTTTAATATCCAGTAGGCATTTCAAACACAGGAACCAAATTAGTAACTGAGGCCTTTGACTTCTGTTCATTTCCTTAAAGCTAATCTATAAGGTTCTCTACTCTATAACATTAATATACAAACAACCTATTGATTCCTAAGAGGATGGATAAAAGGGTATGATGACCCATTCTTCAGAACTTTATGACTGTATAGTACTAATGGGAAAGTCTAAAACCCACAAATTTATTTTCTTATATTTACAATTTTAAAATATCACAATAGGATAATCAAACTTAGATCTCATCAGAGTAATTCTGGCTGTCTTTGCCTTCTTTCCACAGTATTGCTCCTACACTTTTATGATTGTAAAGGCTTCAATGTTTCCTTTTCACTCTGTTTCATTAGGAAAGAACTCACCTGCACTGGTTGCCTCTGGCACAATAAAACTTTGTTTCCAAAATATTGGCAACACAGCTTGACAAAGCTAGCATTATGTTCCTTAAAATATCAATGCTTTTTGAAGGAAATTAACTTCTGGTTTTGTGGGGTTTCCCCCACACACACACAGCTACCTTGTATTTACATCGCACATTTCCCTGAATGACACAAAGTGATTTACAGGTGTGAAATGATTCATGCCTATAAAGGAGTTGGTGGAAGACACAACAGTTTAGTCCCAATGTTAGAAATAAAGGCACAGAGAGATCATCACTTGCATGAAATCAGAAAAGGAAGAGAAATAAAAATCTGCCAATTGAATCACCATTTGACCTCATTCACTCACCAAGCAGGGACACAGTACAAAGAACATATCAAGTCAAAGCTGTCAGCTAAGCTAGCTATACTGGATCAGTTTCCTATCTTTAAAAATTAATGTACTCGATTATTGAGTTTGGAAGCCCATTAAACTCAAACCTGATCACTGTGTTTATTCAGCTAAGCACACACACACACACACACACACACACACACAAACACACACGCACACTTGTTGCTTAATTAAATTAAAATGAAATTCTACCCTTACTTTTTGTTTTAAAAGCAAAGACATTGATCACATTAAGATTGGGCAAAAACGCGTTGTGTTATTTTATTTATTTCCAGGGGAAAATATGGGAAGGCAAATATCTATACTTCTTACCGGCTCAGTCTCTTCCACCTAGCTTTCTGTTTCATTCCTGCTCCCCCCAGCACACATTAGCAATATTGATTTCTGCTAACATATTGATGTCACAAGCCAAATATTTCACAAGTTTTGAGTTATATGGTTTTCCATAGT
Source organism: Rhinolophus sinicus (assembly GCF_057876585.1). Lineage (NCBI taxonomy): Eukaryota > Metazoa > Chordata > Mammalia > Chiroptera > Rhinolophidae > Rhinolophus > Rhinolophus sinicus. The sequence goes on from NC_142503.1 coordinate 134,099,840, forward strand.
TGAAAATTTGAGCACTTAACATTTGTAATATTCTCTCTCATATGCCCCTTTTTTATCAAGAAAAAAATACAAAATTTGAGAATTTCAATGGCAGAATTTATTGGGTTGCTTTTTCCTGCCTTTGGACCTTTCCTTGGTTCCTATGTGAGTGTGTAGGGTTACATAACCCCCACTATTTCCTCGTCCCTCCTACCTTTCTCACTTGGTTCTACCCTGAGTAAATTTGTACCTACTACTGACATCGGACAACATGACGCTCTCTGCTCTACTGTTCAACTTTGAGCACACCCCCTTTCACTCTGCAAGATAGCACTACTGTTGAGAGAGGAGAGAAGTAATTCAAGATGGAAAACAACAAAATATATGTTTCATCGCAAAACTGAGAAACCCACAGGACTATTAGGTTGGTGCGAAAGTAATTGTGGTTTTTGCATTATTTTTAAAATTTTAAACTGCAATTACTTTTGCACCAACCTAATATTATCTTTCCTGGGGTCATATTGAAAATGATGAAAACATGTTGTGTTTGGTGCAGATGACAAGTTTTTCCAAAGGCACAGAATTAATTCAATTCTGTACTTCCCACACACTTACACAAACTTTCTATTAGAGTCTATTGTTTTGTTGTATGCCCAAGAATATTTAGGGTACAATTTATAATCAATGGGAAAAGTAATCATAATAATAGGTCACACGGAGTTGCTTTTAGCCACAATATGGTAGCTAGGACAAGAAACAGTGAATCCTTTTCTTTTTGTATGTGTATTTTTTTTTTTTCAGTTTTTAATATTTTCCTTCCCAGCAGCCTTACATTATACCAAAATGAGAACACAATCTTGATCCACTTGTGACTTAAGAAGAATACTGAGATAATCTAAATATAGTAAACAACAAATGACTGTCACTGATGTCCAGGATAAAATATTTCAACCTTGTTTTTTAAAGGATGGGGTTATTTTACATATCTCAAATTAACCTCAACAGGAAAACTGCCTTATTTTGGGTAAATCAGGAAAACAGAATGAAATTTATGAATAGCAAGAATACGTAGTCATTCAAGACAATGGACTTTCTTTTTTAAGGAGATTTTTGTTTTCTTTTTTACATCTACTTGAATCGATTAATAGGAAACAGAGGTAGAACAAAGCTTCGGTTTGGAGATTCCTCTTTTCCAGGTTGATATGTTCTTCCTGTTAGTGGGGTCAATGTGGAGAGAATAAACAGCAATGAGAAGATAATTATTTTTAAAAGGATCATATGCATTATAATTTAACATTAAAGGATGATTTGTCAAATAGAAATCCATTAGTAACTTTTCTCTCCAGAATGATATAACTTTGAAAAATGAAGATTATTAAATACAGGAAGAAACCTAACTCACAATGAATTCATCCCCATCATTCCTGGTAATGATAATCACTCACAAAACATATCCCGATGTCCTTTGAATATTCATTCATTAGCTAAACTGGCAAGTCATGACTTAAACACATGAGTTATCCATGAATATCAGGCATATGATTCTAAGTTATCCAGTTATGTATCCATATGTTATCTAAAAGATAGGACATTGGTTGAGATTTTTATATACTAGTAATTGGGGAGCAAAGCTTAAATCATCATTATAACTTCAAGTCACTTAATTCTAAATGACTCAGACTGAATGTCTCATGATGTTTATTTATCAAGCTAAAGAAGAAAAAGTACCTTTGAAATTTGGGAATTTCAAAATTCTGAAATTTGTCAAATACAATTCTTATAGCAATGATTCATCTTCCAACAAATAATATAAATGGGGTTTAAGATTTAACACATTCCCACTGACATGTATTTCTTCTTAAATAGACTAAAGTTATTTTCCATTATGTTAAACAACCATTATTCTCCAGATCTGAACTAGAAAAACCAAGGTACACATCATTGAAAGTCTTGTCATGAGTCATTTGGCAATTATCTGAGAATAATTGTCCTTGGAATCCTGACTCACAAATAATTTAGCCATTCAACCCATCTTCTTTGTGCAAAAGCTTAGTGTGAAATGGGAACCAAGAAAATAAAATAAACGTCTGTCTCCAATATTCAGAACATCTGCATGAGTAAAAATTATTCAGGAAGATACCATGAATTTTTAAAATGAAATGCAATATGGAAAAATTAAGCACCTGGTCTTTTCCTTTATATTTCATTAAAAAATTCTAAATAGACTATCACCAGCTGTACATTTTACTGCATTTTATATTATGGCAGGCAGTCAAAGCAATACTGCATCCTTTCTCATCTGAATTCCACATAAAAATTAATTTAAAAAAAGGTAAAACACAGAGCATGCCTTTTATCAGATGCAACAGAGTTAAGGATGCCACACAAACCAGTAAGAGACCATAAAAATGATCTAAAAACAAATTTGATTCCAAATAGAAAGTTTGAGATAAAGCGTAGGTGATAGTGTTTGATTTCTTAGTTCAGACTTCCTAAAAGAAACACGGAAATTTGGGTAAGAAATTTCATTTAGCTTTGGAAAAATGATGTACTTAACTTATAAGTAAAAACTTAAGAAATGGATGATAATGTTTACAAACTTACTTACTGTTTATTTATTGTCATGTAACATGATAATTCATAACCTGACCAAAAAGAACACACATGTTACAAGTCAGGAAGCAACACTTTCTAAACTTGATAGTTGGTTGGACATAGTACAATGTCAATGCCAATCAAGTTTCCATGTTTTTGAAAGAAACAAGGAATAATTGGGTAAAACTGTCCTAAGATAAGCAAGAATCATTAAGTTTCAAATAGGTAGATAAGCCTAAGTTACAATTGGCTCTTCTAAATGTTTCATGTAAATTGATTAGTCAGAGGATTTGAAAAGTTTGCCTCTTTAATTTAAAAATATTCTTTCTGTAACATTTTAAATATTAATACTAATAAAATGGTTACTTTGTAAATAATGCAGAAACTCAACTTAGTGTTTTGTTTTTAAATTTCGATTTTATCATACATCTATATCTATAGTCATGTGTTATAGACAGCAGTCTCATATATGACTGTTTTTGATGACTTCATTTTATTTAAAGATAAAGGGAAAAGTCCCTAGCCTGTAGTCAAATAACTTCAGCTTACCAACTTATCTAAGTTTGCCAACCATGCCTCAAAAAATTAATTTATTCACCAGATATGTACTGAGCATCAAGTGCCTAATATTGTTATAGGAGATGAGGATAAAAAGTAAGCAAAACAAGCATGGCCCACACCCTCTGTAAAATGAGAGATAGCATTGAGATAGCATCTCAATTAATGTCAGTTCCTTCCCTCTCCATCTCCCATTAATGGAAAGTCACAAGGCCATGCAGAATGAACCCCTGATAGATAAGATACTTTAGGTAAGTGACAACATATGCCTGTTGTTGGCTTTTGAAAATGTTTATTGCCTCTAACAATACTACCTATAGTCCTAGTCATCTAAGATACGAAAATAAGATATTATTGTATTTTTCTCTTTTAAAAAATGTCATTGAATTAAGATTAGATGTATCATGTTCTTGGATAATACAATGTATTGCAGTGTTTTTAATCATTGTTTTAACCACAAAAAGATAATAACATTTTTTAATCAAAAGGACTCCCACATGATTTCAACTCATATACTCATATGAAAAAAGTCAGAATCTTTTCCTACTAAACAACTCAACTGTTGCTTAAAAGCTTTAAGACTTACAGTAAATTAGAAGCTGGAGGGAACCTATATACATATTTTTTAGAAATGCTATAGGAACACTATACATTACTAGAGTATATTATAAAGTGCAAATATACTGTGTATGTTCATTTTAAGACATATCTATGCTGTAATTCATGGAAACAAATTGAATGTCCTGTAATATTTGACCTTTAAACCAAAACCCTGAGAGCAGAAAGATAGGAAATAAGAGCATGGATGTATTTCTTTGACACTTAGCTATAGTTGCTCTCATACAAGTGTTAGCAAAAGCAAGTAAAATCATGATGTTAATATTATAGAACTGAACAAAATTTAAACAGTATAACTTTACATTATTTTCTATTGCCTATGAAGTCCTAAGAAAGCAGAATATGATCAACAGAATTATTGCTAGAAAAATCATAATAATAACTAACAGTATTTTCATGATTTCTTCTACTTACTGGGAAAAAAAAATAGAAAAAAAGGATTTAGCGTGGGATGCCTTTATTTTAATACCACACTACGTCACCGTAGCATATGTCTGGATCAGGACTGATAAAATTGTGTGGGTTTTGTCTTAAATTTCATTTAAATTAGAATTTTCTCATGTGTTCAATCTTATGACATTTGCTAATAGTTGATCTTTGCACAAGTGACCGATTTTTGTTTTCCTTTTTTGTTGTTATTATGACTCTTTATCAAATTTTACTACAATCTTCCTGAAACACTAACGTTTCCTAATATATGGACCTTTAAGAATAAACAGTTTCAATGAAAAAAAGAATCTTAATGGCCCTATTTAATTTATACTATAACTTCTCAGTACCCCCTAAAGAAGGATAAAAAACATTTTCTTGGAAAAAAAGCTATTTTAGTGACCTTTTGTAACTCCCTAAGAGGAAGAAGTCTGACAGGTAGATATATGGAGAGTTTGTTATTGTAAATTCCAGATCTTGTGATTATCTCTGACTCAACTTCTGGGGTTTTATCTGGAATTCCTGTGAAGGGTCAACAAGTGTATTATTGCCTGTCTTCACCTTCTTGTGACCCTAATTTTAAAACTACACCTTATAGGATTCAGAAAGTACATTAAAGTACAGTGCTGCATTTCAGCAGACAAAGTTCGGAATGGATGCGCTTGAAAATCTACAGTTAGCTCAAGCAACCAAAATTTTACAAGTATTTGATGTATTTATGTATACCTATTTTTTGTTTATCTTTAATTGTGGAGTTTAATGAAAAAAATCCTAGTAACTTTTTGCCTTCAATAATTTTTCACAACCAAGGTTCCCATTGCACTGTTTCTTCCTGGGGGAAACTTTTTTTATGGTATTGTTCTACTTAAGTGATTTCCAGTTTGGCTAGATAGATGTAGCTGCATTTAGATAAATACATCTCAATAGATAAAACCATGGTCAAAAGTCTTATTAAAATTTTAGAAGATAGACAAATGCAGATAAAGCAACATATTTTGACAACAAAATGTGCATGTGCATATACATATATATACATATATATGATGAAATGAGCAATTGCTGAGTTAATTTTAAGTATAAACTTAAATTCAATGGTCCCAAGTCTCCAATTGTTGCTCCATAGACCTTGAATACTGGTTAAGGATGGGAGAACTATTACTGTTTCAGGATGGTGGAAATTGGTTTGCTAAAAGGAACACATGTAAAATGGATAATAAATGGTGGAAACAAATGTACAAAAAGAAAAAAAAATTAAAGATTAATATTTAGAAAACTTCCATGAAAGGAAATAATGCAATGCATTGCTTACAGAGTATGGTTTTGGTGCTATAAAATATGTTCCAGACCACTTGCTAGATGTGTGATCTTAAGCAGGTCATTTAATCTCTCTCAACCCATTTTTCCATTAGTGAAAAGAGTATAAAATTGTGTCTATCTCCTAGGGCTGATATGAGAATGAAAAGTTACACATTTGGCACAATACCCGGTATGTAAGTCTTTGTTTTGTGATAACATCCATTGTAAATTTCACAAATAAAAGAACTGGATGATAAATAAAACCTTCCAAATATTACAGATTATCTAAAATGTTACTTTGGTCTAAAATATAAGGTCCCAGTTAATATCAAATGAAGTTGTGGGATAAAATTAAATTCTTATTATTAGAAAAGGAAAAGAATTTCAATAAAGAACCAAGCTATGAATTTGGTTTATTGTCTGAAACAGAATAATACATGGAAATCATGGGCTATGGGTGCAACCGTCTTTTGTGTCATACTTTATCCCCTTGACATTGTTGAAGACTTATGACCAAAACAAAAGTAGAGAACATTTGAAAATTAAAAGCACAAAAAAATGCCAAGAATAATGATTACGTGAGATGAAGAAATCTAACATTTTCATATTTTCACCAGAAATTTTTCAGTTTCTTTGAATTTGAGAAAATGTTCTGCTATGAAATTTTTTTTCAAACAAATAGAATCCCTGCAATCATTTAGAGACAAACAAGACTTAGAAGTGAAAATCAATGAGACCATTTCCACTTATTATCACATATAAAATGTAGTCACGGGATGTGGAGTATAGCATAAGGAAGATAGTCAATGGTATTTTAACAGGTATAAGATGTCAATGGGATAGTAGCTTGGGGGCCGGGGATGTAAGTGTCTAACTATCACGTTGCTTTGTACACCTGAAACTAAAAAATTAAAAGAAAAAAAAATTTTTTAATAAAATATGAGAGAGGGAACTTTTCCTTTTTATCAAGTTTTGATGATAAATTTTGTCAAACTACATCCACACGTACCTTTCAGTCATTTTGGTTCAAATTATTGTTAATGCCATTGTAGTCTTCGAAACAGTTTGTCAAATTGGATATGCATTTAGAAGTAATCACAGAGAGCTCATGGCAACATGTATTATACACAGTGAGCGTGTCACTTGGTCAGTTCTGCCTAGTCTGAAACTAAATAGTCCTGACCTATTTTTTGTGATCTCTCTTACATTATTGTTCTAAACTATTATCTAAACATTATTATCTTATATGTTTCTTTCATCTTTCAAATATTTACAGCTAAATCTTGTGTAGGTATTTTGAAGAAGTAATCTCATCATCTATATATTTACTAGTCGAAATAACAAGTTGTCAAAAATATATATAGATTATTGCAGAATTGTATACTTGAAATCTATGTAATTTTACTAACAATTGCCACCCCAATAAATTTTAATTTATATATGTATATATATATATGTATATACATATATACATATGTATATATATATATGTGTGTATATATACATATATATATGTGTGTGTGTATATATATGTATATATATATATATATATATATATATATATATATATATATATATATATAAATGATTGAGTACCACTGACAATTCAGGATATTGCCCTATAAACAGAAAAATAGGACCCTGATTATCATTTAACTAAGGGACAGTTTTTATGACAACTAGGACCCAGTTCAGCCCCAAAATCTTTATTTTTGTCTTTTCACTTTCTGTTTGATTGATTACTTCATTTAATGTACCCAATGTTTCAATAAGACAGTGTATATTAACCTCAAAATATTAGCTAGATCATGATGCATACATTTATTTTAATCAAATTTTGTTATCAAATATTCCTAAAGAAGAGTATATGTAACAAACATGGCTACTTTAAAGAATAGTAATAAAATAACTACCAGTGTTCCCATTGCTCTACTTAAGTCATTTCCAGTTTGGCTAGATAGATGTAGCTGTATTTAGATAAATACAGCTCAATAGATAAAACCATGGTCACAAGTCTTATTAAAATTTTAGAAGATAGACAAATGCAGATAAAGGAACACGTGTAAAATGGATAATAAATGGTGGAAACAAATGTACAAAAAGAAAAAAAATTAAAGATTAATATTTAGTAAACTTCCATGAAAGGAAATAATGCAATGCATTGCTTACAGAGTATGGTTTTGGTGCTATAAAATGTGTTCCAGACCACTTGCTAGATCTTAAGCAGGTCATTTAATCTCTCTCAACCCATTTTTCCATTAGTGAAAAGAGTATAAAATTGTGTCTATCTTCTAGGGCTGATATGAGAATGAAAAGTTACACATTTGGCACAATACCCGGCATGTAAGTCTTTGTTTTGTGATAACATCCATTGTAAATTTCACAAATAAAAGAACTGGATGATAAGTAAAACCTCCCAAATATTACAGATTATCTAAAATGTTACTATAGTCTAAAATATAAGGGGACCTTAACAGAGATCTCTAGAGATTCCTAGTTTGTCATCCTTGCTTGTAATTCCTACTCCCTTATCAGAAATAACCAATAAGTTTTGTATTATTCATTTTCTCTCTTTTTTTTAATGGATTTTGCCACTTATATCTATGTAGTTATACAACCCATTTCTTCTGGCCTGAATTTGAACTTGCCATAAATGAAATTATACTAAGGAAACTTTTCTGTGACGTGATTTGACACTCTATGTTAAGTTTTGAGATATGTTCATGTCTATCGTTTGCCTCATTCAATCTTTATACTATTCCATTGTCTGCATCTATCAAAATTTATTTATGCACTGCTGATGAACATGTGGAGGCTTGTGTTCTTGTCTGAGCCTCCTCTTGCAGTCTGAAAGTGACTCTTGGAGACCTATGGCTGGTCATAGGGTACGTGCATTTTGAACTTTCCTTGGAAAGGCAAATGTGTTAGAAAGGTTTTCTAACATACACCAATTTATAATTCCCGCAGCAGTGTGTTAGAGTTCCCTTTGTTCCTGAAAATACGTGGTCTTATCAGACTTTTAAAATTATGTCTGGTAGAGCTACCATTGGGTGTTTAACTGATATTTTCCTGATAACTAATGAGCTTAAACAACTTTTCATATGTTTTTTAAAAGTTATGTTCCCCTTCTAAGATATAACTATTCATAACTTTCTCACACCTTTTTCACCAAATTTCTGGGTTATCTATTTTTGATTCATAGATAGATAGATAGATAGATAGATAGATAGATAGATAGATAGATAGATAGATAGATAGATAGATAGATAGGATAGGATAAGATAGATAGATAGATAGATAGATAGATAGATAGATAGATAGATAATGCTATATATGTATATGATTCTAATCCCATTTTACTTATCTTTTCATCTTTTTATCACAAGTTTTTAATTTTAGTGTAGATGAAGCTATCAATTTCTTTTTACTTTATGTTTTGGGCTTTTTAAATATTAAGCTATCATGCTCTACTTCATGTGGGTAAAGATATTCTCTATGATTGATGGTAAAAATTTGAAGTACTGGTTTTCAAAATTAAGTTTTTATCTCTCTAGAATTGACTTTTATGCATGTTGTGAGCTATGGATCTAATGTCCTTTTATTTAATAAGCCATATTTTTTTGAATGCCAACTCTGTTCTGTATCAAATACTAATAAATACATGGGTTCATTTCTGGGCTCTGTAATCTGATTCATCAGTCTAGTTGTTCATCTCTGCACAAACACCAAACTATCTTAGTATGGTTTATTTTAAGTCTTAATATGTCCTAGACCTTAGGTTTAACAAGCCAGATTCATTGCTCAGAGATAGAAGGCTAGCATATTGTTATCCTCTTTATTTCTAGGGATGTTTGTACCTTATAGTCCATTTCATCCTCTGTTTTGTTTAGAATGTGCCAAGTATAGCTTTCTTTTTAAATTTTTACTTTGAACCTTTCTTTGTCTTGATATTTAAGTATGTCTCATATAAAGAACAAATAGCCAGATTTTCTTGTTATTTCCATTTTAATGGTCTTGTATGTTATTGAAGAATTTAGTTTACTTATATTAATATATGTTGTGATATCCATATTAAATATTTGGAATTACTTATGTCAACTTATTTTTCTCTATGTTTCTTGTTACATTTCCCTCTACTAGCTTCACAGCTCAGTCTTTAATTTCTGTTGTTCTGTAGTTACCTCAATGTTTAATTTATATCACTTAAAAGTTTCTAATGTTGATAGTATCATTAACTTGAACAATAACAGCATATAAATTGGAAGGGAACTAATTAGAATAAAGCAAGCTTAGGTCCTTGTAATATTGGAGTAGAAGGTAACTCCTGGCAAACTTTACACCAGAAATACTTAATCTTTTAGTTTTTTGGGGGGACCACATAGTTAGTATGACTGGAAGTAGAAAAGAATTGTTAGAGATTCTCATGGGAGACTTTTTCCATTCACCCAGTACTGAAGCATCCCCATAATCCCCCTCTGCAAAGCAGATTTATTGTTAACATTGTTTATTTTTCATTATTTGCCTTTTGTTGTTGTACTGTTGTTTATCTGAACATGTCACCCTTGCAAGAATATCGAATATGATCTCCCAATTTTTGTAAACCCTACGTTTTTTCTCCTATGTCTGAGTAGTACATGGGCCTGTTAAACCTAAAACTCTCAGTCACTGCTTCTCAAATTACCTGAGGTACAGAACCAGATTTTGTCTGTTTGTTTGTTTTGTTCTTAATTTCCAATCCTTTTCAGAGCAATAAGTTACAATTGGTCTGAAGATACAATTAAAATATTGATGTCAAATTACATAAAAATTTCTAAACATATAATCTCTTTCAAAGATCCTGTTCCAAAGCATAAGATACTCTATACAAATGGAAATTTTGTTTCTTGTGCTTTATACTGGCAAAAATGGAAGTCCCTTTTTTTTTCTATTCTATATGGAAAATTATTTTATATAACTATACTATATGCTGAAGTTAAACAAAGAAATTACTTCTTTCCTGAAAATATTGTACTGCTGACATCTGAATTTAATTAAACTCACTTCTATGCTATTTTCATGATAAAATAGTGACTCTAAATTGCACTCTTTATAAAGATTAATGTGCTTTTTTTTTTTGTCAATGCACATGATAGTCAGAGGTGAAGGCTTTTTCTTCAAGGCAATACTTTTCGAAGTTATAACAGTATCAAAGTACTTTATATTCACACATAAACATAGAAACAGGTTTATAAATTTAACTGTGTTGAAAAGTATATTAACTACTTAAGTTAATTGTCCCTAAATTACCTTAAATTTAAGATAGTATTTTCTTACATACTAGTTATATCAAGATTGTTTCTACTTAATAATTAAATGGAAGGGGGAAAATATGATGACATAGATGTAAAAGATTTGCGATAAAAGAAAATCAGGCAGGATGAACCCTGCATTTTAAATTACATACATTCAATAACTGTTATATGCAAAGTATGATCCTAGTATCATACATGAGTTATTACTGTATTGGGTATGTTGTTACAAAACACAAATCCAGACAAAAAACAATTTCCTTCTGACATTGGGCTTCATTGAAGAAATTAAAGAGTTATAATGTCATGACTGTTGTCAAAAGTGCAAAAATCCAATAGAAAAATTAACCTGTGAAACATGTTATCTGACAGCCAATACTGAACCTGTACTATGAAAGGTTAAAGATTTTTAAGGTTATTGCTGATAATGGAAGAAAACAAAACAAGCAGTCCCTGAGTTATAGCTTTTAAATATATAATGTGAAAATAAATCTCTGATTTGAAAGAATGACTTGCTAACCCATTTCCATCCTGTGAAGAATGTACAACCTTCTCAAAATTTTCCAACATATTTTTGTTTTTGTTATGCATTCATATTCTGGCTATTTTGAAATTATGTAATCATCATCTAACATAGCAATAAAAATGAAAATGCTAAGATCTTTTCCAAAAGAACTCATGTCGGCTAATATGGGAGAGCTAGTGCAAATTTTCCAACCAAATTTTATATTTATCCTAATGTTTTCAAAATCATTTGTAAGGATGACAGAAAAAAATTAGTTATAAATGTTGTACTTCTACCACCACCCCTTCATAAATGGTGTCAATTACAAAGTTTTCGTTAGACTAGAACAATAAATACATTTCTACCAAAACACTTATATGTGCTCACTTTTATTACATTCCCAAGACCATTATAACAGAATTTTAATGCATTTTAATAAATAAAGCAGAATGAAAATTCATTGCCATCAAAAACTCAGATTTTATTTATTTACGAAACGAACATATATTTTAAACAAACAAATCTAACGAGCTAATATCTATTAAAATAGAATTTATAGGTGAATAATCATGGCATAAAGTGCCTGTAGTTTTGTCCGACAGGAAATGAAAAATAGCACTATAAAATTTCCAAAACTACTGATATTCTGTAGAAATCTTGGAATAATTAATGAAGATATCTCAGCTCCTTTTCCCCAAACATTTTGATAACTGTAAGATGTCCCACTCAAAAAAAAAGAGGTTTATCTATTCATTCATATAAACTTCTAATAGAATATATTCAGTATAAGAGGCTTAATACAGATACTAAAAATTGTCTCATAAAATTTTATTTAACATTGAATATACAACATCAATGTTTTCTTTCTAGGTATATTTATGACAGAAGCATTTCTCAGTGATATATTATGTTAATGAATTATGTGAGAAGCGTACTAGTTAAAATTTGATATTTCAAAGACAACATGTTAAAGTAATAACTGAAAATATTATATTCAAGAATTATTAGATACAATAGTTAAGAACTTTTACTCAATAATTTCATACTAAGATTTTTGTGTAGACATGGAAATAACCAAATTCTGCTTCAATAGATAATTGGATAAAGAAGCTATGGTATATACACACACAATGGAATACTATTGTGCCATAAGAAAAGATGAAATAGTACCTTTTGCAACAACATGGATGGATTTTGAGATTATTATGCTAAGCAAAATAAGTTAGACAGAAAAAGTCAAGAACCATATGATTTCACTGATATGTGATATATAAAACTGAAAACACATTAAGGAACAAGACAAACAAATGAAGAAACAAAAACTCACAGACACAGGGTAGGGAGGAGGGGGGCAGTAGATGAGGGTAAAAGGGATTAAATATATGGTGATGGAAAGAGAACTGACTCTGGGTGGTGAACACAGAATGTGATATATAGATGATGTATTACAGAATTGTACACCTGAAACCTATGTAACTTTACTAACAATTGTCACCCCAATAAATTTTAATTAAAAAAGAAGAAAATATATATTTTTGTGTATATATATTAATCCAGTGTAGAATCTATATAAAATATCTAATATTAGTCATCATTTGTATTCATTAAATACAAATGAATTAAAATTGTTCAAAACATAATCCCTGAGATTGAACTGTACCTAATCTTCGAAAAAGAAACATAGCAAAGTTGCTAGAGGCATTAAATAAAAATAAAGAAATCCTTAAAGTTGACTTCATCATTTTCAAATAATTTTGGAACATGTATTTAAATAAGGCAATTATTTATTGGACACTTTCCATGTGATTAGCAATTTAAAGTCTATGCTTGTTTTAACACATCTTACTCTGCTGCTTCTACCCTTCCAACCACAATTATGTCTTTTCGTTAGAAAAGTATCCTGCATACTATCGCTCAAAAGATAATTATAGAATATGGTGAAACAGTATCTTTTCCAAATATGAATTAAGTACTTTATGTGCCTAACACTGCTTGAATTTCTCTCTGTATAATGCATTTCATTTAGTTCATAGAGTTCATAATTGCAGCTCAATTTCCCAAAACAATCCTCTTTTTAAAAAAAGAAACAATGATAAACACCTGTTGAAGAGAAAAAATTAGTTGCATAAAAAGAATTAGGCATGTTTTCATTGATGTTTGGCTTTGCAGAAGATAGAAAACTCTCTTTCATGCTACTGAAATCTCTTGGGATTTTCTTATCATCTCCCAGTGCCACCATATATTATGAGATCCAAGTGGTGACATCAGAAAAATTAAACTCAAGGCATTTGGGCATACTGCATCCAAACACACACTACCAATGCAGTGATCTGACCTTTGAAAGAGGACAATTCATGCCTGTCTGCCTTCCATATACTTCGCAAGATGATGATCGCTCCCAGCTATGTTGATATACTTCTATCCACTTGACTAGCTGTGGATAGAAGAGAAATGATCTATTAAAAGGTGATCTTCTTTGTAGATGTCTCACTTAATCAGAGTAGGATATTGGTAACCATAAGCAGGTGTGCTACTTTATCTAGTCCCACTACTGCCTGTACCACTTTCACTAGCTCTATATAAAAGGTCACTGCAAATCCTGCTGTGAAATGGCCCAGGGAATGAATCTCTTCAACGAATTCCCTGTGGCAAAGGACAATAGGAAACCCTTTCTGAGAAACATATTGCATGTCTTCACAGAAAATCCAACTATATTGTTGGTCCAATTTCCCTCAGGAACAGGAATGCTTTCATATAGATTAAGCGCTATGAAATTGCCAATATGCAAACATTTTTGATCCAGAAGAATGTTGATTTCTTATGGTTTAACCTAATATATCCTATAATCTAATATAAAATTTAAGAAAAAAATTGTCATCTCCATTTTTCTTTCAGATTTCTGTTATTGAAAATAGAAATTTCCCTCTGGTAGCCTATATGTCTGCTGAATTTCCAAAAACATTTGAAAAATAACCAATGTAGTGGAACCCCTATAGCATTCTCTATCAAAACCAGTGTTTGCTATGGTGTAATGTGAACCCCACTCAATAGGTAAGGTGAATTTTATGGTAATCTGATAAACATGAGCGCTATTAGAAAATATGTAGCTAGCATTTTAAACTAGCATGCTTTAATGAATATTATTACTTAAAATAGTTAAATTGACTTAAGTTTTAAAATGTGACTCATTGAAAAAAAAGCAGGTAGATAAAAATACAGGTGGTAACTTGTATGGACAATGAAAATGTGAAAATCACTGGTGGACATCACTACAACTTTCCATGTATTACACCATGTACTATATTGTTTATATTTCCAAATTTCTTCTGGGAAGACAAAAAAGCTTACTATATTTGAATGAACCATTTGAAATTGTTGTTTTAGTTCATGCAAAACAGAAAAATATTGACAATTTTATATGGTTTGGCCTTAATGTAACTCTACAACCACACAGTATTCAATGTCTGAAAGGTGTTAAGCAAAAATAAAACTTTGGTCGCATGAATGGAGTCAACACAAAGACTTTGAGTTTTTCATAAGTTTCAGTATGAATATAAAATATATTAACAATTTTTTAAAAATTTGCATCTAAACAAATGCCAACTGAAACATAAGGATAGAACTTGACATGTTTAAGTTGTGTAAATATCAAACATACAGGGATTCTTTTTGCACAACACTCTTCCCTGATAGCAACACAGAGATAAACAATTGTCCCTCCTAGAAACTGACACCTTTGTTGCTCTGCATTGAAATTGGATCAAGATCAAAGGTTAATTTAGTTTTCCATTTCCTCCAAAGATGTGGAGTCTAACAAATTAAGAAAAAAAGAAAAATTCAGAAAGTCTGTATGTCCTTCCCTCTAGAATAACCTATAATTAGAAGCAAATGACCACAATTCAAAAAACAATTTAAGAAAACTGAATCAAGCATATTTCCCCTAAATTTTTCCCTTCACTTTAGGCACTAAGCACAAAATCATGTAATGATGTAAAAACTTTATTCTAAAAAACTAACTTTAAAAATTAGCTTTGTAAACTTCATTAGAACCCAAATATCCCAAACTTTCTTCTCAATCTTTTATTAGTTCCTTATAAAAAAAATAGAAAGACTATGTATTAATAATCTCCTTGGACATCTATAGCTCTTTGAACATTACTTGCCATGTTGTGCCTAGGGATAGCAATGTAGGGCAGAAGGACTGTGGAAGGATGACCAAAGTCGGCAGCAGGTAAATAGCCTTTAACATGCTTTTCACTATCGTATGGTTTCTACCCTTGTTTACTCCTCTCAATCTATCATACCTTTCTAGCATAGAATTTCTAGCTATGACACCAGGGATGTGAAGAACCAAGAAAAGGCACCCTTATTTAGAAATTTAAGTAGCCAACAGTATATAGAGACGCATTCTATAAAGAGCTGTACATGTTCTTGTGAATTCTGTGTAAACAAATGATGGTATACTTTAGAAAAAATGTTACAAGTTTGAATTTAATTGCAAGGGAGGAATATGTCCTTTGTGTGTGTTTGAGAATATTCCATTTCAAACCCAATGTCTGAACTTACTAGCCAGTGCTAGTGCAATAAATTTGAGAAAGCTTAACATGATTAGATATGCTGGATAAAACACAGGATTCCAAGCAAAATTTGAATTTCAGGTAAATAACAAATAATCTATTAGTGTAATTAGGTCCCAAATATCACATAAAAGCATTATAACAAAATAGCATTCATAGTTTATCTGAAATTCAAAGGCAACTAGGCATCCAGTATGCTTCTGTCCTAAATCTAGCAAGCAAGTCAAAACTAATGCATGTAGAAAAAGAGACAAAACAAAATAAGTCTTTTCATGGAAGAACCCAAAGAACAAAGGAGCAGTCCTGCTTTGCTGAAGGTGGTCGGAGAGTTAGAAGTTTTGATTGCTCCCAAAGCTAAAGGTCTCCAAACCTTCTTCCGTTAGGTCTCCAGTCTCCACTGACTTCTCCATGTACAGAAGTTGTTGGTTATCTATCTCGTCTCCTCCCATTTGTTTCCTTTGGTATTGGCTATAAATTTCACTAGCTCTTTCTTAGATGTAGAAAATCATCATGCATTTATTTTCATCATTTAAATTTAAAATTATGTACAGATTTTTATTTTTACATTAAGCCAATGAAGATCAACATTAAAAAGTACTACATCCAAACAAATAAATTAACTATAAGGTTAGAAGATAATATACTTTTGCTAATTACTCACAGCTTGGTGCCCATTTTTTTCATGGCAGCCAACAACTGCATGTTTTTAATCTCCATAATAATAATGGCATACATCATTAACTCTATTTTATTCTTTTTTAATTTTTTATAATACCAATAACAAAGATCATTAACCTCTGTTCTGTTTAACATCTAATCATCCATTTTAGTTAAATAAATATCATAGAAAACATTAAATATCACTTTGCTGAGCTACACTGGCTCTCAGGAGAGGAATTCTTCCTAATGCATTATATTAACAACAGTTGACTCCACAAGTGTCAAACCGTGAATGGTAACAAGGAAATAGATAAAGAATAATTCATGGCTTTAGTCAAATTTGTTAAAACTTTTCTTTTTCAAAATAGTTTTAAAACTTTGGGAATATCACACAGGGGAACCTGTGTGACATTATTCCTGGTCTTGATAATACTTTCAATAGTTACTTCAAGATTCTTATTAAGGGAAATATAAGTGCCTGTTCGCCACAGTATTTCTATGAGTGTATTACCTGAATCACCATTTCATGCAATCAGTGATGTCAAAAAAAACTAAAATGGTAAATAAAAGTTCTACTTAAAATATCTAGCAAAGCTTTGTTCCAGATTCCAAACAAATGGTCATTTTTCTGTGCACAGGTCCTTCGTAGCTTTTTATAAGAATAAACAGGTAACTCAGGTAGTCCTGTGTCATTAAATCTATCTGCTCTATCAGGCTTGGTTTAGGAAGACTGGTGAAAGGAAAATGGATCAGAACCACAGATAAGGTAAAGAAAGTTAGGGTGGCATTGTTAAAATTGTATATATAAATAAATAAATAAATAAATAAATATATATATATATATATATGTATATGTATATATACTTTATATATATATATATATATATATATATATATATATATATATAATTTACATATATAAAATATACATACTATTTGGCTTTCAAATGCCACGGGCACTATATAGAAAACACAGAAATCAGGAAATGGAGATTCAACAATGGTTTGGACAGAAACATGTCTTAAGAGAAGCTAAAAGAATTGGGGTTAGTTTTTCTCTAAAAGAATAAACTAAAAGAAAACTTAGCAATTATGTATGCTCTTTTGCCCGAGTATATTTAAAGTTTCTGCTATTATTTTCAGGAAGGAAAAGGAACATGACTTAATAATTAGAGAAGAGTCTGCCTTCTCTTTGGTTGACTTACGAATGCTTGACAAATTCCCAGAGCCCATTCCATAGCCAGCATCAATATCTCAGTTTCCCCTTCCTCCCCAGACATATCAGACGTGACCTGGTTAGTGGGATACTCACTGGATAGGATGGTATGTGGAACACAGGACCCGGGAACACCCGGCTGTGGCTGCCACAGTCCTGCTCTCTTCTTTTTGGACACCATTTATTGCTGCCTTGATACCAGTCACTAAATGGCTATTATTGTTTCTGAACAGGATCTCTGCTGAAAACTATATTCTGTATTATATTACTTTCATTTCTACTAACCTATATTTATTTAGGAGTTCCTCTACTTGATGGACATTCTTTAAGACTGATGGTAGAAAGCTTTGAGCAGTCTGTGATAAAGTGTACTTGATAAATACAGGTATCTTATCTTAATTAGCCATGGACCTGGATACTCACAGAACTGAGTGATCAAGGCATAAATAAATAAATAAATAAAATTTAAAAACAATGGATCTTCTGTACAATGTCAGTAAAAGAGAATGCCTTTCTGTCTTTTCCTACGCCTCCTTTTGGCTAAAACTTCTGGTTCCCTTGCTCCCACTATGAAACACTGTTGATTTAAGACATTGAATGACCTGTACTGTCATATAAGATTTGTTGACATTTCACACTGCCTTTCAGATAATTTATAACTAGTATGCAGTTCAAGGAAAAATAATAATTAAAATTTAGATTCACTATAAATTGAAAAGTGATTGCTTTCGATGTAGCACGTTAGAATATCAGAACACAGTAACTATTTTTATTTTAAAATATGAAGCATCAATGCCAAACAATATCTTTACATAACTTTTGGGTTTGATAGGATGGGCTTCTGTCTATGAAGGAATACACTGTAGTGAAAAAAATACCACTAAATGGATATATTTTTATATGATAAAAGTGTGTGTATATATATATATATATAGCTCACAATAAGTGTTTTGAATAGACAAACGTATAAATATGTTCTTGCTTTTTAGTGAGAGAAAAGTATTATTGCTATACTGGTACTATAATTCTGAGTTCTAATAAGACCATTTAGCAATAATAAAAATGCACAATTTGAAGATTTGTATAACCAACCCTGCCCCTGATATCTAGTATTTTGATTAAAAAAAAAAAAGTTAGTGTCAGTTCTCATCTCAAACAAAATATTATGTACTATAATCAAAAATACAAGATGAGAACTGACAAATTGATCATAAGCTTCTAGGCTATCTTGAATCTTCCATCATTATTCAAGACTCAACCCAGAAACCATCTCTCCAAACTTTTTCAGGAACTTGCTCCAAGATCACTATTCTTGAAGTATAACTTCAATTTTTCTTTAGGGAAGATAAACATTCTCTTTAATAAGGATTTTTAATTAAACACACACACAAATAGGCTGTACTCTCCTATTCATATTAGAAAAACCCACTTGAAATTTCTGTTTTCATGAGTCAAAGAAATGGTCGAATATTAGGAATTTCGTATTGTTCAACCTAATATTAGTCTAGATGGGTTTAATGTTCCTTATAAAAGTAATTTGTGAGACAAATATATTGAAGTCAATTTTTTCTGTATTCCTTAATGAAGTTTAAAATAGATAATATTACTCCTTCAATAACAGAGAAGACTAAGTTTGATTTTAGGCAAATTTCTAATTGTGGAAGTTGTACATTCCATTCTTTAAAATTTTATGAGACAATATTTGATGCCTAAACTCAACATCTTACTGAATGTATTCTTCTGGAAGCATTTATAAGAATTTAAAGATATTTGCAAAAGTACAAAAAAAAATACAAATCATCCTTTTTTTTTTTTTTTTTGCCTTTGAAAAACGTGATTATTTATTTTGGAATATGTAGTTATTTGCTTTGTAAATATGTTTTATGTTAACTACAATGGGTTTGTTGTTTTTTAAATGAATTAATGAATAATTTTCTTTTTATGTTCTCAGTGTTAATATCTAATATAGTAAATATCAATAGATAAAACCCACAAAACTCAAAACTCTGTGGGGATTTCAATCATTTTTAAGAGTGTAAAGTGTCTCTGGGAACAAAAAGTTTGAGAACCACTGGACTAATTAAAGAGATAAATCAGCAAAAGGGAAGGGAAACAACAGACATAAGACATTTTTATAAATCATCCTATTTATTTGGTCCTAAGGGAACCTAGCCTAGAACTGCTTCTAATGAGGGAATACCTGACTGGCAGAATATCTGAGGACCTCATCTTATTATTCACTTGGGGTGGGGTTAGGAGGGGTGTCTGGGGTGAGGACAGAGATTTCCACAGGCATATTTCTAAACTTGATCCCATGTCATTTTTTTTTAATGCCCACAGGTGCTACAAAGAAACCTCTGGGCAAGAACAATCCTATACATTAATACAGCACAGCAACAGGTATTCTCTTTCATGACTCATTGATATGAGATATAATTTCAAGGGTGATCGGGTTCATTTCCCCTATCATAACAATCTTGAGAAATTAAGAAAAACAGAGGTGTTGTCCTCTAATCAGAGACAAAAGGTTTCAGGGTTTTACCATAAGACACACAGATCGTGTTGGGGCAGGTAGTGGAATTTAAGGCTCCTGCTTCTAAGTGCAGTCCTTTCTCTACTAGGTCCACGACTTTAAAACCAGTTTTTAGCAACAGAAATTTTTTTAAGTGAAATGTACTCAGAAGCCCCATTACTGAGCACAACAAAGAGAACTGGTGCAGTTGAAGAGGGA
The DNA here is from genome assembly GCF_057876585.1 of Rhinolophus sinicus. Lineage (NCBI taxonomy): Eukaryota > Metazoa > Chordata > Mammalia > Chiroptera > Rhinolophidae > Rhinolophus > Rhinolophus sinicus. Next base: position 134,120,292 of record NC_142503.1, read on the forward strand.
GCTGATAATCCAGATTCCCTTGCCATCTTGCTTCCTTTGAGCCAGTCCTCGCCCTTTGCTTCCCCCTTTCCCTCTCCCTGTCCCTTCTTGGGACACCAGTCTTCTCTTGTTTATTTCACTCCTCCATGTCAAGATTCTGCTTCCATTATTCTCCCTTCCTAGACATCTACTTAAATATGTTTATTACATTTCTTCAAATACACACATATTCTTTTTTTTTCTCAAGGTATCAGAAAACTATCAAGAAGAATTTATTTCGTATAAATCCCTTATCTCCATTACATGCCTGGAGCTCTTTTTAAGGACCTTGTTTCCCTCCCTGTTACTATTATGCCAGTATTCACTTTTTTAAAATAAAATATTTAGTGTTGTTTGTTGTGCATAAATGTTTAAATTACACCAATGATATCATGCTATAAATCACGTTATGTTTCTTACTTTTCTCCTATTAAAACTATTCTTAAAAATCAACTCACATTTTTATTTCTACTCCTATCTTTATTTGGTATCTACCTATGTATATAGTATAAGGTAGGAACTCAGGTTTAATTTTCTGCATTTAATGAGCTGCCTATCCTTTCTTTGTGGTACCTCATTTATCATATATCTTATATTTTAATTCAATCAGTGCTTCTATGCTTCATTACTGAATTGTGTCCATTTATTGTTATATTAGAATACTTCTTCCCCATATTTTTCATATTTATTATAATTATTTATTTTCTTTCTCCTTTCTATTAGCTACTACAAAATTTCTTCTAGCTTTAAAAGCATGCATTCACTTTCTATTGTTCTGGTCATTGCTCATTTACATTATGTTTATCTTTTCCTAATAATTTCTTAAATGTATCTATATCCTAACCTCTCCCACTTAAAACAAGACATATACTTAGCCTCCTCCTCCATCCCCACTCCAAAGTGGCATGTCTATATTTTCAATTCTGTATTGTTCAAATATTATTTTTGTTTGCTTTATTTGTCATGCTTTAAAAAAATAAAACTAGCACTTAGGTTATTCACTTACACTCTTACGTTCCACTTATGTCGTTGTTACCTCCTGCATTTACTGATGTCTCTGATTATTGGAGTACAACTTCTACTGCATTCACAAAGAATGTCTTTGTGTGACATATTTTCTGATTTCTTATATGCATTAGGATATATTCATTATACCTCTACATTTAAATGAGAATTTAACTGGATTTTTTTTAAATCCAGTTTTAAAATTATTTCCCTTCAACATTTTAAAATAAGGTCTCCATTGCCTTTGTGTCCCTTTATTTGACTTTTTCTATTACAGAGAACCTAATTGACCGATAGAACCACAGCAAGAAACAAAGGATGGGGAAGGGTGCAGTGGAGGTCGGGGAGCCCATAGGGTATAGGGAACACAGATTTTAGAATCACAGAGACATGGAATTGAGTTGAACATAACAGAGCATTACAACAACAACAACAAATGCACGAAGTAGGGCAAACACCTGGATTTGTTAACTCAGGAAAGATAACATCCCCAGTTTTTGTAATACGTTTTGATAACTCATGAATCTCCTCACTATAATCATGAGTTGTATCCAAAAATCCATTTGAATTTCAGGAGTTGAGGGCAGATCCAAGGGTTTCATGTGACTTATTATGCCTAGGGGATTTGTGGCAAAAGAAACTGAAAAAAATATACATACAAAAGTTCAGGGAGATTCCTCCATGGGTGCATTACTTAGTGAATAAATATAAATTTTAATGCTTTGTGACACAGCACATAAATGTTGACACCAGATTTTCACTGAAGACCATACCTTTATGATTATAAGATGCTTTGCATAATGTTATTGCAATAATATTATAATGTATAATATTATTATACAGTCATCCCTTGATATCTGTGAGGAATTGATTAGTCCCAGGACCCCCTGCAGATACCAAAATTCGCAGATGTTCGAGCCTCATAAAAATGGTGTACTATTTGTATATAACCTATGCACATCCTCCTGTATATTTAAAATCATCTCTAGATTACTTATAATAGCTAATAAAATGCAAATGCTATATGAATAGTTGTTATATTGTTTAGGGAATAATGTAAAATATAAATAAATAAATCTGTATATCTTCAGTACAGATGCAATCATCATAGTCCTAACTACATAGTAGGCCTAACTCAGCAACAACATAACCTTTTTTTTTTTTTTCCCAGAATAGTTTTGATCTGTGGTTGGCTGAATTCCCTGATATGGAACCTGCAATACAGAGGACTGACTATACCACTCCTGGTTTGTTTTTAATTTGCATTTGCCTGTTACTTATCCTTTTCCTTTCAACCTTTCTCAGTCACTTTGATATAGATACATCTTTTACAGATCTTCATGTCAACAAACGAGTACAGTGATGAACACACTAGACACACGCCTGCCTTTATGGACCCCACGTATTCCAGGGACAACAGACATGAAGGTAGGCACTTCTCCCCAGGAATTAACACAGTGCCTGGTACATAAGAAGGTAAGGATAAATATATATTGACTGAATGAACTTACTTTGAAAAAATAAGTTACTGAAAAAATGAAAACTTACATCTACACAAAAATTTGCACATGGATGTTTACAGCAGCTTTATCCATAACTGCCAAAACTTGGAAGCAACCAAGATGTCTTTTAGGATGTGAATGGATAAATAAACTGTGGTACACAGAGACAATTGAATATTATTCAGCTCTAAAAAGAAATGAGCTATCAAGCCATGAAAAGTCATGGAAGAAACTTAAATGCTTATTACTAAGTGAAAGAATTCCATCCGAAAAAAGTCTACATACTCTATGATTCCAGCTATATGACATCCTGGAAAAGACAAAACTATGGAGACAATAAAAAGATCAGTTGTTGCCAGGGGTTAAGGAGGAGGGAGGAATGAATAGCAGAGCACAGAAGATTTTCAGGGTGGTGAAAATAGTCTGTATGATACTACGATGGTAAATACATGCCATTATATATTTGTCCAAATCCATAGAATGTACAACATGAAGAGTGAACCTTAATGCAAACTATGGACTTTGGATGACAATGATATGTCAATGTAGGTCCACTGATTGTAACAACTATACCCCTCTGTTGAGGGATGTTGAGAGTGGCGCAGGCTATGTGTGGGGCAGAGCAGAGGGTATATGAGAAATCTCTCTACCTTCCCCTTAGTTTGGTTGTGAACCTCAAACTGCTCTAAAAACAAAGTCTTAATTTAAATAAAAAGTAATTACTTAATAAAAACTCTGCTAAATTTTTTGAAGGAGGTTCCACAGAACTAAAGGAACATTTCAAAGAAAGACCTAATCTAGGGATCACAAAACTCCCCTGGTAAGTGACTCTTTAGCTCAAGGCTGACAGACAGTAAAGCAGGAGAAGAGGAAACAGATTTTTATTTTTTTATTTTTTTTTGTATTTTCATTTAGCTATATTTTCTAGTTTTGTATAAAGAGTAACATTTATAAAGCAAGTAAATATATAAAGTGGAAAGAGCTATAAATAAAAACTCTGGCTATGTGAGGGCCTATGATAAACAAAGCAAGGCAAGAGTAGGCAATCAGGACAAGGTTCCCCCAAAAGTGCCATTTAATCAATTGTTTATGTAAATATAAAATGAATAAATAGAGCTTCATAAATAAATTAGAAGAGCTTTTCATCATCTCTGAAATGAGATTTCCGTTTTTGAGAGCGGCTATGAAAATTAGAGAATAGTTAAATTAAGCTGCTCTAAATTCAGTTTCAAACAAGGCAATAAATAATCACATAAAAAAATAAGTAAGTCTCCTAGTATAATGCCTACTACACATTAGTCATTAAACAAATGATTACTGTTATTACTATAGGTAGAAAAGTTAAAATACAGTTTCTTCTGTGAAATGTGGTAAGAACTATCTTATAGGACTCTTTTGAGGATTAAATTAAATTAAAATATCTGCATAAAGCATACATTACTGTGTTTAGAAATTATCAGTATCAACATTATCATGTTTCCCAGGTAACATACATAAATAGATGTTAGAAAGGTAGGGATACAGACAGTCACAGATGTTGGTACCATGAAGAAATTTAATGTGATGGAGAAAGAAGTTGACAAGTATTGGTAATATAAGGAGTCTTGGACAAAGTTTCCAGGATGAGGAACCATCAAAATGAGAAGAAATAGCATGAACAAGTGAAGAGGACCGATAGTGTCCCCCCAAAGACTTCCCCAGAGAACAGGGATGCCACCACTCTAACAGAGCCACAGAGCTTCTTGACATTTAAAACAAAAACAATAATAATTTAAAAAAAAACAAACCAAGAGATTTCATGATTCTATATTGAAGCCTGGGAATTCACAGATACAAAGTAAAATGCCATTATCTATAATTTTACCCCTGCACTGAGAAAGATCTCAAGTTCATGAAGAAAGCAAAACTGCCCACTTTGTATAGCAACTGAAAACTGATTGTCTCCAATCACAATTCATGAAAGCAGCCTCTTGGTGTCATGTATAGGACATTTTACACTGGAAAAATAAGACAAAAGTTCCATACCTTCTAAGGTTAACCATTAGTATCCATATGAATAAAGGGATTTTACAGCTCAAAAATGATGACTTTCAGGGTTTACAGTTAAAGTACAAGAGACATCGAAGAGGAGAAAAATGAAGAAATAATTAAGCTGCTGGCCTGAATTTCTTGTCAGTATTTCTTATGAGGATAAAGAAAGTAGAGAACAAGCAGGAAGGATATTCTGTAATTTCAGCCTGTTGATAATTTATACGTGGGTTGGGGAAAGGGTGAGCTGAGAAAAAAGGAAGAAACGGCATCTCGGTGGAAGAGGTAGTGAACACCTCTTCTAAACGTTACTGTAATCATTTCTTATTGAAAAGGTAAATCAGATGGGCTTACTGAAGTGAACAACAAATACCCTCAAATTCACAAATATCATGGAATTACAAATAAAAACCTGAGCAGGAGTGTCTATTTTTATTGCGATGTCTCTATGGGAGAATGCCAGAGATACGTAAGTAAAACTGGTCGGACACCACAGCCTCTTAAAATGATCACTTAGGATTTGCTGCACACATACATTGTGGAAATAAAACGCTTCTTGGATTTTATTGGTTCAATCTATCTAGGATCATAAGTATGTAATCAAGTATGTTTCAGGATATTACATTTTAAAATAGCATTCTTATTTTATTTGCCTAATCTCTTATTGTCCTCCAAATCAGTTATTTGTGCATTTGACTTGGGCAATACATAACCTCATGTTTTCTTCTCAGATTCTGTAAACAGTATAACAAAGGAAACAATTTGGCACCATAAACTAAATATGAACAAAGCATTTCAAAGTAAAGAGTTTTATTCGATGCTATACAAATTATCTAACATAATTCTTCCCTGGAGGCAACACATATTCTGAAAGCAGCAGCATATCCACATTCAAAATAGGTTCTATTAAAGTCGACTGCTAAGGCAGTTATCAAGATGATTCAAGGGTATATCCTACTTTCACCCAAATCTCAACATTATGCTCATGTGTAGAGATATTATTAACCTAAGTCAGGTGCATTATCATCCCATTCTCCATTTTATCCCAAGTACCAGAAACCTGGTAAGAAATGGAATACAAAAGTGAACAAAAGTATATGTATATATTTGATACCTTATCTTACAATGTAAAGAGGGTTTTTTAAACTTAGTTACAGGATCTAGTTAAAGAGAAAAAAAATGTCATAAATACCTAGCATTTACTTATGTTGTATTTTATGATAATATTACTTACATTTTCCTGGTGAAAAAATTCCACATATTGAAATAGCATTTTGGAGGTGTCTATTCTATGCTAGGAACTGAGGTCTACATATTAGATATACAAGAAAAAAATAGGTAAAATTCAGGTTTGACCCTTCACAGATATATCAGTGGCATTCAGCTACTATTTACAGAGGTGTGCCTAACGTGGGTGAGGAGCCCAGGGATAGTATGGGGGCTTCTGAAGTCACCAGCGACTTGGGCTTCTTTAATCTTTTCCCTTGACTGTCCTTAATCGTCAAGGTCATAATCTGGTTGCTGGAGTTCTAGCAAAAAGAAGATAATGGCAGCAAGACAACCCTTCTCCATATTTAAGGAACTTCCCTCTCTGTCCCCTCCAAGAACTACTACTTATATCTCATTGGAGAGAACTTAGAAATATGGTCACACCTAGCTGCAACGACACCTGAGGATCTTTTTCATTAAAAGGAGGAGATAGATATTGAGTAAGCAATGAAATGTCTCTGTTATTACCACCAAAATCATAATTAATACAATGTGATGAGTATGTTTTATGAGTGGTTGGTTGAGCACAGAAATCCTAGGTAGAATAATTAACATACATCTAAAGTAATCAATGAGTCAGTTACATTTGGGGTATGGAAAGAACATTAGTGGGGTTGAAGAGAATTCTTGGGGAAAGTGGTAAGTGAGGCTCAGGCATGGCGTCCGCTTATAAAATAGTATAGCATAGAGGTTAAAAATCAGACTATGGTGTCAAATTTCCTGGATGACCTTGAGACAGTTTAACTACTTTGTGTGTCATACGTGAAATAAGGATAATAACCATACCTACCTCATTGGGTTGTTATATACTATATTAACTGAGATAAAGCAGGAGAAACCCTTAGAAAACATACTAAAATATAATAATTGTTCAATAAATAGTATATATTGCTAGTAGACTGTGAATGGTCTATGGTATATAGGAAAGCAATTTTATATAATTTTAATGGATTCTTAGAAATCCTGAATTTTTAGTTGATTGTCTTGAGTGCTAATGATAATTTTAGGAATTATAATTCTTGATGCTAAGTCAATGCTAAATTTGTGCTAAATCAATGAGAAAGATGTTGTTTATATATGCAAGAACCAAAAAAATAGTACTTTATCAAATAATTTGTAAATTATTGTATCAGACTTTTAATAATTTTATTCTTGAAATATTAATGTCTTATGTCAACTAGAGTAAAAACGAGGCTTCTGAGAGCTGTAATTATTACTCTGAATAGTCACACATCTTCATAATACGTATTTACTCACAAACAAATTTTATTAAATCTATTAAGTATACAAAATATGCCAGACTGAAAAACTTGCTGGGTGAGGCTAAGACAAGGTACCAAAATCAGTAAATAAGGAAAAAAATACTTTCCCTACTCACAACAAATCTGACACCAATGTATGAGGTTTTTTTCTCCCCCTTATATTAAACAGTCTGACACTAACTATATAGAGTTAGCACAGACTCCACAGGTTAAGGGCTCAGTTCCACAAGATTTCCCCCCACTTCATATGGCAATCACAAACCCCAGGCTATCACATGTACTTCTGACTGACCAGGTCTAAATTGGGGTTTCCCTGACCTCCTTCTTGGATTTGATAATTTGCTCAAATGACTTACAGAACTCAGTAAAGCACTTTACTTACTTTTACTCATTTGTTATAAAGAATATAATTTAAGAGCAGTCAAATTGAAGAGATACATAGGGCGAAGTATGTGGGAAGGGTACAGAGCGTCCATACTTTCTCTGGGCACACCACCCTTCCAGCACCTCATGTGTTCACCAACCCAGAAATTCTCTGAACTTTTTCAGGTAACCAGGTTTTTGTGGAGGCTTCTTTACATAGGCAGGATTGATTAAATCATTGGCTATTGGTAATTAACTCAATGTCCAGCAGTCCCTTCCTTCCCTGGAGGTGGGGGGCTGAAAGTTCGAAACCTCTAATCAAATGGTTGGTTTCCCCTGGCAACCAGTCCCCCATCCATAAGGGATTTCCAAAAACCCCTAATATAAACTCATTAATATAAATTCAGGTACAGTTGAAAGGGACTTGTTAAGAATAACAAAAGAAGTTCTTTTATTCTCCACTTTATGCTCCAGTGCTGTTTCCAGAGCCAGGGACAAAAACCAGGTTTTTTAACAAAAGATGCTCCTATTGGTGTTATCACTTCGAAAATTAAAAGGATTTTAAGAGCTCTGGACAAGAGCTGGGGATAAAAAAATATACATATATACTTATGTTTCTTATTATATCACAATATCGCAGGAATACAAAACAAAACAAAAAACAAACCCTTAAAGATAATAAGCCGAACCTTAAACAATATGCATTGTTCTGGTCCAATTGAATTCTTACCTCCAGAAACACAGGGAAATAAAAAGTGGAAAACAGCAAAATTTTAACAGAAATATAATTTGGCCAAAAAGACCAAGAATATGTAGACGCTAACTTACTGTGATTAAATATACTTAAATCATTTGAAAGAACTGCCTATATTTATGTATTGTTTTGTTTAAAAGGACTTTTCTCATTACAGATTTCCCCCACTATCCGAAAGTAGAGCATTCCTCTGACACCTTTCATGAGCCAAAATGGCACTTCCGCTTACCGAAAGTTGGAATTACACCACTTTGTTTTTACAAAAGACCTGTTTTCACTAACTGATAGAAATCCAAAGAGGGTTTTTGCTTTTATGAAAAAAGCTGTTACTATACTATGTAAGTCTTTCATAATAGCAAAGCAGCATATTGCAAACTTTGGGAAAGCAGGGGATATCTGTATATATGGTTAAAAAAAAAAAAAAACAGGTAACTAAGCACTAGGTATAATTCCAACCCTGTTTTTATATGTTAACAGAGATTCTTTCTATTTTAGAGATCCATGGGTAATGGATTTTTTGTTTTTGTTCATTTAGATTTTCCAAATTTTTGAGAATAAATATCTATAACTTTTGACGTCAGAAAAAATATTTAGTTAAAAGAAAACCTACCAAGATGCTGTTGTTAGGGTAGAAACTTTTTTTTTCTTCTATCCTTCTGGTTCTTTGACTGGTCTAATTCTAAAATGACATGAAACAGATTAATAGGACAAAAACAAATTTAATTTCTTACATGTGGGAGTCCCATAAAAATGAGACCCAAAGGTAGTCAGGCAATCAAGGTTTATACAACATCCTGAGCTAAGGAAATGGATGAGGGCCTGGGGCTTCAAAATGGGAGGAGGGGAATTCACAGGAAGATAAGAAGAGCAGCTGTTTGGTAACCAGATGTTTGCCCTATCAGCTGGTCTTTCAGATAAAAAGTTGTCTCTGGTAATAGCTCTCTTTCTGGGCCATGTCCCCACCTAAATTCTTTTAGACAGTTATAGAAGAGGTAAAAGTTTTTCTTGTGTCTTCTGGGTCTTGATTGCCTCCAGCTCAAAATAATCTACTTGCCAAAGTGGCACATTTTGGGGTAGCATATTCTGTTCCCCTTCATCTCTTTACAATTTCTGAAATTCCATATTACTGAAAGAGTTTTGGATAGATTTAAGATAAAGGGAAGTTAGACCATCTGGGTGGGAATTTTTTTTTTTTTTTAATCAAAGAGTCACCACATATTTTGATAAAACATGAACATCATTATTACAATTGCATAAATATTTAAAAATGAGCCAAAATCTTGAGAAAATGAGGTTCCTCATAAGAGAATATTTATGTTCTTTATTGTCCTGGCTCAGACAAAATATTCACTAGAGTTTCTTAGGAAAAATGGAGTCAAATTAAGGGATAATAGAGTGTGTGTGTGTGTGTGTGTGTGTGTACTCAAGGTTTCAGTCATCTCATGCTTCATTTTAAATCTGTTTCTTGTCTAAAATCAAATTCCTTCTTGGCTTTTTCTTTAAATATTTCTCAAATATTCTGTCTCTGTTTTAATCTTTATAGACAGGTTAAAGATTTATTTGAATTTCTCCATTTTCTTAACAAGAAAATGCTACATGGCTTTAAAGTGAATATAAAACTTTACTTACTGATATTCAGTTATTGAAGTGTCTCTTCAAAAAATAACTATTTCCTTTTTATCCAGAGTTTCATGAACCTGAGAGACAACTTCTGGAATAGTCATATTCTAATTCTTTTTTTCTTTTTCTTATAAATGTAGAACTTCAAGTAATATGGATTAGTATAGGAAGCAAGGAATAATCAAGTAAAAGAGGAAACTTCATTCATTTTATTACAATTTGTTTCTCTGTCTTCTACCTTTGTTCATATCCTGGATTCAGACAGAAAATTCATGCTTTCTGGCATCCATTTTAGAGTGCTGGTTTGCTCTTGCTGGGATATTTGTGTGTTCTTTTGCGGTGGGTAGTTATTTTCATATCTAACTAAAAATAACTGAGCATTTAAGTTAAGTGTTGTGGAAAACAAGACCATAGTGTGATTTGAAATGAACATTAGCCTTTAACAGGTGTTAAATTAATTAAACAAAGAGCCCATTAGACTGAGGGTGTTCTAATACCTTAGCAACCTGCTTAAGCTAACTGAAACCTAAGCCTGTAAATGCCTCAAGGTGAAGAAATCAAAACCTAAGGCAGCCAATCACAAACAGCCTACTAGGCTTTTTCATATAAGGCGAATTCTGAAGTTACAGCCAATCAAATGATTTCCTTGCTTTGCATCTGCCTCCTCTCTATAAAAGTCTTTCCTCTAGTTCCTGTCACTGGAGCACTCCTAACCATGTCCGGTTTGGTGCTGACTGATTTGAATCAATTTTTTGTTCAGATAAACTCTTAAAATGTTTAATATGCTTCAGTTTGTCTTTTAACACAGGTAAAAAAAAATCAGCTTCAACCATTCATATTAGCTACAGCATGAGTTAATATGGCATCTTTTTTTGAAGAATGACCACAATCAAATCATTATTTTTATAAATGTATACACGTGATCCAAATGTGTTCACCACTAGTTTTTCGAAAAGAAACATTCTATAAATAAACAAACTACATCTGTTCACTGACCTGTGTATGGACTTGCTAACTGTGTTATTCAGCTCAATTACAGACCACTCACAGTAATACATTTTTAGTATTACTTAAGTGTAGCATGCTATTAAGCTATTATAGCTTTTGTACATACCTGTTGCACTTATGCCTGAATGTGCAAAAACATAAAATGTTTCAAGAATTTACATCTCATCCTTGGACAAGGGTCATGTTAATCTCTGTATTGGTCCAGTTGAGTATATGCGCTGCCGAAGCGAGTACTCAGTGGCACTTTTAATAAAAGCGAACTTTGAAATACTGGAAAACAATGCTACGTTGTTATTTTTAGTAACTACAGTGATCAAAATTTCCTGTCTCTAGTGCACACTGAATATTTTTCTCTCCTCCCTCTGCATAAACATTCAATTATCTGGAAAATTTTGACTAATTAAATTTTTGGGGAGTATGTTTTTGCCTTTCCACTCCTGATCTCTGATAACCACTGCATATCAAGGGCCACTAGCTGGCATTTCTGAGCCACAGATACCAAGTGACTGTATGGAAATTATTCGATCCTTTGAGAGAAAAAGGCCTAGTGTTCTCTCCTTATTGAGCAAAATTACTGTCCGGGTTTGATTAATAGAGATACATTTTCTCCAAATCCAAAAGGTCCCTGAATTCATTTTGGACATAAAAACAAATTATAATAGTTTTAAGACAATGGAATTCTTAGTTAACATAAGCTAATGTTTTGAGTTTTTTCTGCATCTTAGAACCCACACATCCTGGTTTAAGATTCAAATCTCTGACACTATAATGGCTGACCAGTAGGTTTTTTAAGCTGATGAATGACGGGCTGGCTTGGAAACCAGTTCTTGAAGCCTCCAGAGAACAACATGCTGATATCCCTGCGCTTTTAGCTCCTAGATTTTTCACATAGTTTTTAAGAAAGAAACACCTCCACTGTACCAAAGCTTTGTGTAATGAAATCTTTCAGAGCAGCCTGAAAGATATAACTCTTTCCCACCTGGATTCAGTCGTGGGTTAGAGCACATTTAATTTCAAGCCAATAGATTCCTTGCACATCAGCACTTAACAGATTAACGACAAGTCTAGTTTTGTTGCCCTAAACGTACTGTTATTGTTATCAATTCATGCAGCCTTGCAATAAGTTTTCAATAAATCTAAGATTAACTATTATTTTCTCACCCATAAATAAAATATAATCATCTTAAAAATCAATGAAGGAAAAACCATCATATCCATTAACCTGGCTCAGAATCCCTCCAGGCCCTTGCTATGAAACACAGTGCTGTGGATCTTTCATTTTATTGAGCTATATCTCTTTGTATGGCAACCAGCAGGCAAAAGAAAAAAAAAATCAAATCTAAAAATCAAAGACTATGTTTTCTTGTTCTGAAAAACCACTGAGGCAGAGGCTCAATATTCTTTTCTGCCTGGGGTTAATTTTTTTTCCACTTTAATTTGCAATCAGATGCAATAAAATAAAAAAAAATAAAAAAGGACACTGCCTCCAGTAGCTAGTGGCTTTATTAGCATCTCTACTGCCAGTCTCCACTTTTTATCACTTCCAAATCCTTTGTTTTTAAAGTCACCTGCACAATCCTGCAATGTTATAAACACCTTTAGTTGTCTTCAGCAACTGTCATATCATAACATCTGCTGTTACAATCTCAAAAGCAGTAATGCATGGGGGTCAGGGCCACTTTCTCTCAGGAAACTAAAACACAACAGAGCCACAACATTTAGTGGTTCATTTTTGTTTATTTATTTATTTATTTTCTGTCAGCTTTACTACACCCTAGAGTGGACATTTTCTTTGCCTTCCAGTTGTAAACGTTCCTCAAAAGACGTGAACTTCACAATAAGGGAACCATACAAAAACAAGGTTTTATAGACAACCCATTATCAACTAGCAGAAGGGGGTGATTAGTCATCTGCTCCACTTGAAATAGATCCAAAAAATTCAAGCCAATACTGTATAGAAAGAAATACATTTATCCAGAATTAGAGCGATCCAGAATTAGAGCGATCCCGACTTAATATAAGGGGAATCTGCAGCTGCCTTTTGAAAGGCTTATAGTAGCAAAGCAGGAAAGAGTTGACCAGCTTTCCCCCCCACCCAAGATACAATATTTTCCCCATCCACATACCACTCTAGATGATCAACCTTTTTGACCTTTCTTTGAACTTGAGCCAGAAAGAACCACCTTTCTTTCTGATTTTGTGGGCTACCAAAAATGGTCAATTCAATTAAACTAATTCAACATCTTACTCCAGATAGGTTCTCTAAAGTCATAATCTTTTCTTAAAATGAAAGATGTGTTTATCAGCATATCCCCGTTTCTGTATTTTCTGCAAATCATTACAAATGCACATAAAATTTTTCAACCTGTAAGAGGCCTAGTTTACCCTCAAGGCAGTTCACATGCAAGTCCAAGTTTCACTTCCATAAATAAAATATAATCATCCTAAAAATCAATATGAGAAAACAATCAGAACCATTAACCTATCTCAAAATCCCTTCAGCCACTTGTATGAACCACGCAGTGCTGAGTCTTTCAGTTTATTGAGCCATATAATTCTTTGTATGGCAACTAGCAAGGGGAAAAAAAAATCAAAGACTTGGGTGTTGTGTTCTAGAAATCAGAGAGAAGTGGAAATGTGAGAATAGATTTTGACCCTTTTTGATTACAGAGAAAAAAAAAAAAAAAACAGACTGGAAACATAGGAAATAATGGTTTTGAGCCACTGGTAAGAGATTAGCTTGGTTTAGATTCTCCCTTTGACAATGCTTACTCATGAGCAATTTATAAACCTGGGCATCAATTTTGAAAATTGTCAGAAACTTTTCTTTAAAGTTAAGAAGAAAGAAAAGGAAGGAAGGAAGGAAGGAAGGAAGGAAGGAAGGAAGGAAGGAAGGAAGGAAGGAAGGAAGGAAGAAAGGAAGGAAGAAAGGAAGGAGGAAAGAAAGAAAAAGAAGAGGAAAGACATTATTTTAAAAGTGGGAATGTGAGTCAAACGCAATGAAAAGACAATACTGATTTAGGCTCAGACCTGCAATAGATGAGCTGAAATGTAAATACTCATCTGAACTTAGTCACTATCACTGCTTAATGGTTACTTATTAATTCTCTCTTTCCCTATTGTAATTCCTTTGTAAAATTCAATAACAAGGAAAAATCAGAAACTATAACTTGACTTTAAACATCTAGCTTCATCAATGTATAAGACAATGTATAATGTCTTATAATATATTATATCTCATTTATACACTCTTTAAGAAAATACCTTTCTTACAATCCTCTGTCTCTTTAAAAATAATATGTATCTTAAATTATCACAAAGATAAAATAAATAATTATTAGTAGTTTAAAAGCCATGAACATGTTAAAAATATAATAAAAACATCATTATCATATCCACACAAAAACAATCAACTCTTCGTGGGATGAGAAAAGAAATAGCTTGGTAGTTGGTCATCATCATAAAGAGTCAGTTTTTGGTAGAACTTTGAGAAAACAATCTCATATTTTTAACATTTGCTCAAAACAAAATTTAAATTATCATTTTGCTCAATATCTCTAAAACCCAAAGCAACAGCTAAACATCTAAAGAAAGAAAACCATGCATGGCTATCTCAGTAAGAATGCACTAAGGAAATCACAGAATTTAAAATATGAATGGTATTTTTCCATAACTAAATGCATAAAAGTCAACCTCCTTTAATTACTTCTAATTTTAAAGCTTTAAATTGCATCACATGCCACATAATTAAAAGTATTAAACAAAAGAGTATAGAAGAGACATTCTTTACCAGCACCAGGTATTCATTTACCAGGTATTCATTCCATTTACATTTATTAGAATGGTTGGTTTTATTCCTTTAATCTGATTTTATGTTTAGTATTTGTTATAATTTATTATTGTTTCTTCTGTTCCATTTCCTTAAGTTTTGCTGTTTTGTGTAACTTTCTCTTTATTATCTTCCTCTCCTTCCCTCCCCAGGTAATTTGCAAATAAAATTTTGTTTATTGGATTCGCTAGTGGCTAGAGTCCCAATTCCTTATAATGATGATTTAAAAAATATATTCTAGGTATTGGTGGGAGACAGCCTTGGTTCACAGCGTGGCTTCTCCACATGCTTCCAGGTTCAGCACAAGCAGCAGCCAACCATGGATTCCTTTCTAGCTTCTACCAGGTAGCCCTGGGCTGGTCACAGGCAACAGATGACATAGCATGCACGGGAGCCCATCTCATGAGGCCTCAGAACCAACATACTTGGATACTAGCTTTAGACCACAATACAGCACCACCTGATTAACCCCACAAGCAGCAAACATAAAGGGTGGTATTGGCAAGCACCAGAGTCCACTAGGTTGAATCCCACTCTGAGGGGTCAGCCCCTGCACAGCAGCTCATACACTGTGGTCATGGCTAATCCTCACAACCAGTCAACCTGAGGGTCAATCCCACCCACTGACATGCAACAACAATCAAGGCTCAACTACAACAGCAGTGCACACATAGCTCAAAAAGGGACACGTCTGGAGCACCCAGCACAGGTGATCAGGGAGACTGCGCCACTGGGCTCCATAGGCACCTATGACTTAAGGCCAACCAGCCAAGAAAGAGAGATGTAGTAGATCTACCTAATACATAGAAACAAACACAGAGAGGCAGCCAAAATGAGGAAACAAAGAAACATGTCCCAAATGAAAGAACAGGAAAAACCTTCAAAGACTAATTAAATCAAATGAAGATAAGCAAACAACAAGATACCGAATGCAAAATACTAGCTATAAGGATGTTCAACAAACTTAGTAAGGACTTCAACAAAGATATAGTAAGCATAAAAAAAGACATGGAAAGCATAAAAAAAGAACCAGTCAGAAATGAAGAACACAATAACTGAAATGAAGAATTCACTAAAAAGAATCAACAGCAGATTAGATGAAACAGAGGATTGAATCAGTGATTTGGAAGACAAGGTAGTAGGAAACACCCAATCAGAACAGCAAAAGGGGGAAAAATAATCCAAAAATAGAATGAAGAAATTTAAGGGACCTCTGGGACAACATCAAGTGTAACAACATTTGCATCATAGGAGTACCAGAAGAAGAGAGAACAAGAGATTGTGAACATATTTGAAGAAATAAAAACTGAAAACTTCCATAACCTGGTGAAGGAAATAGACTTACAAGTCCAGGAGTGCAGAGAGTCCCAAACAAGATGAACCCAAAGGGGCCCACACTAAAACACATCACAATTAAAATGGCAAAGGTTAAAGACAAAGAGAGAATCCTAAACACAGCAAGAGAGGCAGCTAGTTACTTGCAAAGGAGCTCCCAAAAGACTGTCAGCTGACTTCCAACAGAGACTTTACATGCCAAAAGGGATTGGCACGGAATAGTCAAAGTGATGAAATGAAAGGACCTGCAATCAAGACTATTCTTCCCAGCAAGGCTATCATTTTAAAATTGGTGGAACGATAAAGAACTTCTCAGACAAGAAAGAGCTAAAGGAGTTCATCACTACTAAATCAGTGTTACAATAAATACTAAAGTGACATATTTAAGAAGAAGAAGGGGAGGGAGAGAAGATAGATATGTATAATAAAATGGCAATAACTACATACCTATCAATAATTCTTTTAAATGTAAATGCTTCAATCAAAAAACAGGATAGCTGAATGGATAAGCAAACAGGACCAATATACATGCTATCTTCAAGAGACCCACTTCAGATCAAAAGACACACACAGACTGAAAGTAAGGGGATGGAAAATATATATTTCATGTGAATGGAAACAAACAAACAAAAAGCTGGGGGAGCAATACTCATAGACAAAATAAACGTTAAAACAAAGACTACAATGAGAGACAAAGAAGGACATTACATAATGATAAAGAGTCAATCCAACAAGAGGCTATAAACCTTGTAAACATTTATGAACCCAACAGAGGTGCACCTAAATACATAAAGCACATATTGACCAACATAAAGGAAGAGATCAACAGTAATACAGTCATAGTATTATGTGGACTTTGGGTTCATCTTATTTAGGACTCTCTGCTCTCCCGGAGCCGTAAGTTCTATTTCCTTTGTCAGGTTATGGAAGTGTTCAGTCATTATTTCTTCAACACTCTTTTAACACCAATGGACAGATTTTCCAGATAGAAAATCAACAAGGAAACCAGTGGCCTTAAATGACACAACTGGCCACATGAATTTAATTGATATTTTTAAACCATTTCACCCCAAAGAGCAGAAAATACATTATTTTCAAATGCACTTGGAACATTCTCTTAAACCACATGATAGGCCACAAAACAAGCCTGAATAAATTTAAGAAAGCTGAAATCATATCAGGCATCTTCTCCAACCACAATGGTATGAAACTAGAAATGAATTACAAGAAAAAATAACCTGAAAATCACATAAACACATGGAGGCCAAAAGACATGTTACTAAATAATGAATGAGTTATCAATGAGACCAAGGAAGAAATGAAAAGATATTTTGAGACAAATGAAAGTGAAATTCAATGATCCAAAATCTGTGAGACACAGCGAAAGGAGTCTTAAGAGCAAAATTCTTAGCAATACAGAATTGCTACTTCAAGAAAAAGAAAAATCTCAAATAAGCAGTCTAACCTTAAAGGAACTAGAAATAGAACAGCAAAGTCCAAAGGGAGTAGAAGGAAGGAACTAATAAAGAGCAGAGTAGAAATAAATGAAATAGAGTCTAAAAAAAAAACAATTCAAAAGATTAATAAAAGCAAGAACTGGTTCTTTGAAAAGATAAACAAAATTGATAAACCTTTAATGAGACTCATCGAGGATAAAAGAGAGGACCCAAATAAATAAAATCAGACATGAAAGAGGAGAATTGACAACAGACACCATAGAACTACAAAGCATTACAAGAAAATACTATGAACAATTATATGCCAACAAATTAGACAATCTGGAAGAAATGGATAAATTCCTAGAGACATACAATCTTCCAAAACTGAATCAAGAAGAATCAATCTGAACAGACCAGTTACTATAAACAAAATCAAATCAGTAATCAAAAAACTCCTAACAAACAAAAGTCCTAGACCAGATGGCTTCACAGGTGAATTTTACCAAACATTTGAAGAAGAATGAAAACCTATCCTTCTCAAACTATTCCAAAAAATTCAAGAAGAGGGTAGGCTCTCAAGCTCACTTCATGAAGCCAACATTAGTCTGATTCCAAAACCAGACAAAGACATTACAAACAAACAAAAAATCATAGGCCAATATCCCTGATGAACATAGAGGCAAAAAATCCTCAGCAAAATATTAGCAAACCCAATTTAGCAATACATTAAACATATCATACACCATGATATGCAAGGTTGATTTAATATCCACAAATCAATTAACGTGATACACCACGTAAACAAAATGAAAAATAAAAATCTTATGGTCATGTCAATTGATGCAGAAAAAACTTTTGATAAAACCTAGCATCTATATGTGACAAAAACTCTCAGCAAATTGGCAATAGAGGGAATTTACCTCAGCATAACAAAGGCCACATCCAACAAACCCACAATTAACATGACACTTGACGGGAAAAAGCTAAAAGTGTTTTCCTTAAGATAAGGAACAAGACAAAGATGCCCATTTTCACCACTTTTATTCTACATAATACTGGAAGTCCTAGCCACAGCAATCACACACATGCGCGCACACACACACACACACACACACACACACACACACAAATAAAAGACATCCATACTGGAAAGGAAGAAATAGAATTGTCATTATTTGCACATGACATGTTACTATATTTGGAGAACCCCAAAGATTCCACCAAAAACTTAGAACTGATAAATGAATTCAGTAAAGTAACAGCATACAAAACTAGTATTCAGAAATTGGTAGCATTTTCATACACCACTAATGAACTATCAGAAAGAGAAATTTAAAAAACAATCCCACTTATAATTTCATAAAAAAAAAATTTAGGAATAAAGTTAACGAAGGAGATAAAAGACCTGTACTTAGAAAGTAGTAAGACATTGGAAAAAGACACTGAACAAGATACAAATAAATGGAAGCATATATCATGTTTATGGATAGGAAGAATTAATGTCTTTAAAATATACATATTACCCAAAGCAACATATAGAGGCAATGCAATTCCTATCAAAATACCAATGGTATTTTTCACAGAACTAGAACAAACAATCCTAAAATTTATATAGAACCACAAAAAAATCTGAATAGTCACAGTGATGCTGATAAAGAAGAACAAAGCTGGAGGTATCATGCTACCTGATATCAAACTATGCTATAAGGCTATAGTAATCAAAACAGCATGGTATTGGCATAAAAACAGACACACATATCAATGGAAGGGAATAGAGAGCTCAGAAATAAACCCAAACCTCTATGGCAATTTAATCTATGAGAAAGGAGGCATGAATATACAATAAGTAAAAACAGTCTATTCAATAAATGGTGTTGGGAAAACTGGACAGACATATGAAAAAAGTGAAACTGAACCACCTTCCTTTACCACATACAAGAATAAACTTAGAATGGATTAAAAACTTAAGTGTAAGACCTGAAACCATAAAACTTCTAGAAGAAAACAGGGCAGTAAACTCTCTGACATTGCTTTTAGTGATAATTTTTCTAATATCTCTCCTCCAGCAAGGAAAACAAAAGAAAAAATAAACAAATGGGACCACATCAAACTAAAAAGTTTTTGCACAGCAAAGGAAACCATCAACAAAATGAAAAGACAACCTACTAAATGGGAGAAGATATTCACCAACAATATACTAGTAAGGGGTTAATATTCAAAATTTATAAAGAACTCATACAATTTAACACCAAAAAAAGAAACAATCCAATTAACAAATGGCCAGAGGACCTGAATAGAGATTTCTCCAAAGAGGACATATACATGGCCAGTAGACATACGAAAAAATGCTCAATGTCACTAACCATCAGAGAAATGAGAATTAAAACCACAATGAGATATCACCTCACATCTGTCAAAATAGCTATCATCAATAAATCAACAAACAGCAAGTGTTGGTGAGGATGCAGAGAAAAGGGAAACCTCATGCACTGTTGGTGGCAGTGCAAACTTGTGCAGCTACTTGGAAAACTGTGGGAAACAGTTTGAAGTTTCCTCAACAAGTTAAAAATAAAACTGCCTTATGACCCAGCAATTCCACTCCTGGGTATTTATCCAAAAAAAAAAAAAAATGCTAATTCAACAAGATATGTGCACCCCTATGTTCACTACAGCAATATTTACAACAGCCAACATATGGAAGCAACCTAAGTGCCCATCAATATACAGTTGGATAAAGAAGATGTAATACATGTATACAATGGACTATTACTCGGCCATAAGAAAGAATGAAATATTATCATTCGCGACAACATGGATGGACCTAGAGGGTATTATGTTAAGTGAAATAAGTCAGACAGAGAAAGACAAATACCATACAATCTCACATATTTGTGGAATCTAAAGAACAAAATAAAGAAACAAACAAAACAGAAACAGACCCATAGATACAGAAAACCAACTTATTGTTGCCAGATGGGAGGGGAGTTGGAGGGCTAATGGTGAAAATGCTGAAGGGATTAAGAAGTACAAATTGGTAGTTATGAAATAGACAAGGCATGTAGAGTAGAGCATAGGGAATGTAGTCAATGATATTGTATTAACAATGATATTGTATGCATAGTGCCAGGTGGGTACTAACTATACTTATTGGGGGATCACTTCCTAAGTCATATAAATGTCTAACCTCTATGCTATTCACCTGAAACTAATATAAAATAAAACTGAATGTCAACTGTAATTAAAAATAATGAAAACAATTTTTTAAAGAAAATAAAATATATGTTCTATTAACATATCAACATTAAATAATAATTGTGCCTCCCACCAATAGGCTTGCTTGATCACTGCTTCCTCTTCTTTTCTCTCTGTCATTCAAACATTTAACTTAACATTTAAAGTTTCTGGGATTTATCTAATTAAATCTGTGTCCTGCTGTGTACTCCTAATAATTGGAGTGTTTGAATAGTTCATACTAACCCAGAGAATTCCCAAATTTTAGAAGACTGAATAGTAGGCATCACATATTGATGGGCTTAAAGCAATAGAGAAAAATAAAATAACCAGAGCCAGTTGGTTTTAATTATGTTTCTAATCACTGACTCTTCCAAATTCATAGTTCACAAAAAAGAAAATTAGAATTAGAAATATGCATTAATTATTCACTAAGTTTTGAGCAGGTAGATTTTATACAACTCAATCATCTGTAAGCTTTAGTCACTGCATATTACGGAAAATCCACAACCATACTTACCGGTTAAACACACAGACTGGTTAAGCAGAGGATATTTGTCATCATATCTCCCTATTACAGCCTTATTTTGCCAGCACTCAGGCACTTGGTGATATCCTCAAGCTTTGAGGTCTCTTCCCCTCTCGTTCTGCAAGGTTTTACCTGTTTTATCTTTCCCAAAAGAACGTTGTGCCCTAAAAGTGGCTCCTTTTACTTTTCCCTCAAAAGTTTGGCATCCTTTAGTTCTCCCAAACTCACATCTGTTGTCTAAGTTAGTAGGGTCGGTAATGTCAAAATTCAAATGTGACTGAGTCACTGAATGTGGAAATTAAAATATCTATGACTTATGTGACACATTCTATAGGTAACGCCAGCAATTTGAGGCAACTACGTTATTTTATAGCATTGTCAAGACATGGCCTCATCAGGAAATCAATTTCTAAAGACCTCCAATTTAAACCAAATATCTTAATAAAAACAGTGAGAAAAATAAAAATTGTAAAATAGAAACTCGAAAAAAATTTGACTTGGGCAAATTTAAAATAAGAATTTTGGACAAAACCTCACTTCTAACTAAACATGTTAGTAAATACTCTCCTTTACTCACTTAAATATTTAGCAGATTACAAAATCCTAAACTGAAAATTTACCAGAGATTTATTATTATTTATTATGTATCATTTATTTCAGAGATTGACCAGAACGGACTTCTACTTTCCACTCAGTTATAGAAGGCTTAAGCCTTGCCTTAAACAAGGTCAAGACATCCAGTAGCATCTATTTCTCTCTGGTCTCCAATCTCTATACATACCTATTAACTAGCCCTTCAATACTAGAACCCTAGTTCTAGTATTGCTATGATGTTAACTTCCTATGGGTGGAAACGGGAGAAAGCTTTCAGCATTTCTCTCCTATGACTGGATAATCTTTTCTACTGCATGCTCTGATTCTGGGTTCAAATCCTAGCTCTGCAATTTGCCAGCTGTGTTGTACCGGGCAAGCTACTTGGTATCTCTGCACTTCCGTTTGCTCATGTTCAGTATGGTGATAATAATCCCTATCATAGATTGTTGTGAGAATTAAATGAGTGTGTGAATCGTGTAGGACACTGCCTGTCAACAAAATACGTAGGCAATTAAAGTTAGCTAACACAATGTCCTATTATAGAGATTACTGGCTTTCAATGTTGGATGCACATTCAAAGCACCCAGAGAGCTATTCAAATACTGATTCCTGGGCCTTTACTCAGACCAATGAAATTAGAATATTTGGAGTGAGGCCCAGACTTTGGTGTTTGGTAGGACTCTAAAGCCAGAATATCCTTCAAAAAGAATAATAATATATACTGAGTGCGTATTGAGTGTCAGGCTCTTCCTTAATCACATCACTTACATGCAGGAAATGGAATGATGCATGAGATGTAGCTCTTGCGTAGTCAAAATGTGACCTTCTTCCTGAAGGAGCCCAATCAAGTTTAAGCGAGTGATGTGCATTTTTACGGGCGTTCTCAGGAATTTGCTCCTCTAACGCTTGGAGTCAGGAGCTCCAGAGGGGAAAGTAAAATCCACAAAGCACATTTGATACGTGCATCTGAGAGTCCAGTCTCCTTTTGTCAAGTTTTCCCAGCTATCATAGCCCATGGCTGACCTGGGAGGCTGGGAGAAAAGACAGACTTTCAATGGATGAAGCACCACCAGCCTCTTCTTTGATTTCTTTTCCAAACTGTCCACACTTGGCCTCTTTTCCATACTGGATGTATTTATAACATAAATTATACATACATTATATATTATTGATACTACAAAATAGATTTAAAAGCCCAACATGATTACCCGCTGCTATTAGTCCTTGCATAGATATTAGTGTGGATGTTTTAGCAAGGAATACTAATTTTAAAATTAACTTAAAACACAAGTAAAAAATTAGATTTTTTTTGCAAATAAATTAACATGTACTGTGGTATAGTAGAAAATGTATTCTAATGTCTATGATATAAGTGAAAAAAGCAAGATGTAAAACACTATGAACATTATAATCCCATTTCTGTAAAAATGTATTATTTTTCTATTAATATTGTATGCAGGTATAGTCGTGTACATTCTTACCAAAATATTATCACCCGGGCATAAATGTTACAACTATACCATTGACATCAATCTTAGTTTCCGCACATAAAGTACTAATTCAAGAAAAAGTAGTAATTCAAGAATAATTTTAAATTCTCTAAATAAAGTGAGATACTAAAATGACCTCTTCATGGCATAAAAAGACCAAAAATGAGGCTATCATCATTTTTCCGAAAGACTCTTGAACAAAAATGTTTGTTATCTCAAAAGCTTCTTTATTTGCATAAAAGCAGACTATGTCACATTTCTATATTTTATTGAACTTCTATTAAAACTATATATATATATATATGTATACATATATATATTCCAGATGTTTCTTGACCTCAGAAAGCAATTTTTCTTAAATCTGAACTTATTTACATTACAAGAATTTCTTTTTCATAAAGAATCAAAGTACTGTTCCTTTAAAGTACAGATTCCCCTGAGAATTCATGATTTTATTAAAATTATATGTTTCAACTCATCAGATGTACCCATAATATAAAATATATTAGGTGTCCACATTATTTGCTTGTAAAATATAGTGACTAGATTTATGTCCAATAATTTAGGAGGAGGTCACTCCCCCAATCCCAAAGTGATACTTTTTCCACTAACAAGAAAAAAAAAAAAAAAGGAATGATATTTCAGACAATGTTTCCTCTATCATCCCTCAGATTCTCAAAAGTTGTAGCTTCTCATTCATAATTTTTAGATGGAAATTTTAATTGTGGGTCCAACTTCTGAATATCTTTTTCCCAATGAATTAAGGTTTTAATATTCAAAAATTAAAACTTTTTAACCAGATACAGAAAATGTTGGAAGGGAAAATTAAAAGAAATATTTCTTAATATTTGCAATGTATTTTAGAAAACTCATTCCAGTAGTCTTGATCTTCGTGACAAGGACTCATTCATGAGTCTATTAAAACCTCTTACACGGTGGGAGATGAGGGTAAGGGGGATCAAATATATGGTGAGGGAAGGAGAACTGACTCTGGGTGGTGAACACACAATGGGATTTATAGATGATGTAATACAGAATTGTACACCTGAAATCTATGTAATTTTAATAACAATTGTCACCCCAATAAATTTTAAAAAATAAATTAAAAAAACAACAACAAACAAACAAAAAAAAAAAAACCCGCTTACACCAAACATGATAAAAACTCCAGCAGAAGCAGAGAAACAGGGGTGAGATGGAGAATATGACAGACACCGAACCTTCATTTTATCACCCTGCTTTCTTCCTGGCAGAGCCCACCCCTGACTGTGGAGGTCTAGAGGGCCAGCTAGGTAAGGAGCCTGGCTCTGAGACCCTGATCAAGGGACTGAGGGAGGGCCCAATAGTGGTAGTGTGTTTGGGGCAGTGGGGCTAGGGAGGTATTCCTAGGAAAGATTTTCCACCCTGATAAAAAGATTAATGACCTCAAGAAAGAACTCTATCCTTTTGGTTTCTGGATATTGTTATATGAGAGAGTGATGCTTATTCGTACACTAGTGTACGCAGTCCTGAAGGGAAGATCAAAGAAGTTGCAGAAAAGCCATTCTAGACTTCTGATAGCTCTGAACTGCTGCTCTAGACTGCATAAACCCTATGTGTGGTTGCAAAATCCTGGATTTTTAAATGACTTTTAGTCAGGTTAGCTATTACTTGCAGCTAAGAGTATTATAAGCAAAACGGAGTGGATGGATTAAACATGGCATTATTCAGTAGGTTGAATCCGTAATACTTGATCAATGAATGGTTGTAGATTATGAGGAAAAAGAAAGAAGGAGAGTCCCAGGAAATTTAGGTCAACGGGGCTTAAGGTTGATTTAGTAAACAGAGGAACAAAAACATAGAAAAAGTAAAATTGACAGGAGAGCGGGGAACAGTTAATGGGTTCTGGGACGTGTTGGGACATCTTGAAACATGTCAATTTTTATGTTTCTCTGGGACATTCAGATGACTGCATAGTATGTGGTGGGTTCCAGACCTCGAGCTCAGACATTAAATTGTTAAAGAGAACCACAGGCCCAAAACAGTGTCACTCATGCTAAAAGCCCATGATACAAAACCTAGATTTAATACCTGATCTAATAGTAATTTCAATCTTTCACAGAAATGTAATCTTAACCAGTCTGGAATTTTCTGGTGAAGCACCAGTAAAGTCATCTCTTACATGCGCCCTCTCCATCTCTCCCCACAGAAAGAAGAGGCCATCTTCATGATAAAAAACCCTGCCATCCCCTTTCTCCCTGCAAATATGTCCTGCTCTAAACATAATGCTTCCTTTTGTTAATACTGGAGCACACTGCTAGATGCTAGATTGGATGCCACCCAATTCATGAATTGCTTAATAAAGCCAATTAGGTCTTCAAATTTATTGAGTTGAATTTTGTTTTTTTAACAAAATGTATGGAAGATACAGTAGATAAGTGTGAGCTAATGGAAAATATGCATTGGTCTCTGCCCCCAGTTCCTGGCACAGGGCTTCTGAATCCTTTGTAATTTCCTGGGTGATAGGAGGTCTTTTATTCTAGTGAGACAACTCGGGATGGATGCCTGGCTGGCTCCCTGATGAGGGCTGGTCACTGAAAAGGCCAAGTCATGATTAGAATGTTGGAATTTTCAGCCCTGACCCCCATTCTCTTGAAAAGGCAGCTGAAATGAAGTTAATGATCAATCATTCCCACCATGATGAAGCCTCCATAAAAATCCCAATAGTATGGGGTTCGGAGAGCTTCTGGGTGGATGAGCACATTCACATACTAGGAGGGTGACATATCCCAACTCCATGTAGACAGAAGTTCCCATGCTTGGGACCCTCCTAGATCTTGCCCTATGTATCTCTTCATTGGACTTCTCAATTTTGTCCTTTTTCATACCCTTCAATAAAGTGGTAAGTGTAAATAAGTGTCTCGGACTTCTATGAGCCACTCTAGCAAATTAATCAAACCTGAAGAGAGGGTCATGGGAACCTTTGATTTATAGCTAATTAGTCATAATCATAGGTGACAATTTGGACTTGTGATTGGCATCTGAAGTGGGGGGGCAGTCTTGTATAGCTGAGCCTTTAACCTGTGGGATCTGATATATCTGGGTAGATAGTGTCAGGATTGAGTCAAATTATAATACACTCAGCTGGTATTACAGAGAATTGCTTGGTATGGGGGAAAACTTCTACATGTTTGGAGACCAGAAGTATCAGAAGTAAAGTGTTTTGTGTGAGTGTGGTAGTAGTGTGAAAGTAAAGGAGACACACAGGAGGGAAAGACTGAGTTTTGTCAACATAGTAAGAATGCAAGATTTGATATTAGATTGTCTCTAGGTTATTTCTGCATCTAAATTTCTGGCATAGATTTGTTGTTTAATCCTGACTCATATATCTAAATACTATAGCACAGTCTCTTTCTGAAAATTTCATTGTTACCATAAACTCAACATGACCTCACCTGAACATCTAATTTTGCCTTTATCCCCTGCTCTCTTTCTATTTCTGTATGTAATATATAAGATTATGACAGTAAAGCATATTCTTTGAAAAGGCCAATGGATCAAGAACAAACCTCTGTGGAACACATTGTTTAGGAGCAGATGGAGGAAAAAGTTCTCAGGAGAAACCAACCAAGAACAACATGAAAGATTGGAATTGACTCAGAAAAGTTTAGAAGAAGCCAAAGAATAGAGTTACACAAAGGAAATGGTCAATAGTGTAAAATGCCACATAGGAACTCAATAAAATACAGGCTTATAAATCAGAATCCAAAAAAGATCAGCCACTTGCCCAACATAGAGACATTCCATCATGAAAAGTCATTTTAGACAGAGAGATAACATTCACAGAAAACTACAATATAAAAACTAAAAATACACTATATAACTGCATATTTAGTGTTTTAATAATTACTTTAACTAAAAAAAAATTGAGTTTTTTTTTTAAGTAAAATTAACAGAGTGAAATGAGATTTCAGAATCTCTTTTCTCCAATATCCAACAGTTATAAATTATAGTTCCAAAGTAGCGGGAGGATCACTAGCAGCAATTAAACTAAAAATGGGTATAACTCTAAACCAAAAATCTTAAAAAGAGAGGGCAAAACAACAACAACAAAAATTTTCAGTGGGTTTGATGCCATTCCCAACCCCACTTGCTCATCCTAGAGCTAATAACTGAAAAATAACGTGAGTCAACAAAAACCTTAATAATAGCCCCAAATTTTAGAAATAGATATAGATATATTTCTAAATATACATATAAAGTGGCAAAGGAATAAGTAGGCAACTCTGGGGAAAGTTTCAAGAGTATACACCCCCCTCCTAAGTCTTCAGGTCTAAGCATAAGTAGTTATCAGAGCCTTAGCATTTTTGGTTTCTCTATTTTGTCTGTCTAGGCAGAAATCAAAATGGAACAGGAAGAGAAAGTGACTGTAAACAAAAGCCATTTACCCCTAGAAGTTAAACAAGGACTTAGCAGAACCAAAGCCAAAAGAGAAGACAAGACAAGATCCAGTGAGGGTGGAGGAAGGTACAGTGGTTAGCAGAACTCCTCCTGACTATGAAGTATTCACCACAGGACCCAAACCTGTGGGTATTCATACATTTTCTTTCTTCTGACCTGGTAGAATGTTAGTAATGCAGGCTAAGAAGAGAAGGTATAATTAAACATTAAATTTAGCCTCCGAGTTTGATGCCCATTTGGGAGAACAACCTGTAGCCCAAGAGGGTCCTATCTTTCCCTCCTCGCCCCCATAGGAAAAGATACACTTCTAATAAGTTGGAAGTGAATCCTGGTGTAGGTCATTTAAAAAGAGAGGCCCAAACTAATTTCAGTTTTAACACACTCTAACCTGCAACCAGATCTTTACCCTTACCCTAATCCTAATTCTATCTAGATCAGCATTAATTCTGTCGTTTGTAAAACTGCCGAACTGTACTCCCACACTGATTTACCTTCATCTCATGAAGGTCTGTCAAAATACAAGGTGTGATCAAAAACTATGAATGCTGATGCCGAGTGCCATCCAATGGAAAGGGATCTTCAATATGGGAAACAGACCATTGAACCTTAGTGACAGTGTGTGACAAGTTTCAACTTGTTCAGTGCAGTCAGTCGGGTGTGAGCTATGGTTGAGAGAAGGTGTGTTTTAAATTGTGCCATAAATCATCCTCCATCATGACAGCACTCTGTGTCACACATCGCTTCTGGTATACAGCAATTTCTATCAAATAAAAACATTATAGTATGCAACATTTTTCCACCTTATTCATTAGATCTGGCACCATGTGACTTCTGGCTCTTCTCCAAAGTCAAAGCGACCATGAAAGGTAAATGTTTTGAATCGATTCAGGACATCGAGGCAGCCACGACAGCACAACTAAAGACACTCACAAAAGAGGATTTCCAGAACTGCTTCAGAAAGTGGCAAGAATGATGGGATAAGTGTGTTCAAAGCACGGGGGAGTATTTTGAGGAGAATTAATGGCAATGTGTCTTTTACTATAATAAATTCTTTTATTTAAATAGCCACTGTATTTTTTTTATTATACTTCGTATTACTAAAGCATTGGTAGGATGGGTGTTCAATGTGTGTGTGTTTTCACCGAGATTCTTTGGCTTTAAAAATTTTGTCTTATAAAATATTATATTTGCAAATTGGTTCCTTAATAAAGCTTAATTTGACATGTGTTCATCATAGGATTTTAAAAAAGCTTCAATGCTGAGTTTGCAATAGCTTCATTTCCTGTTAAAAATAGCAAACTTATAATTTGTCCAGCTTACCTGGAAACAATATTGCCCTCAGTTGTTAGGTAATTGCATAAATATTTATTGTAATATCCCATACTCTCCATGTAAACACTTGGAATTAGTAGCTATTCATAACTGCAGCTTGGCATGTTCATGAAATTAAACAAAGTAATTAATTTAGTTTCAGGCAAAAAAACAAGGAAATATGCAGGGCTATTGAATCCACAATCACATGTGAAAACTCACAGAATTATTACAATAACAAAAAGTGTGTAGCCGGTAGTAATAAAATGATTTTTAAATTATTTTGTCAAAGAAATACATTTAATTTATCATTAGTGGCCTTAAAGATACAAATTTTAATATTTTTCTCTTACATCATCAGGCTACTTTCCATATATATTGACTATAATTATTCTGTAAGCAAGATCCCAAACAGAACTACTACATATGAGAAGTATCATTTCTTGTGTGTGAAAAATCTCCTTATTCCAATATGGCAAAACATCTTACCAGGATAATATCATTCAAAACAACCTGTTATCTAGAGTGAACATTAGGGAGGAGAACAATGATGAATATAATCAAGGCTAAGGTGATAGAGAAAAGATAAAAAAGATTTTCTATTCTCAAAATGTAACCTAGTTGAGGCATTCTGACTTTGTATTCTGTTTAATCTGTCAGTGACAAGAGAATGCTATCCTTTGCAAAGCGCTTCAAAATATGTATATGGAAAATACTGTCTGGTGTGGATGGAGAATGAAGCATTCTAATCAACTTTTACATAGTCATTATATATGCCACACCTGGATTTCCAATTTTCAGATGATTACAATATAATAAGCAATTATAACACTATAACCACAATGTATATAAGTTAATATTTCACAGTTCCAAACTTTATTCAGTATCTTGCCATATCATTATTATCATGAATTATATTGAAGCTACATAAGAATCCCAGCTAAAGTGTACATATTGGTAAAAGGCTGAGTAGCAGAGCAGTTAATATATTTAAAACTAAAAAGCCATTACACTTATACATTAAGAAACAATTCCGCATTGAAATGAGGAATAAAAGGCAAATGACTAACTTAGATTTATACACCAACTTTTGAAATGGTATTTATTAATAAATCATCAATTTATGTCTTGCATGTTTTGCACATTTAATAAACATTTTAGGACAAAAAGACAGAAAAAAGGAAGAAAGAAGAAAGTAAGAAGGAAAGAAGAGAGGGATGAAGGAAGGGAAGGAGAAAAGCAGGCAAGCCAGACAGGAGTAAAATGAAGTGTAGGGACCATGTTTTTGTGACATAAATTTTTATTATACTTTCAAAAAAACCATTTTTCATCATGTTAAATACAAGACACAAAAATATCCCCTAACAAGTTAGAAGTTTTAATGCATGGAATAGTAAAAGGGCTAGTTATTCTAAATGCCATATTTAGTAAAGGTGAGAAGACTAAGAGAGCCTTGCTAAGTATAATTGAAAAGAAAGAAAAATCTTTGTAGGAATTAAGATGGGTTTAGCCCACTGTAGTGGTTATCTCTCTTTCTCTCTCTCTCTCTCTCTCTCTCTCTCTCTTGCCCCACCTCTGCCCCAAAGAAAGTTAACATTTTTCCCTTTATTTTGCCAAATTTCACCAATCATTTTTTTGTTCTGTTTTATTTTTCTTTTTGCTCTTTTGTTTGTGTTTTCAGCAATCCTCTTTTTTTTTTTTTTTTTTTTTTTTTGGTCATTTAAAACAGAAATCCTTGAGGGCTGGTGATGCTATTTCCATGCTAAAGGCCTTAAGATTTGAGGGGTGGTGAGAATTGGTGACATCCACCAATTGATGTGATTCATTCATCTCCTTCCCTTGGGCAGGACCCTCTTTTTCCCCCTTTTTCTTCCTTATTTGTTTCCTCCAGAACTGTCATGGCATCAATCAGATGCATGATGGAAATCATAGTAATCACAATGCAAATGAAATTCTAATGACATCATAATTAACTAAAGATCAGGTCCGGGTCATAGGGATCAGCCAAGCTGGATGACACTGGTTCTTGCTTTTCTCCAGTGGTAGGTTCTGAATAGTCACTTGTTACTTGTGTAACCACTGAGGCACCTCAGGTTGTACCCTGGAGGACGTTGTCAGTTTCCTAGGCTGCCTATCCTGCTTAGATCCTCAGTAGGATTTAAGTCTGCTCAACTGATTTCCCATTTGTACAGCATCACTAACTAACTGTACTCTCTAGAGTTTGCCAAATTTCCAAAAGTAAGAGAATCAGAACTCTTCCTATTACTGAAACTCATCCAAATGTCTTCCTCACTCCACCCTCCATCAACATCACCTCCAGACTGAGGGACTTAACTGTCAGCACTGCACCCAACCATCTCAATGATAATGTAAAGATGACTACTGAAAAATTAAGACTAAATACACCTTACGAAATGATCGCTAAATCATTACCAAGGAAATTATTCTTATTCTGTATCTACCTATAGAAAATGGTTTTCAACTAACACATTTATCAGAGAAAGGGGATTTGCTATGAGAGACTGGTGTATGGGAATCCGTAAATACTG
The DNA here is from genome assembly GCF_057876585.1 of Rhinolophus sinicus. Classification (NCBI taxonomy): domain Eukaryota; kingdom Metazoa; phylum Chordata; class Mammalia; order Chiroptera; family Rhinolophidae; genus Rhinolophus; species Rhinolophus sinicus. The sequence continues at coordinate 134,151,868 of NC_142503.1, forward strand.
AGTTGACCAAAATAATTTAATTTGTTTGCCTCAAAATTTGAGCATATTATTTAATTTATTTCTGCCTCTGTTCCAAGGTTATAGTGTTTAGAAAAACTAACATTCCTCCGCATGATACAGGTGACTATAAAAATGGTTTAGATAACAAATATTATGCCTTTATAAAATGTAACTGTAAATAAGTCAATCTAAATAATTTTCTATTTGAACTAATTCCTAAAGATATGTTTTGAGGGATTCTAATTGAAGATTTCTATCCTTCCAATCTTTTCCTATATTCAAGATGCATTTTGTTATTACAATCTTGCTAAGACAGTTCAGAATACATACATCTCTTTAGAATCTCAATTACAAACCAGGTTTTAGCATATTTCCGTTGTGTCATATTCTCCATCTTGGCCACAGTTGGTGAGTGAGTTGGGGGAAAAAAAGGAAATTGAGGGAAGGAAAGGAATGGGAAGGAGATTTGTAAGACATTAAGGAGATATCCAAGATTAATTAGTTTTCTCATATGAAATGAGTGTAAATAAATTGAAATGACTCCATTTCGCAGAATTAAAACTTGATTTATTGAAAAAGAATAAGAGTGTAAACAGTACAGGGTATTATATAACATAACTCTGTTACATGAGTATCTTATTACCTTGTATATTGTGTTTGTAAGATTCCACCACATATGTAGAGTAATCAAAAGCATCTCTTGAATAAGAAAATGTTTCCTTTCTCTCATTTAAAATGAGGGCATACTCTTCAGGCATCACGTGACATTTTCAGAATTATTTTGTGTGACAATTTCTTAGGCTCTCCCTCACTAACTGATTAGAGCCAATGTCTTTAATATAGCATAGCTGTCTAAACCAAGTTCTTAATAGGAAAAGACACAAAAACCTTTTCTGATTAGAAACGCTGTTTCTAGTTTGTACATAGCCTGCCTATGTAACTTGTCTATTTGAATGGTGGTGTCTTCGTTTAACTACAAGAAAACAAATAAGGTTCGTGCACAGGTTTAATTTGGCATCAAGCTCCTACTTAGTCCCTTGTGTTTGTTTATTACACATCTGCAGCTGTTAGTTTCTTTTCCTCTGTCTGTTGCTTCTTCCATAGTGAAGTAACAGAAATGTGCCATCGTTGCTGTTGGTTTTCCTTTTCAGTGTGTGCATCCCATTTTCCCTGATGACCTTATCCTTACCCTGCTGTGTAACTAAAAATACATTTTCTTCATAATATATTTTCGAAGAATATGTTCCAAAAACGTATCTGAGTTTTCTTTTTAATCACTACAATTTTTTACTTTAAAAAAAAAAAAAAAAAAATGCAGGGATAAAATAAAAGCCCCATCAAATAAATGCCAAAATGCCACGTGTTGCAAAGTTAAGATTTTACTTAACTTTTTCTCCTTTTGTTCTTTTCCGCTATGGCTCAAGATTCACAACAAAATACTAAATGATGACTGATTCTCAAAATGGTGTTGCTGGAAAAGCAGCAACGATTTTCTAAATTCTGGGGTGTCGAATTGCTCAAATTTTATAAACTAAGATTAGGAGCAAAAAATCTAGTCAAGACTTCATCAAGTCTCAGTGGAATCCCTTGAGGTATCAGGCAATCAAGCGGTGCTATCATTCTTAATTTCGGAACTCTCAAACACTCACATGTAATTTTTCCACTTTGCCAAAGATTTTTTTCCATCTTCCTTCAAACTCCAATTCGATTGTTCTTAATTTTTTTGAAATCTCACTCCCTCGTGTATTCACTCATTCATTCATTTATCCCACATTTATTTAATAAATATTTATTCAGCACTTAGTGCCAGACACATAGAGCTTTAAAGAGAAAAGTGAAGGGTAGAAAAGAGCACAAGATACAGACTTAGAAGACCAGAGTTCACTGAGAAGCAGGCACCAGGGTACCTGCCCAGCCTCACACCACCCTCTAGATAAATAAAAAGAATTATACTCTTAGTACCTTGGGTTATCTGACATGTGAAGAACCTGGGTCCATAAATGACACAACAGGTAAACATGTACCCAGAATGCCTGTCTTCAAACCTCAGTTTTGTCACTTTTAGCCGTATGGTCTCAGAAAAGGTGTTAACTCTATGACTCTTGTCTCTTTGTCTGTAAAATGAGAAAATAACAGTAACTACCTCATAAATTTTCATTAAATGACTCAATAATTGTAAAGTACTTAGAACAGTGCCTAGTACAGAGTAACTGTTATATGTATTTATATTTATGTGTTTATATAAATTTATATTTATATAATGTTTTGATGTGTTAAATTCAAATTATGCAAGTTATAAAAATTAAATGAGTTAGTATATATGTAAAAGTCTTAGACCTGTACCTCATGTGCTAACGAAAGGTTAGCTATAAGTACTATTATTCAACAATCTCCTTCTGGGAAGCCCAGGTCCCTACTGCAAGAAATCATACACACACTCCACCCCCTGAGAACCTGCCACTCAATCATGACTGGCTTGACCAAAGAGAAAGCACCGAACCGAAGGCAGATGATCCACCATGAGTAACTGAACTGATTCAATTGTCCTTCTCAGGAATTTCTATCAAGGATATAGAGGAGAGTCAGTGAGTTGGTAGTAAGAGCTAGAGTAAGAATTCACACAGAGAAGTAACAGGTACTGGGAAAGTAGCAGAGTCATACAGCACAACATGACAAGGGATCTCTGGAGCCCTGCTGATTACTCAGCTGCTTTGCTGAATCCCAAGTCACCTTCCTATCTCTGAACTGTGATCTAGTCACCCAGAAACCCTAGCATGCGGTGGTTTCTCTTTGTCCTATACTACCGAATACCCTGCTGTTGGTTTCCCTGAGCTGTGGCCACGTGGCAAGATTCCTCTCTTTCTTACATTCGCTAATACCTTAACAACAGACCACCATAACATATGGACACTGCTTGCAACTGAACGAGCCTCCTCACTAAATCGTAAGGTACTACTGGGTAGAAAGGAAGTTCAAAAGGTAGTTTCAACCCTGTCTGGACGTGAATCACCTGTACTGATTTTTCAAATGCATAGCCTGGGCCTTCCATTTCAGATGTTAATTCAATAGTCTGGAGCAAAGCTTAGGCATTAATGTATTTCTAAAGTTCCATAGGCTGAAAATTATTGAGAGTGATCACTCTCAATAATTTTCAGCCTATGGAACTTTAGAAATACATTAATGCCTAAGGTTTGCCAGAGGGTAAGGGGGGTGGGGGGTGGGGGGTGGGAGATGAGGGTAAGGGGGATCGAATATATGATGATGGAGGGAGAACTGACTCTGGGTGATGAACACACAATGGGATTTATAGATGATGTAATACAGAATTGTACACCTGAAATCTATGTAACTTTACTAACAATTGTCACCTCAATAAATTTAATAAAAAAAAAAAAAGAGAGAGTAATCAAAGAATGACATACGTCAGGGCCAGGAAAAGGGACAGAACTAAAGTAAGATGGTGACCAGTGCTTACAGATAAAACTATCTGATGATCTCCTCACTAATAATGTACCAAAGGCACTTTTCCAGCCTATTGTAATGTAGAGTAGGATAATCTTCCTACAACACGTAATACTCTTTCAAAACCTTCATTGACTCCCTGCTGGGCACAAAATAAAGCTGAAACCCTATAGTCCAGCATTAGGCCCCTCCATAAAGTACTCCATCAAAGTATATTCTTTCATACCCTTACACTCCAGTCATTCCAGCCTTTGGGTCATTTCCTAAACACCCTGTGTACCATTATACAAGCACTTCCATGCCTTTAATTCATGCTAGTCTCTCAGCTTAAAGTGCCCTTTCCCATCCATCTGTTCACCTTAAAGTAATAATTATAATACAAAAATAATTTTTGGATCATAATATGCTTTCCTCCAACATTGTAACATTTCTTCCCCACAGCAGCAACCATGAGAAATAGATATGCGTTCTACTTCAACTTTCTTATCCAGAGACTGAGGTTCACACAGGTAAGTGACATACCCAGTGCCGAACATATAATAGAAAGTCAATGAAAATTGACCAAAATAGGAAACTGGACCAAGTCTTTTAACATCAAAGTTCAAGGTCTTTTTCATTTGTTTCACTTTGTTTTAATTAACTATACCACAATTCTTCCCTATGTTGAAATTTTAATCTTTCAAAAATCAGATCCAAAGACATGTCATCAAGTTTTTCATAATGTAGGAGAAAATATTCACCAATGATATATACAATAAGGGGCTAATATCCAAAATAGGTAAAGAACTCATTTAACTTAACACTCCCTCCCCCCCAAAAAAAATATGATTAAAAAACTGGCAGAGGACCTGAATAGATATTTCTCCAAAGAGGACATACAGATGGTCAGTAGACAGTAGGCATATGTAAAGATGCTCAACATCACTAATCATCAGAGAAATGCAAATTAAAACTACAATGAGATAGCACCTCACACCTGTCAGAATGGCTATCATCAATAAATCAACAGCAAATGTTGGCGAGGATGTGGAGCAAAGGGAACCCCTACAGCACTATCGGTGGGATTGTAATAGGTGCAGCTACTATTATGGAAAACTTATTTAAAAATAGAATTACCATATGACCCAGTAATTCCACTTCTGGGTATTTACCTGAAGAAATCCAAAACTAATATGAAAGATATGTGCATCCCTGTGTTCATTGCAGCATTGTTTACAATACTCAAGATATGGAAGCAACCTAGGTGACCATTGATAGATGATTCGATAAAGATGTGATGTATCTATAAGATGAATATTACTCGGCTAGGAAAAAGAATAAAATCTTGTCATTTGTGACAACATGATGGACATAGAGGGAATTATGATAAAGGAAACAAGTCAGACAGAGAAAGAACAATGCCATATAACTTCACTTATATGTGGAATCTAAAAAACAAAATAAATGAACAAACAGAAATAGAAACAAACTCATAGATACATAAAACAAATTGATGATCTCCAGATGGTAGGGGGTTTAAGGAGATGGGAGAAAAAAGTAAAAGGGCTTGAGAAGTAGGAATTGCCAGCTATAAAAATAGTCACAGGGATGTAAAGTACAGCATAGGGAACACAGTCAAAAATAACTGTATATGGTGTCAGATTGGTACTAGACTTATCGTGGTGATCACATTGTAAGGTATATAAATGTCTCATCACTATGTTGTATACCTGAAACTAATATAATATCGTATGTTAACCATAATTGGAAAATAAATTTAAAATTTTTTTTAAGTTCATAATGCCCCTAATTATAGCACTTAGCTTATAATGATTAATAATGATATCTACCACCTTTGAATACTCTGTATATGCCAGGCATTATGATAAGGGCTTTAGACACATTATCTTAGGTGGTACTTACCAAAGAGGAGACTGAAGTTTAGTGGGTAAAATAACTTGCCTGCGGTTATCCGCTAATATATGGCAGAAAGAGGCCATTGATTACACAGCTCGTGTATTTGACTCATTTGCAATAATCCCTCTCCACCTGGCTATTATTTTACTCTGCTTGTTCTAAGGTTAATTATTAACATGCATTTCTCCTCTGTACTCTAAAACTCTTTGGGCTTAGGAATCTTCTCAGATCACCCTACACCACTACCACCACATAAATATCATTTAAAAATATCTAGGACATTTATTAATGTGAGTTGGCCAAGGATGAGGTCAGAATCTTTGAACACCAAATGCTCAGAAAAGATTCAATTTAATTCATTTGATGTGCATTTATTTTTATTTTTACTATGCCTCATTGAATTCATCTAGAACAAAATATTTTATAAAGGATTTTGCGGGCCATGACTAACTTCACCCTGCCTACCACTTGAGGGTCACATGGTCAAATGAGATAAGATATGGAGATTCACCTTGGCAAGTATAAAACAGCTGACAAATTTGTATCACTCCCTCAACTTGTCTTGCTCCAACAAGACAGTTGTGAAGACTGTTAAGTACCTGTTCCAGGAAGTTCTTGGCCTCGAAATTTGTATTCTGTTTGTCAATACCGTATGTGTTTTCTGGAGCTGTGGGTTCTCCTGACCACTTTATGCCTAGCATAATTAGGGTAAATAATATAAAAGATGAATGGATCAGGAATTCCAATTTTCAAGACCGCCATTGAGTAAATCATAGTTTCATCCCTCAGAAACATATCCCTGCCATGCTTCTGACAGAAGTCGCACCTGTTTCTACATTCTTTGTTCTTGAGGTTTTCATCACCATGTGACTCACTGATACTGTTCAACCTCTCTTTACCCATCTTATTTACATTATTTTTGACCTGGATCCCTTGATGATTTTCACCACTCCCAAACTTGTCTGGCTTACAGGTGGTTCTCATTGCAACCCATTTAAGAATATCAATATTGGTTTAGCAACAGTGGTTCTGTTCACTGAAACAGATTGTGACAGTCCATGCACAGATTTTTATCTCTTTACATAAAACTCCATCAATGTTGCAGACTCAGACACAGAACCTTAAAACCATATGTTTCTGATATTTGAAACTTTAGGCTTTGTGAATGGAAGAAAGGTATGACATCCATCTCATTGTTTCACTAAGAAAAGATTCATTTACACAACCTAAAGTCATTTGAGAACGAGTCTTCATGATGTCTTATTTTCAGTATTGTTATCAATTCTATCTAAATTTACAAAGATTCCAATACATACTCACCTAAGAGGAACACATAGTGAATCACTCTTATCCAAGAATATTCAATACTTCACATTTGTCTATTTTTAATCAGAACATTTCTGCTGCCACTGTTAGAAAGCATTTAGAATGTGGCCCCTCCACAGTGTTTTCACTAGTGATGAAAATAAGGATGAACCCAAGTTTTTGTTTTGTTTTTTTTTTGAACCCAATGTATTACCAATAGGGCTTTCAGTTGCATGAAGCCAACTCTGATTTTCAGAACTGCCTTACTCTAAACACTTTGTATTATGTTTACCATGATCATATCAGCTCCCATTTATTACCTTGTTTCCCCAAAAATAAGACAGGCAGACAATCAGCTCTAATGCATCTTTTGGAGCAAAAATTAATTTAAGAGCTGGTCTTACTTTACTATAATATAATACCCAGTCTTATAATATAATATAATACAACATAATAAAATATAACACAATATAATACTGGGTCTTATATTAATTTTTGCTCCAAAAGACGCATTAGAGCTGATTGTTCAGCTAGGTCTTATTTTCGGGGAAACACAGTAGTTTCTTCATGGAATTAATTAGCTAAATTGTACTGTGCACGTGCCAAGTGCCAGGACTTCTGCTAAGCATGTTCCACATAGAATCTGTTTTAGTATGAGATGGATATTATTAATAAACTCCTTGAACAGGTGAAGGAATTGAGACTAAAGAGATTAAGTAAAATTTTCAGTGCACCCAGCTAGTTAACTGTGGAGCTAGGATTTGAAACCAGGTGTGTCTTACTCCAAAACCTAAGTTTTAACCCCATGAAACACTTACAAAGATGTTGATTCATCTGCAATACTACACAACACGGGTATTCTGTTGCAGTCAGGGTTCAAAGACACTACTGACTGGTTTTTCTTTGTGCACAATCCGTGTAATAGCCACACCAACTACTCTGGTCATTTAGCAACTGCTATATCTGACTTCCTTGCTCCTCAGGCCTTCCAGTGAAATTGGAATGAATCTAAGATCAGTGATGTCCTCCTCCATTTAAATTGTATTGAAAGGATTTTTCCAGAACCTATTCTCAGGAGCCATCAGTTCAGTCTCTCTACTTCCTTCCTCCACATTATTTTAGCCAGTATCTTGTGGCTATGCAGTAAAAACTGCCCAGGTTTTAGTATCCTTAAAAATACATTTCCATGTCAGTTCTTTACCCTCTCTTTCCCTTACCCCACATAATAAAACCTTCCAAATTCCTAATTCTCCAGGCCAGAGGAATAAGGAATTGTGTAACCATTTGCAATATATCTTGCAAAGTACCCTTTCAGGGGTCTCTGACATTATGTGGAGTGACTACGTAAGAGCAAAGTCGAGTCCCTGGAACAGTTCTCTGCTATAGAGTGACAGGTAATTTAAGATTTTAAAAAACTCTTGCCCTAGATAATACTTCAAATTTCAGCCTCATATAAAGACTCGCTTTCTCCCCTTTAAATCTGTTCTGGGGCTTCCATTCCTAGTTTCCTAGCCTACATATGCTATCATATATAATGTCTGTGGAAAATATTGATTTAAAGATCAAGTCAGCAATGGAATTGGGCTCTTTGCAAGTTACCTTGGTTTAACTACCGAAAACCTCTGTAATTGCCTCTGAGACTCGAGTCACTGGAACTTTAATTCACTTGTGCTCTCACATGGAGGAACTTAACTGCTCACTCTAGGCTTCCACCCCTCCTAAGTGCCTTTGGAAAGGAATGAGGAACCAAGCAAACTGCCTATTTGGAGGCCTAAGGAGCAGCTCCGGTAAAATCTTCGCCACAGAATAACATTCTGGGTAGTATCCATCTGTAAGACTGGTTATTTGCCGCAGCTGTCTTGGGAATCATACATCCTATGACAGTCATGACTTTTAAAAAGTATCCATTGACTTTTGACCTGTTGGTTTTGAGAAGGTGAGTAAGCAAACACTAGAGATGGTGACTCAAAGTTAAACACATTTCAAGGAAAACGTGGAGGAGAGGTCGGAGCTGTAAAACTAGAAAGCAGAGCAATGTCTTCTCCAGGAGGTACATGCAGTTTCCCAGTGGGTGCCACATAGGCTCTCCATGGCGCCCTGGGAAAACAATTTAGATTAGATTCATAATATTTGTGTGTACGTTCCTTGAATTTAAAGGGCACTTTTCCATAAAATCCACAGCATTTTCTTGTTTAGGGCTATGCTGAAACACTAAAACGTGATATGTGGAATACCACTAGACTAATTTACTGGACTCTCCATTGAGCATAGCCAACTGTACTTTGTACATACATGCATAAATATAAACATAACATCGGTTAAGACATGTGGTAAGGAGCCTTTTAATGTTCTCATATATATGTATGTATGTATGTTTCCTGTCTAGATACTTAAGGAAGTTATCTCTGTCAGTTCATCACTAAGAAACAATATTGAAAATAATTTCCTTTTCCTAGTATTTGCATTGAAAATTAAAATCATTGCGTAAAAATAAATACAAGTCACTCCTGAACTTTTTGCACTGCTATATATTTCTTTCATAAGAACCATGAATTACTCAGAGTTCTCCAGAGAAACAGAGCCAACAGGGTACACTTGTACAGAAAGTATTATAAGGAACTGGCTCATGCGATTATAGAAGCTGAGAAGTCGCAGGGTCTGCAGTTGGAAGCTGAAGTGCCAGGAGAGCTGAGTTCAAAGTCTCAGAGCCAAGAGAGCTGATGGTAGAAGATCCATTCCAAAAGCCAACAGGCTCAAGATTCAAAAAAGGCCAATATTACAGTATGAGGCAAAAAAAAAACTGATGTCCCATCTCAAGCAGTCAGGCAGAAGGAGTTCTCTCTTACTTAAGGGAGGGTCTGACTCCTTGTTCTATTTAGGCCTTCAACTGATTAGAGGAGGCCCACCAACATCAGGGAGGATAATCTGCTTTTACTCAGTCTACTGATTCAAAGGTTAATCTTATCCCAAAATATCAGCACACACACACACACACACACACACACACACACACACACACACTCACAGAGTAATGTTTGAGCAAATATGTGGGCACCCTGTGGCCCAGTCAAGTTGACACATAAAATTAACCATCACCTCTCATACTGTAACCTTTCCAGTTCATTATTTGGGCTAGGCCAATTTCAATTTATCAGCCATCTTACAGAGGTTTATTAAGAGAGCCAAAGATATTCACTAAGTTTAATAGCAATATTTATAAAATATTTCAGAGGTAAAAGTGTTTTGATAATATACTATAAGGTAGGCTAAACGCACTTTCTCAAGCCTATCTTTTGCTGTAGTAGGTGCATACAAAACAAAATAGGAATCTTCCTGATATACATTAATTGATGTATATCAATTAATATTAGCAAAGGAAGGTTTCTATAAAATATGATGTGTCATTCTATACGTAGTTTTGTCAGGTCAGTAGGTTCGAAAGATATTCAGAGATTTTATGTATCTGGAAACTTACCCACAATAACTTTGACCTCAGAAGTCTAATGGTATAAAACTAAGCTATAAAGCCTCCAAAGTTATTATGGGTATTCTTAAATGAAATCCCAAAATGGCGGAGCCAATTTTCTCAAGTTCTCTAGCTTAGCAAGCAGAACATAAGCAGACAAATGTTTCTGAATTTCTGTTTTCCATAAATACAGAAATCTTGTAATTTATCTCAAGAATCACACCTTATTTATTTAGTTCCATGCCTTACTGAAGACTCAGTGTTTATCATATTAAAATGGGAGGGAGGGGGTAAAGGTGGGCCGGGAGGAGAAAAGCACGTTTCTTTTCTTAATGAATCTGGCCTTATGTTTCTTCAATTTTTTTAATCAGCAATTTTATGCTCTACAGGTAGTAAACAAAAATGGTGACAGCCAAACATGCATTTTGCATCATAACAAACCTGATGGATCTGCAAACAGTTGTTTAAAGCGCTCCTTTTCCATCAGGAAAAACAATGGCATTTATTAGCAGCATTTCGCTCCACTCACATGATTTGTGTGTTCTTCCCTCTCCAAGTGTCAGCTGTCAAACGAAATGATGGGGACTGACAGTTCAGAATTTTAAAAGTTCAGCTCCTTTCAAATGCACTAAATGAACAAGAGCTGCCTAATTTGGGCTGAAGAAAAAGCAACAAAAATCCCCTGCAAGTATGCAAGGTTTTATTCTACTTTTGCATGCTTAGTATGCACAGTGAATGTTAAATACTTTTCAGCTGGATACACTGTTAATTCTATGAGTGAGAAAGATTTCATTAGGTGAGCTTCAGGCAAGAGTGGGCTACAAATGGAATTCCCTTTTATTTTCTGAAATTCACAGTATATGACCCATATCCAATGATAAATGGTCTATAAACTCTCTTGCTGTATTTAATTGCATAAACTTCCATTACATTCTATTACTAACACGGGAACACTTTGACACAAGATGTCAGAAGGGGGAAAAAAAGAGTAAAAAAAAATAAAAACTTCATTCTTAACAAGACCAACATAATCTTAGTATCCCTCAGAATCGCGATCGACATGAAAGTTCCAAGCACACAATTTTAAATATTTTTTCAACCAATTAGTTACTTTTAATTTTGGTAGCACAAAAATCTATTAATCACTATTTAATTATCTAGAGCTCTTGCTTACCTAATTAGTGCTTTCCGTATTGCATCTTCAACTAAACTGAGGACCCTATCTACTGATTTATCTGGTACGTATTTGGTATACTGGTGAGTTAATTAATTTAAAAAAAAACAAAAACAAAAAAAAAAACCTCGTTTAAATGGTTCGTTAAAAAAAAAAAGCTTATTCAACACTTTGAACATTGCATAAGCTGACTGATTTTACTGGGTTTACATCGCCCTGAAAAGCATTCTATAAATGTAAAATCCCATGTGACATTTTTGGGTAAATATATGTAGTAGAAGGAATCAGAAGCAGCAGTGATCAGTTGAATAAGAATCCCTCTTAAGTACACTGCCTGAGGCGACGGGCTTTTGAATTCTTTTATACAAAAATGAGGACAATGATTAGACACAAGATTTTATTTAGAATTTTCTGGTGTTGTCAGGAACACTAAGCATGATTGTAAATAAAATTACATTGTTATATTCTAGGTAATGTAGTGTAAAATGGTCTATACTATAACTATGCTTATAATACTGAAGAAAACAAAGACAGAATAATTTCCCAAGCCCGACCTGTCCCTCCAGCACATCTCCATGTTGCTCTGCCTTGCCAGTGGTCTGTGTGCTTGTCCTCCATCATTCTAACTCACACAACACCCCCCCAAGAAGGCTTTCCTAAGCACCCCCAGGCTAGGTTAGGAGACTGTCCTGGATTTCCTCACAGTACTTAGGCATACACTTTTATGTACTTACCGTGAGCAGTGGGATACACTGGTAAAGACTATGGCTTACCGTGAGCAGTGGGATACAGTGGTAAAGACTATGGCTTTGGCCTCAGAAAGACCCAGGGAAAGGTCTAGATTCAGCCATCAGCTGGGTTGTTAGGATTAAATGAAATGGTCTAAGTAAATCATCTAGTGCAGTGTGCAGTACCTGACACATCGTAAATGTATTATAACCATTAGTTATTTTTTTAAAATCATACTTTACTGTACTCGTCTGTTCAGATGTGTCTCATACTAGATCATGAGCTCCTTGTGCAAGAGACACATGACCCACCTTCCTATCTCCAGAGCCTAGCAGAGCGTCTAACAGAGAGTGAGCGCCCATATGTGCTAATATAATAGATGGACAGAACAGAAAATCTGCAATAAAGGAATCTCAGGGACTTAAGAGTAAAATAAGCAAACTCAACTCCAATTGCCCCTCCTTCTTACAGAGGGCAGTCAGAATTCCAGGGCACAAGTCCATATATGCTAAGTGCTTACAACACAGCTCATCCTCAAAAAAACTATTAGCCACCTAGCTGTTATTAACAACTACATAGTTTTCTCTGGATCTCTATTAGATCGTCAAATAGACACAGGTATCTGATTTCTCCTCTGTGTATTCATTTTGTGAGTCTCACCGGTTAAGAAATTGTCCTTAGGAAATCAAAAATGGTCACAGCACAAAAATATTCAGTGGTGAACTAACCAATTGTAAGATGAATTCTAACTCAAACTCCCCTCTGCAATTAACATAGCACCTACTTTAATCCATAGAACCAACATCTTAATCAGTTATAATCCTGCTGAGGATCTGAGGCCTACAAATTCCTTTGCAAATAGAATGCAAATTTAAAAGTTAAACTGAAAATCTTTCCAAAATGCAGGATTTCACAAAGTTTATTAAAATGATATTAGAGATCTGCTCAAGTCACAGGCAAAGACTCTGGATCTATCAAGGTCAAAAAATTGAAAAGGGGGAAAAACGAAAAAGATGAGATTCAAAACAGAACCAGATGAAAACGCAATGATTAGGAAAACCCATTTGAAAATGAATAAAGCCAAGGAACATTTTTGCAAAATTGATCCCTTTTATGAACATGTTCTTAAAGTCAAATATGAAGAATTTTAATATCCAAAATTATGTTGGAAAGAGTATTCAAAAATCTAAGATTTGTTTAATTCTTCATTTGTGCTAAGGATTAGAGAAAAGTTTTTATTTTAACATAAATTCTGTTTTCAATATTTTTTCTTGTTTTTTATTTTGTATTTCTAGATAAAGTTCCACCTACACCTTTCTTTTTCCCAATATTGTCTATGAAATTTTGGGTTCAATTTTAAGTAAATTCACTCTAAGCTGTCTTTTCTGGTACCTGTTCCATGCTGGTTTGAGAGGGAGAATTTTCTTTGTCATTGCCACCATCATAGTCCTGCTGCCATGTTCCACCATCTTCTGGTGGCTTCCAAAAACCTAGAATGCTAATTTGGCTCTCTTCAACTCAAGTTCATGAGGAAAGTAGTTTTTAAAGGGAATAGCAAGTGAAGTTCTACAGAGAGATCTTATGGAGGTAACTAGCATCTCAAGAAAAGTCCTTTCGTGTAGTCCCAAGTAGGCAGTAGTCCCCTTTTCAGGAACCCCTCTTCCAGAAAAATAAAGGGATGAAAATATCCTAACTCTTCTTCTAGGAAATGGGTATTTAATCCACAGGGACACCATAACTAAATCACATTTAGTGGCAGACACTCCAATGCTTCAAAAATTCCATGATGATCGTGTGTTGCTGGACATATTACATACAATATTCCAGAATGCTTTCATCTTCTCCCACATTTTTTTCTTTCCTGATATATATAACAATTGGTTGGGTAAAAAAAGAGAGGATTTATAAAACAATTTTAATCTAATTGACTCTGGAATGTTGAAATCACTGAAAGGAGAAATACATAATACTAAACTATCTGTACTTTAGTATGTAGTATTTCTAAAAACATATTGAAGTTCAAGATTTTTAAATTATTCTGTGGTCTGTGAGTCTCTTTTGCCCAAGGATATTTACTTTATACCATTGGTAATTATATATTATACATCCTGGTTTTTCAAACATGACAAGGTATTTTTGTTTCCATTTTGGTGATACCTTTAAAGAAAAATTAAAATACATTCATCAGAATACCAAAGGTAATTTTTTCCTATCTCTCTGTCAAGTTGGTTCACCTCTAATTCAGGCAAATTACTGACAGATATCAGAGGTCTATTTACTGATTATCTATTATTCCTTTTGGGGTCATAAGATTTTAAGTGAAAAAAATCTAAAAGATTTATTGCTAATGAGATTCTACAAATGTTATCTTTGTTCAGAGTAAAGTAATGTATGATGCTGGCTTTGTACAGAGTCTTTAATGTTCCTTTTTTGAACATGTATAACTCATTTGGAGACCAAGAACAAATAGTAATCCATCATTTTTGCTACCTGCCTTAAAATATCTGCATTTTGTCTATTTGAAAATAATATAAACTTGTGACTCAATTGATGTCATAACTTCGATTCATCACCACATTTACTGTAAACAAAAAGGGTCTGAATAATGAACAAAATGCTTATTGTTCACCAGAAGAAAGGTCATAACATGTTGTATATTCATTTATGTCATGACTTATTATTAAATCTGTATAACCCATCTTCCTTCATTATTTCTGAATGGGCGACTGATGATAAGTGCTATTTTCAAGATTTTTTTAAATCCTTTTTATTTGTCTAGCTAATTTGTGTGCTGAGGCATTACAAGGCTAACTGTATGTTTTGCTTGTTAAGTTATTAGGGATTTGTAACTCCTGAAAATCAAGAATGGGTTCCTAAATGTAACACTTGCATGGGTCGACAGCTTCAGGGGAGAGAGGTCAGCTGCCCGGTGAAGGAAGAAGAACTCTGTCTGCATGATCCTAATGTGCTTTGTATAATTGACATTGGGCTTGGAATTGGAAATGATTTGTTGTTAGGTTAAACAGCAGGGAAGCTTATGGCTTATTATTTTTACTCCTGGTACAACCGAAGCAATGGGTGAGTAATGAGAGGAACATAGATAATCATAATGATACTAGGCAATGAATCATGTGTGCCTGGGCGATAGTGCAGGTTTTATCAGACTGTGATGGCCAGTAAGCTAATACAAAGTATAAATATGCAGATTAGTCAAATCTTTATTATATCTGCAAATAGCTACTGGCATATTTTTTTCTCTCCCACTTTATAATTGTGATGATTCTGACTCCAAGCCCTACTTTACATCCAAGGAAATTTAAATTAAAAGAAAATGTATTACATTGTGATAGGAAAATGAAAATGTACCCAGTGACACCTAACAGTCACACAATTGAAGTACCGACATTGATGCTGGTTTTCTATTCCTGGAACACCTAGAAATTGATTCCTTATCCAGTACAAGTCCATCCAATTTTCACCCCATCTCCTTTCCTCCCCACCCAGTGACTTAGCTCACCCAAGATTTCTCATTTGCTGTGCTCTGTCCCTTGTTTAAACTAAAGAGAATACAGGATCAGTCCTCTTTTTTCTCACTATAAAGTCTCTTCAGAATCGAATTCAATGAGATTGTATTTGTTACAATGAATGCAGATTGTTCAATGGGGCAGATTTAAGCAATACTGAAAAGAGTTCAGGGTTTCACAGGGTGGGGGCTGGCTGTATGGGGGGGGAAATGAAGTTTTATACATCACCCCATGTTTGTTAAGGTCTAAAAGCACTGAAAAGGATTTGTTCTGTTTGTGTAAAGGGCCTTCGTGCTCTGGGTCTCTAAGATGTTATGCCAAGCTTTGTAGCACATGAGTTTTCTCTTGATCTTGGGCCTGACGTGACCAAAACGCAGAGGCTCAGGCTCTCAGGGACTGACTCTTGTTGTCACTCTCATCAGGCATCTAGGAGTCTTGCTACCTAAACAACAGGCTTTCTGCAATTAACGTGTTGTTTATTTTAATACATAAATTTGGAAAATAGTTTCTGCATATCCTATTATTTTAAAGAGCCGTTTTAGTTACTAAACGCTTTCACTTATCAAATTAACTGTTACGAAAAGATCTGAGATCTCCCAGGAGAATAAAAACCTTTCATCACGTAATGTGAACTAAACAGTGAATTATGAGAGTCACTGACAATATGAACGGCCCCAGATAGCGTTCCAAACCATAGGACTGCATACTCATGAATTATCAGTCATAGACTTAGGTTCTAGTCCTTGACCCATCATTACCTTACATTCTATGCTTGAAAATTACATACAACTTCATTTCATTATTTGTTATGATGCATAGACCAAAGAGCTTAATATTATTTCATCAACTTAGAAAGAATGCAACACTGTGAGAATATGTAGATATATATATGTC
The DNA here is from genome assembly GCF_057876585.1 of Rhinolophus sinicus. Taxonomy (NCBI): domain Eukaryota; kingdom Metazoa; phylum Chordata; class Mammalia; order Chiroptera; family Rhinolophidae; genus Rhinolophus; species Rhinolophus sinicus. The sequence goes on from NC_142503.1 coordinate 134,168,318, forward strand.
TGTGCATGTGTACATATTGGACAGGCTAGACTTGATGGGGTACAACCAAGAATTAGTTTTTTTTCTTCTCTACTACCATTTTAAGAAACTCTCTGTTAGCTCTCCTTTCCACTCTGTTGGAAAATATCTCAGGAAGTTCCCTGTGGCTTTTGTGGTCACTTTTGGATATTAGAACAGGATTATTTTCAGGTGTGAAGATATCCAATTCAATCTAAATCAAAACTTGAATCATTTCAAAGCTTTCTCCCCTACTCCCACACACAACAGACTTGCAACTTGAGTATCAGAGATGGGAAAATGGGGGTAGGAAGCAGCCTGAGGTGGGGGACAGATGGAAAGAGCAAAGATTGGCTTGATAGGTGTGTATATGATGAGACCCTTTCTCTCCCTACTCTTTATCTCATGGGCTACTTTGGAGGGTCTTTGGAGATCCCTAGGCTGGGACCTGAGTACTGCCCCTTTCACTACATAGGCAATACATGCTCAAGCTAACCACTTCTAATTCTTCCTCAGCTTTTAACTCAGTGCTATATTCCTGGGACTCCTGCCCCTGTGTCTTAGTCTATTCCGGCTGCTATAACAAAGTACCATAGACCAGGTGGCTTATAAACAACAGAAATGTATCTCTCACAGTGGTGGAGTCTGTGATATACAAGTGCAAGGTGTCAGCATGGTCAGGTGAGGGTCTTCTTCTGGGTCACAGACTTCTCGCTGTATCCTCAAATGGTGGAAGGAACATGGGAGCTCTCTTGGACTTTTTTTATAAGAGAAACTCTTATAAGGCTATGCCCTCATGACCTAATCACCTCCCAAAGGCCATACTTTCTAATACTATTCCATTGGGCATTGAGATTTCAACACGAATTTTGGAGAGACATAAACACAGAGACCATAGCACTCTGGCAGGCAGCACTAATGTTCAGGGACTTATATGAGTGGCTCTAGCCATCAACACTAAATATCCAGATGGCCCATTGAAAAGCGAAGTTCCAATGTACCCTCAAACTCTAGAGGTAAAAGCCACTCCCAACACAGCTCTCTCTCCAGGCTCTCGTCCAATTCAACAAAAGTTCTAGACATAGAAGTTTCTAAAGGTCAAAAGATCCCAACTAGGGAATGATATGTCAGTCTTTTCTTCTGGCAGATACCGCCAATATCTGTGTATCATTTTTTGGAGCTGTCTCACATGGCTGGAGAAATCAGGAACACAACAAAATTTCTTATACTACAAAATGACAAATAATCAATCAAAAAATGGGCTAGTGATCTGAATAGACAGTAGATCAAAAAAGATATATAAATGGCTAATAAGAACATGAAAAGATGCTCAACATCATTAGCCATCTTGGAAATTCAAATCAAAACCACAATCGAGACACCACTTCACACCCACTAGGATGGTTGCCATCAATGAACAGATAATAGCAAGAGTTGGCAGAGGTGTGGAAGAATTAGCACCCTCATATATTGCTGATGGGAGTTTAAATGGTTCAGCCGCTTTGGAAAATGGTCTGGCAGGTCCTCAAAAGGTTAAACATAAAGTTACCATGCTAACCAGCAATTCCACTTCTAAGCATAAAACCCAGAGAAGTGAAAACATATGTGCACACAAAAATGTTTATACAAATGTTTATAGCAGCATTAGTCATAATAGCCCTAAGTAAAACCAACCCAAAGGTCCATCAACTAATGAATGAGTAAGTGAAATGTAGTATATCTATACAAGGGAATATAATTAGCCAATAAAAAGAACTGATACATGCTATAGCATGGATAAAACTTGAAAACATTATGCTAAGTGAAAGAAGGTAGTCACAATTGACAACAAATTGTATGATTCAATTTATATCAAATGTTCAAATTAGGACAATTTATAGTCGGAAAGTAGACTAGTGGTTGCCTAGTAGTGTGGGGTCAAGGGGACAGGTGAGGATTAAGCAGTGATGGCTAAGGGCTGAGGAATTTCGTTTTGGGGTGGTAAAAATGTTTTGATTCTTGTGATGGTTTCACAACTCTGTGAATATATGAAAAGCTATTGAATTGTATACTTTACACTGGTGAATTGTATGTTATGTGAGTTCTATCTCAATCAGGGAGCTATGTCAAAAAACACCCTGTCATTCTCTTTTTCAGAAATCTGTAGAATTCCCTTCTACAAACTAGAAGAGAAAGTTTAGTCCTGCACAGATGAGTCTCACAGCTTTCCTTAGAATGTGCAGCACTTATCACTGATTTCGTCAGGTTTTGGGTCCCAATCAAGACTCCAAGACAGAAATAAAATCCCATTTAACAATCTGTTAAATTAATAAGAATCTAAAACATTACTTATAGCATTTCACTTGTCTTTTCTTAATGCTCCAGTTTTAGAATGATGATTAAACTTCCAAACTTTGCAGAATGGTACATATATTTTATAGGCTGCATTACCCTCCCAAGTGATTCAGTTTCCCATAACTCTGCTGGTATGTATTTCAATTAAAGGATTAAGTGCTAGTCTTATAATAAACTCAATAAACATTTGTTGACTGCCTGGCTGACTATTCTAATAAGAATTTAGTTTATTATTTAATAAATTGTCATATTCTAATCCTTAAACAACCCTATAAGGTAAGTGTTGTTAAATCATCATTTCACAGATACAGAAACTGAAGATAAGAATAGTTAAGAAATTTATGCAAAATAAATCAGTTAATGCATGAGTGAGCCAGGACTCAAATCTACAGCCTCCATCCTACATGCAAAGCCTCTGAGATTCTTTCTCTTTCTTTTTTTGGCTGTCCTTAGATAAGAGAAATGTTCACATAATTTTAAATGAAATACCTAGTGGCTGCTTCTCAGGGTAAGACCTGAAATCATACAATAATATGTAATATAAGTTTGAAAAATACTTGGCTGTTTGCCAGAAGTAATTTATTTTTATGAATTTAGAAATTGTGAAATGGGTGGACATTTGGTTAGGCATTGTCCATTTCTGAGTATGGCCTATACTAGATACTGATGTCTCTTGAATTCTACTTTGGTAATGTATTTTCACAAAAACAATGGAGAATGTAGCAGAAAGTATCATTAGAATAAAAACTGAGACGCCAGACTGTGAGAAGATGAATGAAACAATTTGAGAAATGTCAATAGCCAGTTGAGAGAGCCATATCAACACTCATCTCAGAGGACTTTGCCATCTCAGTGTGATTTTCTAAAAAGATCTATCCACGTGCAAGGCAAAGTCAATGTGGCTTCAAGAAATTTAAAATGTGTTTCCTTTATATAGCTATTGATACAAAAGAAAAAATTACAATTGCTGTTTTTGGCAAGTCACTTAACCTTCTGACTATTTCCTCACCTGTAAAAGGCAGTGTTCTGACTATAGTTCCAAGTCTGCTCCAGTTCTAGAAATCTGTGTCTACAGAAACGTTGGTTCCTTTAGATGTGTTGCCTTCCCTTTGCATCCTCTCCCTTCCCGTTCTGTTCCCTCCTGGACTTTAGTAAGGAACATGTAACAAAATTGTATTATTAAAATGTATTTACACTTTATAATTTACAGCTTCAGAGTATATCAAATTAAATTAATTTATATCAATTAAATTGCTCTGTTATTCACAAACAAGAACCGATAATCAGGAAACAACAGCAATTTGGGGAAAGCCAATAGCATAAAAAAAGGATGAAAATGAACAAACAAACAAAACCTGACCTCTGCAGAAACAGGAAAATACTTCTTTAAAATTCTAATTAATTTCCTCAGAGAGACAAAAGAAGCTAGTATATCCCTAAAATTAAAAGAGGCCACAATAACAGAAGAGCAATATAAGGCATTGAATTATTATAGACAGTAAAGAGATAATTAGAAATGGAAAACAGAACGGAAGTTCCTCAAAAAATGAAGAATAGAATTACCATATGACCCAGCAATCTCTTTCCTGGGTATCTACCCAACAAATCTGAAAACATTCATCCGTAAAAATATATGTATTCCCATATTCATTGCAGATTTATTTACGGTGGCCAAGACATGGAAACAACCAAAGTGTCCTTTGACAGATGACTGGATAAGTACATATACACAGTGGAATACTACTCGGCCATAAGAAAAGATGAAATACTTCCATTTGCAATAACATGGATGGATCTTGAGAATATTATGCTTAGCAAAATAAGCCAGACAGAAAAAATTGAGAACCATGTAATTTCACTCATATGTGGGATATAAAACTGAAAGCAACAAAGGAGCAAGACAAACAAATAAAGAAACAAAAATTCATAGAAACAGACAACAGTTTAGTGGTTACGGAAGGTAAGGGGGTGGGAGACGGGAGAAGAGGGTGAGGGGGTCAAATATATGGTGATGGAAGAAGAACTGACTCTGAGTAGTGAGCATACAATGTGATATATAGATGATGTATTATAGAACTATACACTTGAAACCTATTGAATTTTACTAACATTGTCACCCAAATAAATTTAATTTTAAAAAAGAAATATGAATGACAAAATTAAAACTTTAGTGAACAAACTAAATAATAGAAAGAAAAGTGTCAATAACCAAACTAGTGATCAGGAGTACAGAGTTGAGGGAATTTCCTAGAACTAAGAGCAAAACAAAAGATAAATGAAAAATATGAGTAAATGCTAAAAGATGTGGATATCCAACATCCATCTAGCTAGAATTTGAGAGGCAGAGAAGATCAAAAGGCTAAAAGAAATAATGTTTATAAAAAGTGAAAATTCTATGAACTGAAGGAACCTAAAAAACAAAAGCAAAACAACAACCAAAAGAACAAAACAAAAAAACAAGATTAGTACAAAAAAAATGATAATTTGAATTGTCTTTGAATGCTAAAAACAATGGAGCAGTTCCTCTAATGATCCAAGAAGAAACAGTTTTGAACACATAATTTTCTACTCAAGTGCAAAAACAAAACAAAAAATTATCCGTCAGGCAAGGACTCAGAAACTTACTACCAAGCCACTTCTATAAACACCATTTATGAAAAGGATATACAAGAAAAATTTAAAAGACTATAAGCTAAATGATGACCTAAGGTAAAAGGAAACATTATCAATTGAATATGAATGAGAAGTGAAGAAAGTAAAAAAATTTTAAGAGAACCTGCCAGTCCCTTCATGTATTGTAATAATTATTTCTTTTAATAGGGATTTAATGACTTAAAAGTTTGTCATATTTCTTGTGTGCCTCCATTTATACTATGGTTCTACAATGAATAATATTCACATAATTATAATATTATAAAGACAATTTTATTAATTTTAAAAATTTAGTCTCAACTTATAAACAAAGTGTGAAGTCTTATATTGAACTACCTATATTTATATAACATAATAGAATGTAAACGTCATAAAACGTGAAGAGATAAAAATAATAATATAACCAAAAAATTTGTAAAATCACATTGCCTTAGACATTGTCTAAAGTTTAGTAAATCACAAAACATTTAAAGTCATAAATATAATACAAATTATTAGCAGAAGTCAAGCATAAAGGTAGAACACACCGATGAGTTACCAGATTTTTTAAGTTGATAAGAAATTGATGAAATATATTGTTTACATTTATAATAGTAACTATCAGAATAACTGAATAATGGAATCTTTATCTTGGAGGATGAAGAGAGATCTGTCTTTTCCATTCCCTAACTTTCTCTACATAGGCTGGATTTTTATTAAATTACTTAAATAATACTTTAATTTAAAAAAAAAGTTTAACATGTTTAAATGCATAAAAAGTAGAACAGAAATACATTAAAATATTATAGTGATTTTCTCTGGGTGGGAGAAATTCTAGATGCTTTTTTTTCCTTGCTTACATGTTTTGTTAGTTTCTAAATGTCCTGTGTACCAGACTTTCTTAAAAAAAAACATAAACTAAACTTAATTTTTAAGTTTTTGCTAAAGACATCTAACATGATTTTTTTAAATGCAAAATCATTAATATTTTATAATTATTTAACCTGCACTCTGAAGTTGTGATAGCATGAAGTCAGGACAAAATACAATGTTCCTCCAAAAATGAACCTGCTTATCTGTTCTCTAACTCTGCAGTAAGAGAAAGTGTCTCTGTTCACCACTAAGGTAATAGTACTAACAGACAATAATAGCCCTGATCAAAGGTATGGGGTTAGAGGGTCAGGTGGAGAACACAGTTAAGACTTAAGAAGATATTTCAGCCCACCACATGCACATCGTGTACACTCCTCTTGCAGATTACTAACCCCAACCCTTTTATCTTGATTTTTATTCACTTCCATTACAAAGAGTAGAAGCAATTTCAAATCTTGCCTTAAATTCTAGGTGTTCCTGCAACTTAGAGCTCAGAGTGGCCTACACAGTGGCTGTGAAAAACAATCAATGGATTTCTTGCCCTGATATCAGAATGTATGTTTTGAAAAGTATAGGGGTGGGGCAGGCCCGGTGGCTCAGGCAGTTGGAGCTCCGTGCTCCTAACTCCGAAGGCTGCCAGTTCCATTCCCACATGGGCCAGTGGGCTCTCAAACACAAGGTTGCCAGTTCAACTCCTTGAGTCCCGCAGGGGATGGTGGGCTCTGCCCCCTGCAACTAAGATTGAACACGGCACCTTGAGCTGAGCTGCCTCCCGGATGAGTGAGTTGTTTGGAGCACGTCCTCTCAACCACAAGGTTGCCGGTTCAACTCCTGCAAGGGCGACAACTTGAAGCTGAACGGCACCCTCCACAACTAAGATTGAAAGGACAACTTGACTTGGAAAAATGTCCTAGAAGTACACACTGTTCCCAGTAAAGTTCTGTTCCCCTTCCCCAATAAAATCTTTAAAAAAAAAAAAAAAAAGAAGAAGAAAAGTATAGGGGCTGTCCATCTGCAGAAGTGGTCTTGTTATTATTGTCATGTCCAATAGACTATGATGGGAGATTCCAGTCCATTACTAAAAGCAGAAAAGAATCCCTTGCATAACTATGGATAAATCTGACAGTTAAGAACAATGTGTAGTAGCCATTTTTCAGCGAGACTGACAGTAACTTCAAAAATATACACTGTATTATCTAATCACGTTTTTCTGTCCTTAAACCCTGTGAGAATATATTAAATATCATTAATTCATTAAAGAAATGCTTTGTTGTTTTTATGAATGCTCATGAATATTTCATAAAGTGGTTAAATTGTTAATCCTGTTTCCAATTAATTTAAAATAATTCTTAGAACACACATGTAAATAACAGGTAATTATAATGTTTATTACATGTCATTTATATAACTTAGGCCATTTAAATTGCATTTCTGATGCAATACAATTCTTAAGGCCCTATGTCATTTTGTTAAAGCAAAAATTAATTCATTTTTACTTTATTTGAGCCTGTGCTAATTGAGGCGATTTTGAGAGAGAAATTTTGAGGGACTTTAAGACAGGAAAATAGGTTCAAAGAATACAAAGAGTGGCTCATCTAGGTATGAAGTATCACTACCAAATTTCTAGGTTTTTCTCCTCCACCTTTCTGCTTAGTTGGTATTCAGCATATCTACTCTGAGAAAACTATCATCTATGAAATTAGACATAAAGCTAATCCTACTCTCCTTTCTTCCTTTCTTCTTTCCTTCTTTCCTTCCTTCCTTCTTTCCTCCCTTCCTTCCTTCCTTCCTTCCTTCCTTCCTTCCTTCCTTCCTTCCTTCCTTCCTTCCTTGCTTCCTCTCTCTTCTTCCTTTCTTTCCCCATGCTTTCACTTTTCAGTATACTTGGCCACTACATGGGAAGAAAAGGAATTTAAATCTGGAGGCAATTTAGAATAATGCAAAGTTCAGAGTCAAAAAGAACTAGCTAAAAGAGATCATGACTTCCTGGCTAGCTATGTGGTCTTGGGCAAATCACTTTACCTCTCTGAATTTCAATTCCTTTAACTGTAACATTTTGCAGATAATACGTTCACTACTTACCTTCTAAGATTTCTTGAGGATTAGTTAAAACACATGTTAAAGCTATTTTGTAAAATGCTCCGTTAATTACCCCAACTGACTAAATAAATAGGTAATTTTGAGCAAGTTACCTCACCATTTTTATTTCTTTAGGCCTCAGCCTCCTGATGTCAAATGAAGGAATTGAAAACCCCCTCATTTGAAACAAATTCACTTTTTAAGTGGTTTATTTTACATGTTTCTGACTTTTTCTTTAACTTTCAATTTATGGATAATTTCTTGCAGTTCAGGTGGTGCAGAACTTGAAGAGATGTAAACTTGAAGAGATGTGGTCCAAAGGTGGTCCAAATGTCACGGTGAGGTCTATGGCCCTTTCGTCTCATGGCATCTGGTAGTGATTTGCATACTTGGACATCCCCTCAAATTCGTTCTGAGCTCATACTCTTGAGCCACAGGGCTTACATCCTGAACATCCATCACTTCCAAAGAAATGCTTGTGTCAGTGGCTTGAGTTACTCTGGGGCAGATTGTTTCCACCACAAATAGCCAAGTGAAGTTCTGTTTCGCCTTTGCCTGTTGTGTTCTGTGAGAACTCATTCCAGTCTTTGACACAGTTGAGGCATATTTATGATATTTGGCTTCTTTGTTCAACAGATTTTTCCTTTCTGTGTTTATGAGAGGTAGCATTAAATATTAGCGCTCTGTCCCACTGGGTTCCTTTTGTTTAAAGCATTGGTGTCCTTTGCACTTACTTTGGCCATTGTTACGAGGAGTTACATGTGCAGAAGCACAGCTCCAGAGTTGCTTGACTGCTTTTATGTCCTTTTATAAAAGGTTTCCAAATCAAGAGAATCGTGTATTTGTTATTCCTGGGTCCATGAAATGCCCCAGTAATTAACATTAACTATTATGCCACTAACAAAGCATGGATACCACAATGTTTTTGTGATAGAGTCATTTCAACGTCTGCTTACAGTTGCACCAGCCCATCTAATCACCTGAATGACAGCGAGACAGGCGCCAAGATTATGTGGCCAGGCGTCCAAATGACTCTGATACTGTTTGGAGATGCACAGCCTCCAGCCAACCAATAATGCTATTTTAAAGTTTTTGAAGTTGTGCAAGAGAAACTCTTAAAAGACAGAGATTAAGTGGTAAGGGTCTGAAAAGTGTCTAACCTGTACCCAGCGTTAATATAAACACACAAGAGAGTTACATCTCAGACAGATCCATAACATAATCAGAAATCAGGATCTGACATTGCGTATTCTCCATTTGCAAATGCATTCCTTTCTAAAAAGCTGCAATTAATTACAAACTAGTTTTGATGCCGTTTTTGCTTTCCTTAAATATGGAGTGAATTCACCCCATAAACTAATGAACCAAAGTGGAGCCAAATAGAGACCAGCTGGCTGGATGGCTCAGTAATTTTATCCACATGATTGACTTTATGATCCTTTCACTGAAGTAACTAGTCTTTATTCTTGCAATCAGCACCAATGACAATTTGGGAGGGGTGGGGAATTATTAAAATCTGGAGAAAGAAGTGGGAAGGTTTGTTTGATGTGGAACAACACTTTCTTCCACACACTTCTCTGGTAATATAGGTGCCGAATTCCAAGCCTCTCTGGCTTCCAAAGAAACACACTGATTAGTTGCCACAGAGACATAATAAGCAACCAATGCCCAAATAATCATTACAGATACTCCATTAACAGCATCTAACTGTGTGGCTTGTAACCATACAAATTGGTTTTTGACAGCTTGTAACCTTTTCAGATAGTTTCCTTTGGGCATTACACCACACTCAGATCTAATTTTAACTTTTGCTTAGTCTATAATTTATGAGTTTCTTTGGCAATGCATAATGTATTTGAGGAGAAAGGATACACTCAAATAAAAGCTAAAAACAAAATCAATTGCTATTTTAATCCAGGGAAGCTTTGCTCACTAGGAGAAAACTACAATAGGAAGAAACAAAAAGAGGGTAGGGAAGGACCTAAATGATCTAGAATTCTTTGGAAATCAGCAAGTTTAATCCATTTAAACAGGATCATAGCCTGTACAGAAAGGAAGACTGTCACTGGTGTATGCAAAAGTTTGCCTTAAGATCCATGAAAAATTCCACAACATAAAAATTAAAAATTATAAAAAGGCTTAACGGGGCTGTCAGTGAAGAGCTAAAATATACAACACTCCTTTCACAGAGAAAATCCCCAGGTTTACAATTTCCAGACACTGGAATGCATCCACTCAAGGAGGACAAAGAGTATCATTCCAAACTCTGGCCAAAAAAAAAAAAAAAAATGGATTCCATTTAAAAATCATAGATTACAAATTGCTGGAGCTAAAGAGAACTTTAGAAATCATCTGGTCAGGCTCAAAATGAAGCCCAGCGCTTGACTTTCGCCTTTCCTCACTCCCAACACTGAGACCATCAGCAAGCTACCTTGCCAGCCAGCTCCACCATGGGAACCATATTCTTCCCACCGCTGCACCCTTAGCACCCTCACCTCCTTCCTGGGATACTGCCAAAGAGCCCTGATCTGGAGGTCAGCAAGCATCAGCTCACAGTTCCACTTGCTGCCTCGTTTTGTACATCCTGCAAGCTAAGAATAGGTTTATATTTTTAAATGATCGTAAAAAAGAAATCAAAAGAATAATAATATTTCATGACATGTAAAAGTATATGAAATTCAAATTCCAGTGTCCATCAATAAAGTTTTATTGGAACAATGCCATGCTTATTCTTTCATGTATTGCCTATGGCTGCTTTTGCTTTACAATTGCAGAGTTGAGTAATTAAGACAGAGACCATATGGCCCACAAAGCCTGAAATATTTACTATCTGGCCCCTTTTTACTATCTGGCCCTTTACAGAAAATGTTTGCTGACCTCTGTGTAATCGGTCCCTCATATCCACGCTTTCTCTGCCACAGTCAGTTCTTCACACAGCAACCAGTGATCCTTTTCAAGCAAATCAAATCCTGTCACTCCCTACTTAAAACCCTCAAATGCTGAGTGTCCAACACAGCAGCCACCTGTGTCTATTGAACGCTTGAATCTAGCACAATTGAAGAACTAAATTTTTTACTTTATTTCATTTCAATTACTCTAAATTTAAAAATTGAGGCTTAATTTAATACTGGGAAGCATTGAAGTACATTTGGAACAACTTGGGCACACGAATCTAGTATCTCAAATGTAAATTTTATGATACTGCAATGCAGATCAATGATTTCCAATGAAAATTTGGCATCCAAACCGAAATGTACTAACAAGGTAAAATACACACTGGATTTCAAACAGAGAGTGTAAGATACCTCATTAGTAATTTTTAATAGTGACTATATGTTGAAATGATATTTTTATGTTTTCTGTTAAATAACATGTTGTATCTAATTTACCTATTTCTTTTTTTCTTGTTTAATGTGGCTACTAAACAATTTAAAATTACATATGTGGCTTGCATTATCTTGCTATTAGACAACACTGCTTCAGTGGGGTTTACATGATGCGAAGAATAAATTCAAACCCCTTACAATGTCAATGAGGTCCTTCCTGGCCTCTGCTCACCTCTTTAATCCCATGTCTTGTCACTCTCCCCTCATTCTCTTCACACTGGCATTTTGCCAGTCCCTCTAAGATACTAACTTGATTTTTGCCTTTGAGTCCTTCTTTTTACCCACTGTGACTTCCCTCTGGGAACTGCAACCCTACATCATGACTTATTTCCATCATTCAGGGACAATTTAAATGCCAGTCTCCTCAAAGACACCTCCCCTAATCCAAGGCCAGTCACTTTCTACCACTCCACCAGTTTTCTTCTCTCCACAGTTATTATCAGTATCTGGAATTTTCTTCTGTATAAGTCTGTGGGTCTATTGACTCTCTCCCTTTCTTGCATACTCCCAACCAAACACACCAAGAGCAGGAATCTTGTCAGTTTTATTCATTGCTATATCCCCAGCACTTAAAACAATGCCTTGATGCTCAATAAATATTTCACTGAATGACCCTTGATTTTACAGATGGAAAACTGAGATATGAGGCAGTTAAAATACTTAATGACATAGCTCAAAATAGGTCTTCTCCTTCCAGGTCAGGATTTTGAAGGAGAGACATGGCTCAGTATCTCTCCTGGTCAGAACATAGAGACCTTCTATTCAGCTGTCAGAGTACCTGCTTCCAATGTGAAAGGTAAGCTAAGGCCACCATTTTATTTGCCCATGAGCATGTGAAACCTCCTCCATAGCTTCCTCTGCTCTCTTGAGTGCCTTGCCAGATTGTTAGCTGCTTTTAGAATTGCTTCTCAAATGATGTTTTCCTCTGTGCATGGAAGTTATCACCAAAATGAAAGAAGGAAATCCATGGCATTTAGCCTTTCTCTCACACCAAATTGATAGTCACAGAGCAGAAAGAACTAGGTCATAAGGATGGAAAAGAGACCAATTAAATAGTCTGAAGTCGCAGTGCAACCACCACCAGTGAAGATGAGAAGAAAAGTAAACACTAGGGGTTAGGATACTCTTCCTCTTTTAACTTTTTCATTTTCTTCTTTCATTAATTAACATTCAGACTAGGCTCATGTTCCTGCAAATTAAGCCACAGCCCAATGGGTGATATTTGAAGGCAATTTGGGAAAAAAATTACCCACTTCGCTCCTTAGTTACAGTCTAAAATGTCATTCTTTGTGACATTATATATTTTAGGCTTTACTCCTCACTTAAAATTAGACATTTCTGGGAGAGACGTTGGTACCTTAATTTAAGTGAAAAGTGTTAGGAGAAAGGAACTGGAGGAGGTATCTACCCTGTAGGTTTGCTTATAAGTAGACATACTGTGGTGGGCATATTGTATTTGACAGTAATAAATGTCCTAATAAAAGCATTTCATTTAAATTCTCATTTACTAACAGCTAAAGAACTCTTGGATTTCTCTCTTCTTCTTTCCTTTATTCTTTCACTCATCACTGGAGAAGGAAATTTTTTCTTTGACCTTCACATGCATTTATCCAGTATCTTTTGAGAAAGTAACATGTGAATTGTGCTATGAGGTATGTTCAGCAACATGAGAGGCGGCATAGAATTGTGGGGGCTGTTCATGAGCAAACCACTGTGGCTAAAGTGGAGGCTTTATAGCATGTCAAAGCAGAGGGTCTATAACTGAATGGATGTGGTGAGCAGACTTTAAATGTCAGGTTGAGGTGTTGGAACTTTATTCTGTCAGTAACATGAAACTACTAGAAATTTTATTACTTGAATAAAATATTGTCATTTATTGCATAAAATGACATATTTAGGAGAATATTAATGGCTCACGTTTATTGAGCGCTGTGTGCTAGACAATGTTTCTAAGCATTTTACATGCTTGCACGTCATTGAGTCCTCACAATGACCCTATAAAGTAGATCGAACTTTATTATTCCTATTTTACAGATGAGGAAAATGAGATACAGATAGATCATATAACTTGCCCACTGTCACACAGTTAGTGTGTGGTAGAGCAAGGATTCAAACTCAGGCAGTCTGGCTCCAGGACACTTCAGAATGGCTGAGCAATATGGCACAGTGGTCAAAAGACACTAACACAGGTGGAAATGCTGCTAGCCTATATGGAGCCTTCATACAAAGTCACAAAAGATGCTACCTGGAGAAGCTCAGCAAAAGCGTTGGTAAGCAGAAGGCATGGTGTCTTTGCACGAGTTTTAAAAGGCAACCGTCCCTGTGGGCATACACAGCCCCACGCCCAATCTATCTATGGCTTGGTTTATGGAGCAACAAGGCTAGATTCAGCCCTCATTTGTCCCCATTGCACAGACTTTTACACCTCTTATTGTCAACTAAATGGCTGAAATATATTAAATTTTTGTGTCCCAAAACCATCAGTAAAATAGCTCTACACTAGAAAGCCTTCTTTCAAAGAACAATTTTTGTGACTATTTGAGCGTGTGTGTGTGTGTGTGTGTGTGTGTGTGTGTGTGTGTATGCTTGCGAAGTAAAGAAAGAGGTAAAGTACCACATTTAGACTGATGTCAGACCAAGTCTTGGAGTTGAGAACATGAATCCCTGATGAACTCTCTCAGGAATTCACAAAAATGTTCTTCAGAAATGAAGGTCATCAAAAGTCATCAGAAATTCTACTGGGGATTCAAACTCATCTTTCTCAGTCACATTACAAATAATTTTGATTAGGGAAAGAGGAGCGATATAAAAAACTTCTATAGATTAAGTGCCATTAGGTCATGCTATTATAGAATTTGCCTATGAATATAGATGACTTTCTTTAGATACAGATAAACTACCTAGAGAAATGTATGCACTTTTTCCAAAAGAATCCACCACAATTTGGGGGCAAGATTAGCAGTGCTCTTCTATCCTTGCTAGATTTGCAGGCTTGTTCCTACTTGTGAACTCAATACAGCCTGAGTTTTTCTCCCAATACTAATGAAAAGTGCATGAAAATTGCCTACCTCCAAAGATCAAGATTCAAGATTAAGTCAGCCACAACACATGGCTCAGTCATTCTGCGACTTCCTCTTCTTGACCAATCATTCTCTAAATCCACTGCCCAATAGTTTGGTGCATAGGTTCTTATAACCTCCACCTGTACGTCTGGAACCTCCAGCCAGATCCCCTGTACATGTAACCCCACCAGCCTTGATGATACAGCAGTAAATATCATTGAGTACTTCTCTTGTTCTTTCCCACCGACTTCAAATTTCCTTTATAAATCCGGTTGGAGAAAAGCAGAATCTGTTCCCACTTTCATAATCTTTGGTACTGTTTAAGTTCTTTACTCTGTATCCTAGAATTTACTTCCTATCTAAAACTTTCTGCTCTGTTTAAAACCCTAGACTTGAGCAGAAATAATTACCTAGACTTCACCTGAGGTTAGGTCATACTGGTTCAAATTCAAAATCAGTGTGTCCCAAATAATTTATTCCTTACCACATGGAAGTGCCAGATCCCTGTCTCTCGAGAAACTAAAATTCAAGTTGATTACATTACTGTAGTCCAGATAAGAAAACCACAATGTTTTGAAGAACAACAGGTTCTTAAACTTGGAAAGCTCATAAATGGGCTTCAGGGGCTCTATAAACGTTGTGACACAGTATCGACTATAGAAAAGTGTGCGTGTGTGCGCGCATTTTCTAAGGAAAGGGACCATATATTTCATCAAAAATTCAAAGTAATCAGTGAGCCACAAAATATTTAGGTACATTGTCTGGTACATCAACCATATTTCCTCCAGCTAGTCAGTGCCCCTAGCTGTATTTCTTTGCCTACATAGAAAAGCTAAAATACTTGGCAAGTATACGTTTATTTTATTTATTTCTCTTAATTTGTAGTTTGTAATGCTAAAAAATACTTTGAAATATTTCTAACTTACTGTTGTTGATGGTCTTCACATATTTTCTTCAATTTGACTTAGAAAAGCTCAAAAATTATTTCACTTTTGTAAATGCACCTTTAAAAGCCTGATTTTATTAACTATTAGTGAAGCCACCATAAGAAAATATATTTAGATATATTTGCACATGCATAATGAACTAATGACTTAAAAATTGAGAAAAAATCTAAATGACCATGCCATTTTCACAAGCTTACAATTTTACATTAGGTTTCATTCATAAACCACACAGTGGGTTATCCTTATCATACAAGAACAGCAAGACGGGACTATTACCTGTAGAATGGACTAATCCTAGCAGGTTTTTACACTATGCATTTGGCATATTTGAATCCAAATGATAAAATGCTATTATGTCACAGGTCTTCCTTACTATGATACCAGAAAATCCTGCCATTTCTTCAAAATAATTCATTCTGATATAGATAATGTCAATATGTTAAGCACACATAGAGACACTATTTATTCTACTAAATTGCAAAGGTTATTGGTCATGAAAACCTGATCAAATCTCAACCTTATCTGACTTCACCATCCCATTGGGGTTATTTGAATCACATTCAATCAGAACAAATACAAGCTTTTTGACAGCAAAACTATTCAACCAATACTGCATAACTGAGTCTTTTTTCCACTAAGATTGACTGGAGTTAGGATACTAATTGATAAATCTTCTGAGTTATTTCTCTCTCTCTTTCCCTCCAATCTTCCATCTGCCTCCTTACCGTCCTCAATATGTTTAAGTCACTAACAACAAAATGAGAACTTTCTCGTCTTGGAAATGAATTGTTTTTTTCTTACCAATTAGCCAGCCATAAATTGATAAAGTGGGACAAAATTCTTTAAAATTAAAATGCATTTTTCAATAATTTATTTAGTCCCTACCATTTGGTATAAATAAAGCTACCAAACATATTTCCAAAAGCTATTGAGGAATTGAACATGCAGTTCAATCTTATAAGCATACAGCCAAGGAACGAGTTATGTAAATCTCACACACATGTCCACCAACTCTGAATGCCTTTGTGCTAAGAATGTGCTGGTTGTTAGAGGAGTAAAGCATAGTATTAGTACCCTTGCCTTTAGCTCAGTCACAATCCATTCATATCATACCTGAGAGAAATGAATTAGCGAAGTCAGATCTGGATGAATCTAACACCTCCCATATTCATTTTCTATTGTTCATGCAACAAATTACTTCTAACAACGCATAAAACAACACAAATTTACAATTCCTACAGTTCTGTAGGTCAGAAGTCTAAAATGGGTGCTGCTGGGCTAATATCTGTGTCATCAGGGTTGTGTTCCTTTCTAGATTCTCTAGGGGTAAATTCACTTTCTTTAGGAGAGAATCTGTTTCTGTGCCTTCTTCAGCTTCTAGGGGCCACCACCCATATTCCTTGGCTTCTGGCCCCTTTTTCCATCTTCCAAGCCAACAATAGTGGATCTTCTTCCCATATCATGTCACTCTGATTTCCTCTTCAACCTCCCTCTTCCACTTGAAAAACCTTTTTTAATTGCATTGAACTCACCTGGATAATCCAGGATAATCTCCCTCTTTTAAAGTCAGCTGATTAACAACCTTAATGGTATTTGCAACTTGGATTTGCCTTCACAGTGTAAAATAACACAGTCACAGGTTGTAGGGCTTAGGACATGGACATCTTTGCGGGCCATTATTCTGCCCACCACACCTCCTGAGGCCTACACATGAATTCGAATGTTTTTGTTTGCTCTTCCAAAAGAGATATAAAATTTTTGCTTAAACCACACCTCCTAAAAGAACTACATGCTTTGTCACCTCAGAACGGATGCCCAATATAATGGGACCATAATTATGTCATTTTCAACTTGATTTTTATTTCAGAGTATTTTGGAATCAAAAGCAGCTGTGGAGGAAGAAGAAAAACTGATCATTTCGAAGCAGACTAACGTATATCTTCATAAAACATAAAACAGACTTGAAGAATATTTCCAAATGTACAAGGCCCAACAGAGCAAGTTAATTTTTTGAAACCTTCCTTTGCTCCTTAAAATCCCATGAGTGTTGTAAATGCAAGGGAAATTGCGATTATTGTGGGTTGTATCATATGGTTATGCTGTACATATACAGGGCAAGCATTTGCCCAGACTGGAAGATTTATTTAGCACCGACTTTCTTGTAAGTACATAAGCAATCTTTATGAATATCATTTCAGGCAGGGTCACTATTTATAGAAGTTTTTCTTTTACTAAGTAGAGATAATCACTCAAGAAGTGCACCTACACTCAGATGAGCAGGCCAACCATGGTTGAGCTCCTACAAAACCTCCTACTACCCATCAGAGGCTATTCAAGCACAAGTTCTGTAAAGCAAAGGCCTATCACGGGCATATAAACATCCTGTGAAGTAGTCATGGGATGTATTCTGTTGAAAAAAATGTTTGGCTCCTCGGTATAATAAGATGGTAATCTAAGCACACAGAAAGTCTCTTAAAATCACATATTTAAAAAGAAAAAATATATATAACTTTCATAAAACCTTGATACCAACACTCAAGCTTTAAACACAACAATTTGCAACACTGAAAATAAGGAAATCAAAATGCTGAAAATGGAAAACATAGTCCTGAATCTTTGGCCACATTATCCACCTGCTTCATTTTTGTTTCTGTTAAGAGATAGGATTCTCTATCACCTTATCAATTTCTAAATTTTTCACAAAGCTCACACCATCCCAGTGTTCTATTTTTATACCTGTAGTGATTGTTTACAGGTTTTTAAACGTTTTCTAATCACTAAATCTAAGAGACACTTTCTAGATTCATTCACCTCCTAATAACTGTATAGTCAGTAGGAGATGACTCCCTTCTTAATACGCTTAATTAAACACGCGTGTACGCACACATGGATGCCTAAACACACACACAGGAATGCATACACGCACACACACATACACACACAGTAACTCCCTTCAGGTCTTACGATGGAGTAAAAAAAGAAACCAAAAAAAATGGCTTGGAATAAACCGAGATTGGAATTATAAAATAAGGGGAGAGAGAATCTTTGGCATTTAAAATGCTCTATTGTCTGAGTTACTGACTAAACTCCTTCCTAGAGAGTTATGAGAGACAACATTGAGGTTCTTTTATTTCTTCTTTCCAATAAATACTTAATTCTCTAGAGAGATATGTAAACTTCTATCTATATATATTTCCAGTAATGTACTATTTGAACTTACACATGTGTGATATTTCTAGCAAAAGTTAATTTTTAATTATTTTGTTGGGACTATCAAGCCCCAGAAAATGTAAAGAATCACTACTATAACCACAGCCGGGAAGATTCTTAAATATGCATAATGATTCAATAATAGATTCTCACCCCAAAGCCTGATGGAGTGTGTCTTTGTTGATTTTGCCATTCCCAAACACCTATTAGCTTGTTTATTTCACCTAAATATTACCGTGTTTCCCCAAAAGTAAGATCTAACCAGAAAATAAGCACTAGCATGATTTTTCAGGGTGCCCGTAATACAAAATAAGCCCTAATGCATCTTTTGGAATGAAAATTAATGTAAGACCCGGTCTTATTTTGGGGGAAACACAGTATCTTAATGGCCATGTCCTCATTAGGGTCTTTAAACATATCAAAAGGATATTAGGAAATGGCTAATTACTCACTTGTGGCCAAAGTTTGTGCATAGATTAGAAGACGCCTGGTCACTCAGACCACAACACAAAGGCAAGATACTCCCTATTAGTTCAAGTAACCCCAAATTCTATTCATTCAGTGTTCTTGCTTATGGTAAGTAATTCATTATAAGACTGATCAGATTTCATTAGATAGCAACATTCCTTTTTCCACGTTGTCCTTCTAACATGAAAATATTATTTGTAGTCATAAAGCATAAGTTAGTAAGTGATTTTTACTGGTGGTTAGGATGATTTTTTCTTAGATTAATACGCTCTCTAGAATAATTCTCTTTAAAGACTAGTGATAAGTATTTTCCAAAAAGCTAACCATGGTTAGATGTAGACGTAACCCTAGAGCAACGTGAGGTGAAGCGGCTTGTATGGAAATTCATATCAAAACGTATTTTGCTTCAACTCAGGGAAAGGAAGCTCTTAATGGAAAGGGACATAATTCAGCCAAACTAAAGGTGATCATGATCTTTGGTTCACTTTGCTCGGGAATATAAAGGAATTGCTCTAAGCAGAGTCAAAACTCCTTTCCTGACTTAGAGCCCTGTAGTGATGCCATTTGTGAGTGGCTGGAAAGCCAGGAGCAGACGAGTGAAGCAACATTGCTCACACACAGAGAACACCCAAGGCAGTACTGGGATTGCCACACAAACCAAGTGTGAGCACATGCAGTCCTTGGAAACAAAACATAATCCATCCAAAGAAATGCTCTGATTCAAATGGCCTCCTGGAAAGTATAAAACACACTTGAATCTGAATTGTACATTATGCACAACTTACAGCTCAATCTCTACCCTGCCCCCTCTCCCAAGAATTTGATTTTAAATGACAATTTCAGTTTGGATTTTAATATTCCTTCCAGTGGACTTTTCCCTGATGGAATTCAAATGATTAAAAGCAAACAGAACCACAGTCATTAGCCCCCATCCTTCTGGCGGCATTTTGTGCTGTGGTATGTTTATTTTTCTGAAATCAATGGAATAGACCCATAACATCCTGATTTTCTCTTTGCCTTTAAAAAAAAAATGAGAGAAAAAAAATAAAAAAAACACAAACTAATGTATGTTTCTTGCACACAAATTAGATACTGATCTTGGGATATGTAGCTATTAGAAAACTATATACACATCAACTAAACCAAATTGTTCACAATAAGAAAAGTGGAGGAAGAAAAAATTTTCTTACTTCATTGACCTAATTTTTATACTTCCTAGACTGACAAATTTAATTGATAAGAAATAACCCTAACTATAACTAGTTATTGAAGGAAAAAAAAAACACAAAAAACCTTTATTGTAAATGAAGTGTACTATTTTTTCAAAAATTTATAGAACTTACAATCTTTGACTTAAGGTTTTTCCCAGAAACTGATTTAACCCTGAACATCTGCAATATTAGTCTTTCATTTCATTTTGTTAAAATCTACATTCTTTTATAATCCACAGGAAATTTTTACTCCTTTTTTGTATACACTGACCCAAATATAATTCTTGCCTTTTTCATCATCTAAAAAACGGAAAGCAAAACCATATATGCAAACCTATTAACTGCAGCTAAGAGAAGAATATGGGAGTGGGGGGGGATCATATACATAATGAAAAAGACATTACAAATCTAAAGCAAATTAATAACAACAAAATGTCCTTTAAACTAACGCATTCTGTTAAATTGAAAGCATGTCAAAATATATGGTATGACTTTAAAGGAAGTAAAATATCCTAATATATGGTGCACACATTTCTAAAACATATTTCTCAAGAGAATTCATAAAAACTAATGTTTAATTTTCCTTACAGTGCCTTCTGACCCAAGTTTCTTCATAAATGGAGTCCACCATAACTTCAAAATAAAAAGCAAGAAGTTTTCATTGTTTCAGTTCTCCAACCACAGAAAATATAAAGCATTGACTAAATTGTTATAGGGTCTATTCACTCAAAAGAAAAAAATTAGAAGCAGAATTGCACTTTTGTGCAAGGCAAAAACAAAAATTCACAAGTAAATTTCAGATCGTTTCTATGATTTAGGCTTCAGTCTTACAAAATGAGTTTCCTGGTGAGTTTTCTTTTTATGCCTTTGTAGAGCAAAGTCTTCATGGAAACAGTTGAGAACAGCATCACAACTCCTTTGAGAGACTAAGGAGGAAAGACTCCAGCCTAGCTTACTGGTTCCCCAAACCTGGTTGCACATCAATATCATCTGGGGAGCTTTTTAAATAAACAGATGCCCTGGTCACATCCCCTACTGATTCTTACTCAATGTAACTAGATATAGACCCAGAAATCTGAATTTTAAATGCTTCCCAAATGATCAACTAGGTTTTTGATTGTTCTAGATAAGTGCTACTCCACTTACTGACAAACTAGCCATGTTCAGGTTTATGTCCACTTCTGCAACCTCTCTTTTTCATAATTGCAAGTTGATAAGATTCCAACATGCACTACCCACTTATATTCATACCCTTACATAAAATGTTGTAAACTTAAAAGAAGGAGGGAGGGAGGGAGAGAGAGAGAGAGAGATCAGATGTTTCATGGTATTTTCCAGATCTCAAGATGGTGTCTCCTTTTCTTTCTCAAAGAGAACTTCTGAACTCTTAAATTATCTGACGTTTAAAAGTCTACTTTATAAAATGAATGGCATGGATCTGAGCTAAGTGACATCATTCTCTCCCACCAGCCATCCCTCAACTCTTTAGGTCCTCCAAGGTTTTGTTTGGGATGTAGAACTTAAATTTGTCTTATTGCCTTGTCCAAAGATTATGAGATAAACGGTATTACCTAACATTTGGCCTAATGAATTTGAACATGCCAGCCTAAAGTCAAATCCTAAATTTAAAAGTAAATAAAATGCTGCCTAATTATCCAACAAATTTGTGTATGTCCAGGCATCCAACTGGTAAAGTTGAAAGAACCTGATTGCTGGAATTAGGCTTATTAAGGAATGAATTCTGACTCTCTTGTTCCACATTTTTCATGTCACTCTTGGTAGATTTCTGAATTTTTTAAGCTACAATTCCTTTATCTTCATAATGAGAATAATAATACCAGCCTTACAGTGTCATTGTGAAGATTAAATGGGATAACATGTAGAAATTGCTATGATCATAACAAAATATTCAACAATTATGAAGAGTCAGGCTTTGGTATGAGAGAGAGGTGAACTTTCATTCCAGCTCTACAAGTACTTCTTGTGATACTGGGGAATTCCTTAAATGTTCTGTCTCAATTACCATCTATAAAATGGACATAACAACATGACCTACTCCCTTCAATGATTGCAATGAAAAATGCACGTAGAGTATTTCACGTTTTCTGCCATATTGCTGACACTTAGCAGGCATCATTGAATGCAAAGTATTTATTTTTACTTTCCTTCTCAAGTTGCATTCTGAAGATTTGGGAAGAGGTTTGTCTTTGAACAGATAGCGAGGATCTCACTTTTCCTTTTACAGAGGAGGACACTGAAGTCAAAGAGGTTAGGTGATTTGCTTAAGGTCACATAGCCTGTTAGTGACAAAGCTGGATCTTCAACCCTTAGTCTAGTATTGTACATACTATCATGGAAATACTTCTCCACCCTCCCTCAAGAGATGAATGCTATTTGTGATGAACCCAAATCACTGAGAAAAACCATTATTTAATTACCCTCATGGCCAGAGAATAGGTATTGATTGTCGATTAAAAGAAAAGCAACCAGATCGGTGTTTGTTATAAAATACTACTACCAAATATAACAACCTAATTCTATGAATCTTCATAGCTGAGTAAAAGCCAAATAGTGACTAAGTCTGGTTAAGAATCAGAAAGAGATATTTTTGTATTTTTTTCCTAAATGCATATGAACATGGACTCTCCAGAATGTGCTGCTCATTCTTGGGTTATTGGCTATATATAAACAGGGGGAAAAAAGAAAAGAAAAGAAAAGAAAAGAAAAGAAAAGAGAAGAGAAGAGAAGAGAAGAGAAGAGAAGAGAAGAGAAGAGAAGAGAAAAGAAAAGAAAAGAAAAGAAAAGAAAAGAAAAGAAAAGAAAAGAAAAGAAAAGAAAAGAAAAGAAAAGAAAAAAACCTCTCCTTGCCTACCCACAACTGGAAAACAAATCCCCAGGGAACACAGTGAGATCGATGGCAGATGTACAGTTGGGAGCCACTTTCTATGCTCTGAGCAGAGAAAGGTCCACAGGGATGTGGGCCAAGAAAAGCTGTGTGTAAAACTTGAAAAGAAGGCAATGCATATTCTGGAGTCCTTTTGGACTTTTCCTTTTACTAACGGAGACTTGCAACCTACTATGCATGGTTTCTGGCCACAGCAGAAAGCAACAAAAGGCTGCATGGCTGATTTTTCTTAAATGAAAAAAGAGGGGCTTATGCTATTTAAATTGTACAGTCCAGATAGTGTTTTCCATCCTTCACGCTCTTTTGGTTGTGGCCATGTCTTGCCTATGACTTTTGTGGCAGAATACACTCAGCAGTCAGCAATTTCACCACTGCTTGGGTCTAAATGAGCTATGGAGAAAGAAATTAGGGTGAGTGGAGAGGCCACAGCTGGGAGAGATCAGCCACACTCAACAGGCCTCTCCCACATACATAAACAGAGCAGACAGAGGGAAGGAGGGCGAAGAAACAAAATGCTAGGGTTTAGAGGTTAGTACTTGGGGCCTGCAAAGTACGCTTAACCACATGATATGTGCCTACAGATTCTAACCCAAGAGCTGAAAATCCCTGAGTGTCTCTGAAAAGGTGACTATTAAATTTCTCAGCCAAAACAGGCAAATGCTTTCTGATACCATAAAATATTTTTTTCATGCACTTAAACTGTTCCTTAAATACCTAACTGAAAGGAGAGAATCATTTAGTAAGTTTATTCCCACGTAGGAACGTGTCTCCTTTAATAATGGACTGCGTTAGCTGGGTTTTGAGTTCCTGCTGTGGCTTTAAATCTCTATCTTCACTGCATTTTCCAGTTGAAATTTCTGGGATTCAAAATTCACATGGACCACAATTCTACCCTGTTTATTAGAAGATACATTAAAGAATGTAACATGTCTTTCATAGCATATTGCATTTGCACCTGAACTGTAAAAGGAAACTAATGCCTTTAGCAATGGATTATGGCTTTTTAAGTACCACTTTCCTTGCATAATACTGCAATAAAAAGAGAAAACATCCAAATGAGATATCAGTATTTTTTCTACAGAGTGAAGGAAATGTTTTTTAACTTCATAGTTGTGGTTTACGTTCAGCCACCTGCTGTTGAAACACTGTTGTTTTATTTTTCTCTTTTGCCAAAAGCAAAGGGTCACACTCCCATTCCTCTTTTGCTTTCCTCTGTGTCACAAAGCATGCATGCCAACACAGCCTCCTAAAATGAACAAAATCATGTGAATAAGAAATTCTTCACCATAGTTCTACCAAGCCACAATGCTTTTATGATGTGTAACCTGATTAGGTCCTCCCCAGGAAAGAACATTAAATTTAAATTTTGGCCTACATCAATAACAAAGGCAAAGAAAAGTGAGCTCTGCCTTTTTTCACATTGACTAGAATATATAGTTCTTGAAAGTACTGAGCGTAGCTTCTAAAACTCAGTGAATTATGAGGTTCATTGTTTTTTATATCTTTTTCTTCAATGCTATTAAAATGATTTTTTTGCAAAAAATTCTCTCTCACAGGCTTCTAGTCGGAATATGGTGACTTTCTTAAAGACAAAATGTTTTGAGAGACAAAGTTGCTCCCGCCCTCGGAACCAATAATTCTGTGCGTAGGAATTTATTCTAAATCAGAGATTCAAGCAAAGATTTCTGAAACTTTTTCATGTAATGGTGACACATGAAGAAACAGGGTCAGTGTCCAAAAGTAGAAAAAGGATCAAATCAATTACAGCATAGGTTGGTTTGAAGAATATTTAGTAATATTGGAAAATACTGCGAGACAATGCTGTTTTTCAAATGATACAAACTATCTGTAAACTTAATCCTAATGTTTTAAGGAAATGTTTATATGTGTGTGTTTATGTGCTGATTTATATCTATATATACAAATAGAATCTAAGGATGAGAGAAAAATACATTATTTTTGTTTTCTACTTTAACAATGTTTGTTATTCCCAAATTTTCTACAATGAACACAGATTGGTGTTAAAATTAGAAAAAAATGTAAAAGGTATACTAAAAATTTCAAAATTGGATGTCCTGAAGAATTTTATCGAGCCTAGTTTTTTATTAAAAGTTTATTTTTCAAATGAGCCCCAACGTTCTTAATTGATTTATCTCAGGGAATAGTTTAAAGATCCTACCAATTTTTTTAATTAAAAAAATATGTGTACAATTTAATTTTCCTAAGAGAGCCTGAAAGCACTACTTCAAAGACTTTTGTTCACCCACCACCATCTTGTGGGTTTCTTCTGGTTACCAAGGACAAGTTCTAAGAATTGAGATGAATAATAAAAGTCCACAAAATGATAGCATCAAATTTGGGGGGGCCCCAGGGTCATCTTTTGCAGAGATTTTCACTCCACATTCAGTGGAACAACAAATTCAACAGTGGTTCAGGAGACTCTCTTCAGGGAAACAAGAACACTGAGCATGCTCAGCTGCTTTCACTAAGCAATGACATTTTCATTTGTTTTATGTAGTGGGTCTTCTTAGTTTAGATTCCTCCAAAAGAAAACAAGGATTTGGTTGCAAGTATTTTATTTGAGAGATGGGCCCAGGAAGTACTGTGAAGGAAATGAGGAAGAAAACTGAGGAAGAGAAGGAAAACAGGTAAAGGTGTGTTAGTGTACGGGTTACCACTGTGGACAAATGGGGCTAAATTCGACTGGGGCACCTCTGAGAGATTGTGGAACATTCCTTAAAATCGTTTCACTGCATGTAAGAGAGCTGGATTGTTTATCCACCAACTCTTCTCTCACACTGACTGAGGATTCATCCTGGAACGTTAACTCACCAGACCTTGCTGTCTAGCCAGACTAAGCACTTTTTGGCAACTGTCCTGGGTTGACAGATACAGGTAGCCTTCAACGAGCAGGTCATAATTCACTTAAAATTGTGAAGTCATGGAGCGAACATAGCCTTAGAAGCAGGTTAGACCTGAGGGTGAATCACGGCTCTGCCACCTACAAAACTTTGGGCAGCTACTAAATCTATCTGAAACTCATGTTTTTCATTGAAAAAGGGAACAATGCTGTAAACATTTAACATGGGTACTTTTGTTAAGTATTTGTTCCCTTCCAACCACCTTAGAATAGCAAGCAATTTTCCATTGTCCCAGGTCACTAGGCAGGACTGCTAAACGCCGTGATCTACTGTGTCTGCCATTTGAACAAAGCTTCAAATGTGAATTTTAAGCTATGCTCTTACTTGCCATTTATGGTATTCTTACCCTGAACACTCATTTATCTTTTATGATAAATTATTAATTTGTTGGGCCCCTACCATCCAGTAATATTTTAGATCAGTAGTTTCCATGTTATAATAAAGTAATGAATGAATATTATAACTTAAGTTTTATAGCAATAATCAACACCACACCATTGAGTGCTTAATATATCCTAAGCAATCTTTACAACAGACTTTATATGCATTATCTCAATAAAGTTCAAGAATCATACTTGTTAGGTGCTGTTACTAAGCCTATTTTATTGATGAGAAAAATTGAAACTTAGAGAAGGTAACTTGCCCATGCTTACGTAACTAAAATGCAACATAACCTGTGCTCCGACCTAGATCTGAATGACTCCAGAACTAGTGGTCTTAACTACACTTTCCTCCCTTTCTTCCCTTTGATTTTATTGGCTATTGGACAGACAGCATGTTTGCAAGTGAGCATGATCTGCTAACCTCCCAATCACCAAAGGCTAGGGCAGCACTCTCATAATCAACAGGGGTCTAGAAGAAATGATCAACATTCTGCCTTAACAGGTCACCACTATACTTGTATGCCATTACAAGTTTGTCATTCCCAGTCTCATTTATTGGACCTTTGGAGCCAGAATGATCTGGGTTCAAATTCTACTCAAGTAGTTCATATGTGTATGATGTTGGACATCATATGTGTATGATGTTGGAAGTTTACTTCCATGTGACTTAGTCCCCAATAATGCCCAACTTGCTGAGCTGGCAGAATACAAAAATTAATGAAGATGTTATTTCAAGTGTCTGACATATAGTTCGTGCTTACAAAAGCATACCTAGAAATTACTACTTCCCAACTGTCAGCAAAGCAATCATTCCATGTCCATTAACTGATTAGAATGCTTTGGACTCCAGACTGATGTACATGTCCTATTGCTCAAAGTATGTGAAAATGGAACTACTGTATTAACTAATCTTCTCTGTTATTGTGAGTAGTGGTCATAGCTAAAATGTTGTTCTAAACTTTTCACACTAAGTAAAATTGGCCCTATGTCTTTGAATAAGTCTTAATTTATAGATTTACAAATATGTATACAGAGAGAACAAATAACTGTAAATATATACATAATATGTATACATATGTTAAGTATTTATAGGTATTAATATAAATAAAATAATTAACTCACTTCTGCTCTACTTAGGTTGTTAAAGAAAATGCAATTTTACTACTCCTACAATACAATAAATTTATTAAGTCACGTTGGTGAATGGATGATGTGATAGTAGCAAAGAGTTAAAAGTCAGAGAAGGGATGGAGGAAAAAAATTAAGAAATGAAAATCTAGTCTGAAAATACTGTGATTGCCCATCAATGAAGTCATTCTGGAAAAATAGCCTGTGGGTAAAATTGTAAACACCATATGTTGTTGAATATTGAAGTGTTGTCTAAGAAAATTACTGAAAATTAAAAAAAAAAACTTTAATCCCAAGATTATTTTGAATTGGCAGATATAGCCATAATATTAATAACCCTTTTCATTTAACACCTTTCTGGTTCTGCAAATAGTTATTTATACTAACTAAAATGAAGGCTACAAAGAATTTATGTCTTGATTGAACTTTATAAATTCCATACTTATTTAGAAAAGAACGGACTTCTTGAAAAAAAAAAATGCTTGTATTTAATCCACAGCTGTGTTTTTCAGTGTTTCTGTCATTAACACACTCTGACCTTTCTGTGTCTGCGATTTCTTACATAAACCCAGGCAAAATGGTGCTATTTGTTCTCTAAATTCATTATGAAACAGTTATATATAAGATTAGATATTTTAAAATAAAAATCACCACACATCCATAAGTAGATCATATTTTACATTTTTAGTTTCCTCACTGATTCTTAAAAAAATATAGACGGTATCATAGATGAATATAGTTTCAAGATTATTTTGTAGAGCTGGTATAAAGTTATAGTTGAAACGCTTTAACCACTGGGTCTAACAATAGTAGAAAGGAAATGGCTGGCATGATCTACACTAGTGTTTGATTAGATACATATAGTATTGGTAATAAAGCATGTCCTAATACTATATTCTGAGGAAGTGCCAGAAGAAATAATATGGAATCCAAAAGGCATTTTCACACAGTGTTAGTGTATACATCAGTCAACCATCACATGGCTTGGGAGTTGTATAAATTTTCATGCATCAATTTGAGCAAGTTTATCATTCTTAATGCTTTCAGCTGTTGAACAAAAACAGATTTATCAAACTTATTCATGCATAATTTAATGAGGGTATAAAAATGCTTAACAAAAAGTGGTTCACCACTAGTTAATACAGACTCACATGAACAATCATTTCCTGTGAATGTCTATTAATTAGACAAGTAGAACTTGAACAAATAGAAATGCTGTATGATTTGGGCAAGTTCTTCAACCAGTCTGGTTTGTAGTAACTTCACACAGAGGGCATGGAATGGTTGATGGGCAGTGCCCTCCTAACATTAAAGCTGTATGAACTACTATTTTGTGTATTTGCTTTCATAAGTTAAATTCAATTTGAGAGTAAAATGGTATTGAACTAGAAAGTTTAAAAATGGTGTAATGTCTTTTAGAAAGTTTTAGAGATGTTTCTTCCTGGATTATTTCCATTCTTTCTCTCATATTTGCCCACTTACCTACCCAAGCAATAAATAAATCTATTTTGTCCTATCATTTAATTTATATATGACATGTAATTTTGCACTTTGTGTTATATTTCCACTTATTTTTCCACTCCATTAGAAAGTAAACTCTTCGAGAACAAAGTCCATGCCTATTATTTTTTGTATTTTTTCATTGTACTTAGCAAAATGCTTTGCTCATAAGATGCATTCATTAAATATTTTTAATAAATTAATGTTGCCTGAGGGTATCAATTTAGTGTGAGCTCTGGTATCTCCCTCTCTTGGTCACTTCCACACTCACTGAGGCTGTGGACATGGCATAATCTAAAATCTAGATTGGAGAATTTCTCCACTCTTGTCTTTATTCCGTTGCTCTGAGCCATTTCAGAAATCCTCTGCTCTTGCTTTCTACCCTTTTGGCTTTGAGAATTGGTTCACCCTCCCTATTTTGTTCCATTTGGTTTTGGCATCTGTTCCCAGATAGTTTACCTTATGTACTGACCTTGGAAACCCCTAATATTTGCCTCTGCTAATTGTCTCCACCTTCTTTGGCTCCAAATTCCAAATCACTGCCCAGATCAGGCCTCTGAGACACCACTTGCCCCATCTCATGGAAAGGAGATCATATGTGATTTCTTTGGACAACATCCATCTTATCAGGTTCATCCAAAACTCAGATTTGTTTGTAATGGGCACTTGAAACCCCAACTACAGTAATGTTAAAAAGTTTCTCGCTGTGAAAGTGAAAAGAACCATCATTTGGTTCCAATAACAAGTACCTATATTGAAATAAAGCAGTAGGGGATAAAATATACTTATTAATAGATGTGTGAAGAATATGGAAAAATAATTAAGAATTAAGGAAGATAAAATATAACTGAATTATAAAACATTGGGGTTAAAAAGAACTCCAGAATTTTAAATAAAAGGAAGGTCTAATAAAAACCTTCATTCAACATAAATCTCCCTTATAAAGTATTTCTGATCATTCAGACTGTTAATACTTCTAGAAATAAAGAGCTAAATAAGTCAATATCTTAGCAACTCTATATTAAATGGAAACGTACATTCAGTAATTTCCACCATGTTTGCCCTTGTTCAGTCCTTTGAAACCACATACACACAGTATTCTTTCTTTTCCACACAACTCTTTAAATGTTGTGAGATGACCATAACAGGCCCCACTACCACCATCACCTTTGTTTGTCTGTGTATTGTGTGTGTATCTACGTGTGTAGCTAATCATAAGAACTTTCTACTTGTTACTACTGAGACAAGTACTTTACATACAAGTATATTATGTACTTATCATAATTTATGAGGTTATTCATTTCACTGTGGGCTCATCTTTAGTTTTTCAGAGCATGATTTCTACCAAACGCTAATAATGTGGCCTTTAAGCTGACATTTTAAAATAACAATGATGATACCTACCTCATACAGTTGTGGTGACGTTTAAGTGAATTAAAGTTTGTTGTAAGGATTAAGTGAAATTAAAATATGTAAAGGACAGGATTTTCAACAAATTATGACATTCATTAGCCATCAGCATTAACTGTTTTCAAGCCAGGGATCCTCAATCTACTAGTTCTGCAATTCATTTAAATTTAGTCAAAGATTTCTGGTCAAGATGGCAGAGTAGGTAAATGCTGTGCTTGCCTCCTCTCATGACCATATCAAAGTTACAACTTAACTACAGAACAACTAGCATTGAGAATTACCTAAAGTCTAGATGAACCAATGCCCTAAAACTAAAGATACACAGAAGACGCCACCTCAAGACTGGTAGGAGGGGGAGAGATGCAGAACTGGCTGATCTCACACCCGCATGTGACCATGACAAATTAGAAGGGATATCTTGGCTGCAGACATCCCCCTGAGGAGCAAGCGTTCACAGCCCCAACCCAGGGTCCCCAGCCCAGGGTTCTACCACTGGGGAGAGAAGACCCCATGACTTATGGCTGTGCAAACCAGCAGGGATTATGGATAGGTGAGACAGAAGGCAGCTGCAGTCCCAGGAGCTCCCCTTAAAGGGCCCATGCACACCCTTACTCACTGATAGACTCACTCAGATCTCCAGCACTGGGACAGTAGCTTGAAAAGGTGCTAGGGACATACAGGGAGAAACTGAGTTGTCTGGTTTGAGAGCAAGGGCTGGAGGGGCAGCTTTCACTCAGATGGAGGAGCTGGAAGAAGCTATTGTTTCTTTGTTGAGCCCTCCCACTCCAGGGCATGCAGATGCAGGCCACCGCCATATCTGAGTCTCCATTAACCTGGCTAACACCTTTCTTCCACCCGACTCTGCTGAGACCTCACACAATATTCCTTCCACAATATGCTTTTACAAAGTATCTTCATTTTATATGGGCTCAAGCAATTATATGGAATTTTAAATTATACAGAGAAATGTTAGAAGCAACCCATTTTTAAAAAACTATTAGCAGGTGTTATAAATTAACAACTGATCTGCCTCATTTCTACTGCTCATACATTTATCCATATTGCATTTAAAGAGAACTTGTTTGGGACCTTGCCCTATGTCCCATATATGTTTCTCAATAGAAAAAAAAAAAAAGTAACTTTGCTTCGAAAATCAGGTTCTTGTGAAAATAAAAGTATAGAAAATTTTATTAGTTAATCTGTGTTTTTTTTTAAAAGATAAAAGCATGGGTTGTTGCATGGAGGGATGGATGGATGGAATATAATGTCTAAATGTTTATAACATCTTAAAGGTTTTATGATCAATAGTACATTGTCCAGTGTTCATTCATTGAGCTTTGCTTGTGGGTTGGAAGGCAAGTCTTGTCAAAACACATGTTTGCTAAAAGAATCAGTTCTCATCTGTTAGTTCTGAATACTAAAAAATGGCAGCATTGCTTTATTCCATTGCCTAATAACTTACATATGTTAATGGATAGATTGCATTCTCCGCAAATATAATTCTTCACATAATAAAAATAATTTCAAGTGAAATTAGATTTTAGATATTAGCTTACCATTAAAATACTGTTCATCCCTTTCAAAGCACTACCCTCAAAATAAAATTTTAAAAGAATTACTCACCTTTTTTTATGACAGATAAGATAAGCCTAACAAAGTTACAGGGACCTTCCTGTGCTACCAAAAGAAAGGTTCCGATCGTAATTTAAAGGGAAAACATTATGATGTCCAGAGTCCTCAAATTCCATGCAGGAGGACCCCACTTACATGGCACCAACTTTGATTTCCAAATGGAAGAGTCATCTATAAAAGGAAAAGTGATGGTATTACCTCATAAATCTGAAGAGTACCTGGGAAAAGCTCCCTGCTGGCAGCTCTTACTGTTGTTGCCATTGGGAACCCCATTGATGTCAATGTCATATTGTCCAGGATACCAGCCAGCAAGCTATGCTGAGGTTCACTGTTGCTGCCACTAGAGCCACTCCTGTTGTGGGCCACTTCTCTCCTGAGACCTTCACTAACAGGATTCAGGCAGCCTTCTGGGAGCCATGTATTCCAGTGGTTAGTGATCCCAGAGCTGACCACCAGCCTCTCACCGAGGCATTTAAGTTAATATGCTGTAATTCAGGGATTCAGCTCCTGCTCCCCGCACAAGAACACAGGATATGGTGAGGCCATAAAGGAACAACGGAGCCATAGATAGGGGAGTCATACCACTGCATTTTCAATGGCACCTGGTCAAGACACAAAAGCAAACATCCGCCAGTACCCCACCAAGGGGTCTTCCTGGCAGCAGGGCAAGACACAGGAAGTAGAATCAACACAATCCCCAATCCCCAATACACTTGCTAACCACACTTGGTAGCTGCAATCCACACTTGCTAGCATAGCCACGGCAGTTACATTAGTGGCAAATAGCTGATGGCCAACTAGTTACAGCTGATGGCCATCTGATCACAGCTGATGGCCATCTACTGCCTGAGCCAGCACTTTTCCATGTGAGGTTGAGAGCCTGGAAACTGCTCTCTGGGACTCCGTCCCTACACCCGCCTACCATTGCTCCATGTGACAGACTCTCCTCTGCACAACGTGGCCATTGCCATCTCTGGATACCTCAAAAAAAGCTCACTTGGTGAATCCAACATGGTAGATACTGGCCCAGCATAGGAGGCTTTGAGCATGCGTGGTGCTGTCTCCCATGAGCACCTGTGGGAGGTCACTACTGATCTCTACTTCCACAGAGATCCTGACGAGATTGAAAAGAAAGAGCAGGCCGCTACTGAAAAGGCTGTGACCAAGAGGGAATTTCAGGGTGAATGAACTACTCCAGCAGACCACTGCTACTCAGCGTGAGGTCGCAGACCAGTCTGGAGGCATGCAGGTGTCTTCTGTGCCTATTCAGTAGTTGCCTACTGAAAACTGGAGCCCTCAGCCTGCCGCTGAAGACTGACTGGTCTGCAAGCTCCCAGCACTTATGCTGCTGCATGGGTAGGAACAACCACTGAGTGGTCTTAAGCTGACACTTCAACAGAAAATGAAAGTAAGTTTGACAGAAAATAAAGTTTCTATAATAAAAAAAAAATAAATGGGATCTTTCTTACCTTTCCAATGTTTGCCCTCCTATCTAGCATGTTACAGGAGCTATGCAATTTTTCTGATCCCTTTGCCTAATTTTTATTTGTCTACCCTTTAATTTTCCTTTAGTTTGTTATTTAAAAGTTAAAGTTTCCTATAAATTTTCTCCAACACAGTGTTTTATGTAAAGTATATTAAATGAGAAAATGTCATTTGGCTGGGGTACTTATTGTTAATGATACTATCTCATTTTTTAAAAAGCGCATTACAATGAGAAAGTAGTTGAAAACCACTAGACAACCATTATTGTTTACTGGCTCTATTTGGATGACTAGAAGGTAAAGTTATGCAAACCCAAAGGCAGATTCTTTAGCTGTCATTTTCTTCAACTTTAATGATGTCTGTGTTATCCCTAACAGGATAAAAGGGTGTTTACACACAGTGAAGAAACTATATGAAGAAAAGAAAAAAAGTTAAGGTAAGAAATTGACATATATTGAGCACCTACTATGTGCTGGCATTTACATAGTTGTCATTACCTTTACTTCTCACAAAAACTACAAAGTGTGTAGAACTAGAAGCTCACAGGAGTGGAGCTGCTTTCTGAAGGCCTCATAGGTAGTAAGTAGCACAGCTTGGTTCCAACTTCAAAATTTAAGCTGTTTCTCATTTACCACATTGCTTCTCAGCTACCAGACAGTCTCTCATGAAAAAAAATGAAAACTGTTGAGAAGATACTGTGAAACATCTTAAGACATTTAAAAATATTTTATAGAATACATAATTATTCCCATTATCACTGTGGTTAAAATAAACAGTATTAATCTCAACAATGGTATGCTTTTGAGTCTTAAATTGCCTTTTCAGAACCCCTAATAGTAAATAGAGCATGAGTTTCTTTTCATAGACAAACAGTTTACATTTAGAATCATGATATACTATGTATTAGCATAGGATCACAGGAACATCAAGATTGCTCTGCAGCCCTTCTCTATGGTCTGAGAATTTCTAGATCTCTATTTTTGTAGCACAGGATTAGGGGAAAAATATTAACTCCAAATTTCAATGTAATTGAATGAAAGCAATATTCAGACTATCCCTCTTAAATCAGAGTAATTCCTCTTAAATCAGAACTATGACAACATCGAGTGAAAAAAACGCAGATTATTTTTGACCCTCCATTTATTCACTGTACTCTTTCTCTACTCCTTGCTTTGCTTTGCCTCTTCCTGTTTATTTAACAAATATTTGTTGTGAATTTATTATGTCACTGGCATTTTTCTGGGACCATTTGCTAATCTCTGGTGAGACTAGTGAAAGCTTAACAAAGTCTCTCTAATGTGGATCAGAAATAATTATCGGGAAAGAATCGAAATACAGTTTTGAAAAAATATAAGGAAAGAAGACTAATCCTACATTTAGGATTCCTAGTGAACCAGAGACCATAACTACTGGCATTAGAATAAGATTCGAGCCCCATTTTATCACCACAACTTGTTTGACCTTGGACAAGTGATTAACTTCTCAGAGTTTTGGGTTTCTCATCTACAAAATTGGCATGAAAACATCTGTCTTGCAGGGTTTTATGTAAGGAGTCCAAGCAAGACTCAAATGTAGTATAATGTCGAGGCAATAAAAACAATTAAATATATGTTTTAGAGGTATTGTTTAGTTCTTTGGAGATGATAACCTATAATTAATTTGGATCCAAAGTAAATATCAGCTCTATGTATAGACTAGATATTAAAATATATATATACAAAATTATTAAATTAAAAATAAGGAAAGATAAGTAGACTGACTACAAAAAAGGAAATATAAACTAAAATTTACCAAATGTCTTTTTACCTTAAAATGGTAAATTATAAAATTTATCCATAGAAAAACATTCTGGATGAAAAGTATCCAAATATTAACAGTGGTTGTCTTTGGGTGGTGGAACTATGACTGATCTTTTTCTTTATTCAACTTTTGTACATTCTCCAAAAATGCTACAAAAAGCTATATTAACTTTATGATGAAAAATATTTTTTGAAAAATCCATCAAAATTAAATAATGACATTAAACTCAGAGTAAATGTGGGTTTTAAAAGAAGCATGAAAAGAAAAAATGTTTCTAGAGCAAGAAACACCAAAGTCTTCCAAGGTGAACAAGGAGTTAGAAAACACTTCACAGAGTGAAGTACATCTGAGCAAATTCAAAGAATGAATAAGAAACGGACAGATGGAAGGAAGAGAAACACCACACCACATGGAAAGGATAAAGATGAAAGTTAGGAATGACTGGAGTGTGATAAATATATTTACTACAGTAAGGGTTTTTACTCCCCCATACACACAGAAGATCAATACATTCATCATTGGGTGTTTGAATGAATGAATGAATGAATGAATGAATGAATGAATGAATGAATGAAAGTTTTTATTAAAACTAAAGATTTTAAGCTGATGAGAAATATGATCAGAATGCACACAGCTATTGGAAGGATAGACTGGTAGGAAAGATGAAGAGATCATTCGGAGACTATTTCTCAGGTGAAGCCTACTTTGTGAAGGAATAAATCCAGCTAAGAAGTAAAGTCAGCTAATCTGCCATGTACATGAAGCCAAATTATAATATCAGTCCCATAGCTGTGTTATAGTGCCACTACCTTCATATTATTGTGTATTTTCTTGTTAATCTTCACTGAGGAAGTCTGCTACAGAAACTAGGATATTATTTCTTTTCTCTGTTTATTACTTAGTCAATGCTTGGCATAAGGGGAGGAAGAATGAGAAAAAAGATGTGTGGAGAGGGGACCAGAAAGGAAAGGAAAGAAGAAAGGCAAGCCTGGAAAGAGAAAATGTGGTAGAGAAAGAAAAAAGGGAGAAAACGGAGAGAGAGAAAAATGGGCAAGAAAGAAATGAGTTTGAAAAATACACAGGACAAATGAAATATTTTTATGGGTAATGAGAAAAGATTAAGAATTTTTCAGATATCCGTAACTGAAATAGAACCTATTCATGTAGAGTAAGCCATCAGAAATTGTTCATTTATGATTATTTCTATTATTTGTGCTTAATTCCTATTAACATTACTCCAGCTGTTTGTCCTTGTATCCGTTTCTTGTGCTTTTATGGCATGGATCAGTCAGCAGATTGATTTCCCAAACACCGTCAATGTACCATTGCTCTTTAGCAGACTCATTTAGGTCCATGGCCATCTCTAGCCCGTAGGTGCATTGTTCATGCTTCCAAGTTGTCCTCAGCCCCAGTGTAGCAGCAATCCATTTCCCACTCCAGCCAAAATGTTTACTATGCTCTTTGAATTCTTACTTTAAATAACACAAATTAATAAATGTATTGAACAACCTGGTCAGTACCAGGGGGTTAGCATTGCTATTATTTGCTAA
This sequence comes from Rhinolophus sinicus, assembly GCF_057876585.1. Lineage (NCBI taxonomy): Eukaryota > Metazoa > Chordata > Mammalia > Chiroptera > Rhinolophidae > Rhinolophus > Rhinolophus sinicus. The sequence goes on from NC_142503.1 coordinate 134,205,230, forward strand.
AGGCAATATAATTTGATCTGGTGCATCTCCCTTTACTTTAACTATAGATCCTTATTCACAGTGCCAAATATAAACATTGCCTTGTCTGCTGGGAACAGTTTTTGAAAAGATGATATTTCTATCTATCTGAATAACCAGGGAAGGGACTATAGATCATTTTCTCAGATTCAAAAAAAAAAAGAAAAGAAAAGCTGTATTTTCTTGGGCTAGGTTGACCACATCATTTACTAGCGTTGGCAAAGGGGCAGAGCCTAATGAGTAAAAAATAAAACTGAGTTGCTCCTCAAGAGGTTATTTTGATATATATACAGCACATTTGAGGAGTGTTGTTTATTACAGTTTGGTCAATATTTTCAGACTTGTTTTGACAGAAGTTGTGTTTCTTTTAAGAAGAGAGGTTTATGGAGATATTGCTGCATTCTAGAAGACGCAAATCAGTAGCATTTATGAGCTGGAAAAAAATAGTCACGAAGTTGTACATGAAGTACAAGAAAGAGTATAACTTTTGCAACTAAAATTGCACATAGATATCTAAGGAAGTGGCTATTTCTCATATACCGTGCCTTCCTAGTACATCTACAAAATTTTTCTGTATCTCAGTTTCTTTAGTTCAAGAAGACATTTTACATAGAATCCTAAATTCACAGACGATATAAATTGGAGGGTAATTATGCACAACGCAGGAGATTTTTTTAACATAAAAATTTTAATCTTTAGCTTGCTTAGTGCATTTAAAATATTATTTGGTACACAGAACTGTGGCCTACATGCAACCTACCAAAGTCACATCTATTAGGCAAAGTGGTATATATCTGTAAGTAGAATTTAAAGATTTTTTTGTGTTCCACAAGTATGAAAATAAATAAAACTATCCTAAAACTTGTTCACTTATGGAATTTCAGGAAATAACCTTAGCCAGTATACAAGAAAGACAAGAATTAATTTAGATTTACACATAGAATTCAAGGAAAGGATGGGTATTTTTTTTCCTGCATAATTGAAAGGTTATTGGATTATTAGCCAGATTACTGCCCATTGACATTGTTTCATCCTGTGAAAGTAAGATAAAGTTTGAAGTGTGAGCACTTAAAAAATATGTTTTAAATATACCAGTAGTACTCAAAGGGTGGTCCCCAAACCAGTAGCACCGTTATCACCAGCGAACTTGTAAGAAATGAAAATTATCAGGCTCCACCCTGGACTTAATGAATCAGAAACTCTGAGGTAGAGTCTGGCAATCTGTAATTTAAAAAGCCTTCTAGCAAATTCAGATGTACACTGAAGTTTGAGAACCACTGAAGTGAACTAATAAAGAGGGTCCTAATATATGCATGCATCTGGTAACTGCTTTACACAGTTATTTCCAAATTCTGTTTCTTGGAATGCTGGGCATTTATTTTAGGATCCTCTGATGGGAAGTTGTGGGGAGAGAAGGAATAGGAGGAGAAAACCTGTTTTGGATATATACTTGAAGGTGTGTGCCGTATTTGCAGGTGGAAATGTATAGTAGGTAGCTGCCATCAAAAAGTCCTAAATACAGGAGTGAAAGCAGGACCAACAGGAGGGACAAGGGAGAAAAGAAAAAGGAAAGAAGAGGTAAGGGGAAGAGACAAAGAGAAGAGAGGAGGGAGATTCTTGAGTTGAATATTTAAAAATGTCTGCAAAACATCATATAGCAATCAACATGAATGAATCTACACTATGGATATTCACAATGCAACAATATAGATAATCTTAATTTTATATTAAATGAAAATGTCACAGAAGAATAATACATAAAGCATGATCCTTTTCAAAAATTAAAAATGAGTAAAACATAGATACATACTTTATAGACATAATTAGATGGGACAAAAATGACACGGAAAGCAAAGCAAAAAAACAGTGAACACAGAATTTGGGATGATTACGTATATCAGATAGGAAAAGATGGGGTGAGAGAACTGAGAAGGAACACAGAACCAGATAGAAGTTATTGTTTTGAGATATCACCTCACCCCAGTCAGAATGGCTATCATTAACAAGACAAATAGTAACAAGTGTTGGAGAGGCTGTGGAGAAAAAGGAACCCTCATACACTGTTGGTGGGAATGCAGACTGGTGCAGCCATTATGGAAGGCAGCGTGGTGGTTCCTCAAAAAATTACGAATAGAATTACCATATGATCCAGCAATCCCTCTCCTGGGTATCTACCAAAAAAATCTGAAAACATTTATCCATAAAGACACGTGTGCTCCAATGTTCATTGCAGCTTTGTTTGCGGTGGCCAAGACATGGAAACAACCAAAATGTCCTTCGATAGATGAATGGATAAAGAAGTTTTGGTATATATATATGCAATGGAATACCATTCAGTGGTCAGAAAAGATGATATAGGAACATTTGTGATAACATGGATGGATCTTGAGAGTATAATGCTAAGCGAAATCAGTCAGACAGAAAAAGCAGAGAACCATATGATTTCACTGATATGTGGTATATAAACCAAAAACAACAAAAGAACAAGACAAACAAATGAGAAACAAAAACTCATAGACACAGACAGTAAATCAGTGGATACCAGAGGGTAAGAGGGGTGGGGGGTGGGAGATGAGGGTAAAGGGGATCAAATATATGGTGATGGAAGGAGAAATGACTCTGGGTGGTGAACACACAATGGGATTTACAGATGATGTAATACAGAATTGTACACCTGAAGTCTATGTAATTTTACTAACAACTGTCACCCCAATTAATTTTTTTTAAAAAAGAATCCAACCAAAAAATGAGGTCTTCACTATAATTAGGTTACTAAGACAATAGGGCCTTTCCTTACACAGAACTTAAGTATACGCTTGTCATCTATGAGTTGTCTATATTTAATAAAAAAGGGAAAATGTAGCAAATTCTAGTTCTAGGCAAGATCGATAAAATCAAAATATGTCTTCAAGACCTTGCCAAGCCACTTATTTGGAACCACTTGACTCTCCTTTATTACCCTATCCCTAGATTTTCATGGCCCTCATCTATGGAGAGTAGGGGAAGAGGGGTCCTTCTCTTAGCAACCCTATATACAGTTTGTTGATTCTAACCACTGCCACCAAACCTGACTTAGTGTATGCAGATTGTCCAAGGCTCTTCTGCTGCTGCATAACAATGAGTAGCAATTATTGACATAGACTAATGAATCCCTACTAACAAGCTAGCTACTGGTTAACTCCTCTCAGAATGATGGTTTAACTTAATTGAAATGTACTGCTTCTTGAAAGACCTTTAAAGTTACATAGATATTTGGAATTAGGAATCTGTGGCATGCCATGGAGGCAGATATTTCTGATCAGAGAAACTTTTATTCAAAGCAAACTACCTAAATGCACCTTACATGTAAGATTAGCCATGTATATAATTTTCATTTATAAAAATAATTTTAAAAATATGTATGTAAGTTTTTGGTAGTGATAGAAGCTGAAATGATTGATTCTGGGAGGTAGAGCATGTTACCACTAAGTCACTTACACCCTGGTAAATAATCACTTGCCAGTGGAACCAAGAATATGTTCATATATTTACATTTTTTTCCCATTGGGACTTAATTGAAGGGTTTACAATGATTCTGTTTCTCAAGTGACATGGAATAGGAGAAGTCATAGTAAATCAACAAGTCTTGTCCAAATATCCAAATTTGGATAAAACATTATTATAAAATATAGAGTGACTTGACTTATATTTTCTTTTCACCCAGTGCAATGAAACGAGAACTGGATACTATTATATACATATGTATACATATAGACATATATATATATATATATATATATATATATATATATATATATATATATATATGTATGTGTCTATATATGTATGTATATATAGAGAGAGAGAGAAATGAGATATACATGTATATATATACACATTACCTGATAATACATAAAAAGATGTAATTATGTTTACTTTCAAAGGAATACCATGTATAAAACAATACAGTATTACTCTTAGCTGTCTCACCTCAATGTCTTTAGGCACATGAACTATGACTATCCCTTTTTCATTACCCATGAGTAAGAATTCCTTCAGAGTAAGTAACAATTTTCTTCCCACTAATGTAAAGCAAAAACACTAAATGGATTTAGTTCAAGACTTTGCAAAAGAGAATTTACCTTTGCAAGAAGATCAGATAGACTCGAGGAAATCATGCATAACCTACGAATATATTTATAATAAAAATTACTTAGTAAATGGAATCAAGATTTGAAGTGGGATGGTCATGCATTGCCTGTATCAGAGAAAAATGAAAGTGTGATCATTTATTCACAGGCACAGATTGGAGCAAGATTATCTATAAAATGTTAATGGGAAGATTCAGAACCTCATAAAAAGCTGTAGAAGAGCATCCTGCACCCCATCAAATCCCCACACACATCCATTGTCTGTGGTGTATACGAGTATGTCTGAGAAGAATGAAAATTATGCATATAAAAAAAGGCTACCAATATGTTAAATCACAGATATTGCTAGCCTGGATAGCCACGATATTTAAGGGCCCTTATTCTCAGCGTTTTTGGTGAGAACACTGTGAAATGTACTTTATTACATTTGATAGAGCTTATTGTTAATGCTTTCTTGTTACACGTAATTTGTAGGCAATGCGGATGAAACTGGCCCTGATGTTCAAAGAAATTTTGACTTTCTCTAACACATTCCTCAAAATCTTTCCAGCTTCAGCCCACTACCCAGTCACAACAGCACCCCACTTTCAGATACTAAATCTGTATTTGACATGTATGACTGCGTAACAATTTACCCCAAAATTCAAAACTTAGTGGCTTAAAACAGCACGTATTATCGTCACTCGTTCTGTAATTAGAAATGCAGGCTTGGCTTAGCTCAGTGTTTCTCACAATGTTACAATCAAGGTGTCAGCAGAGGCTGCGCAGCATCTAAAGGCTGAACTGGGGGGAAATCTTTCAAGCCCGCTCACATGGCTGGTGGTAGGCCTTGGGTCTTTGCCAGCTGATTTCTAGCCGATGGCCAGAAAGATCAGCTCTTTGCTGTGCTGTTTTGTCCATAGGGCTACTCACAATGTGGGAGCTTGCTTCCCTTAAGTCAAGGGCTGAGAGAGGGAGAGAGAGAGAGGAAGAAGGAGAGAAGGAAAGAGGAAGACAGAGAGAGAGAGAGACAGAGAGAGACAGAGAGAGAGACAGAGACTTAATTTAATTTCAGAAGTGACATCTTAGTTTTTTGTAACTTAATTTCAGAAGTGACATCTCATCACTTTTACTGTATTCTATTCTTTAGCAGTGAGTCACAGTCACGATGTTCAACCCACACTGCAGGTGAGTGGGGGTGCGTTACACAAGAGCATAGATTCCACAAGGCAAGGACCTTAGGGAACCATTGTATAGGCTGCCCACCACAGCTATCTTCCTGCAATGAAGGAACTTGTCACATATTTCGAATTGCCCAAGAATTCTATACAATTTCTGGATGGATGGCATTTGACACCTGTGTTTTTGTCTACATCTGGATTACTAATTAAATCTGAGACATTCTATCTATAGTGTGTAATAAAAGCCTAAGTCTAGCAGATAAGGGAAGATATCCCTGAAGAGATGTCTTTTAAACTATGATGTGAAGGCTAGTATAGTTAGCTATGTGTCCATGAAGGTCCGGATGCAGGAAGGAACAGCTGAATGCAGAAAACAAGAGAAAAGGAAGGCTGATATTCAGAACCCCAGCTGTTTCTCAACTACTACTGTTTCTTCCTTGTGTCCATCTTTTGTGTCTTGATTTATTAACTCATCTAACTAATTTTAGAATAGATTTATTCACTTTGATAAATTAAAGAACTTAAAATTTAATGAATTTGGAGCCCCAGTGATTTGAAGAAAAATGAGAGGAAGGAGGAGAAGTAGATGACAGGGAGGGAGAAAGAGGAGGGTGAAAAGGAGAAAGACTGGGGAGGGGGAAGAATGTTGAGGGGGTAGAAACAAGATAAGCAAAGGATATTTCCAAGAGCTCCTCCATCTTTGCTCCTGAGACCTACTACAGGTGGATGAGGCAGTCTTCTCAGGGGAAGGCACTGCAGCCTCATGATTAAAAGTCATTGTGGGGTTAATCAAATTTAAGTTTAATTTATGGTTAATAATACAAAACCAACTTATCAAATAAGGGAACTATTGGAAATCAGAATCAGAACCCCTGGATGGAATTAAAACCAAACCAAACAACAGGAACGTGAAGACTGGCTAGCATTCAGAATGGGGAAACAAAAAAAACATAGATGATAAAGGTAGAGGAAACATTATATAGGGCAGGAAAATCTCAGTGATTCCAGCTCCTTGAAGATGGAGAGACTATTTGACAGTCTTACACATATTTGTCTGCACTAGCTTCTCATATTTTAGGTGTTGTTGGTATCTCTGTCTCCACTTGAATGTAGTTCACAGGTAAAATCCTTTCATCTCAGCCACCTAGTTACAGCGTTCTGAGATATGGAAAAATATTTCTGTATGGACAGACTACATAGATAAAAAGGGAATGTATACACTTGAAAGTCTTTTCATCCCTACTTACACATAAGGTATCTTGAAGAATGAAGGATATGGATATATTTGTTTTATTGTTTTGTTTTGTTTTGAACTAGCTAATTAATATTGATTATATTGGTGTCTATATAGAAAGATCAACAGGTTAAAAAGTGGTCTTTATCACATAACGAACTCATTAAGATTGCTCTTTAATTTGTTATTATAGTCACTATCAGGATCTTATATTGCTTTCATCTCTCAGACTTGAGGTCAGTTGTCAAAAAAAAAAAGAATACAATTTTTTGATAAATGCATATCAAGCTATCAGGCTGATCTGTCTAATTTCATTTGTACCTGGTCATCACAATTTTGTTATATGGTTTAAAATACGGTCTCAGGATATTCTTAATACACTTATTTTGCTTTTCATTAATGTAATTGTATTACTTCAGATCACCTTATAAATTGAATATTTATTCATCTGCACAAATATTTATTGAACTCTTGCCTTTGTGCTGGGAATGTAGATTTCTGAGTCTACAATGATAAATTGGGCCTAGACTATGTTTTTAAATCCAGAACATGTCCTTGTCGTGGAAATAACCAACATTTATTGTTTGGGAACCATTCTTCATCTATTAACCCCAATGAAATTTTGCCATTGGTCAAAGTCATTAAAAATGTCCAATAACCCTGGCATATGTTCTTCAAGAACATTGTTGCCACTATATAGAAGTTCATAGATAGTCATTAAATTATTTTAATTGCTATCTCTTGATCTATTAAAATAAAGTTTTCTGGTTGGCGTATTTTATAAAAGGCCTCCATGTCCCTTATTATCTTCTAGTATAACTCTGCAGACCAGTTGGCTGACACCAATTGAATTATTTATTCTTCACAAATGGCAACAGAAGCACAATCAATTTTAAGATTCCCAGTCATGCTATCAAAAGGTGTGGGAGAACTTTTCAGTGTCATCTAAATTGCTCAGCAGCTACCATAGCCCCAGTCTACTCAAAATGTACAATACTGGAGGTGATGTGCAGAACATGACATTATTTCTTGTGTTTTTCCACAACCTTTGTGCAGTGAGGTTCTATCAGCTACACACTAAAAGTTTCCTCCTCCCTACCTCCATACCCTGTAATAGATATCACAGCGAAAAGGACGTCTAGCACTTTCTTACAATTTGATTCTAAAAAATTGACCCACTCCTGTTTCCCACACTTAATTATCAATACTTCTAGTTTTTTTTCCACATTATTGAGTCTCCCATTGTGGCCCTCATCTAGCTCTGCAGACCTGACAATCAGCTCTGATGTACCAGCTATAGCCTTGGGTTCTCTCTGGTTATTCTGCATCAAGTTGGCCTAATTGGACACACTTTCTAATAATGCCCATTTCCCACTAGACTGTTCTTGGCCCAGGTGGTGGAGACAGCAAATATCTACTGCAATGTGTAGATCATGAACCACTGTAATTATAATGTTCCATAGAACCAGGTGTGTTGTGTGGAGCAAAAATTCTGAGCGATGTTAATGTTTCACTGAGGATAAATGACTTTCAAAGTTAAAAATTTTATTTATGAGCTTTTAATAAGTCAGTGAACATTGTCACTCTCACACAATAAAATACAGATGCGTTATTTTTCAAAGGTATTGAACGTGAGACCACGCTTCTTTTTTAGTGGACTTATGTTGAGAAGATTCTTCTATTGGAAATGTTAATCATGTGTGACTTTATACTCCATAAGTACATCGTGGGTTTGTTGATGCTTGATTGACAATATAGGTCCATAATGATTCAGAAGGTTACCGGGATATTTTGACCAGCATTGGGAAAGATAGAAATGCTGTGTAATTCCTTAATTACTTAATCAATTTCTTTGACATGAAAAAGGAAGCTTCTCAAACTTCAGAAATTTTTTCATAATTATGTCGGGGAGGAATTTTTGTTGTCATTTGAGGAACATTTTCTTTTCCTTACTTGGATATCTTAGCAATCCTTTTATTAGGGTCTCACTGCTCACTGTGGTGTTCTCAGGGCATTTTGCGAAGTGGTCACAGGCCAGCAACTGGCACAAGAACTGAATCTTCCTTAACCTTGTAAAAAATCACTGGCCACGCTTGGTGATTCCCTGGGACCCTGCCCCACACAGCTGGTGCCGCATCACCAAAGGCACTCTCAACAATGGGTCAAATAGCCCGGCCCATGCACCTAAAGAAGCTCTTTCAACAGCCAAGCCTTATTGACAGCCAGCAGGTGGCAACAGACCTAGGGGGCCCTGGGCCTTTTGCTAAGCTGCCCCAGGCCCAATACAGGCCCGTCACCAATGAACAGATCTTCCAAACAGAAAATCAACATGGAAACAGTGTCCTTAAATGACACACTAGACCATGTAGATTTAATTGATATTTTTAGAACATTTCATCCCAAAGCAGCACAATATACATTCTTTTCAAGTGCACATGGAACGTTTTCCAATATAGACTACATGTTAGGCCACAAACAAGTCTCAATAAATTTAAGAAGATTGAAATCACATCAAGTGTCTTCTCTGTCCACAATGGTATGAAACTAGAAATCAATTACAAGGGAAAAACTGAAAAACACACAAACACATGGAGACTAAATAACATGCTACTGAATAATGAATGGATCAAGAATGAGATCAAGGAAGAAATCAAAAGATACCTTGAGACAAATGGAAATGAAAACACAATGACCCAGCATGTATGGGACACAGCGAAAGCAGCCCTATGCAGGAAATTCATAGCAATGCAGGCTTACCTAAAGAACCAAGAAAAATCTCTAAGGAGACTGGGAAAGAAAACAGCAAACAAAGCCCAAAGTGAGTACAAGTAAGGAAATAATAAAGGTCAGAATGGAAATAAATGAAAAAGAAACTAAAAGAAATACAAAAGACGAATGGAATCAAGAGCTGTTTTTTTTTAAAGTTAAACAAAATTGACAAATTTCTAACCAAACCCATCAAGAAAAAAAGAGAGGGGACCAAAATAAATAAATCAGAAATGAAAGAGGAGAAGTGACAATGGACACTACAGAAATATAAACAACAAATAAACAAAAATTACGAGCAACTATACACCAACAAATTGGACAATCTAGAAGTGGATAAATTCCTAGAAGCATTCATTCTTCCAAGGCTGAATCCAGAAGAAACAGAAACTCTAAACAGACTGATTACTACCAATGAAATCAAAGCGGTAATCAACAAGCTCCCAACAAACAAAAGTCCTGGACCAGATTGCTTCACAGGTGAATTTTAATGAAGTTTCAAAAAAGAATTAATATCCATTCTCCTCAAACTATTCCAAAAAATCCAAGAGGAGGGAAGGCTTCCAAGTTCATTTCACGAGGCCACCATTACCCAGATTCCAAAACCAGACAAAGACATTAACAAAGAAGAAAACTATAGGTCAGTATCCCTAATGAACATAGATGCAAAAATCCTCAACAAAATATTAGCAAACCAAATTCAACTAGACATTAAAAAGATCATACACCATGATAAAGCAGAATCCATTCCTGGTATGCAAGGTTGGTTCATTACCTGCAAATCAATTAACATGATACACCATATAAACAAAATGAAAAATAAAAATCATATGGTCATATCAATCAGAAAAAATGTTTGACAAAATCCAGCATGAATTTATGGTAAAAACTCTCAGTGAAGTTAGAATCGAGTAAACATATATCAACATAATAAATGCCATATATGATAAATCCACAGCAAATACCATACTCAATGAGGAAAAGCTAAATGCATTCTCCTTAAGATCAGGAACAAGACAAGAATGCCCATTTTCACCACTTTCATTCAACGTAGTACTGGAAGTCCTAGCCACAGCAGTCAGACAAGAACAAGAAATAAAAGGCATCCTAATGGGAAAGGAAGAAATAAAACATTATTTGCCGATGGCATGATACTATATAGAGAACCACAAAAATTCCAAAAAATTATTACAACTGATAAATGAATGTAGTAAAGTAACAGGATACAAAATTAATATTCAGAAATCAACTGCATTTTTATACACCAATAATGAACTATCAGAAAGAGAAATTAAGAAAACAATCGCATTTATAATTGCATCAAAAAAATAAAATACTTAGGAATAAATTTAACCAAGGACGTAAAAGAACTGTACTCAAAAAATTATAAGACATTGAAGAGAGAAATTAAAGAAGATACAAATAAATGAAAACATATACCATGCTCATGGGTAGAAAGAATTAATATTGTTAAAATATCCATACTACCCAAAGCAATCTATACATTCAATGCAATCCCTATCAAAGTACCAATGACATTTTTCACAGAACTAGAACAAATAATCCTAAAATTTATATGGAACCATAAAAGCCACAGCAATCCTGAGAAAGAAGAACACAGCTGGATGTATCATGCTCTCTGATATCAAATTCTACAATACCATGGTAATCAAAACAGCATGGTATTGATAAAAACAGACAGAAAGCCCAGGAATAAAGCCACGCCTGTATGGTCATTTAATCTATGACAAAGGAAGCAAAAATTTACATTGGATTAAAGAAAATATGTTCAATAAATGGTGCTGGGAAAACTGGACAGAGATATGTAAAAAAATGAAACTGGACCAACTTTTGGCACCACATACAAGAATAAACTCAAAATGGATTAAAGGCTTAAATGTGAGACCCAAAACCATACAACTCCTAGAAGAAAACATAGGAAGTAAACCCTAAGACATTACCCTTAGTAATATTTTTACTGGCATATCCCCTCAGGCAAGAGAAGCAAAAGAAAAAGAATAAAAATATGGGATTACATCAAACTAAAAAGTTTTTGCACAGCAAAGGAAACTACCAACAAAACGAAAAGACATCCTACTGAATGGGAGAAGATATTTGCCTATGATACTTCTGATAACAGATTAATATCCAAAATGCATTTAAAGAAAGAAACTCATACAACTCAACACCAAAAAAGCAAACAATCCAATTAAAAAATGTGCAGAGGACCTGAAAAGACATTTCTCCAAAGAGGACATACACATGGCCAATAGACATATGAAAAGATGCTCAATATCACTAATCACCAGAGAAATACAAATAAAAACCACAATGAGATACTACCTCACACCTGTCAGAATGGCCATCATCAATAAATCAACAAACAACAAGTCATGGCCAGGATGTGGAAAAAAGGGAACCCTTGTGCACTGTTTGTGGGATTGAAAATTGGTGCAGTCATTACGGAAAACAGTATGGAGTTCTCTCAAAAAATTAAAAATAGAACTATCGTATGACCCAGCAATGCTACTTCTGGATATTTATCCAAAGAAATCCAAAACACTAATTAAAAAAATATATATGCACTCCTATGTTCACTGCAGCACTATTCACAATAGCCACGATATGGAAAAGAAAGAAATGCCCATCAATAGATGATTGGATAAAGAAATTGTGATACATTTATACAATGGAGTATTACTCTGCTATAAAAAATAATGAAATCTTACCATTTGCGACAACATGGATGGACCTAGAGGTTATTATGCTAAGTGAAATAAGTCAGACTGAGAATAACAAATACTATATGATCTCACTTATATGTGGAATCTAAAGAACAGAATAAATGAATGAATAAAAAAGAAATAAATACAGAAAACAAACTGATGATTGCTAGATGGAGAGGGGTTGGGGGATGGATGAGAAAGGTGAAGGGATTAGGAAGTACAAATTGGTAGTCACAAAATAGTCACAAGGGTGTGAAATACAGTAGGGGAATTATAGTCAATAATGTTGTAGAAATTATGTATAGCGTCAGATGGGCACTAGACTTATCGGGGAATCACTTCATAAATTACATAAATGCCTAACCAGTGTGCTGTATACCTAAAACTAATATAAAATAATGTTGAATGTCAACTATAATTAAAATATGTATATAGTCACGGGATGTAAAGTACAACATAGGGAATAGAGTCAATAGTATTGTATAGTGTTAGATGAATAGTAGACTTGTTGGGGTTATCACTTTGTGAGGGGTATAAATGTCTAATCATTATACTAATAATAAAAAATAAAATAAATAAAGTAAAATATATGACCGTGAACATATACACATTTCTGATGTTTTGAGTAATAATTTCAATGGATCTTTTACACAGCCCCACATATCATCATTTAAATTTTTAAAAATAGAACATGACTAGTCCTTTACATATTACATCTAATCCCTTTATAAACATTTTTTAGTCTGGAATGTTTTGATAGAGCTTTTTCTTCACACTATGTCAGTATAGTGAGTAGACAAAGCACACTAGCCATTTAATTTCAGAACATAATAAACTCTATACACGGATAGATCCCTAATTTTAGTCAGAGCCGGGGTTTTGTCACTACAATGACCATGATATAAAGTAAGAAATTTCAAATCCATAAAATGTCATAGAACTGAGGCAAAGCAGATCTTTTCTTTAGGATCTTCTCCTTGAGTGCACTTAACATTATTAAAAATCATTCAGTGTTTATTCTATCAAGTATACTGCTTTCTGGAAAACAACCAACTCAGAAAGTAGATCAAAGGTTAGTTACAAGATAAACTAATAGCTATGCTAAGCTATTATTTTGTAGAGCCACTAAAAAGAAAAGAAATAAACTATATTATTTCCACATTCTATCTGGTCAGCCCCAGCAACAACCAAATTAATAATAAAACATTTTTATTTAAACGTTCCCCTGCTTTTCCTTCTCTGCTTCTGAAATTTTATCCAACAGGGAAATCTCCTTGGAATATACCATAAATATAAAAAAGCAAGGGTGGAAAATGTAATAAATGTTTTATTTTCATTTGTTAATAGATGGTGAAATTTAGCTCACTTGTGGTTTGACCTTACTCTAATACATGGACAATTTTTCTTAAATACAGCTTTCATATAACAGTAGCCATCTCGAACTTCTGCACTCACCCCAGGGAAATAGATCTCTACACATACACACATGTATATGCACAAATAGTAATTGCAATATAACAGTATTTCATAGATTTTTATATACCACAATTCAAATTGTATGGCCCAAAACATTATAATCACAGGTAGGATAAGTGCCTGATAAAATACGTGATTTCACATATGTAATCTCTAAACAAAGACATCCGTTAAAAAATGGTTTCTACAGATACAGTTAAAAAAGTTTCACTACAGATATTAATGTTAATATCAATCCATAATAGTAAATGATAAATAATGAATTGTTATTGCAGAATTTTCATCTAGGCTGTACATGGAAATCATACTCAGATATTCAGTTTTGATAGGTTTGGAGTATGGCCCAGGCCACTGTGTTTTGTTTAAGTTCCAGATGTTGATGAAACAAATGTAAGGTTAAAAAAAAAAAGTTATTAAACATTTTCTGTGTGCTGAGTCCTGTGCTAAGTGGTTTACATTTATTATCTCATCTAATCCTCATAACTATATTGAATAAGTTTTATCATCTCCATTACACACAAGAAGATACTGACACATACACAGGCTAAATAACTTGTTCAAGGACTTCCAGAGTTGGGATTTAAACCTAGATTACATATATGTATGTATGAAAACAGATATGTAATTCTGTATTTTTTATAATTTAATTCATCAAATAAACAAAAGTAAGGCTAAGTCAAGACTTGAAATGGGTCAATGAAAATTCAAATTAAAATAGCACATAATCTCCTTCTACAGGGTCTTCCTTGAACCACTGTGACCTTCCTCCAATCTAGCCTCCAACCTACAGCACCCTAATTTCAGAAAGCAAGCTGATTGAGCTACCCAGGCCCTGAGCTCTGAATTCCCTGGGATCATGTCTGATTTTACTCCCCAGTGTATCCCTGTCATGATGCCTAGTACATGATGAGGGGTCGACAAATATCTATTAAATAAGTAAATGTCACAGATTCAATCTACTACTGCTTTCTCAACAAGTCCCATCTTCCTGTCTCCTGATTCCTTTAAAGTACTTCATGGTTCCTAACTCTAGCTCCTCCCTCAACTCTGGCTCTTAATACCGCCCCTACCAGGAACTTAGGCTCCTAGTGAGCCCCTAAATCAGTCTTGATTCTCCAATTGCTGGTTGAACCAACCACTCTGATTGCCCCTTGGGAGCTTCAGATTGTTCTGTGAGCAGACCTCCTGGTTCCCACATGGCACAGCAAGTGGCCAACAGAGGGAAGCTGAGCCCCAGCACTCCTGTTAGTTACTACCTGGCCTTGTAGACTGGCCTGTTAGTTACTACCTGGCAGTATAGGGCTACGTTTCAGTGCTTCTGTCCCCATGTGCATTGTGCTGATATACTTCTTATATTAAGATAGTCTGTCTCTCCTCACTGAGTGAACCCCAGAAATAGGATGGCAGAAAGTAAAAGCCATTTATTTACATGGCTCTGAGAGAAGATTAGGCTGGAGAAAGTCATATGATTAAGGAGATCTTTACCTGAACCTGGTTTAAATACAACCACTCAAACCACCTAAAATGGTTTCATAGAGATAGATATTCCATGTGAACCCAAGTTCATGGGCACAGTGAAGAATTAATCCTCTGTGATTTGCCTACGTTTTAAGAAAAACAATAGCTTACCCTCAGAACTTGTAGAGAGACACACCTAAACAGAGACCTCACAATTAATACTTCTGTGCCTTACATTTTAGATGAAAATAAACATTTCATTTGAGCAAGGTATTTAAAAGTTAGGAATTACTCTCATGAAGAGGGATTTTGATAATGATGGACAATATTAATGTGGTCCCTCCACAAAGACTTTTGCTTCTTGCATACTATTACCATTGCATGGTAATCTTACCCAGCTAGTGTTTTCTTAATGTCCTGGGGAGCCTGATCGTTGTAAATTACCTGTGACATCTCATTAATCCTCTTTGTCCTCACAAACGCATAATTAATGGTAACATTGACAATAATACACAAATTAGCTAAGTGACGCTTTATGGTGTTGGTTTTGATTAACGTCAGGAACCCAAAAATGACATTAATGTAATGCAGATCCCAAAAGGCAGACTGCACTTTGACCCCAGACATACATTTTGTTTGCACCATCACCAAGATTAATCCTCCTCTGGATGAAGACGAGACAAAACTCTGGCCACTGGCAGTGTGTGCTGGGCTGTCGGAAAACAAACCACCTCAATTGCATTTGTTTAAGAAGGAAATCTTAATGCATAGAAAACAACAGCGTAGTGTCATTTCCTATTGTCTAGTTAGGACAAAGATAAATGAGCAACTGTCATGATTTAGATCAACTGCTTCTGTGCTAACTTCTATCATTTGCTTATTTATGGAGCAGTGTTTAATTAAAAGTATACCTAGATGATATGAACCACCTGATAAAATGATTGAAATTCTTTCGGCTTTCACTGTAAATGGTTTTTGGAAATCAAAACTGATTTTTATATGCATTTCAACCTGCAGGACCTCTAAATGATAGATTCTTATTAACCACAAGAGGGTAAAAAAAAATCAATGCCTGAGAAAATATTCTTTGTCTCTAACTTGAGTAACAAAGTGAAAGCACCAAAAGGAATTTGGATAAAGTAAACTTCTCTGCTTCAAAAGTGAGGCACCTTTGCAGAAAGTGAGGAGGCTGATTCAGAAACACTTTTTCCAAAATATAAAAGAGAGGCAGATACCCTACGTGAGTCACAGCATTGTCTGTTGCTGCATCAACAACTTCTAAATTCAGGGTTAATCATATGACTTTCTCATGATCATGAACAGCTCCTTAATCACGATCTTCACAAATCCAAGCTCAGTACAGGATCCTTTTAACACTCTAAAGGGGTAGAATATGCTAATTTTTAAAATGCAACCCTCTATTTTCTTCATCACAATTATTCCGAGTTAAAAAACCCTGATGGTATTATATCATTTTTTTAAAAAATAATGATCATAGTCCTTTCTTAATTAACTTGACATCTATTTATTTAGGCTGTTTTTCAAAATGTTGCCACTACCCCTCAGCCCTGGCTAATGATCATATTCCATTTCAATAATGGGATAAGAAAAAGCCATATTTTCATGTGTTTTTTTTCTATTCGCATAAATAACTACCGTTTAAAGAATGCGTTTTGGACAAGAATATATAATACATAAAGTGATGTAAAATATGAAAAAAGCCCACCAAAATTGGAAAGTAAAGATCACCAAAATTATAAAAGCACATTTTGTGTATATTTGATTAAATAGAGAGGAATTTGAATATCTTAAAAGATTTTAGTTTTCAGTTGCTGTGAGTATGCATTTGCAATTATAATACTCCTAATCTTCAACCCCCTCCCACACCAAAAATTAAGGAAGCAGACTGCCTTACAACTACTTGTCATAGCAGTTTAATTTTGAAAAATGCCTCATCTGTCTCTGCTTGCAATATATTTATCATATGACTTGGTTTATCTTTTGTTTGTTTGTTTTGGTTATTTAAAGTTACAAGGAGCAAAATAATTTATTTGAGAAGGCTCAGGTTTTTCTTCTCTCATTTGAACATTATTTTGAGAACAAAAGCAGCATATTTTTAAATCGACGTATTAAATGTTAGTTGCACTAATTCACCAATACACAGACCCACTGCAAAGCAAACAGGAATTTAAGGGGCAATGGGGATTCCTATAGAGGTCATATTTTCATTCTGCCTAACTAAACCATAAATTGAGATTACAATAAATTATTTTTTATTATTTTGGCAGGAATAAGTACAGCTAGTCTGAATTTTAAAAGATATTTGGGCTTAATTCATATGTTAAATAGGCCAGAATAAACCAGTGCTAGAAAAAAAATTGAAAATGGCCCTATATTATATAGAGACCCAAATTAGGCACTCACCACCAAACTAATTAATAAGTGATAAATTTATTATAGAAATGCAATTCCTTTACTGAAAAGCCTTAGGAATAGGATGATTGAAAGCTTCATTTTTTTTTTTAAACCCATCTGTGACAATCTTTTAATCAGAGGCATTGTTTACAACATGGTTTTAAGGTAGCTGTAGTAACATCTTTAACTAGTTAAAAACACTCATCAAGCTATAAAACTACTTTCTTAGATGACTCCTCTGTAGCAAACTATTTGAAACCTCCCAAAGTGCCTTAATTTGTATTTTTTCAGCAGTTACGATGAATATTACTATCAACCCAAATGTATCATTTTCACTTTTCAATTTTATTCAAGTTCGTAGAGAGTATCTGTCAAGCCATAATTTTACAGAAATCTCTTTTTCAGGTTTAAATGTGGTATACTGAATTTTAATAACCTCCAATTGTTGTGCCAAGTTACTTTTTTTGTTGTTCTAAGGAATTATTTCATGCAAATAAAGAGGCTGCTATGTGGGAAAGCATGTTTTCTTAAGTGTTTAATCGGATATTTCCATACCATAACACTCTGTAGACATGTTTTTGCTTTGAAAACATATCTTATCAGGGGTGGTTGGTGTAACATTCATGTCTGTTTTCTTACCTTTGAATTTGAGCTCTATTTATAAGGCTTAGCGAAATGATGTCTACAGCTAAGGAATTTCCTTACTAGGGAGTTTTACATGAACACGATTAATAAGAAAGAACCACAAGGCATCGAGCAGGGTGTCAAATTAGATTTCCTGTGCAGTCTAACCTTATCAAGTACTCCCCTTTCCATAGAAGAAAATGATGTGACAAAGTGGTTAAATATGTATCTGTTTTTATCTTTCTAATATTTTCTTCTTAATATAATATCTTTTCAGGATAAACAAGAGGTAAATTCTTCATTTGTTATTTGTATATGCAAGTGAAATGGGGTCCTTTTCACTATGGAAGGCACTGGCCTTTCTCACATAGAACAAACTGCTAGAGAAACTTGGTTTAGACAAAATGCAAATATTTAATCCTCGCATCTATATTTTGAAATATAACATGGTATTTTCCATAAATCTATGTGTGATGACATATTTCATAACATTACATAAGGTTTTTCCATGCATTTTTATTCACAGAAGAACAGTTTGCAGAAAATCACAACATTATACTATACGTCTCCAGCAAGTTAATTTTCACTTTAATGTGAATATACAATTTATGGAAAAATAATAGTTATTTAGTCATGGCAGCACTTACCTATTGCTGTGTGAAAATTCCTACCCTCAAAAATGTGCTTTTACTTCAGTTATTATTAGTAGGCTATACAAATGCCTAAAGATTTTTTAAATAGAACATTAAATCTGCGTTTTGGTTCAGGGCTTTACTTTTAAGACAACTGAAAATCAAGCAGCAGGGCATAAAGTCCAAAAGCTTTTATACATGCCTTGACTTTGGATTTTTGGTAACTGCCCTATAGAGACTGTCCTTTATTAAGACTCTTAATGAGTGTTCTGCCTATATTTTTCTACCAAGAATGTCAAATAAGGCTAGAAAGCAAATGTAAACTGTAATGCAAGTGACACACACTAAAAATAGCCCTATAAATCTGTTCATTTTGTTTAGATAGTCTCCAGAGTTGTAAAAAGTAGGACTGCTCAGCTTTATTATTTGTTTTGGAAAAACTAATTCTGTAGAGAATAGGCCACTGATAATACTATATTACATTAGAGAAGATTTATTAAGACTGTCTCTAGATTTAATTTTTTTAAAAGGAAATTTTTTTCCTGTTCTCATTTTCCAAATAATCTTCAAGATAATTAACTGAATAGAATCTACAATGGCAAAGAAATTTGCCCGTTTATTCATTAGAACTAAGATTTTTGAAAGAGTCACATTTATCTAAAATGAAATTAATTAAAATTTCAAATGGAATTCTCATTCCTATTAACTTGTCAAATATGTTGTTTCCAATGTTTCCAGTGACAGAGCAACAATATTTATTATCCAACATACCATGAGCTTTTAAAAATAACTACAGGAGAACGTTTTTAGAACATTTACAAGCTGAATAGACAACTGAAAAAATCAGACATTTCTGTGTGAAAAATAGCTATTGTAATTTACCATGTTTGATGGAGGATGTATTTTTAGAAAACCATGTAATTTGAATTTGAGAAATTGGGTGTCAGGGCAAAATTGAAGGAGGGGAGCATGAGTTTTCTCATATGTTAAAGAGGTTTAAAAAAGTAGTTTATCTTTTCTCTTGAGAAAAAGTTTAGGGGGCTTAAACTCTTCCTTTTCCCTTTCCACGTGATAGTCAATAGGATCTCTTGGATTGGTTAGATGGCTTTGCACTTAAGCCAAGACTGATTGCAATCTAAAGCTTTGTTTTTGGATATCTTATCCCAATGGAAGCATGAATAAACAGACAAAATGACTAAACTGGGCAGCAATCTGACCTTTTAGAAGAGAGGCAGTTCAAAAACTATACCAACGTTTCTTTGAAGAAACAAGAATATCATCATCTAACAGAACCTCACAGTTTAGTTCTTTTTCTTCCACATAGCCAAACTGTACACTTAAATTACTAAAATGGGAGTTTCCAGGGCTTTGGGCCTCCTTTTCCTCTCAGAGCCCTTCTTCCCCCAACTCCAAGTTCAGAAAGAAAAAAGTGTTGCTATTCATGTGATAATTGTCAAAACCATGATAAGTGCCAAACAAGACAGTGCCAAGAAATCATTAGTTCACTATACGTCTCAGATTTCTGTAATGTTCTTTCTGTTAATGGGCCAGATTTCATCAGTCCTTTTTTTCGTCCTTGTAAATTCTTCTTAGCTTGTTTTTAGCCATCTTTTAAAAGAACTATGTAAGCCAGGCTTATAGCAATTCTTCATGAAAAAACCTAAAATACTGTTTTTGACAATTCTTACATTACATTCTTATTACATACATTTTGAAATAACTAATTTAGAAAATCTAAAATTAAATGTAAAAAACTAAAATACTGTTTTTGACAAATTCTTACATTACATTCTTATTACACACATTTTGAAATAACTAATTTAGAAAATCTAAAATTAAATGTAAAAAAACTAAAATACTGTTTTTGACAAATTCTTACATTACATTCTTATTACATACATTTTGAAATAACTAATTTAGAAAATCAAAAATGCTGTACTGAAAAGTTTACCGGCCCCATATTATAGTTGAACCTTGTATCTCAAGTACATAAAACATAGAAGGAAGGTGAAATAACCAATCTATCTTTAAATTTTAAAAATAATTCTGATTATGTAGAAAGAAAAGTAACATCAGGAAAAATTTAAGAACATGTTTTTTTAAATCATCATGGTATATGTTGTCGCAAAATCTATTACATAAATGAATTCATCTAATGCTTCAAGTACATACAGTTTCACTGTATCTCTCTAAATATTTCATAGAAAAATGTCACCATGAAAGGAGCAAATATTACAATTATAGTAACCTACCAGGGTTTTGAAAAGCAAAGGAAAAGGAATAGTACTATTTTTGTTTGTAAACCCATTGACATAAATAGTCTGACCTGTCACAAATTACCTTTTAGCTACCGTATGTTATGTATAAACCAGTCAAAACTGATAACATTTTGCTTTCATCAGTTTTGTGTTAAAATTCTGAAAACCTGAAATGTTTATTGTGGTGAGATAACACAATGTATTTAGATATCATGCATTCCCTAGACATGTTTACTCGGGTAACAATTCATAAATGGAAAACTGTTTGGGCTAAAGAACAGGGTTATTGCTTCTAAAAGGCAGCTCATGGGTTGTTTAATAGTATTTTAAATGTCTGCTAATGAGAGTCACCAAAAAGAACAGGACAGCAGAGAATCGGTTCCAGAGGCGATCACACAGTAGTCAAGAAGATGAACATGCCACTAGGGGACAGCAGAAAGTCACAAAATAAGGTAGTGTGGGAGAGAACAGAACAAAAGGCTTTTCTTTGGAGGGGGGGGAGAGAGAGAGAGAGAGACAGAGAGACAGAGAAACAGAGAGAGAGAGAGAGAGAGAGAGAGAGGGAGAGGGAGAGAGAAGAGAGAGTGAGAGAGAAGAGTGAGAGAGAAAGAAACTAAGATGTATTTTCAAACCAAAATCTTTTACGAGTAGTTGTGACTATATTTTTTAAAAGCAGCCAAATATTTGCAGGGGTCTATTTTTAGATTGTTAAGATCAGTGTAACAAAATGTTATAATATATACATAACTATCATCTTGGCAAAATAAATTCAAATATGGACTATTCTATTTTCTGCATTTGAGAGTGAAAGGAAGTTTTAAACATCAAAAAAAAATAGTACATTGCAAAACACGTTAGACGGAAACTCTCAATAACAAAATACAGCTATAAAATATTGAAAATTTGTTCAACAAAGCTAAACATAAACAGAATCCACTCCATTTTAAAAAAAAAGGTATAGTGACTATCGGAAGAAATAAAAGTAACTAGAAAATTGATAAACTAAGTAATCTGGAAATGCAGCTGCTCATTCAGACCCACGATGTAACGTATTTGTAATCTTTAAGCACAATTCTGATTATTGGTTGGAGTTGTGATCGCAGTTCAAGGGGACGGCAAATTTTAACCTCTGTAATTATTTTAAAAGCTAATGCACATCTTTTAACAATTCAACTTGCTGAAATGGTCATTTATACGTCTATATTTATACACCTAAACATCTTTTAAAGTTGAATAGATTCTGTAGTCCCAGGTGATTTACCTATAATGCAACATTCTTATCAAATGACAACCAATCTTAGAATCTAAATTTCTTAAATTCATGGATCACAGTCCTTTCTTTGATCTGCATAAAACCTGGATCACTGAACACTCACTATTTCCTGTGATAAGGTTGATGACTTTTTGCAATCATTTTTCCTGGGTTATACATTGCTTCTTGAATTCTATGCATTCTTTATTCGTGTTTTATGTGGTATGTATGTGACACCTTTTACTTAGCAAACAGTCACATTTTCCCACATGCTGTAAGATTAAAAGGTTGGATATGATTTGAGAAATTTTATAGTTCATTTCCCCATTATTATTATTATTATTATTATTATTTTACAAAACTAAGCATAAAATGTGGCAAAGCTTTTTGTTGGTCGCATTTTTAATATTCAATGACATCAATCCAACAGAATATTTTTTAATTACTAGTAGCTAGTATATATTACACACATGGATACCTTTTCTCACCACCAAAAACAGAAATTTGATTAAAATTATACATTTATTCCAAATACATCCTATACCCTTACATTTTCATGGTTTTGTCTTTACCTGTTTAATCCTTTTTTTCGGTAATGTGCTTTCTATTCTACTCAAATATTCTGACTCTTGTACACTTCTAGAATTTAGTATTTTTTTTTCATTCTAGATGGCCTTTATCCCTAGATGACAACTATTCATTTTTTGTCTCCTTTCCTCCATAGGTTCCTGTTTTACAGATTGTATTCTCTTTTCATTCTGCAGTTTGGATCTACTGACTCCAAAAAACAATAACAATAATTTCTTCAACACATTCTAAATCCTGAGGATCCTCTCTCTGCACTTCCCCGATCTTCCTAACATCTTGCCTAAATCCCATCTACTGCATTTAAGACCCTGCTGTCTTATACTATCCTCAGAGGAAACAGAGACCAGCTGTTTACCTCTACCTGCAAAGAACTGTGTTCCTTCATGAACTTAAAGACTGCTATTAATTCCCTCCAAGCCTTTTCTTCTCCAGACTAAACAAGGCCAGTTCCTTTATCCTTGTTTCATTTGGACTGTTTTCCAACACTTTCGTTGTTTTGCTGCTTCCTCTGGGCCTACTTTCCAAATTCTGCACATTCGATTTAAGTAGTGGGATCCTGAAGGACACAGTATGATAACAAGGAACTGATTAATAGTGTACATAATGTGGATGATTATTTATGTTCCCTAAATTTTTCAGTGACTAGCTATCAGTACTTTGTCTTTGAACAACAGGGCTCTGTTTTTAACCTATAATTAGCTTGTGATCCACTCTGGCCTCCTGCATCTTTTTTCTTATTGTGATTAAATAAATGTTTCCTTTTTTTTTTTTTCCTCTCCACTAGTTTATTGCTTTTATTTTTTATCAATAACCTTCACTCTTTTTTTTTTTCTACTTCTCAAAATATTCTTTCTTCCTTTGGTGCTTCTCTCTTATTTCAATTCAGATCACAGTATCTTGGATAGCTATCTAAATCTCAACAATTTATTTATAATACAAAAATAATTGAACTCATTCCGTGTGTATTTGATTTTTTTAAGCAGACTTAACAAATAATATTAGTATATTTTTAAGAAGAAACAATATCTGAAAAGATTAATATTTTACACTAAAAGCTAGATCATTTTTTCTGTCAAACAGCAAGATTTAGTTAATGTGATATGTGAAAGAAAAAGAGAGAAGGAGAGAGAGAGAGAGAGAGAGAGAGAGAGAGAGAGAGAGAGAGAATGTGTGTGTGTGAGTAAGTATAAGTTAACTTACAGAACACTGCAAGTATTTGGCCTTCACCCTTTTCTTACCTCAGAAAAGACCTGAGATTTGTGATTTTCCTCACAACTGCACTCTGTCATGTCTAATACTTTATCTGTCTACATAGAGAGATAGAGAAGATAGATATGAATAAAATTATATCTAATCTCTCCCATTCCTAACACTTGCGAATTACAGTTATCTTTAAGTACGTTCACCTTCTAGAGTAGGTTAGTACACTTAGAAATTATAAGTTTTTCGCCTGGAGAGTAAAAGCTATGGACTAATTCTGCAAATTCTGAGTAGTTCCCATTGTGGGCCATGATGACTAAAATGATCAGTAATATAGTGAACAAAGGAGAGAGAACAGTAAAAATTAATGCGTAATTTTGTTTTTGCCCAAATATTGTACTGTGAAAAAGAAAGGAAAATATTTAAAGTTATGTAGATTTAATAGAAAATTATGATTTAATAAGCTGATTTTTCAATACCAGTCATCTAACAAAAAGGAATAACAATGATAATTGTTTCTTTGAGTTATATCACAAACTTTTTTTAAAAAGAGATTACAATAAATAGGAAACTAGTTGCACTGTATTATCCATTCATCTCCAAACTAACCTTTATCCAGAAAAAGGGGAAAGGGAAAGAAAGAAAATGAAAAATAGAAGCTCTGAACTTGTATTCTCACCCAGATGTTAGCCTATAAAAAGGAGACACTCCACCATAGACAATCCATGACTCTGTCATTTCCAGCCTTGCAGTCAAGTTGCTGAAATTGCAAAGAAAAGTTAACGCTATTTAACACATGTTTAGGGCATATGAGCCATTTTATTATTTGTTAAACTCCTTCATTACCTTCATGAAGAAAATACTAGCTTCAAGTAAGAAGACAAGAGAAAAGTAAATGTCCACTTCTGTTTAATATAATTTCAATTTAAAAAAAAATTGAAAGTGAAATATAGAAAACCTTTGGGACAATACTCTGGCTGTCATTTGGCACACGGTGAATTTAGCCAATTTACTTATGCAGTAGACTTATCTGAAGGTCAGAAACATACCGGTAATCACAAACTAACTGAATACAAAGAGAAATCAGTGAGAGGAAATAATCCAATCTCAAAATGTCCTACTTCAAACATTTATGGTTTTTGTTTGAGGACTTTTAAAATTATTATTTCTCTGGAAATAATTAGAGCTTTAGAAAACAGAATTCACTGTAAAAATGTCCATAATGAACACTTTAGAATATTTAAAAGTGAAAAGAAAGACACAAGCACACTTAGATGCACTGCAATAGATGGGGCACATAGCTTCCTAACAGGTTCTTTTATGTACGGCATACTGCAAGGAAAGGTGATACGGAGCCTCTGACTCATTGTCCCTTGAATGGACAGACACCTTGACTGGAACACATCAGTGACCCTTTGCTATTTCTGTGTCTTTTCCCTCTGTTCAGGACTTTGCTGATCAGCTGTCTGAATATTATCCTTTATTCTCTTCTACAATCTACCTTTTTTCTTTCTCTCTCTCAGTTTCAATAAATCTCACTTTTCCTATGTAACAATTGTATTTATTGTTAAATGATGTTTATATTTTACTTTCATGATACACCTTCTTTATTTTCCTCTCCCTAAGTCATTGCTATCTTTCTTTCTATATCTTTTCTCCTTCAGGCCCTCTCTGTCCCCTCCAGCCTTTTCTCTTATTCTGTCACCTCACGGTGCAGCTGAGTTTACTATTCTTTTTTCCTGTCACTCTGTACACTCTTCAGTAGCAGATCTCTTTTTCACCTCTCTTTCCATGAAGTCTGTGTGTGAATTTGAGAAGGATGACTTATGCATTGGGTCAGCGTTAGAGGAAGGGGTTATAATACCTAAGAAAATGCAGAATGTCTCAGGATGAGTAGATTTTTCAAAAAATTTTATTTTAATAGAGAGGACCAGCAGATGCAAAAATTAAAAAGTAATATCCGTAAAATACGATCCCTCTGTGTTTCAAACACACTGCCTTTATATCCGGCAGGTGTTCTTCAAGACCAAGTTGAAGCACATTCATTTAAAAGATCTCTTGCTATTTTATTTTTATTTTTCATTTCCCGAAAGGTTTTAAGTAATTTCTTTAGCACCATTTACTAAAAGCAAGATAGATGCATTTGTCTACTGAATCTGAATACTTTGGTGTGGCTCCAACAAAATGCATTTTAACAAGTCTTTTCCTAGTAGAGATACAGTTTAAGTAACCTATTGTGCATTTCGTTTGTAAATAATTTATTATTGAATACAAATGACCACACTTTCTAACATGTCAAAATCAACAGGAGGCAGGACTTGGCGTAAGGGTTCACCATTAGCCCAACTAAATTTTTGTCAAGATTGTATGAAAGGCATAGTTAATATTTAATTTAGCTTATAACACTGAAAGACTCCAGCATCGGCCTCATTGAAGTGATATACAAAGCTGAATTGTGTCTTCCCATTTTGGTGAAAAGAAAAAAAAATTTTTTCTCACCAATAAAGCAATCTTAGAAACTGGATAACTTTTAATATGTTTTTGTTAATCCCATCTTTAAAAGGAAATAATGAGCATTTATATGTTTATTCAGCAATGACTATGATACCACCCCCCGGACCCCCCAAAAAAAATCTCTGATGGGTTTTCAATCTGTGGATCTCCGCATTTCATTCTAGGAAACTAGAGAACAATAGGTGGGTTTTATATAGCACCTGATTGATATTTCCAGGGTGTGAAAGCCTCCACTGGCAGATTAGGCTGATATTGCATATTCAAACACATACAATGATATATTTGTCATTGCTATTGACCTTTATCTCTCCAATTTCCTGACAACCTTCTACAGTTATTGACATTACAAATACCAGCAACAACGTGCAGGGCAAAGTATAACCTTTCATTTACCTTCATGTCCCTCAAATGACTCGTGTAGGTAGTTTCAACAAAGGCGGCAAACAATGATACTGTTGATTTTTTTTTCCTTAACTTGCTAAAATGTTTTCCATTTTCCTCTTGTTCTCAGAAAATCATGCCAATAACTCTCTACAAAGGAAACGATTTCAAATGAATACAGGTAATTAGAAATGTCAAGAAACGAGCAAAGTAGGGTGTCTGCCATCATTTCTGTGGAAAGAGTGCCAGATTCCCTTTCAAAAAGGTCTTTGTCATTTTTTAATAGAAGGTAATTAATGTAGACTACAGTAAAATGTACAGGATCCCAGTCGCTTGTCTTTCTTGCCATAGAAATGGGACCATAAAGATGTTTTGATATCTAGAAACAATCTTCAGAGGTTATTTTTAAATGACTTTTAATTACAAAAGTAGTCCTTTTAGTCTTTTCATTTTAAAAGAAGAAAGGATTTAGAAAGGGCATAGTTATTAGGAGACAAAAGAAAGAAAGTTTTAGAAGGAAGAATTATCTGTAAAGTGAAACAACAGGATTTTATAAAGCTGACAAGAGTTGACGATGTGAGAAATTAGCCTATATTTCAAATATTTCCAACAGTAAGAGGAATAAAGCATAACGTCCTAGTGGAGGTAATTACACACTTTTGACACCATAATACCTTGGACAGAATATAATTTTTTTTTCTCTAAGTCCACACCAAACTGACCCTTTGGCTATATTAAAGCCATCCCTCCATGAGATCAGCAACACATGGCCCACAGTTACTTATTAAACAGGAGACTTCTTAGGACCATTCCCATTCTTTTTGGGATGAGGGAGAAATTCAAGCCACTTCTGAGAATACCTGATGGTCACAGTTTCCTACTATATGCTATCCAAATGGAATAATCCTTCCAAGATTAAATTTTACATGCATTTACATATGAAATTTTCTCATTTTATATCTTAGTTCTCAAGAAAGAGCAATATTCCGTCATGTGAGGTTGTGTTATCGTGGGAGAGCAAAAGAGTCTCTGTCACAACAAATGTATCCTAAAACCTTGAAGTCTGAAATTAAAATTATGAGGCTATTTTAATGTTAATGATTTTAACATTGAAACATTGATTAATTTGGGATTATGATAAAAGTGTATATAAGCACTTAATAAGTTTGACCATTGCTATCTATTATTGGGAATAAGATAGACTGAAGAAAAAATATAGTCAAGCTTCTATAATAAATCTTTTTCAATGCAACAAGTGGAATAAGATCCTATTTTTTCTTAAACCACTACCCTGAGATTATCCTTCTATATGAAATCGGCACCACTCATCAAACAAACAAAAGAAAAACACTAAACTACAATGTATGTGACAATCCTATATTATTCCGTTTACCAATATATGTTTCTGGTAATCATAATTTAGTGTATTTTTGTTTACAAACCAGTCAAATCAAGTTTTCAGAGTGGGTAAATCTGGACATTTTAGAGAGGAAAAGATACACTTCATAAAAACGTATTATTTAAAGTGTGACATTAAATTAATGTTTAAAATTAATACAGAATCTACAAAATATTACAGAATCATTTATAAGAGATATTCCCCCAAAGGTGGGTGACATAGCAAAGTACTAATTAAGATGGAGTCTAGAAAATGTGGCATGGGAGATAGGGTCAGATTGCTCAGACCCGAGAAAGGTTCACAAGTGATGGGCCCAAGCTTTAACCCTCACATGGAAGAAATAATCTGAGACTATTTTAATTATTAAAGATAAATGATGTACAGTGCAGAAGCTGAAGTGAATTCACAATATTATATAAGAAATACAATGAGGAACACAGAACATAGGAAGAAGGACAGAAGAGGTGGAAAGGGGTGTGGGGACCAAAAAGCACATCATCAACAAGGAAGAGAAAGATGGCTTCCTCAAGTACCTGAATTCGGCTGGTAGCTCTTTCTTTCTTACCTGGTTCTTGTTCTTAAAAGAGATAGTGGGTGGTCAGGAAAGTAAGTCTAGGCACGATCATTTCAAGCTGTGCTGCCTCATCCTCCAAATCATATAATTTCAGCTAAGAGCCCTGACTTAATGTTTTCTAAGAGCCTGGATCAGAAAACCCTCCCCAGAATTAAAACATGTTGAAACAGTCATTTGAAAGACCATGTTCCAAGTATAGTGGTGTACAACTTGTCTATATTTTATTCCTTCCTTACTTGTAAATAAAAAAATTCCATTAGGATGTGTCGCATTATTGCCCTTCTGCCAAAGACAATGAAGAAGAGTCATTTCTTCTGTTATTAATGACACAGTTTATTATGTACAGCTTTAATAAACAGATGAACCTATTGGTTAATCACTGTCAAAATAATAGCGAAATATTAACCATGCTCAAATCAAAGATTACTGGTTTCATAACTTGTTCAAATTCACAATTCTAGACAAACCTGCTATTCAGCCAGAAGGTAACAGAACAGGCCATGTTGGTTATTAAAATAATGAAATACTATTATTCATAGTCACAAACCAATAACCGCTCTTATTCTCTGAGGACAGACCATACTCCTACCATCTTGGCTCCTCATTCTCAGAATATGCACCTCCAGTCTATTTAACGTAATGCCTTTAGAGCAGCAGGTTCTTCAGGGCATACCTTCAGCAATAAGACTGATGTTTTTTCTTTTTGGTTT
This sequence comes from Rhinolophus sinicus, assembly GCF_057876585.1. NCBI lineage: Eukaryota > Metazoa > Chordata > Mammalia > Chiroptera > Rhinolophidae > Rhinolophus > Rhinolophus sinicus. The sequence continues at coordinate 134,234,745 of NC_142503.1, forward strand.
GTGCCCTTACCATACTAGTTATTATTATTTTCTTTTTATAATTACCCCAGAATCCAGCTCCTCTCTCCACCCAATGGGTTAATTTATTTAACTTCCTGGGCATATATTTTATAGCTGGTAAATTTCTTCCATAAAAGCCAGATTTACATTTTCATGGCTTATTCAGTTGATTGATAAAATCTACACTTAAATTTTCTAGTCAAATTTTATCTTCCATACGATTTATATTTGTCTACGTATTTGAGCAGAATCAAACGTATTTTAGAAATTAGCTTTAGCACACAACTCAGATGCACTTCTGCGGCCCTTTTCTGCATAGAGGTAGGATGATACTATATTTGAGTGAGAAGGTTTATCAGGCTCATTAATTTTCATAATAGAATACCAGCTTTACTACCTGCAAGTCTGATATCTAAAATATACAGTTCTCACTTCAGTAATCAACAATTCAATATTATTGTGGGTCTGTTATGGATTAGGCAATTGGCAACATATAATGTCCATGATTAAGGCACATGGAATTCAATTTTTTAAATAAATTCCACCCAATTTCTGCCAAAGCATGGTCAAGACAATCAATATTTGAGACAGTCTAAATATATATTGACTATCTTTTTTTCTCAGATTATCTAAAATCTATTCCAGAAGCTACTTTAAATAACAGAAAATAGTGGAGCTGGAGTATATTAATTTGGCACTCTATGAAAATGCTATCATTAAATTAGCAAGTGTTGTTGAAATTAAATGCAAGAGATACTACAATGCAAAACTATTTTTGCCTCTTTCCTAAATTAATTATTCAACACGTTACTCAATCTCATTCCTAAATGTATATCTCCCATCCAGACCACTCCCAACCCACTTATCTAACAACCTCTTTGATATCTCTACTGCCTCAAAGGGAGCATCTGAAATTCAACATGTTTAAGACCCAGCTGATTATTTCCTTTCCAAATCTGCTTGTCTTTCAGGGATTCCCAGTTCAACACCTTCATTCATTCAGAAGGGGAATGTTTGAAATTTAAGCATCGTCCTTGACCCCTCACTCTCCTTCACCTTCATATTAAGTCTATTACAAAAGTCAATTCGTTTAATTCCCTAAATAGTTCTCAAATCTCTACTTCTCACCATCTCCACACTATCATCTTTCACCCAGACACCATAATAGCCACCTAAATGGCCTTCTGTTTTCACTCTGACTATACTCTGCTCTCTGCACTGCAGAGGGATATTTTCCAAGTAAAATCTGATTATCTTCTTCCTCTGCTTAGAAATCTTCAAAGATTCCCATGTCTCTAGGCCTGCAAGGACCTGCTTAAGTGGCTCCACCATGCATAGATCTCCACTACCTTCTCGTGCAGGTTTGCCCCTCCTCTTACTACAAAGACTCCAGCCACATTGCCTGTATTTCAGCTCATCAGTACTCCATCCTACCACAGAGTCTTTGAACACACTGTTCCCTTTGTCCTATCCCGCCGCTTCCCCCTAGATCAGTGCCTCTCAAACTTTAATGCTCAAGGGAATTACCCATGTATCTTGCTGAAACAGAAGCAGATTCTGAATCAGTAGGTCCAGGCTGGAGCCTGAGATTCTGCATCCCTAGGAAGCTCCCAGCTAGTGCCAATGCTCTTGGTCTGTGGGCAGCAATTTGAAAGCAAGGACCTAAACAGCTTCTGCTTATCCTTAAGATTTCAGTTCTAATATCACTTCCTTAAGGAAGCCTCTCCTAAAGTCCAGGTCTAAGTCATATTCTTGTGCAATGTGCTCTCATAGGACTGTACTCCTTTCCACATAGCAAAGATCTCACTTTGTAGTTACAAACTAAAATAAGGATTCACGGCTATTTTTTTTCTCCACTACTGTACGCTCCACAAGGGCAGATAACTATTTTACTCAGCAATGAGTCCACAGAGGCAAGCATAATACCAAGGCCATAAAAGGCATTTAAGAAACAGTTGCTGAATGAACAAATATAGAAGAGAAAGAAGGACTCATGTCATAAATTGTTGGAATTTAGTATAAGAACGAAGTTTGAAGTTTGCCCCTACTGAGGAATATGTAAATATTTCCTTTTATTAAATGAATGCCATATACCCATTACATTTTCCTTTTTGCCTCATCTATAAGGAGTATTCCTAAATTTATTATGATATTGCAGTAATCAGTTCAGCACAGGTTTTAAGGTTTAATTCTAATAATTTCAGCATTTTTTCTATGTTTTATGACCCCTACTTCATCCTAATATGTAACTGTGTTGTATGTTGATGTTTTATGATAAGCTGCATCAAATCCATTTGGAAATAATGAAGTAAATATTACTTTAAAAATTACAAATGAATAGATATACTTGATACATCAGTAGTTACAGACTATAGATAAAGACCTTGAACTCTGGAGTCCAACAGTTGGTATGTAAATCCTGACTTCATGACTTCATAGTAGTGCAGCTTGGGTAGTTACTGACACTTAGTGATTTATCAAGTATTACTTCTATTGCTGTTAAGAGGCATAGTTAGCAGATGAAAAAAGCTCCCAAATTGAGTTGCCACTGTTTTAGATCATGCAATTAGAGTACTCCATAGGCTAAAACTCTGAAAGTGTACAGTAGGCATAAAATTGGGGCAGGTATCAGTGAGACTCTAAACGTGGCTAAGATCCTAAGGAAAGGCTTGAGAGCTCTATAAAGATAGAATAATATTGCCCCATGTTTAAATGATATTAGACACAGTGCAATTAATTGATTTGAATAAAGTCATAAAAGCCAGACAGAATGGACACATCTGTCAACATAGAACCCAGAACTGGCTCCTATCCTATAAGTTTTGATTCCTCAATGATAGCATGATATCCAACATCAAATACCTGGATACCAAGAAGAGCATTTTAACTGTTGAAAGTCAACTCTATTGCATAATAAATAAAGTTGGACAAATCATATTAAATATATTTGTCCACAAACCAAAGATGCCATAAAAGGCTCATATACACTGCAATTGAATAGAAGCCCTTGGGGAAGCTTCTATTGAGTGTGTGCTGTATTCCCTATGTATAAAAATTACTTAAGCTTAACAGTGACATAACAGTTAATTGACAAATGATATAAAATGTAACATCCAGGGCAAAATTCAGCTTCTAAATGAATACAGATAAAGGTCTTATGGCCCTAAAATAGGAGCCAGGTGAGTGCCGCCGAGGGTCAACGTGACTTTGGGTGTGAGGGCAGCATTTTATAAAGGCCCCACCTGAGGTTGTAAGTGGATCTACCTTAAACAGCCCATTGTAGATCCAAGAGGAGAAATTTTAAAAAGATGAGAGAAAGAAGGAAGGTGAGAATACGTCTTTCCAATCTATTAACAAATGTTAATGTCGTGGTAGTGCAGTCAAATTTTTGTGTCCATTTTCGTTTCAGTGATGCCAGCTGAAAAAGAAGTTCTTTCTAGTAAAATCTCAAAGTAGTCAAAAATTCTCTTGGGGTATTAAGGAGCTTGTCTCACCTTTTATTTTTCAGTTTTACATGTGTAATTCATGAGTCTCCAAACAGTATGCAAAAGAGACTTTTTAGGAGAGGGAAAATATTGATTTTGATCAGAAAATGTATCAAACTCAAACCTGAAATTAAAATTCAGAGTAATTTATGCTCATAAGTAAAGAGGTAATAAAGCCCCCTATTAAAAATGAAATCAACTGAGTATCACTTACCTCCAATATATGCAGGACAGCTCAATAGGTATTTAGCTGAGTTCAAATGTTTTCTGTCGTTATTTTTCATCTCCTAGTTGAGCCTCTTCAGCAAACATTCAGTGAAATAAGCAGGACTTTCCTCTCATTGAGTGTTTTGAGATTTCCAAGTTGTGTATGTATGGACCTTTTTTTTTTTTTAAGTTCAATTCCCTTTAAATCAGTAGAAGAGACAAGTTCTCTCTTCTGTGATGGAATTTTTAAAAACATGCACATTGCTTTTACAAACACTCACATACTGCAAACCAGAAGAATTCCATACCAAAGAAAAATTTCCTGTGGAAAGAGAAAAAATATATATATGGTTAATTTCTGGCTTGAAAAATGGCACACCACCTTCAAAAAAAAGTCCATAGCTATGGAAAAATAAAATGCAACATTTTAAGAGTTGACATGTAAGAAAACCCTCTGTCATAAAGACATCCAAATATCTTTTGAACTATTTACACCATATGTGTCCCAATAAGGCTCTTTTCTGATTAAATAATGACAAGTAAGTGGAACCAAAGATGGCTTCAAAGACCCTTGAATCTTTACACAGCTTTTTGTAATTTTGCAAGTGTGAAATTTAGCTATCATTAAACAAATCTTCTAAAGCATAATTTTCTTGGTCTGTAAAATATGTCTAGGAGCAAGATGCAGTGTCCATAGTAGGCACTCAAAAAATACAAATAAATAAATTAATAACAAATGAATGCTTAGGAAAGCAATTCTTATAAAATACACATATATTTTCTAAAATCCTGGGCACAAATTTAATTACTTGAAAACAGTAATTGTAGACAACCACCTCTTAAAATTAGTTGAGAGCTAACAGTACCATAGAAGGGTAGTGGCCAAACACACAAAGAAGGGGAAATTGTAGTCATTAAAATTCTGAATAACTGGTAGGGATGTAGGAAAATACTTACAATAAAATGTTAAGTTTAAAAGCAGGAAACACTACAGGGACAGTAAGATATGATTGCTTTCATACTTATAGAAAACAAGGATTTCAACAGTGGATATCTCTAGGTAACAGGATTCTAAATGTTAAGTTTTCATTTTTGATGAAAACTCCCTTCAATACTCATGCAATACTTTTAAATTCAGAATGAAAAGTTGCTTTTTGAATAGTACATACGAGTACTATAATGTTATAATACCTTTTAAGATCTAAAATTCCTTTTAAGAAAATGTGGCTTTTTAAGCAATGTTCTAATGGACTGTGAATAGATTCAGCTGCAGCAGCCCTGGCCATTCCAAAGAGCCCAAGATTGGGACTAGTAAATGTCTAGATGAGATTGCATTGCCTCGACTTGCCCAGTCAAAGAGGAGAAGTACAGCAAAAGAAGATTTTCATCATTATTGAAATAACACTAGGGGGAAAAAAGTCTAAAATTCCCGGGACATTTTGGATACCAAAAACATTAGGTTTCTATTCCATAATAATATTTGAAAGCCAGTCATCAAGACACTTCACTTTAATATATAAGAATGTAACAGTCCAGTTTTTCTTTCTTTTCTTTTCTTTTGCACGTATCTCCAGTTTCCCCAACACTGTTTTTATCCCGCTGTGTGAGTATTTCTTGCCTCCTTTGTCACAGATTAGATGACCATCTTGGCATGGGTTTATTTCTGCTCTGTATTCTGTTCATTGATCTATGTGTCTGTTTTTATGCCAGTACCATGCTGTTTTGATTACTATAGCCTTGTAGTAGAGTTTGATTTCAGATAGCATGATACCTCCAGTTTTGTTCTTCTTTCTCAATATTGCTATGGCTATTCAGGGTTTTTTGTGGTTGCATACAAAACTTAAGATTTTTTGTTTTAGTTCTTGAAAAATTCCATTGGCATTTTGGTAGGAATTGCACTGGATCTATAGATTGCCCTGGGTAGTATGAACCTTTTAACGATGTTAATTCTTCCTATCCGTGAGCACGGTATATGCTTCATTTGTTTGTATTTTCTTCAATTTCTTTTTTCTGCGTGTTATAGTTTTCTGAGTACAGGTCTTTTACATCCTTGCTTAAATTTATTCCTGCTTGCCTAAATTTATTCCTAGGTAATTTTTTTTTGATGCAATTGTAAATGGATTGTTTTCTTAATTTCTCTTTCTGACAGTTCATTATCAGTGCATAAATAGGCAACCAATTTCTGGATATTAATTTTGTATTCTGCTACTTTACTGAATTCAAAAATAAACTCAAAATGGATTAAACACTTAAATATAAGACCACAAACCATAAAACTCTTAGAAGAAAACATAGGTAATAAACTCTTGACATTTCCCGTAGTAATATTTTTTCTGATCTATCTCCTCGGACAATGCAAAAAGAGAAAAAAATAAACGAATGAGACTACATCAAACTAAAAAGATTTTGCACAGCAAAGGAATTCATCAACAAAATAATAATACAGCCTACCCAATGGGAGAAGATATTTGCCAATGATATATCTGATAAGGGTTAATATCCAAAATTTATTTCTTTAAAAAAATACACCTCAACACCAAAAAAATAAATAAATAAAATAAAATAACAACCAACCCAATTTAAAAATGGACAGAAATTCTGAATAAACATTCCTCCAAAAAGAACATACAGATGGCCAATAGGCATATGAAAAGATACTCAACATCGCTAATCATCAGAGAAATCCTAATTGAAACCACAATGAGATACTACCTCACACATTTCAAAATGGCTATCATCAATAAACCAACAAACAAGTGCTGGTGAAGATGTGGAAAAAAGGAAACCCTTGTGCATGGTTGGTGGAATTGCAAATTGGTGCAGCCACTGTGGGAAATAGTTTGGAGGTTTCTCAAAAAATTCAAAATATAACTACCATATGACCTAGCAATTCCACTTCTGGGTATTTATCCTAAGAAATCCAAAACACTAATTCCAATAGCTATAGGCACCCCTATGTTCATTGCAACACTATTAACAGTAGCCAAGATATGGAAACAACAGAAATACCCATAAATAGATGATTGGATAAAGAAATTGTGATACATTTATATAATAGAGTATTACTCTGCCATGAAAAAATAATGAAATCTTACTATTTGTGTGACAACATGGATAGACCTACTGGATATAATGCTAAGTGAAATAATTCAGACTGAGAAAGACAAATACCACATGATCTCACTTAGATGTAGAATCTAAACAACAAAATAAATGAACAAAATAAACCAACAACAACAACAAAAAACCCCACACTCAAACTGATGGTTGCCAGAGGGGAGGAGGGTTGGGAGGATGGGTGAAAAGGGAGAAGGGATTAAGAAGTACAAATTAGTAGTTACAAAAATAGTCACAGAGACGTAAAATACAACATTGGGAATACAGTCAATAATGTTGCAACAGTTACGTGTAGTGTCATGTGGGTACTAGACTAATCGGCGGATCACTGCATAAATTATATAAATGTCTAACCATTATGCTATACACCTGAAACTAATGTAAAATAATATTTAATGTCAACTATAACTGGAAAAACTAAAAATAAATTTTAAAAATGTGACAGTCCAACCTTTGGTATCATAGATTTTGAGGAATTGATGAAAGCTTAAAAGGGCCATCTGGTATGGTAGTTGATGTGATGCTTGCCATCCTGGGGTCAGCATCACTGCCACACAAATGCCTGGGTGTAGACAATCTTCTAGAAAACTTGCTACCTCCTATGGGAAATTTGACAGTTAGAATGCATTTTCTCTCTCGGTATCCTTAGGGTAGCACCACCTTAGCTTGTTTAAAAAGAAGAAAAAAAAAGAGAGAGAGAGAATACATTTGCCAGGACTCTTAGTTACAGTAAGGGAAAGAAAAATTCAAACTAACATAACCAAAAAATAAAAGAGACACATATATTGAGAAGTTCAGAGGTAAAGCTGGCTCACGTATAATTGGATCCAGAACCTCAAATGTTAAAATCAGGATTCAAGTTCACACTATTACTTGGCTCTGCCTCTTTCTGTTTTGGCTCCATCTTCAGGCAATTCAGCCCTTTAGTTATGGTGACAAGATGGCTTCAGCAGCTCCCAGACCCAAATTCTCTCTTCTAAACACACACACACACAGACACACACACACACACACATACACACACAGACACACAGACACACACACACACACACAGACACACACACACACACACACACACACACACACACACACACACCAATAAACACACACAGAGTATTTTTTTACCTAAAAGTTTAAAAAATAAAATAAAATTCCTGGTCTAAACATTATTGTCCTGAATTGGGCTTTGTAACCTGCCTGAAACAATCTTTGTGGTCAAGGGTGTGAAATTCATTGATTGATTCTTTTAGACTATCCATCCACTCTAAGAACAGGGTCAGTTCCAGGCAAACGAAATGGAGTGAGAAACAGGAGGATAGGGTTACCCTAAATGAATATGAGGGAAGAAGAAGGCAGAAGAGATTCTAGATGATAGATAGATAGATAGATAGATAGATAGATAGATAGATAGATAGATAGATAGATAGATATCCATCCATTACAAGGTAATTTCTTTCCAAGTCCTTGTCAGGAAGAGAGAGAGAAGGGAGTGTGTGTGTGGGGGGAGAGAGAGACAGAGACAGAGACAGAGACAGAGACAGAGAGAGAGAGAGAGAGAGAGAGAGATGGGAGGGGTGTACCAATAAAAATACAAGAAAGAATTGTTGCTTTCTAGAGCTTTACAGGTTTTAAAATAAAGAAACAAAAATGAGCATAATGGTGAACCATTTCACAAATATTATGGTGATATTAGCAAACAATGAAACAGAATCAAAGATAAGTTTTATGATGACCCATGCCATCTGTTGCCTGGCATGGTCTAATATAAAACTGAAAATTCTGTCAAAAAACACCACATGCCTTCAGCCTTTCAACAAAAGCAGCATCCAGTTATTCAAGGTGTTGGGCACAAAATGACTAGTTGGAAATGTACTTGCTCTAGTGACTATCTCTGATAATCCCACACAGCTTGTGATAGAAGTAAATGTGTTAGAAGCAGTTAAATGAATTTCGGAAGTGTACCATGGGGTGAAAGATGAGTGCAATCATGTTTTGCAATGACTGACTTAGACACAACTTCTGTTGGAAGATGTTTCAGAAAACTGTGAAATAATAACTGGTGGGGAAAACTTGGTGAGACGGCTAATATTTAAGGGATAACACTGAATGAAGACACTAAAGAACATGCATATTCATGCACCAACTGAAAAAAAGTACTGAAATTTTCTTTTTAAATCCTTAATACTCAGAGTTTTTACTCAGTCAGAGTAATACTCAGTCATGATCTTTATGATACAGAAACAATTTTTAAAAATACAATAAAGATGATTTCAGGGAAGAAAATAAAAGATATAAATCTTTTGGAGAAAAAAATCACTCTTTTGATCTATAGGGTTAAAACAACTATGACAAAGATAATTCTGGGCAAAGCTCTTTCACTCTTTCAACAGGTATTTATTGAGCAACTGCTATATGCCACTCACCCTACTCCATCCTTCCTAGAAATGCATACATGAACCAAATACATATGAGTATGGTGTCTGCCATGAAAGAACTCACAATGTGGAGAGACTGTATCTAAACTAGGTATCACCAAGTGTTACATAAGGAAAAAAATGTTACTTAAACAGGAGTGTTAAGAGTGGAGATATTTAGCCAAACAGTGAGTAGGAGACAAAGGGAATCCTATGTTTCCAAACATCCTGAGGCAGGAGGAAGCATAGAACTGCTTAAGTACAGAAAAGACATGTGGGTTGTGTGTAGCAAGAAACGAGGCAAGTGCTACAAGACTAGACTAGCAGTAAATGTTGTTGCCAGATCACACAGACCTTATAAACCCTGTAAGGGATATTAGTCTTCATCTCAAGTGCAGTGAAAAACCACCAAACAGTTTTGAGCTGATTGGAGTCAAGAAGGCTGGAATGTGGAAAAATATAAAAGATTAAGGGGTAAGAGGGCAGCCTGGCAGAGTTCATACCAAAACTATCAGGGAGGGTTACAATAGAGAGGGAAAGAAGTGAGGGATCTGAGAAAGATTTAGGAGGCCATTGAACAGAGCTCAGGGATGAATTAGATTAGGAGGCCAAAGCAAAATGAGGTGTGAAGGGTGACCCCTGGTTTTTTATGCCCACTGGTTATAAGTTCGCCTGAAATGGGAGACACTGGAGAAGGAACAGGCACAGGAGGACAGGATTCTGAATCGTCTTGAATGCCTTGAGTTTGAAGTGCTTTTGATACATCCGCTGAGGATAGCAGAGAAGACAGTTTGATATAATGGATCTTGAACTTAGAAGAGAGGCCTGAGCTGGAAATATAAACATGGGAGACATTTAATTATAACAAAGCATTTGGTGCCATAAAGGTGGACGGATCACCAGTAAGGAATACAGAAAGGGGGTAGGGGGAATTTTAGGTCCAGTATTAAGGAATTTCAAAACCTAGTGGCGCAGTAAGAAGAACATATGCTTGGGGGGGGGGGGGAGGGAGGGAATCCAAGATAGAATGTCCCACGGGGTAAGAGGAAAATCAGGATTTTATCTTATGGAAGTCCAGAAAAGAGGAAGCTGTAAGAAGGAAGGACTGCTAGATGTAAAGTAACCTTCCGTTACTGATAACCTTCCACAAATTCAGAAGACCCAACTCAAAAAGAACCACTTCCCCTATCCAAACAACAACAGATTATTTCTTCAAGCCTCTAAGATATTTTATTAAAATAACAATAGTGCTTCAGTCTCACATTAAAGGCAGGCCAAACAGGACCTCCATGCTTAAGATTGCCCCTTACCAAGCAATGGCCACCACAAAATTGTGGGGGGCTGTCTCTTTTACTGTCTCTTTTACATCCCATATGGATGAGAGGATATAGGAGAAGAATCCTCCTTAATGCCAAGAAAATCAAAGTGGGGGGAAAGGCCCCCATCCCTACCCCCCCAAAATAAAACAACAACCAGAGACACACAGGGAGCTATCTACTTTCTAGAGACAGGTGGGAAGTGTGGTGGGTTCTTTTGTCATCATCTGCCCCACATTGGTGGTAAAGAACTCAGCCCTATAGAAAACAATCAATAAACTGAATTATAGGTCAAATAGGTTTACTTGAATCAGTTAGGACTGAAACCACCATTCAAATCATCTTCTACCTGGGAAAATATGTTTGACATTTGCCTCACTTCAGGCCAGTTTTCCTGTGAGCCTCTGATCCTATCTCCAGTTAGTATCTTTGGGCCCATAGCAGCCCACTTGCTCCAAAGATCATAAAACAAGAAAGAGAGAAAGCACTGTTTGTCAATGTTTATGTGCTGGACTCCCATTCATGTTCCAGGATGATACTGAAGCAAAGAAAACAGCAATTCCTTCCCATAGGTTCATAGGGGGTTTGAATGCCCTCCGAACTCAAGTTCATGGAGACATGGCCTTGATTTCAGAAAGGTCTTCTGTGATCCTGAGTTAATGAAAGTGTAGTCTTCCTCCTCTTGGGGCAGGAACTTCCCTGCATACCTGGGCACTTAAATACTAAGAAGTTTGTGCTTTAAGAGTGGACCTACTCAGAGAAGACCAGGGCTAAATGGGAAGTACCTGTTTCCTTCCCTCCAAGGATGACAGGCACCCTGGGAGCTCTCCCTGGTGCTACTAATACCATGACCCTGCTTTGTTTGCTTGATCTTAATTTTTGCTCTTTCTTCTCTGTGCAAATCTCCTGCCAGAAATCCAAAGGGACTCTGATTTGCTGTTTCTGCCTCTGGCCAGCAGCACTGGGCTACCACCATATCTACCAGCACCCCCGTCTCCACTCAGTTTGTCTTTATCCCATGTGAAGCAGAACTGTCCTAGGATGCAACGTGGATGATACGTAGTACTCCCCCTTCACACCCTCAAGCCTCCCTGTAACTTCTTAAGTCTTACATCCAAAAAATTACAGAACTTAAAGAGATCTTCAAGATTATTTAATAAAAATTGTCCTGACTGCAAGGCACTGTCCTAGAATTCATTTAACCTTCAGAACATCTTTAAACGTTTAGTAGTTCTATTTTCCCCGTTTAATAATAAGGACACTGAGACTCAGAGTTTGAGTAGCTTGCTGTGTGTAGGCCTGGATATCACTCCAGTTACCTTTCCGCTGCTCTGTACTGCCTGTGGCCTCTACTTCTCTTCGCTGGCCTGGGTTTTCCCCCCAGTCCTGATCACTGGCCCACCTAGTCCTACAGCGTCTGGTCCACTCAGTCTGCTTCTCTGAGCATCCAGCCTTGCTCAGCCTCATACAAGTCAATATTCATTCAACAAACCATACCACTCAGCAGCGATAAGTGCGGACTTTGGGTTTTGATGGACAGACTTTTAACCCTGGCTCTGCTGCTTCATAGCTCTGGAACCTTGTCCAGTTTACTGAATATCAAAGCCTATTTCTTCATCTGTAAAATGGCAGTACTCATATCTACTTCATGAGGTTGCTTAGAGGCTTACATGACAGAATATAGCCAAAGTGATTTGTATACAATAGCTGCTCAGTAAAAGAGAGTTACTATTTTTGAGCACTTCCCATGCGTCAGGGAAGGTGCAAGTCTCTATTACCCTTCATGCTTTGGCATGCCAAGAACAAACTTGAAACAGGGCTCATACACATATATAAATTGGGGACAAATTTTATACAGTTTTTTGTATAGTCACACACACATACAACACAGATTATAGAATATTGCTTAACCACATTTTTGAAATCATATGCCATTAAAAGACCAGTATTGCCAATAATTTGTTGAAATTTTATATTTTTGCAGTTACTTAAAGGTTAATGAGGTTACATGTATACCTAACACTTACTTGTGTCTAATTTCAAATAATGTTAATGTACATAAATACTCCAAATTACAAGACTCCTGAGACTGTTTCCCACGCACTTTACACCAAGAGGTCCACAAGGGTGATTAAATCTAGGTAGCTTAGGCCTGATACCAAAACCCACTCAGACCCAGCCAACTGGTGCCATGGCCATGCCATGGGGACAAGGGCTGCATATGTGGAAATGGAAAGAGCTGTTCCAGTGAAAACCTGTAACATTGAGTCTAATAGCAAGAACTTCTGGTTTCTGAAGCTGAAATCCTCACCAAGGTTTTCTCTGAAAGAGTCCATTGTCCTTTCTGAAACAGTCACGATCATTAAGTGTGTTTTTAATCATCTTTACGCTTAGTTGGGGATTGAGAATAAAATGCTCAGGTCCAACATCCCTTTTTTCAAAAGACTGCTCCACCCTTATGCAAATTTATAAATGCAAGTATGTAAATATATAGGGGAAGAGATATTGCTCTGTGCAGAGACCACTGCTATCCATTAAAATCCATGCTCTTTCTTCTTAAAGCATATAGACAGCATTCACAGTTTCCCTTGAAGTTAGGGTTTGGTCCCGTGACCAAGTTCTTGCCAGTGGGATTTGAGCAGAAGTGACGTGTACCACTTTAAGTCTTAGCCCACAGAAAACTCCCCTGTGAGATCCTTTATGCCGTTTCCCTCTCTGCCAGCCAGTTTCAGATGGTAATGAGGACCTTGGAGATAATAGTTATAAAGTAAAAGAAGCCTGAGTCCCTGAATGACCATGTGGAGAGGAGTGCCCTGAGCACCTACCCAGGGCTGACAAACTTCCATAGTATCCAGCTATTACATGCTTGTCCCAGCTTGTCACTACACTTAGCCTACCCTCACTAATAGGCTGCTAAGTTCCTCTTGGGAGCATTCAAGCTCTAAATACAACAGGTATATTGGGGAAGAAGTAATGCACTTCTAACATGTACAGCATCAAAGTCTCAGGCTCTGAGTCCAACTAAAATGCTCTGTACAAAACTCTGGTTTAGAATCAATCATATTCTGTGTGAAGAATGAGAACATATAAATGAATTAGCTAAGATCACACATCTTGTATGCAGCATAGCTAGTATCTAAACCCCTGTTTTAGTCTCATTCCAAGGCATCTTCCACCATACATCAGCAAATGGGATACATTAAGAACTCCCATTCAAGGATCATTAACTAAAAATACTACTTTTCCATTGAACTCTGACCTCCTCTAGAAATGTATTTCCTTTCTCATATGCATGTTTCAAATTTTTTTTGAAGTAATTTTTATATCCATTGTGTAAGAACATTAAGGGGAAGAAAGTTTAAGAAGTTAGAGACTTCCAGTAATAAAAGGTACCGTGTTTCCCCAAAAATAACGCCTAGCCAGACAATCAGCTCTAATGCGTCTTGTAGTAAAATAAGACTGGGTCTTTAATATAATATAATATAATATAATATAATATAATATAATATAATATAATATAATATAATATAATATAATACCGGGTCTTATATTAATTTTTGCTCCAAAAAACACATTAAAGCTGATTGTCCAACTAGGTCTTATTTTCAGGGAAACACGGTAGATTTCAGAGCAATTATTTTCTAGAGATTTCTTCTAAAAATGTGATCTCTTACCAACCAAACCCACTTGTTTATAATGCATGAACTCTTACGGGCTTATCTTTTTCTCAGCATCTTAACAGTTTTATAGTACACATATTTCAATAGCATTAATGTGTCTATAATTTTGTCTCCATAGTAAGATTCTTAATGTAGAGGCAACTCAGATTTTTTAAAATAACTTTTCCTTCCAAGGGTATATATTCTATGTATAAGCCTTTGAGGGTTTCATTTCAGAAGCATCTCATAGGTTGTAAAGACATAACAACAATCTGTGAGTAATATTTAAGTCAATAATAGACACAATGCTGTATAAATTTTAAAGTCGAATGCTGCAATGTGTACAAAAAGATACCGAATGCTCCAAGGGAAGTCAGATTCTGCAACCTTGCAGCATCAATCATGATTCTATTGAAGACTTGACATAGCAATTAATGGCATATCTGGCACGTATAGGTGCCTCTAATCATATCTTGGACTGCATACCAAAATAATGCCAGGCAAGGACTTTCAGTAAATTACTTTCATTTACTCTGCACGACCGAGGAGGACTCCTTCTCTCCTTGTACCTGGGACAAATTACTTCTTCCACACGTGTATTTTTGACTTGGACAAGCGATTACATAGAAATGGTGATGATCACTCAGGCAATACATTGACTGAATCATGTGCTGACCAGTTATGATGCCCAGCTGAGGAACCACCAGTTTACATCCTTTTTAGAATCATATTTCTGCCAGAGTTGGGAAAACCGCCTTTTGACCTGTTAAATCCAATGGTCCTCAAGTGACTATAACATCTGTGGAAAGAAGAGTTGACTTCTTTCCACAAATTTTGTAGTGGAACCCATTTGCCTCCTCCTCATCCCCATGTCTAACCCATGTGGAACAATAAGCATGGCGTCAGCATTAAACTGTTTCTGTATTTCTTCTCATCTGCAGTGATGTGTGTAATATTTGGACTTTACACTGTCCTGTATCATTCTAACTAGAGCTGTGCTGCCATGCTAGTTTTTGCATTAACACGATCATTTCTAGGCACTGTATTAAATATGACTCGTTTTAATGCTTTATCAATAGGCCTGACCTCATAATAGATGCTGCAGTCCTAGGTCTTTAAATGTTGAACAGGGGTGTGCAGGTCAACGGCATATTAATAGGAGTCAGCTATGCTCTTGAATTGTTAATTATTGTGTTGTTTGAAATGTTTATGAAATAAGACCATAAAATGAGATACTTTCATACACATACATACACATGCACATTCATTCACACACACACACTACAGTGCCTACATAGACTTAAGAGAGAGAGAGACTAAATTTCTGTGGTTCAGGAAATTTTATTCAAATCTATATATTCATTGATGCAAGAGAAGTCCTTTTTTTGCAGAGGGTAAAACTCACTAATGTTTATGTTTTTAATTGAACTTCAGAAGGATACACTATGTAATTTTTGAAAAATCAGAAGATGTAGGTATCAAAATGAAACAGTTGTGTGCAGAAGAAAAGACTGTATAAAGTTCAACCTAAGATGTATTGTAGGTGTAGTTCTTAATTAATGAATAGTCTTTTCTTCCTTTAGAGTTACACATCTCTTTCCTTGTACATAAGTCTTCCTCGCAAATATTTAAAAATAGCTTGTGCATATCGCAGCATTTGCAAAGATAATATAGCTTTATGTGCTGTCCTCCACATTATTTGGCTACATTATAGGTAACTTTGAGAGCAACTTCATCTCAATCAGAAGAAAAAGAACACAATGGCCTGGCCATGTGCTCATAAATGTCAGATATGCTTGTGCAAGCTGAGATTAGCATGTCCGTTAGGTCACGAGGGCATGGTCATTTCAGTTCAAAACTCCCCAAATTCATTTACCTTTTATTTGTCATCTGTTATGACATTTGAAGCTCAATTTGTGTGCTTTTCATAGAATGTCTTATCTAATTGTTTCTGTAATTCATAGTTGCATTCTACATCTTATGATGAAAAAAGAAAGCATTTGCATTTGATATCCATGTTCCCCAGCACTTATTTCCAAATGATATTTTCATAAATGGAGTTTGAAGGTTTTCTGTAATGCAATTCAAAAGTGCCTCTCCCGAAAAGGATGGGTTCCTAAAGCAATGAATCAATATATATTAGATACGGGGGAAGAAAAAAAAAAAACAAGCCAAACTTCTTCCACTGGTATCACACTATCCAGCCACAATAAATCTGCTTTTTTTTTTTTTCCCTATCTTGACAGGGATTCACAGATGTCTTTTTAACAACCATAAAACAGAAATACTCAATATGAAAACAAAAGAACGTGTATATTGCCAGTAATAATTTGAGTAATCTACAACTCCTTCCATTAACACTGTTGTTTTTATCCGTTTCCACATGCAAACTTCTTTCTGCTTATAAATCAGGAGGCTAAAGGGGAATAAATACATACGTATCATAGTGATCTAACACCCATCCCAAGCAAGCCTCATCCTGTGTCACTGCCTAAGTCATGCAAATTACACCAGAGCTGCCAGTTGACTAAGATTAATGACACTGCGCCAGCTTCTTTGTTTCTCTCTGCGGCCGTTTAGTGTGAAATACTATCCAAAAACATTATCTATCCTCGATTAATCCCACAAATTTGTTCACACGATGCACATTGTTTAGGGCAATTTACAACAGGAACATACTGAGCACAATTGCATTTAATTACTTGGGTTCTAATTACATTCATTAAAGGCTAATAAAATAAATGAAACAGCTTTAAAAGCTTCTGCAAAACACATGGGTCTTGTCTCCCTAGTGAAACATACAGTAGATGTTTGATGTGAAACACAGATTTGACTATATATGTGTGTTTATAGATGTCTACGTATGCACACCACATACATTATATAAGGTAGATTTTGAAGTCATAAGCAATAAAACATCGAGTGTTCTACGAATGCATCTACTTAATGAGTGGTTGAGAGATTTTAGGAACCTAGAACTACTTTTTATGTGGCAAATAAAGAGAAAAGCAAATCAGTTTTCAAAATCCATTTTGAATCTTAATTGTTTCCACCTGCATGGCCCAGCTGCCCAACCCTCGCTTTCCCACGTCCGCGTTATAAAGGCCACTGACCAACAGAACAAGGAGGCCTTCCACTCAAGCTGGGTTCTGGAGAAAATTTCCATCAGGTTCAGTCTCAAAACTCAGCCAGGACTTTTGGCTTACTTGCCCCCAACACTGGTGGCAACTTATTTAAAGACAATATAACATATTGAATGAAAATTCACACTTTAAGGCACACTGGCCACTCTGAACAGTTTACTCTGAGGGTTAATAAAAATGAACTTGTAAACATCTAATTATCCTAATATGTGCATACCTATTTAAGGTAGTGTATTTGGGCCATCTGAGAAAGGGAAAATATAAAATATCATTGTTGACAACCATGCCAAAGAGAAACCAATATTGGACATTTGCAATAAGGACGTTCATCCCAAGCTTTTCTATCACTTGATTGGAGCTCTGAATAACCTATATTACCCAAAGACAAATGTCTATCTAACTGTCTTGTCTCATATACCTCTGAAGTCCCTGCTCTACTTTATCAAATCCATAGTGATCTTATCTGGTAAAGGTATACTATGCCTTGCGAATCTCTCTTTAGCATTCCACGTTGGCACATGGAGCAGCAGCATATAAATCTAAATACGTGTGATTGGCATATCTCATCACAAATAGCATTTTGCTTTTAGAGTGGCTTTGGAGCATTATCTGAAATAAATTAAGAACTTTGGGTATGATTTTGATAGGCACCTGGATTTAGGATATCGACTAAATTCAGATCTTTGCCAAAGAACAAAAATATTTTAAAATCCTACCTAAATGCATTGGAAGTATCCTATTACGGTCTTTTTTATATGGGTACTCTCTGACCCAGAAAGTCCACTTCTAGGTATCTGACTTGAGGAAATACTCCCACACATGCATAGAGAGTTAGGAAGATGACTATTACCTCGTTGATTTTAACAGTGAAAAAACTGGAAACATCCTCAATGCTCATCAGTGAAGGAATGGTTAATAAAGTATAGGAATCCATATTATGTAGTCTTATGTAGCAATTAAAAGCGCAAGATAAATCCATATGTGCGATACGAAAATTTCTCAAAAAGCAAGTTGTCGGACAACATACTACATGAATGTACAAGATAAAATAATATGTAGATGTGTGACTGTGTGTGTGTGTGTGTGTGTGTGTGTGCGCGCGCACATGGAAAAGGGTCTGGAAAAATCCAAAAACTGATAACAGTGGTGACCTGTGAGGAGAGTAGACAAGGGGCCAGGTAGGAAGAGAGTCTCAGGGCAAGAAAGAGGACTTTTACTTGTTATTCAATACACAGTGGAATTAAGCGAATTTTTATAAAACTGTGTTCATGTATTACATGTAACTTTTTGAAACTGATATATGTGGAAGTTAAATATTTAGAGCCATAAGGTGTTATTAAACACCCCCCCACACACACGTACACACACACACACACACACACACACACACACACACAATAATTTCCCAGATATCTTCCTCTGATAGCTCTTCAGGACATAGTCTGGAAGAGATTTTCACAGAAAGTTATAAAACAGAGTGGGATTTTACAATCTGGAAGTTTTCTCTCTTTGACACCCACTGTCTGCTCCTACTTTATTATTTTCATTTCCTCCTGTTATTTGTCAGTGTCAGCAATTTGGGGAGAGTTGCATTCTCATAACACAGCTACAGGGGGCACTTAGTATCTTCAGAGAGTCCCTCTAACAGAAACACTGTCCTGAATCAGTACCACCCACCCGAGAGAATCCTGTTAGTTCAGAGTCATGTCCAAAATGGATGAAGATTACCTCTCTGGAATGCAGCGGCGCAGGTTTTGGTGCAAAGCAAACACAACTGTCTGCTTTGGGGAAAGGTTTAGAAGAATGATGCTTTCCTATCATTCACCCATAAATGTGAATGCTTTAATAGGATTTCAGTACTGTTTTATAAAAACTCAGAATCATAATAGCATGGAAAAGGACTTGACACGGAAAAAAGATGGGTAAACTGAGAAGCTAAGAAGGACTGTAACAAAGCCTCGGACATGTATTTTCTGATGTAAGCCTCCCTTTGTCATTGCTCAAATACCACTTGATCTCCACAGCTTGGAAGATTAAAGAAGTCTGCGAGTGGAGACCCACCGTTTCATCACGTTATCTCTGATAATTCCTCCAAAGTGCAGTCCAAATCTTTGGGCCTTGCACGCCAGGTCCTTTGGCTATGGAGTTTCGTGTCTCACTACTTGATTTCATATTTCATATGCATCGTTCAGAGTTGGTGATGTTTTTTGAATAGCCTCTCCTCCCAGAACCTCTTTGCTGCTCTCTACTTCTCTCCACCTGTTAGGATCCCTCAAGGTCTATCTTAAATGTTATTTCCTCTGGCGATTCCCCCGGTATCCTGTGAGGTGCCTTTTCTGTTAAAAGTCATCTTTGCTGTCACTGTACCTCCATTACAATTTATTTGTGCCTCTGTGGCATGTGTCACATACGCTCTTGCATTATAGATCTCCATGAATGTCTTATAAACCCCTAATAAAATGTAAGCTTCTCAAATTTGGGGACTGATACCAAGATGCCCATGAGACCAAGTACAGCGCTTATCATATAGCAAGAAGAAAACAATTTAAAAAAAAAACACACTAATAATTAACCAGGTTAGAAGAGTGTTTGAATTGTTTAAATAATTGTTCACCAAGTTATGTCACTAGATGGAGAATCTCCAGTATGTAATAAAGTAGCTGGCATGTAGTAGGTGCTCAATAAGTATGTGTTGAATACATATGAATTAAGTACATGAACAAACAAACATAGGAACAAATGCTTGAGGTAACTTTTTTTTTCTTTCTCTCTTTCTCCCATTTGTCTACCCCAGGAGGAAAAATGTTTACTATAGTAGCTCATAAATAATGTAAAACTCCCTTCATGACATTTCATCAAAAACAGCAGTCTTCAATATTATAGTCAAAAACTATAACAACAGCTTTACACAGGGTCTATAATTCAACATCCAGTTTTCATTAGAGTTTTAGGACTGACTGTTACACGCTTACAGTTTAAATTTGTTCTATTTTACAATAAAAGCTGTGGACTATTTACAAATACGCTTAACGAGTTCTGGATTAGTAATTCAATATCTTTAGAATTCTGTCTTTATACACCCTGGCAGAGATTTAAAGATAGAGTGTTTGTAATGACATGAACATCCTGAGAGGTGATAGGCAGAAGAAATGCCTTCGAGCAGAACAGGAGGCTCAGTGAGTCTTTTGTCAGTAGGAAATTCCCCTGTACTTGGACACTTTTGGGGCAAGAAACCACAGCTTCTGTGGATGGCCAAGTGGCACATGTATTGTGTACACACATTCACAGGCATTCTTCTTTATGACTCACAAGACCTTGTTCTTCCTTTATTAACAAGGATGCACAATGTGCAGGAAAACACCCAGACAAACAATATCAACACATGCAATGGAACTCAGCAATTTCTTTCCTTTTCTCCTTTTTTTTTTCACCTCCCTCTAGGAAACAGAGAGTAGCTGCTCCACGTAAGCACCAGAGAAATATATAACTACAGACTGAAAGCTCATGACCTCAATCCTCAGCCACCCCTTGCCCCTCATTACTGCTGCAGTGGGTGTAGGGAAGGATTAAAAAGGGCTAGAAATCATTGGGTGAGCATACAAGGGCTCAGAAATTTGACCTTCGTTACTTAAAGCACACAGTCTCCACTAAAAGCTGGTATATGAGGAGAATTAAAAACAGAACCAAGAAAGGTCAGGTGGAGTGCAGATGCACTAACAAAGATGAGGTTGAAATGGAAAAAAAAAAAAAAAAATCCTCCAAAATATTTATATTTTCTTTTTTTATCAGGCATAAGTTGACATCACAAGAATTTTGGCTTTTGCCACTAACCAACAATGCAAAAGAGCCTCCTAGCCCAAAGCAAAAGCTTAAAACTTACAATTGCCAGAACAAGAAAGGACTTCAGAATCCAGCTCCCCAAGCCGGGAGGGACTTTTTTAGGGCATTTTCTAACGAAATGGAATCAGATTGTGCCTCTCCCTGTATCTGATGGCTTTTACTATCTGTACCTACGAATTACCCAAGTTTAATGGGAAATACAAGAGAAAATTACAGAGGCACTGACTAGTAAAATATTTTTACAATTGTGAAATTTGCAGCAAGGCTCTCTCTTTTCTGGGAAGGCAGAGTAAGGGGCAAAGGCCTGACATCGTAAAGCATAGGACCATGGCAACAGCCGCAATGGGAGCGAGAACTCAAAAGTATTTCAAAAAACATACACTAAGAAGTGAATGATTCCCATCTGTCAGCAACAATGGAGCCGCATTATTCATTGTCTGCCAGTCCTGTGCTCCGGGGGTATTGGGAACAGGTCTGCCGCTTCAGAGGCCTCTGGTTGTGGATGAGGAAACTGAGGCATTTAGTTGAACTAAGCCTAAATGACTCGCTCCAAAGAGGTAAGCAGGCTGAGATCAGTAAATGTTTGCTGAGTTCTGAAAAGAAAATGCGGTCGCCAGCTATTTTCTTTCTTAACAATTACAAAGATATTTTATATTTTCATAATGGTTTGCACTTTCCAAAACAATTTCATAAATTTTCAATGAAGAAAAACAAAAAATGAGTTAAATACTATCGTAGAAAGATGGCAAGATGTGTGTGTATGGATCCTATTGTCTGTTTGTTTTTCCTATTTAAACAAATAACGAATCCTTTGGAACAGTGATGTCCAATAGAAATATAGTCTGGTACACTTATATAATTTAAAATTTTCTGGTAACTATAGTAAAAAAATTAAAAAAAATCAAGCAGTAAACTTTAATAATAGATTTTATTTAACCCAATATGTCAAAAATGTTTAAAAATTGTAATAATATCAAAATTATTGTGATATTTTACAGTTTTTTATCTAAGTCTTTGAAATCTACTGCATTAATTATAATTATAGCACATCTCAGGACAAGCCACTTTTCACGTGCTTAATAGCCATGTACGGCTAGTGCAACCATTTTGAATAGTGTAGCTCCAAGTTTCTTTCTTTCCCTTAATCTAGATGTTATGCTGTCCAAGTTTCTCTATTAGTTTCTCTACTGTAGACTTCAGGAATATCAAAAATTGGTTGACTTGAGTTAGTGTCATATTTACCAAGGGCATCCAATAATCCCAGAACAGATTCTCTCAAGTCCTAAGAATGAAGAGGTGTGCATGTATTTATGATTATACTAGTGTATATGTGTGTGACACATATCATTACCAACAAGCTTTGTAGTGTGCCTATTCCATGTAAAACATTGTAACAAAAACCAGATCAGCATCAAATCATCATTTGGCCAAAATATTTATTCAGCTCCTACAATGCACGAGACAGCTATGTTTCTTTCACGAGCAAATCTCAGGTTGATTCTAAACTTTCCAACAGTTCTACGTGTGGTGGATTTGACATTCAACAAGACAATGGAACCCAGATTTCAAGTCTTGCCTCTTTATGAGCACTATGAGTTTGTGCAAGTCATTTTCACACCCTGATCTTTAGTTTACTCCTTGGTAAAATGATGACTTGGTGACCTTTAAGTTCCTTTCCAGTTCTGACACGCTATGGCTTGATAATAAAAGTTGACTTCCTTTTAGCCTCAAGGAGCACATTCTTTACAATTTAGCAGTTGTCTATATGGTGTGATTTATGTAATAGTAGTAGAGCTGGATTTAGAGAAAAAAATACAGAATGTCCAGTTAAAGTTCAGTTAAATTTGAACTTGAGGTAAACAACAAACACAGTATAAGCATGTCCCATGCAATATTTGGTATGTACTTATACTAAAAAATTATGTTTTGTTCACCTTAAATTCCAACTTAATTGGCATCTTGAATTTTATATGACAACCCTAGGCACCAAGAGAGTCTTGTGGCCCTCATCCCTCAACCAGAGCTTGAAATTCTCATGTGGTAGCACAGTAAAATGAGACAAACACAAATTTTGTCAGATCCCATGAATTAGAACCCTGGCTTAGCACACTTTCACTGTGTATTAACTGAGGGTGAGTTTCCGAGCCTCAGTTTCCTCATTTGTAATGTTAAAACTGACTTTTCAGGTAAGTACTTATTTTTATTCTATAAATGAGGAAACTGACAGTCAGAAATTTAGACTAGTTACTTTACATTCATGTTTTAATCATTGACGTTTTTCTGTAAGAGGATAATCATTAAATGAAATAATGTATACAAAGGGTACCAAAAAAATGCATACACATTTTAAGAAAGGAAAAAAACCTGTATTAAAATTGTAACACAATGAATTTTGTATTCATTTGATTTGATTAACATTCATTTGATTAACACCATCTTTGATTAATATTCATTTGATTAACGCCATCTTTTGAGGGAATGCCATACTACACATTGCTACCGTAATTCAATTCAACTTCGAAAAGTAATACATAAATAACATCTCTTAAAATGTGTACATTTTTTGGCACTCCTGGTATATGCCAGGTACATATTAAGTATTTAACAAATGCCATATCTTAGTCTCACTCTTTTGGAGACTATAGGTGTTGTGGATGGGGGAGGTGGAAAGGGAAATTTTGAGTTAGAAGACTCTTTTGGAGGGGGGAGATATGAGTATATGAGTGAAATACTCTGACAGAGTCTTGAGCAGCTGAGGGAGAGGTGATGAGCAAAAGTCAGGTAAAAAGAGGCACAGAATTGAGATGAGAGGGTACAGAAACCTTTACTATTTGCATGTTTCCTGGTTCACTGAGCATTGCACATGACACTACAGTTCCAGAGCTGCTCCTCTGTACTATTTCCATACCCTACTTTCATAGTACTCACAGTACTAAGTAAGAAGTCTGAATCAAAGTTTTCCTTCATTGGGGTAAGTGCAGATGCCATACCCAAGACAAACTCCTTTTCCACATTTCTCCAACATTCTGTACAGTATGTACACACAATTGCAATCTGCAAGGGTAGCCTTGCTGGGAAAAGCAAGACTCCCAGAGAAGCCTGGGAGTTTGAGTGGAAGTGGGAAAAGGCCAATCTTTGCCTTCATAGAATTATGAACTAAATTGAAAGCATCACTTTTGGGATACCTTTTAGTGGGACCACTTCTTTTCTCCCACTGACGGCTGCCACTAGTGTGGCATGTCCTCCCAAAGTGTCTGGAAGCCAGAAAGCTCTTCCCAGTGTTTCTGTAGCTTCAGAAAGCTCTACCCACTCCAAACTGAGACTGATTAAAATTAGAAGAAATCCTTTCCTCATAATTCCCTGCCTAAATTCTCGATTCCAGTGATGCTGGCTTGGCTTCAAACTTTGCTCATGTGTTTCTCCAACTTTTGCCACTCTTTTCCTTTCCCCCTATGCAGCTGTCTCTGCTTCTTTTTTCAATACACTGAGTCCCACCTTCTGCATAACACCTTGCTGGCCACCCCCCATCAGAGTCATCTCTGTCTTATCTGAGCTCTTCTGGCACTTCTGGTTGGTTTAATTCACTTAACATTTATATTGCCTGTGTAGGTGCGAGTGTGTGTGTGTGTGTGTGTGTGTGTGTGTGTACATGCAAATATGAGTATCTGTCCAGTTAAAATGTAAACATTTTGAAGAGAAAAATAAGGTCTTACAGTTCTCTAGCTCCCCACACTAAACAAAACAATACCATTTAGATGTTCAATAAACATTATTTTAGAGGGGACAGCAATATAACCCATCAGACCCTCTTTTAATAATTCATGATTTTATCTCATGAAGATGGACCTAACCTATGGAAACCAGTGACTATTGCCACATTTGTGTAGCCTGGAGCATACTAACACTTAAGCGGGTGGTAGGCCAAAAGGAGGAAGCAAGGGCCAGTTGACGTTGAAGCTGGAAGGCTGACCCCACAGTGGAGCTGGCCACTGAGGGAACTAATTGGCAGCAGTGCAAATTAGCGTCTGTATTCATACAGTTCATCTGGTCCATGAAGACAGTAACTGCAGTGTCCAGACTTTTGTGACCCACAAATTTAGCGTGTGACAGTGCCACAGTTTTGGGTTTCCATCCATGTGAGGATTAGGACTTGTCTAGGAGTTACAGGTAGAAGAGACACTATATCCAGCCCTGGAGAAAGCTGGCTGGCAAGAGGTAAGCAGGGTATGTCTGTCAGTGGTCTGGGATCTAGGGCAGAAATCCAGTGACTACAGGATCTTGAAATGCTTATCTGAAAGCCCAAGAAGAGGTCTATTTGTACTCACTGGATATGCACAGAAAGATGAAGGGAAGCCTTCATTTTAGGGGTATATGAGTACCAGAACTAATGTTAGAACAGCGCATTTTAGATCTTATAGAAGCGAAACTAATTCTAGATCCTACTCCCTGGTGAGTTGAAATCTCCTAATGCTCTTTTCCAGGCTTAAGATTTGAGTGCAAGGATTGAGGACGACTGATCTTAGAGATGAAAACTTCAGCACTTACATATTTCACAGGCGTAACAGGACTGGTCAAAGTAAAGGCTGATAATTTATTTATTCAGGAGTGGTTAGATGCCCTTATATCATACACACCCTGAATCTTCTCAGTAATGGTTAACTGCCCTTTTGAAAAAACATTTAAGCTAATTATTGTTTAACATTAATTAAGAAACACACACACATAAAAAGGAACACACTTCAACTCGCAGCTTGAAAAGCAGATCTAGTAAGGGTCCAGAATGGACACTCTTCGTGAGTTTATATAGAGAGAATATTATTTCTTCTTCAAGGTATAATACTATAATATAGTCTGCTTTAGAAATATGTCAAGAGTCTTAAGTAGAGCTCACAATACCTGCCATACCACTCCTTTGTACAATTCAGTCCTGCACTTTGGGCTATCAAGTATGGTAGATGGGGGAGGGAAAAGGAGGAAATGTTGGTCAAGGGGTACAAAGTTTCAGTTATGCAAGATGAGTAAGTTCTGGAGATTTAACATATAGCACGCTGACTATAGTTAACGATATTGTATTGTATACTTGAAATTTGCTGAAACGGTAGTTAAGTGTTGTCACCACAGATGCACATATGCACGAAAACATGCACACACACACACACACACACACACACACACACAATTTCTACGTGGAAATTATACCTCAATACAGTTCAAATAAAAGTATCATATATGAAATGATAAAGGTAGGGAAGGTCACCAGGGAGAGAACCCTGGAAGCTCCTACATACAAAGACAGGGAAGAGGAATGGAGTTGATAAAGTAACCTGAGAAGGAATGGTCAGGCCAAAGAAGTAAAAGAGCTAGAAGAGAAGAGTGATGGAAGCCCAAGCAAGAGGGAGTTTCAAAAAGTCTGTTGTAATCAGTAGTGGGAAACGTTGAGAGACCTAGTTGTCTCTTGCTTGGCTCTACCACCTACTTTTTTTTTTTTTTAAGTTTATGGTGTACAAAACAATGCAATAGTTAGACATTTCACCCTTCACAAAATGATAAGCCCCTCTCCCAATCTATTGCCCCTCTGACATCGTATATATCTATTATAGTTCCATTGACTCTATTCCCTGTGCTGTACTCCATATCCCGTGACTATATATATTAAATTATAGCTGACATTCAATATTATTCAACTTCACCTTCAGGTGTACAATGCAGAGGTCAAGCATCTACACCGTCCATGAAGTGGTCTCCCTACTTTTAAGCAAATTCACACATCCTAACTTCTGGCTTCAGTAGCCACCAGTTTCAGCAAAGGCTGGAAAAGGATTAAACAGAGCTTGAACTGAAAATCCGCAGGAGAAAGGAGCAGGCCTTTTCTTCTCTATGCATTGCAGAGTATGAGACTCGGAAGCAATGGGGGGTTGTACAGAGTTGCTACCCTCCAAAGTCAAGAGCTGAGCATATGTTTGTTGTAATAGTACATGCAGTATAAGATTCAAATGAAGTCAACAGAAAGAGAAGTAAAAACCAAGAGATTTCTGGATATCATTTGAAGGCATTTTAAAAGAGCCTGTTTAAGTATCTTTCAATTTGCACATAAATCTGTTGCTGGCAAATAATTGCTTATTCTGTAGGCAAAGCTCTACTTTGGGGTTCTCAAACATTGTCCAAACATATGGTAACATAGCCTTTAGAGTTTAGAATTTAATTTGTTTTTCACCCGTATGTTGGGAAAGAAAATGTGTTAGATTCAAATAATAAATAATTTTTCTAAAATTCATTTTAAACATTAAGGTTCATAATATTAAGTATCTAATGAAAGCATTATAAACCTCAACATCCTTTCATCGTTGCTTTAATATATTATAAAAATATCTTAAACTTGTAACAAACTAAAAATCTGAGGGAGATGCAAATTTCCTTTAAAAATATAGAACAAAAGGCAGATAGCCCTAATATATTTCTGTTTATTCAACGTGTCACCAACCTCAACTGTCCATGCACTCTATATGTAACATAGGACTTTTCCAACATTTTAAATTCCATTAATCTAAAATATAAAGCCCTATACCTGTGATATATTACTAATGCGAATAGATAAGATCACCCAATTATAAACTTCAGTTTACTCTTATTAATGTAGCAAATTAAGTCGTGGAAGTGAGTGAGATCTCATTTTGGATAAGGTTCCATTTCTTGTTAAGTGTTGTTATTTCAGAGTTGGACATATATCATCATTGATATAACAATAACAGATGTCTTATTTGTGGATGCCTCTCCTATCTGCCTCACAGCAATGATTTTACTACTTGTGAAGGATTACAAAAAATTACTGGAGGATTTACAAGAGGTCTCTGCAGTATTTATCTAGAAGCCAAGACAATATTGTTTTTTCCAAACCTATCAACCAACACAACTTAATCCCGACTCAAAAGACCTGCATTATTCTTTCCTTAGTCAGCCTGTATGATTACAACTTCAGTACCCTTTTTGTCAACAAAAGTTGGATTAGTCAAAATAGCCGATATTAGGTGGGGTATGAAGAACATCCATCCTCCTCTTCTTCTGGAAACACCAAAACTCATCTATTGCAGGAGGTACTAACACAAGGCTTTGTAGTGCGTACCTACTGAGCTGGTGCCTTTAATTGGTGTGGTACTTTTTATTGCAGCTATACTCAAATGATTTGGAACTGCTGCTTTTCAGGTTTAATTGAAGTTTTTGTGATTGTTCCTTATTAATTGCTCAGGAATAAGGCGACAGAAATTTTGGAATTTTCAGGACATTCTAATCGCTTCCCCTGTTAATTGTCTACTAAAAAGAAGACCGGGGAAATGAGTCTTTAAATGTGATAACCTCAGGCACAGTGGCCAGAAATATGTCTTCAAGTAGCATCAGCAGCATAGCTCTACAGCCTCTCTGTAAATGACAGGAAGGTCAGAGTCCAGGTACGTAATCAAGGTGCTGGGAAACAGTCTGTGGGCTTTCTTAGTATTTCAGGAATTATTCACAAGACCTCTTTTACCATTTCCAATGATATCTTTGGGCAATAGGCCACCATTGTCTTCTAACAGATGGATACAGACAAGGTGATTTTTATTCTACCCTACAAGTTGGACAGTGGGGTCCTAGGGTAGATCTGATTTTACTTATATTGTTTTTAACAGCATATCAGAGTCCAATCAGGGAAACACACTTTAGATCTTTTATGCAGAAGAAATTGAATACAAGAACATGGTAATGTGATGGAAGAGCGGAGAAGCAACCATACAATGAAACCATGCAGAAGTCTGCAGTAGCAGGAAGCCTCTACCACCCATAAGGGACAGGGAAGAAGGTGTTGTTCTTTGAGCTCAAAAGCCAAGGTTGTCTAGTGGGAGCTAGAATCTCAGCAGAGGATTGCCCAGTGGGAATTGAGACCATGGAAGAAGATACAATCCCATAGGAGCTAGAGCCTCAGAAGGAAGGTAGCCAGTGCCAGAGAGGCAACCCAATATAGAAAATAGGATGAGAAACATCTGGCATCTCCTCACTACTTCCACCTGTGCCTCCCATTGGCCAAAACTACCCAGAAGCAACTTGTGAAGAGAGGCAGAGAAGTGTAGGTCTCTGTAACACAAACCAGAGAGGGGCAGGGCAGAGAATGGATGTGAGAGCAAACAAACAAATGACTGGCAAAAATAGCATCTGCTACTCAGAGAAATTTATATCAAAAGCTGAAAAAATATTCAAATTCTTTCAATATTACACACAGCCCCTATCTTCAAAGAATTAGCTGCAGTATTTCATTGGAAAGACAAGCTACAGGCATTAGATAATTAAACAATGCAAATATACAAGTACTGTTTGCTTTGCTGGACCATTCATGTCTATAATGTGGTTTAGTTCATATGTCATTGATAAACAGGGGGATATAATTAATAAGTAGGGGAACATCAGTGCAATGTGGAAGCAAGATTGTTTTAATATGCAATTTATTAGAGGAACCAAAATAGCAAGAAGGCAATTATAGCTTTCTGCAGGAAAGAAAGAGTTCCCCAGCATGGCTGTTGCATTTGTTGCAGCAACACTTTTAGGCTGCAGTATCTACTTTTAGAAAACTAAAAATGAATATTTTTACTCTAGGCTCCCTCCCCAAAGAGATGCTTCCTCAGCCGAGGAGCCTCTAGGCTTGTGGCCGGCTGCCTTAACAAGCACTCCATAGGTGCAGACTCCATTTCCACTTCCATTAGCTCACCAACTCCCCCTAATTAATCAAAATGTTATCAGCATCTCCACTCTGTTATTACTGTCTGTTATTGAGACCTACTATGGCCACGGCCAGTCTCACTGAGGAAGATTGCCAGGGAGATCCACCTTAGCTCAGATATCACATATTATTTTTTATTAGTGCTCTGATTACGAAGTGCCTGAGGTTTTGAGTGGTCTGACCAATGAGCGCTTCTTATTGTTTGTCTATATTTGTTCTGTTTTGCTTTTGCAGAAGACTGAGTTTTTCAGGAAGGCATATGTCATGTTATAGTAGAAGCACTTACAGTAAAAATATTTGATTCGGTTACAAAGCACTATGGTATGGGGAAAGATCAATATGGATCATTCATTCATTCATGCAACATTTATTAAAAGTCCTTTTACTTGGAAAATTCGAGTATAAATAAGGTATAGGGGGAGTTGTCTCCCCAAAGAGTTTACAATCAGACCTAACACATTGTTAAAATACAAAATAATAAATATAATAGAAGCATCACTGGCATAATGAGGCAGTCTAGAGCAGGGTAAGAATAACTTTGCCAGTGTCAGGAAAGACATCAAGAGGAGGCGGTCTTGAAAGGTAAGAGTTTGCCAAGTGATGAAGGAGAAAGGAAGGATCCCAGGCAGTAGGACAGCACGTGCAACGGCGCCGATTAATATAATTAATTAATGTAAGAGTGTGATATGAGTGTTTAGGAATAGAGCCCAAGAGAAGAGTCCACACAGAAAACAGCAAGGACTGTAATTAGAGAAGTCAGTTGATGCCCTGTTGCCAAAGTCTTACAGGCCCTGCTTCAGGGATTCGAGTTCATCCTGTGAACAACTGGACTCCAGCTGAGGTCTTTGAGAAGGAATGTAACCTGATGAGAACTGTTTTCAAGAAGACCATTCTTGTGTCTGTGTGAAGAATGGACTTGAGGGAAGGAAGACAGATACCAGGGAAGTCAGACAGACGGCTGTATGAATACTCCACACAAAAATGATGAGGGTCTAAGCCAGTGGCCTTGAGGATGATAGAAAAGGACTTCTGCCAGAGGATACTTCTCAAGGGGAACCAACAGGTTCAATGATCAATTGGACGTGGAAAATAAGGGACATACATCAAGAATGACTTTAAGAGTTCTAGCTGAGGCAACAGAG
The DNA here is from genome assembly GCF_057876585.1 of Rhinolophus sinicus. Taxonomy (NCBI): domain Eukaryota; kingdom Metazoa; phylum Chordata; class Mammalia; order Chiroptera; family Rhinolophidae; genus Rhinolophus; species Rhinolophus sinicus. The sequence continues at coordinate 134,265,811 of NC_142503.1, forward strand.
TGTATTGAAATGCCATTAGCTGAGGTACACAAATCCATAAGGAAATCCAGGTTTGAAGATGGAAATAGTGGGTTTAGCGCTTCTATTTTCAAACTGTTTAGATTATTTCAGAATTGGACATGAGGCCTCATTTTCTATGAGATATCTATATCTATTAAGGAAAGGTATTTAACTATTTGGTTTGCATATTATAGCCAAATCACAGGTGGCCTAATTTCCTGATCTGTTAAATGGGTTTTACTTACCCATGTTTGTAAAGAGATCAAGTTTAAATCCATACTCTCAACATTTAAAAATGTTATTAAAAGCAGCAATATCTTTCCAATGCAGAAAGCATCTGTACAGTTTGGCAAACATACAATATGTAGATTGGGAAAGAAACAGTCAAATTCAGGGTGGGAGTGCTGCATGTTATAACTGAGGACAGATGCAGTTGCATGGAAATGCTTCTAGTGTACATAAAGAAGGCACTGCACAGCCCTGAATTAATAGGAATATATATTCTAATTAATTGACAGCAAGAGCTGTTGATAGAATGAAAGACTAGATCTCTAGCTCCCTAAGCAAGCACCCAGACACAGCCAAATAAATTGCTGAGACTCTGTCTTTATATAATATATGATGCAGTCTTGCAATAATCATCCTATGTTTTCCCGTCCTCCATCTATTATTTTGGATTTGGGGTTCTTTTTTACACTTAAATTCAGCATGCATAAAAGAGGAAACCCAGAGATGGAAATTAGAACAAAGAGCAACATAAAAATTCAGAAAGAACACTAATTCAGACAAAATGGGCACCACATGGTACATTTAAGAAGTCTGTGATTTTTGTAAAAATGCAAATTATACCAGTGACACTCCTTCACTGTGGTGCTTTTTCTAGCAGAAGTGATAGGTTATACTGGGCCATCAGCATTGTCCTGCCCTGTTCTTGTGACCAAAAGTACGTTGTCATACAGAGGATTAGGAATAGACATAACAATTTTCTTTGTACTAAATTAACACACCTCCTTGCCTTAATAGTATCTTCTAAAAAATGGTATATTAGCCACTTGAGACAATTCATCTACATACATGCCAAACCCCTAAGAAGTGTTTGAAGCCAAGTCAAAAAGACCAAGAGGCAAGGGCTTTTAGCAGCACTGGTCCGACTCTTGATTTTTTTATTGACAGCACTGCCTTATGAAGTAGAGGCTCACTTTAGGCACTTTGCTAAAAATGCTGCTAAAATTGATGTTTGTGTGTTTATATTGTACTGATCTTTGCAACACAGAAATATTTTAAGCCAGCCTATTCATACAACCCTTTCTTTTAATATGCAATTGATTAGCTATTATTGCTCATAAAGAGAGAATAATTGTAAATTGCCAAGAAGTCTATAAATATTCCCTTTAGGAGTGCCAAAATTGCAAGCCATAATACCACAATAATGATGGAAACTTGAATAAACTTCTGTAAATTAGAATTTATTCCCTAACAGTGTCTTCACCAAACCAATATTATCATTACTATTTATTGAGCAATTACTTGGTGACAGGCTCCAAGTATAAGGGGAAGGACATAAAGATAAATAAGATTCAATCTCTGTTCTCTGAAGTTAGTAGTTTAGAGGAGAACTTAAAAATATTAATAGCTATAATAGCCTATAACAAAAATGAGAAATGCCATTGTATATACAGGACACAGACATACGTGTGTGTGTGTGTGTGTGTGTGTGTGTGTGTGTGTGTACACAATAAGAAAATGGTGGAGAACACAATTTTAATGGGAGAAAAGCGTCAATAGGCAATATGTCACTGTGTGAAACAAATTCTGGCTCCAGAAATACGTAGCTTGGACTCCTGCTCTGCCTCTTATTACCTCTGACAACTTGGTGAATTGCTATGTGACACTGGGCCTGGATTTTGGTATCTGGACATTAAATAAGAACAACATGAAAAGCACCCAGTACAGTGCCTGGTCCACAGAAGTGCTCAATAAAGAATAACAATCACTATCGGGAAAGACTTCACACAGATAGGAGTTTAATAGACAAATTATGTTGGACACTGGGTATTGTGCAGTTTGCAGTTTCCTCCATGGGTCAGCAAGGAGTAACCACAGAGCATCATCTCTGCTGAGGTCTAAAAAGAGAAGGAGGGGCAGGTCATTCTGGTAAGAAACAAGTATGCAAATAAAATGATGCAGAGTGAGAGAAACAAAGAAATCCCAAAATTAAAGGAATGAAACTGCTTTAGGAGCCAAGGAAATTTTCAGGTAAAGTGAGCAGGTAACATAATTCCCCAGCAGGATGAAGGGTGTGCCATTGGGAGAAGCTGAATTTTTTTGGCTCTGCAGCCAGTGTGGATGACTTTCCAAGAGGCATAGGAATGGCCCATGCAACTGTTGCAAAGCACCACAAGAAGGGCACGTGGAAGGAGGCAAGGTATTTAGGACATTTGTAATCAGGATGCAGTGGTATTATCAGAGCATGGCATTACCTTTCTCATAACTTACATAGGGCGTATGTTTTAACCCACGACAAGAATTGTTCATAAATCTCTTGAATTCATAATCATGAATTAATCCTGTTCTGGGAATTGGGAACTTGGTATCTTTGCAGTCCAGAAGACTCTAACCACTTCTTAAGACTCTGTTTGCAATTTTTAGCTCATTCCTCAGGATCCAAGACAGAGATTCCCTGCTGGGAGGCAACTAAATTATCCATTACCTTTATTCTACTGTAGGTTTTCTAAAATTGCATAAAGGATCGTTGTTTGGTAGAGAGCACTAGGAAAAACAGAAAAGCCTTGGGAGCCTGGGCCCAAGGAAGAAATACCTAGAGAGTATTCTACATGCTCCTTTTGTGCTTTGTAAAATTTTTGTATGGTGCTGCACATGGAAATGCATGCTGAATGTGAGTCAAACAGTAGGAGGGCACTGCTGACAGCTGGATCTGTTGGAAAGCTGCTCACTTATGAAAAATGCTGCAAGGAAAATTGTGAATTTCCTGTTGGCATTCACTGTAATTTAGCAATGCTTTCCTTTAAAAATGTAAAATAGCCAGAATATGGTAAATGAAGTGCATTTTTATTTGTTTATGACTTTAGAGTTTCTGCCTCGTGAGAAAGCTAAAAAGGCCTAAAGGCAAAGGAATCTTTCATCTCAAAGGGAAAATGCTGTGGAAGAAAATAAAGGTTGGGTTAAGTATTCAATAAGATTCAGAGACACTCTCAGGGGAGATGTCCTTCATTTGGGGAGACTCTCAAACTCATTCAGGCCACCAGGGTACCAGTTAGCACATGGCAGTTGTAATTCACTAAATGGAACCCTGGTGACCTAAAAGAATCAATGCTACCAAAGAGACAAACTTACCTACAGGGAGCAAATTACGTGCTAGCAGAATGTCTGATTATTTTGCCATTTATATTTATAGAGTCAGTGAGTCAACAAGTATTTATTGATCCCCTAGAGGTTGTACCGCTCTCTAATAAATGTGTGGGTACCTATTAGTGGTTAGACACAGTCTCCTGCCCTCAAGGAGATTTACAATCCAATAGAGGTGATAACTATCCTTTAAAATGGATACTTATTAATAAGAACAACAAAAGGGAAATTAGGACGTTTGTGTTGTGGATTTTTCTTGACACAATGGAAAATAAGATGCTAATAAATCAGGACAAGCCTAGAAATTGGACTTCTTTATTGGTTTAGATTGGTTTATTTTTGTCTTTGTTTTCTTTTTTTTTTTTTTTTGGTTTTGTTTTTAACAGAGATATGATACGACAACAGAAAGAAGGGATTTAGTTGAAACCTTCAGGAAAGTATCAGTTAAGAATTTCTGAAATTGAACAATGGAGAAAAATAGTATTAGAACAAAATGAATGCTGTCTTGATTGGCCAGCTGAAAGATACAACATGGTTTGAATTACATAAGATAAATAACAGGCTTTGTGGCTAAAACTAGCTAATAGAGAACTTTCAAAGGAAAAAAGTTAATATCTAATAAAGAAGTCATTGGAGGTCATTAGTAACAAAAGTACACAATCTAAGGAATGAATAATACTAAGGAATGAACTATACTTTTAGCCACGTGCAATAAGATTCCGAGTTATAGGTGTTTGTGGAAATTTATGATTGATTCTAAAGAGGGATATAGATTGTTAAGAAGATACTTATGAAAAATAGAAAGAAATTAACAGTTATAAATTGATGGCATATTCAATCTACATGTGTATGTATATTTGTAATTTAATTAAAACTAGAATAACAGGTAACATTAGTGAGTACATACTATATACCAGACATTGGGTACATATTATTTTGTTTAACAGTCATAACATCCCTCTGAGTTAGGATCTCTTATTAAACTCTATTTTACAGTTGAAGAAATGGATGCTCAAAGAGGTTTAAGACTTCCTCAGAATCAGAGGTAGCAGAAGTAGGACTCACATGTTTGTTTTCTCTGATACCACATTACAGAGCCATGGGGTCCAGCATGGGACTGCATTATGGTTAAGATAGTATGTTTGGGGAACTCAGAAGTCAACAATAAAAAGCTAATCATCTTGTAACCAGGTCTATATAAAATCTGTCCAGTGGGGCTAGAAAGAGCAGGCGGTAAAGAACAAAGTTACCTTTGGGGGATTTTTTGAAGGGTCAAGTGTAGCTAATGAGCTCAATCTGAGTCACATCGAGTTTGATCATGACAAAAGGAACTTAGTGAGAATCATACTAAGGGCCAAGAGAATATACACAACATTCATATTATTAGTGGTCAAGAAATGTTCTCTATGTATTTGAACAGAGGAGAGGGTAGGCAGACACAAAAAGCAGAGACAATGAGCAACAGAGCTGAAGTGGGTCCCATAGAAGGATTCTTTAGATCAGGGAGCTGAAAAGCCTGACTCACAAGTGGGCAGACTCCTTCTCATGTTGTTTTCTCATGTTATTTTTTTATGACAACAATGGTGCTTCCAGTTCTTGTCTAAAGGACTTATGTGATTTCTCGGTTCAAACTTGCCACCTCATCCCTGGTTCCAAGACAGTAGTTGCCACTTCATGGCTTTTCACAAACTTTAATTCAGCCATAATTACATAGAGGCTCTTAAGCTATATGGTTCACTTAAAGTCTTCAGAGCATGGAATTTCTGAATTAGCACATCATGTTATCCAGAGCTCGAGAGGGCTTAAACTACCTCCTGGTTATTAGTGGCACAAATGGAGCTCTAGAATCAAATAGATAGAAGCATAAGCTGAAATCAAAGTATCTGAGGTCTCAGGAGGGACAACTTCTCCCTAAAATTGCCCTTTTATCTCAAAAGCCTCCAATTCTGGTCCAGCTTTCATGCTCTAAACCTACTCCATGTCTTCTGAGTCACCTGATAATCCCATCTCACCCAGTTCCAGCTCAGAATCTCCTTCTCTTTGTCATATACTTCTCATATGGGTAATCAATCAATAGAGCCATTAGCCTTGGCATGAAAGAAAAACAAAAGAGCTTTAAAAAGCAAGTGATTGGCAACTTCAAATATAATAACAGGAACCAGTATAAAATCAAATCAGCTTATTTTTACCTTGAAAGAACACCTTAAATAAATATCTAATTATCTCAAACTATTATTATTCATCATACATAAGGACATATTTTGAAACCAGCATTCTTTATTTCTCCCTGTATAAACTATGCCTCAATTCTTTCTCTTCCCTTTCTCTCAATATCACAACATTCTGTCCCAAACCCAGCTCATGTTCCCATTTTGGCTCTTGTCCTGTTTCTCTACTTTTACTCCCAGTTCATTCTTTTCTCCAACTAATGATGCACTCTCCCTCCTTTTCTATGTGAATTAATGTTGTCTTTATGTCTTCTCTAAACCTCTTTTTAGCCCATAAATACCACAATAATCACAGACAAGTAGGAGAAAGGGTCAGCAAGAGAAAATAGTTGTGAACCCTCAGATTTAATGGGTTTGCCTGTCACAAACATTAACATTTAAACGTGAAAATTGTCTAGGTTTTAAACACTGTCTGAACTTGATAACATAAGTAATGAACAAAAACATTTGAAACCCTCCTAAATATTTTGTACACCTGGATATGCCCCCCAGGAAATTCCTAGCAGTGACTGCTGCTTTAATTTTCCCCAAATATGGCAGACAATAGTGAAGAATTCCTATTGGTCCTCTCCCATGAGTTTAGTTTCAAAGCTGTTGGCACAATACTAGTATTTCAACATTCCTTCAGCTTTAGCATCTTTATGTTCATTTTAAATTAAGAAGTCTAAAGCAGATCTTATCAAATCCATGATATTGTTAAGAGCACTTCAAGGTCCTTTTAAAAACAAGAATTACTTACATCAACTTACTTTATTGCTTCATTTTCTGAGTCTAAAGGACACAAAGTATACTAAAGCAATTTTACATGGCTGTAACCTACAATTTTAACTTACCCTGAGGGGCCATTTTACCTCTTGTTTTACTTTTCCAGACCATATCAATAGAGGGAAGAATCAAGTCAAGACACATGTCATAACTGTATTAAAGGTCAAGGAGATTTAAGCAAATTGGGCTCTACTCATAAATAATTGACTCACAATTTGTACCAAGGTACAGGGTGAAATGCTATTCATCTGAAACATCTTTAAAGTTCATTCTACCTATTGTTGGCACCTGAGGGAACTATAACTAAACATGTGCTCGGGTCTACAAGTCAGCTATCAACAAAGAGTTTGTCTCAGGAATGTAAGGGGTAATAATTCAGTAGGAAAACATACACGATCCACCTTGTTCATCACAAAAGAGGTTAAAGTAGACCCTTGGTGTTCAGAGACTTAACATTTGAGGACTTGACTAACTGCAAGCAAATGCAAAGTTACCATCTTGCAACTTGTGTCTTTGCTGAGGCATGAGTTTAAATTTCAGGTGCTATAAAGTTGGTGTATGAAATGGGCATGAGTCTGCAGAAGGAATCCCCAACAGCTGTGTGGTATCCATGTGTGTCCTTAGCTTTCTGACCCACGACTTGCTATCACATATGTTACAACTGTCATTAAGGCTCTAAATGGGACCTTAAATTCTTTAGTTATAAATGACTGCATGTGGGGAGTTTTGGGCTATGGTCATGTTTGTACACTTGAAGTCCAGCAAAAGAATCTAGTACTGGAATGGGATATAAGAGTGGTTAATCAGGGAGCTCCTGGAAGGGTTTTCTTGTCTTGTCCTCACAACGTATGAGTAGACAAATCAGTGGTGCTGCTCTTCCCCTCTCTTCTTACCTTGAACAGCAACCAGATGCAGGGGTCTGTGACAGCTTTCTTGCAACTGTGAAGAGACAGGTGAGAATACAAAAGTCTAATACATTAAATATGGTGGAGAGAAAATAGAGCTTGGGCCCTTTATGAAATTGTTAAACTGCTACACTCTGGTACCATGTACATATAGATGTATTGTTTTGTGAGATAACTAAATTTCCTTACGTGGGAAGCTAAAAGCACTCATGATTGATACAATGAGGTGTAATAGTGTCCTTCTCAAGGAATTTTTTTTTCAAGGAATTTTTTTGTGCAGTGTCTCAGCTCCTGCTCCCTGCACAAGAACACAGGATATGGTGAGGCCAAAAAGGAACACCAATAGAACCATAGATAAGGGAGGAGTCATACACTGTATTGTCGATGGCGGCTGGTCGAGACACAAAAGCAAACATCCGCCAGTACCCCACCAAGGGGTCTTCCTGCACCCCAGTCTCACTGGCAGCTGTGCGACACACAGGAAGTAGTATCCACACGATCCGCAATCTGCCATCCATGCTTACTAACCCCACTTGCTAGCCACAATCCACCATCTGCTTCTCTGTCAATCAACCAACCCCTTGCTAACTGCAATCCGTGCTTGCTAGCTCAGCCACAGCAGTTATATCAGTGGCCAATGGCTAACTGGTTACAGCTGATGGCCAACTAGTTATAACTGATGGCCATCTACTACCTGAGCCAGCACCTTTCCACGTGAGGCAGAGAGCCTGGAAACTGTTCTCTGGGAGTCTGTCCCCACAGAATTTATTATTGATCAGGTGAATACAAGAACTCAAATAACTTTAATAACTAATAGAAAAGCATATGAGCTATGTAATCAGTGAAAACAAAGTACTATGAAGATTTACAGTCAGGAGGGACCTCATCCTGCTGGGCTAGATAGAGTGGGAATTCACAGACCAGGCAAGGAAGTGGAGAGAGCCAATCAGGATGGGAAGGGGAGATCTCAGAGAAATCTGCCTTTGTCTTCTGCTTCTGCCACTTACAAGCTGTGTCACCTTGAACATGTGACTTGAACTTCTTAGGCTCCCATTCCTTAGAAAAGTTTCAAAGAGATTAGCTAAATTTTGGGTAAAGAACCTAGAGCAAAGTAAGCAACGATGAATTAATAGCTATTGTTTTTGGAGAAATAGCACAGTAATTCCATAGCCTATCATAATCAGAAAAATTAGACCACCAATCTTAATCTGCCCTATCCCACCAATACAATCCAATTGAAATGAGATTCAAATGCCATTCAATGACAACAGGCAATGCCCATTTAGTGATTACAGTAAATAGGGAAGAAAGTGGCATCAATAGTTTTCCTACCTTACTCTTTCATTCTTGATCCCTGATACAAATAAACTGTGATGTAGAAATCATCTTCCTCTGGATGTTACTGCTTCTCCAGGTAAGGAATTAGGATTCATGTTTTGTTTTGTTTTTCCTAGGCACTGTGTTAAGAAGTTTACCTTATTTAATTCTCACCATAAATTTAAGTATTATTAGGTGGGTGCAAAAGTAATTGTGGTTTTTGCAATTATTTTTAACCCTTTAAACTGCAATTACTTTTGCACCAACCTAATAGTATCCACATTTTACAGACAAGAAAGCTGAAGTGTGTGTAAAATTAAATAATTACTTAAAATCAGACTTCATGTTAAATAGAAAGATAAAATTCTTACTTACTTTATCTGATTTTAGAACCTTCCTTCATACCATTACCTCATACAGCTTCAAGTACATTCAAATCCATCACCTTCTCTATGCTCTGAAGTGGTTTGAATGTTTAGGCACATTGCAAGAATATGTTCTCTCCAACTGCCCTTCAAATACTGCCACCACCAGAGTTAGTTGTTCATACTGACATTCATGGAAGTAGTGTCCAAGAGATCAGAACTGGCATTTATTGGGCACTTACTACAAGGTCAGACAATTAAGTTCACAAACTCATCCTAAAAAAAGTGCTACATACCTCATTGCTGAATATCACTATGATCACCTTTGAAGTACTCCCCCTGGGAAACTAGGCACTGACATCAGTGGCTAATCCACCCTTCAAAGTTCCTTTTGGAACTCTTTTTCTGGAATGGCCGTTGGAGCTGTCGTCGTATTACCCTTGATGTCCTGAATGTCATCAAAATGTCTTCCTTTCAATATTTCCTTTATCTTTGGGTAAAGAAAGAAGTCATTGGGGGACGATCAGGGGAGTAGGGAGGGTGTTCCAATACAGTTATTTGTTTACCGGCTAAAAATTCCCTCACACACAGTGCTGTGTGAGCTGGTACATTGTCATGATGCAAGAGCCATGAATTGTTGGCAAAAATTCAGGTCATCTAACTTTTTCATGTAGCCTTTTCAGTACTTCCAAATAGTAAACTTGGTTAACTGTTTGTCCAGTTCGTACAAATTCATAATGAATAATCCCTCCGATATCAAAAAAGGTTAGCAACATCGTTGAAACAAGTTCGCGAACTTAATTGTCAGACCTTGTATCTAGGTTTGGAGTCAAGTTACCTGTTTCAAATCTCACTTAACCAACTGTTTGATGTTGGACAAATTAATAATCTTCTCTCAGCCTGTTTCTTCTGTTAAGTTTTCTAGTGATGACATATGTAAAGCACCTAAAAGACAAAATACCTCATATGTGTGTTACCTATATTATTAAATGGATATGTTGAGTCATAGTATAATCAAATTTTGTAGGCCATTTTGTAGCTATTTATTTTAAAGAAATAGCAAGAGTTAACGGACCTAATAATTTCAGCAGGTAGCCATGTTCCAGTTACTAGTTCAAGTACTTTCCATATTCTAATTTTTAATCCTCGTGATAATCTATGAAGTAAATACTGTTATTATCTCACTTCATAGCTGGAGTCACACACTATGGCACAGGAGAGTTAAGTAATGTACCCAAGCACATACAACTTTTTCATGGTAGAGCCAGAATCTGAATGCGTACACAGTTAAACTACACCCAGTATCTATGCTCTTCACTATATTACATTGTCTCTTCTTAACACAGTTTAAATGGCCTCAAAAGATCTCATTTCGGCCTATACAAAAACAGAAACAGGTAAAATAAAATAGAATAGTCACTTCAAATCCTCTTTGGGGGTAGCTAAGAAATAAATTGTGCCTACATCATAAATATATATATACGAGTATATATACAGACCATGTTAAAATTCCATACTCCCCTCTGGCAATATAGAAAATGACTTTATAAGACTTCACCACTGTGAAAAGAGACTGATTCAATTGGCCATACATGAAAATTGATCTCATTGTCATACAGTGTATGTGCCACCGAGAGAACTAAAAGAAACTGATATCCACAGTGCTGTAAGTGAAGAGGAACGCTCTTAAAAGACGCCCAACAGCTATCGAAGCAATGTTTCAGAGCAGCAGAAACTTCAGACTGTGTCTCTGGCTCAGGGACTGTTTTTGGAGTTTAGAATACCCAAATTGATAACACTCGGAAAGACTTATTCATCTTAATGAAATTAAAAGTTCATAGGCCAGAAAACAAACATGACCAGAACTCTCATACCAGCTTGTTAGGAGAATTCAAATGAGGTCATGAGAAGTTAATTCATATCCAAGGTTCACTAGCTGAGTAATAATCAGAATATTCCTGACTATAACTGTTTTCAAGTATTATCTCTTCCCTCAAGCTTTTTATCTTTCTTTATGTTCCCTAATTTCAACCAGACTGAAGCCTTGTATTTCACGGAGAAAATAAAAGCACCTGTTAGTACATTCCTCAACTACTCTACCTTTAAACCTAAGATATTGTCAAATATGTATATATTATTGCCTCTTATAAGCAAGGTACTGAGGATACAGAGAAGAATAAGATATATACCCTGTCCTGGAGTATAAGTTTATACAGGAAGATAAAATGATAAACATACGTGCAAAGTAACCATGACAGTCATGTGCTAGTGATGTGTACAGAGGGTTATTGGGAAATAGAGATGGCTCACCTAATTTTTACATCCTTCATTGACATTTAAGGAAAAGATGTTCCTTTCTATGAAACGCTTATCCGGTCATCATTCCTCCTCCACAAACTTGTCCGTCTAATCCACCTTCTTTCTATATCTTCAGTCTCACTTTCTCTACTGATTCTTTCTCTGCAGCCTTTAGAAAAGCACATTTTCCTCTCATCTTATCAACTTTTTCTATATCACTTCTCCATCACAGTACTCCCCTAACTTGCTCCTCTCCTCTCCCTTAGAACCCTTGAATGAATGGTGTAAACCTCCATCTACCCTTTCTCAATTTCCATTTCCACCTCAGCACACTGCAGTTATGCCTCTAGCCCTGCTCTTATGCAGAAACTATGCTTGATAAAAGTCACCAGTGGCACCCTAAGTGCCAATGCCGAGAGTCTACTTCACTTCTCCTTCTGGTAGATCTCCCCGCACACCTGGAACTGTTAATTCCTTCTTGAAAACTTTGCCTTCTTTGGCTCTGCTCTGCTTGATGCCTCTCAGACCAATTTCTCTGCAAATGTCTTGAGTAAGAAATTTAAATTCATTTTTGGTTTCTTGCATGGATTCGTCTTACCCTATCTTCTTTTCTTGGGTGATTTTGTCTCCCAGGAGTTCAGGTACCATCTGTATCATCAATTAGAATCCCAGCAGGAAGCAGATGGAACTCTCAAATGGGATAATTAAGAAGGTTTTGATAGAAACTATCTACCTCAGTGTGGGCAAGTTCAAGGGAAACCAACAAGGAGTGGTTAGTGCCCCTAGGCCTGAAACAATAAGGTTGGATAAGCCCTTACAGGAATGTTGAGAGTAGCCAGAGTAGCTCCAAGAGAGTGGCTGCCTGGAGAGGGTAACTGTGCAAGAACTGTGTCCTTTGGGAGAGGGATCTAGTTACCTGTGGTGACCTGGAATAAATATCCCATACTCACTCGCTTTCTGCCCTTTGATCTTTTGCCAGTATCTCTAATTGCCTAAATCCAACTGGAAGCCAAAATACAGTGATGGCATCATACTCAGTAATGATTCAAGGTCACAGGGAAAGTTGGAAAGCACGTCTAGAGGGGCAAATGGAAACTACTGAGCACAACTGCTACATCTTTAGTCCTGACTGCTCTTCTGATATCTTGGCTGGTATTTCCATTTCATCTCCAGTTTATTTGTATTACACATATGTACCTCAAAATTGATTTGCCCAATTATTCTGTTTTTCCTATAGAATTTTTCTGTTAGGGGACAGCTGTCTGTTTTCTTTCAACCAAAGACCATGAAGTCTTCTTGATTGTTCCTTCCGTTACCTCCCTCATTGAGTTATATTTGGAGAGTGTTTCTCAGAAATGTTTTTTTTTGAAACCTAGGCTCTCCTTTCCAATTCCATTCCTTTAATTAACATTCTTATATTCTCTTTTCTGTACTTCAGCAATGATTTACCAACTCAACTCCCTATAGCTATTCTTTCCACTACTCTTTTGTAGTCTTTACACTGCTATCAATGATCTTCCTAAAATACAGACAATCATGGCCTTTCTTTGTGTAAAACCTCTAACACATCTTTGTTGCTTGACATAAAATCTACACTACACACATGACTTACAAGGCACTAACCTATCCCTTTAGCATCATGAACTTGCTTATTCAACAAATATGTCTTGAACACTAAGAATGTGCCTGTTAAGACACTCGATGCTAAGTAAGAAATACAAAAAAATAAAAAATAAAAAAGAGATTGTAGACACACTAAACCACTAGACTGCAGTTGAAGTGATAAATAAATCAAAATTATAATAATTACTAGGTGGTATTAGAGAGAACTTAACTGTTGGTAGGGTTTTGGGTGTGAGAGAGGCATAGGAAAGGGAATACTGTTAAAACTGAAAGTTGGAAAGTGAGTAGATGTTCTCAGAAGGAGTAAGGGCATCTCAACAGGGGAAAATACATGTTCCCTTGTATAAAAGCATAAAAATAAAAGGCATGTTTGGTGAAATAAAGGGTTAAAACAATGGCCTTTAAGAATTGTGTACTTAAAATCTGTTAATATTTCATGTAAATTATAGGGTTTTTTTAATTAAAGGGAAATTTTGGTGGTGATGAAAGAGTTCTATCTCTTGATTGGGATGTATGCATTTGTCAAAGCTGTCCAAAATGTACACTTGAAATCTGCACTCTTTATTGTATGTATGTGACATCTCAAAAAAAAACAAAAACGAAAGTATAAACATGAGTCAAAAAGAGCTGGTCCCTTGCCAGTTTTATGGTATCGAACAGGTGACTTACCTTTTCTAAGTTTTCTGATCTGAAATGATAATACCTCCCCCATAGGTCTGCAGGAGGCTCATTTTGGTGCTTAGCATGTATCAGATAATTAGAAAATAGTGCCTACCAACTTGAATACATGTAGAGTTTATCAGAAAATATAAGAAAGAAATGAAACCTGCAAAGTAGACAAGAACATCTCAAAGAGACTTACATTTATATTTTTAGAAAAAAATCACCTTGGTTTCATTGTGGAGAACTGGAGTTAGAGACAGTCTATGGCAGGACTTTCATTAGAGGACTAATAGAATAAAGAAAGAAAAGGCCTAAATAGTAGCAGCAGCATATTTCTTAGAGTGACACATAGAAAACAGTATTGGCTATGCAGGAAACGATGTGCACTAGTGCCATTTGCCAAGAAAGGAAGCAGACTTAAACGGGCATAAAATGAGCTTATTTTTTTTTTTTTTAAAAAAGCTGTGTTTGAGATGCCTTCAGATTTCCAAGCAAGTCATGCCTGGTACACAAGTGGCTACATGGCTCAGGACCCCTAAATTCAGACAAGAGATGTTATTATACATTGGACAAGACTGAAGTAAATATTACTCTCCAAGAGAGAACCAAAATGGGATTAGTCATTTGTGAAAGTGAAGAAATTCAAGATAATACTGGTGAATATAAACCTGGTGAATTACATAAATAACTAAAATCCAATTAAGGTCATCTGGGTATAAATTTAAGTCTCCGTGGGAAAGCAAATAGGGATTTTGATTTCAACTGAGGAAGTTTTACATCTAGTTACTTTGACATCTCTCTTCAAAATGAGGAAAATCTGCATGGTACCTATCAAAGAGAAGTCCGGGAAGAAAAAAAAAGAAAGAAATCTGTTTCTATTGCTGTCTAATATGTATATCACTGTGGTAGAAATCTCATTCTATTAAATATTAAAATTATCCAGCTAGTTCTTCCACCTGAGTTCTTTTGACTTCAAAGTCTAGTGTTATAAACATTAGACTAGATTGCCTTCTTGGGAGATCCTTTTTAATATATTGCTGATGAAGGCTTGGGAAACATCCATGATGTAATAAGATGACTGGAGTATAAGCACTAGTTTTCTATGTATGCTTCTGAAGACAGGGAGCTGTGTTAGTGTAGGTCCTCTGAGAAGCACTTGCCACAACAGGATTTGACATGCAAGAGATTTATTGGGGTCAACACCTGTAAAGCAAACAGTGGAGAGAATGAGAGGAAGTTGTAAGAGCTATCTGCCTCCTGAGAAGGAGAAAGGGAAGGGAGGCAGGTAGGGATGTGTTTGAAGGGATTGCGTAGTGGCATTTCTTGTTTTTATCATATAGTTGAGATCCTGAGGGTGTTTATTAGCACAGAGTGTGAATGATGGTCATATTGGGGGGGAGAGGAGAATTCCCTCCCTCTACCCTTCTTAAGTTCTGATGACTGGACTACTAATAAAATTGACATAAGACCAGATTAACGGGGGAAAAAACAATTTAATACATGCACTTGGAAGATCATAAATAATGATGCTCTGTGAAATGATGAACCCATGAGATTGTTATACTTTTACACACACACACACACACACACACACACACACATATGCACACACAAACAAAAACAAAAAATCCCAATAAATTTGTGAAGAACTACCAGGACAAAGACACTTAGGTTTGGGTGGTCATTATTGAGGAATCTAAATAAAGTTTGGGCTTGGGTAGTAAGTTAGTAAAGGAGTAACAAAGTTTGTTTATGCAAGCTTTTTCACCCTGGATGCTTAACTCTCATAATGAGTGTGTCTCTCAGCTCACCTGCAGCACAAAGGCCACCTTTCACGGGAGAGATTTATTTCCTGTATTCAAGGAGACAAGGGAGGGTCAGCGTGCCCTTCTTGCACCAGCTGCTTTTCAAGTAATCAATACGCCGTTGTGGAATATTTTGGGGTGGCCTGCCCTGGGCCTCAACAATTACATAATGAGTGGCATAATTGTATATTAATTATATATTTCATATAGATACAAAAGGAAATCATTGGGTTCTTGGACAAGACAGCAACATACATGGTACATGTCGTGGGTGGCAGATAGAGAGATTTTGAAAGTTATGCCTCAGTTATCCTGTGGGTCTGATTAGAAAATATCATCCCATCTTTGAAATTCTGTGAAAATAAGCTTGTAAATCAAATGTGTATAAATCATGTGTGACTGAGAAGAACTTGCCACATGATTTAAGGACACTGTGTTTTCACTCATTTTACAAAGTAGAATAGGTTTTTAAAAAACTTTAGATTTGGAAATAATTTCAAATTTACCAAAAACTTATAAAATAAAAGTAGTACAAAAAACAGTGCAAAAAATGTCCATATGTCTTTATGTGGAATCACCTATTCTTGACATTTTACTCCATTGGATTTATCATTTACTCTCTCACTGTCCTTGATTATTTGTTTTTTCTGGATTACTAAGGGTAACATATACAGATATATTTTAAAATATAATTTATCGTTTGTGTTCTAGTTTTGTAAGTTCATCCAATAATGTCCTTTATTGCACTTTTTCCCTTCCAGTACAGTTCCAGCCTATGATCAGGTATTTAGTTGTTATGTCTTTTCAGTCTTCTTTAAATTTGAACATGAAATGTTCTTTTGATAAAATAAATCTAATTCATTGAAGAATGTAAACTTTAAGAGCGGGCACTTGGTCAGTCCCATATATTGCTTCTACAAATGACCTAGAACAGTATCTCGCACATGGTAGCACTCAGTAAATATCTTTTGAATGAAGGAGTTTTTTGTGGGTGTTCATATTTTCCTAAGAGGAGCTGGCATAATGAGTTACATTGGTCTTGGCATTTTAAGAGCATTTATATTATGTTTTTTCAAGTTCTGTCTATACAAATAGTTTGTGTTGTTTCATGAAGTTAGATTTGTGCGTGTGTGTGTGTGTGTGTGTGTGTGTGTGTGTGTTTGTGTGGAGCTTAAGTGTTCCTCAAGTCCCACCTCTGTTACTCTCTGCCCACACCATTACCTAAATCCCTTTCCATCCCTTTACCAACTTAAACCTTTTGGTGTTGTCTGAAAGTGAAATGGAAACCGAAGCCCTTCTGACATGAGGAGTGGCATCCAGTGTGACTGTCCTCCGGGTAATGCAAAACATTTGCTCGCTGCATCAAGGGCTGTAATAAATCTGAATGTTCAGATATAACTAGTAGCCATGTTAAAAAAAAAAAAAAAAATACTGGCTTCTGTGTCAACGTGATGACTGACAGAATTTCCACATGGTAGGAGGCTCACTGACATGATTTCAATCATAGCTCTATGAATGGAATGCCCAAGAAAGCTGTCCATCAGTCACAGAAATCTCTGCCTTGTCCCAGAGGGTCCATTACATCATTGCCACATTGTCTGAATTGTAGCTCATTGCTGGAAATGAAGTATGGTCCAGACTCACGCTGGCTATGCCAAGGCCCTCCTTTCAAAGACTGACTTGTGAGAGTCCATCTCCTAACTTCAGAAACCTACTGCTGTACTCTTAATATAAAACAAGGATCAAAATTGTCAGGTGCTGATAAGAATATCTTTGGCTCATGGTGTAATATAATGTGAACAGAGCAGGACTCAAGTTGTATATACCGTTTGATGTTATCTATGAAAAGAAAAAACTTTGTAGAAAAATGACTTGAAAGAATCATGCCAACATGGTTATAGTAGTAGCTTTCAGGTGATGGGACTATGGATAATTTATAGAATCTGATCTTCTGTTGTTGACTGCAAGGAACATCTATTTCTTTGATGATCATGAGAAAAAAATTAAATATAAAAAGAAATTAAGTTTAAAAATAAAGATGTATTTTTATAGTCTCACATTTAAAAATGAAATCTAAAGAAACTGGGTGAAATTCTAAGCCATTTTGTACCTCAGTTTGCCCATATGCCAAGTAGGTATAATAATGGCTGTTATATATTTTATGATGGCAATACATCAGATAACTATGTAATATACTTTTATTTTCTCAAAAGAGAAGATTCTATAAAATAATAATAATAATAATAATAATAATAATAATAATAATCTCTATACTTATCTCAGAAGGAACTTCTTCCCTTAACTCTCTTTCTATCAATCTTGGAGGCAGAAGGGGTTATAAATCCTGACTGGCATCTTGCCTGCTCTTTTGAAAGTCTAACCCAGTGGGATGGCAAAAGAGAGTAATTTTTTAAATGAAGAGACTTAGAGCTAATCTCCATCTGACATGTGCTTCCAACTCTAGCTTATGTTGAAAGAAGTGTTTATTAAGGGAAGACTTGATTCCTTGCCTCTCATCTCCCCCCCACCACCACCACCAACCCTGCAAGTAGAAACCCTCTACTCCACCAGTACAGTTCCTTTAAATTCCTGAATTTATAAATGTGAGAAAGCCCTCAGAACATGATGTATTCTTGCAGAATGGTCTGTAGGACAAGAAGAGTGATTGACAACTGCAGAAATTACATCTGAGGTTTAGTCCTGTAGGAAAAGGGGATACAAATTGCCTGCAAATTATCCACAAGTCCCTGATGAGCCTGAGGAGAAAATTTAAGAGGCTTCAGTCTTTCTTCAACAAACATGTTCACGTGTCTCCCTTTGCTATAACACAAAAACACCCAAGAGAAAATGTCCCTGTAAAAACACTACTTTTGTTTCTTATCCTTGTCAAATGTTGTAATAGTAAATGTATAAATGCCAATTAATAGCCTTTATCATGTGCCAATAGTGTTTTGTGTGTAATTCAGAGCAGAAGTGGTATATGAGCTCTGACTGATGGGTTTATAATATGAAGAAGAAATTGGGTTTTATGCTATAAAAACACATGGTGTTAACTTTATAGGGTGCGTAATGAAAAAGCCTGCAAGGATTTGCATGGCTGATCTTAATAAATATGCATCACTTGAGAAGAATTAAATACAGTAGAATAATGGTAATAATAATGATGGTTGATACTTAGAAGTCTAAAATGAACAGGTTATACTTCTCTTCCAACTAGAGTACGTGGAAAGGTACTATCCTAGACTTTGCACACACCTGGCTTACAATATTGGCTTTCTAAGGTATTAGTAAGTGCTACTCAAAATGTGATGCGCAAATTAGTGCTGATCCTCAATTTTTCTTACATGTCTTGATGTGATAAGTGCAGAAATTGAGAATAACCATTTAGAACCTTTTCCATCAATTTAACAGAGTCATTGTATTATCTGTTGAATCACGTAATAACAAATCAGGGGTTTCAATGTTGTGTCTTCTCCTTTTAAAATTTCATTTTTGAGTAATTCACTTTTTATCTTATTTTACAAAAATGTTTGTCCATGACAACTTGGGGGAAAACTGGGCCCTCAACACAAATAGTTTCAGAAACCTGACTCTAAAATATTGTGACGTACTTGATGAGATAAATACAAATCACCTTTCTAAGCCTTAGATTTCTCGCCTAATGGATTTAATGATAGCACTTACCTCTTGACACTGATTCTGAGAATTAAGGGGAGATAGATATATTTAAGGTGCTTAACACGGTGCCTGCCCTTGGTAAGTACGCCCCATGACATTGACTCTCAGTATTATTGACTAACAAAGACTGGAGGAGATGCCATTCTGAATTATGTGCATGTGGGACACAGTTTTTGTTTGTAACAGGCCTTTGGTGTACACTCCCATCAGCAAGTAACTTCCCTCTGGAATCAGGCCACCTGGTTTGACAGACTAGGTGTTCATTCACCGTGGACTTGCATGAAGCGACCACATTTGGCTTTTGGTCTTCCCTGACTATTTAGTGTAATTGCTCCACCATCATTGTGTGGAATGTCCTGTATGTTTCCTTTTGTTCTCCTTAAGTCATTAATTTGAGTAATTGCTGCAAGCCTCAACAAGTAAATAATTCTGCTATTGTTCACTAAGCACTTGTATAATTTGGGGACCAGGATAAAATGCTTGTCACTCATGGATGGCAAGTATGGAGATGTAAACTTCGGTTTCAAAGATGCATCACTTTCAGTGGTGCTTCACAGGGCAAAGAGAAAAACATGCAATCTCTACCAGTCAAAGAGGCCAAGCAATTTTTTCAAAAGTGTGTTTTGGCTAAATGTCAAAATCTAAGGCTGAATGTCTCTTCAACAGTCATTGGTGGTGGCCAAGAAAGTAGCTGGTTATTTCAGAGGATGAGAGCTTAACCGAGGATAATTCAACCAAAGAGTTTTTCTTTTTGAATTCTAGTGTACTGCAATGAGGCTTTATTGTTAGACTAACTTGCATCCAGACCATGGTTGTGCAACTTAACTGGATCCATCAGGCAAGTCCTTTCCTCCCTTTGAGTCTCAGTTTCCTAATCTATAAATCAGGGGCTAGTGGGATAATGTTTAAGCATAATAGGTACTTAAGTAATATTAAGTCCCTTCTTCTTTATTCAGTTAGTAAACTTTAGTTATTTTCTTTAAAATAATCAATAAATTGACTTTAACAAGATGCCATGAATAGAATCAGACTTTTAAATATAATAAAAATAATATGTCACTATTTTTAAAAACACACATTGGATTTGGCTGATTCAGTGAACAACAGACTCTTTAAAACTGTGGCTCTTTCCAAGGTCAGGCATCTTCAGCTCCTTTTCACTCTGCCTGGAACTCTCTGCTCAGCCAGAATAACTTTCCCATGCGCGTGACTTGGCTCATTCTTATTTTTAGTTCTTTGTGTTTAGCACTCTTCTTGAAATGACCTTCTGACGCCTCTCTGCCAAACCGCACACTCCTGTAAAACTCTGCATCATTCACGTCGTCCAGGAATTGGCAGAAAGAAACCTGGTCAAGTGATTCACTCCAGCCCATCTTTCAGTGCTGTAGGATATTCTAGGGATCTGCACTAGTCTCCACTTTGAGACATTTTCTTGCTATGATTTCTTATACTATTTTAGTATTTGTAGATTCTTTCTCCCTATCAGAACTATCAAGTTCCATGTCTTGGGGTTACACTGAGTACATTTAGGATCAGAGAAGCTGTCACTTGTTCAAGGACACACAGTTTATGGCTGATTTTAAACAGGTAGCCCGTTCTTTGGGTTTTCAGTTTGGTATTGTTTTCATTTCATGACCCAACTTCACTCAGTGGGGAAATGGTTGGTAGTACTGACTGACTGACTGAGAAACAGTGGGGGAACTTCAGGCATGGAAAGACAGCTCTTGAAGGAGTCACAGCAGATGAAGGACGTGGAGTATGATGCAAGAGATGGGGCAGGATCGAGGAGGGCAAAGGAGGCAGAAAGGGTGCCTCAAATGAACAATTGGCTTACTCGCAGCATTTCACATGAAAAGAAAACTTAAAAATACCTAAACAACAACAATAACAAAAACAACAACACATTTCGGCTTTGTTTCTATTTTGTGCTTAAAAACAACACTGTCACGGCCAACAAAAACAACACCATAACTGTGCTTTTCCCCTGGCACTAACTCTAAACAATCTACTGGACTTGGGTCAAAATTGCAAACTGCCAGCATGTTAAAAATAAAAACAGAAAAACAAACTTGGCCTTTTCCTTAAGGGTTGTGAGGGTGAATGCAGGACAAGAGCCAGAGAGAAGAGTTACTATAAAAAATAACTAGTGCAAACATCCTTGAACTGATGTTTTCTATAAAAATCTGTTGGCTGTGAATTGGAAAGAGTGAAGTGGGAGGGATAAAGGAATGGGGGATCAAGTGGTGTCTGCTTATCGTCAGCGAGCTTTCATGTAAAAGTCATGGCAGGGTCAGCAACAAACTAGCCAGGTGGCAACTCCAGGCCACGCTGCCATAAATAAATAGTTATGTACTAATGTCACACAACCAGAGCTAGATGCAAAGCATATGGCAAGAAAACATTCTAATGTAAATATTCAGAAAAAAAAAAACCATGGTTTCTGAATTTAGGATCCACTGTTGTCACTGGACTTTGAGACGCCTAGGAAAATAAAGTAGTGGAGCTTTATAAAAACCTGGACTAAAAGATCCTTTGAAATGCAGATTATTTCCTTTCAAAAAATCCTTAACCTTTGGCCTAAGAGAGTGTGACTATTTGGTGTAGTAATTAAGCATTACCGAGAGTTGGCAAGAGCACAGACTCTGGAACCAAATTTCAGCAGTTTAAACTTTATGCCTGTTGCTTACTTGTTCTCATGACCTCTGGGAAGTTACTTAACCTTTTCATGCCTCAGTATATTCCCCTGTACAAAGGGAGGAGGAAGGTGATAATGGCAATAGTACCTGCCTCACAGGAAGTTATAAGGATTAAGTGAGTCAAAGTGTAGGGAGCCTATAAAACAATAGCTGGTAAATGCCATGTCCATGAGCCTATCATTATCAAGCAGTCTTACATAGGCTATTTATCTTACGTAGGTTATCTACTGGACACTATGCTGAGGAATCCTTGTATTATCCTATTTAATCTTAACAACTACCTCATGAATTAAAAATCAATTTTACAGACAAAGGAACTGAGGCTTAGATGGATTAAGAAATTTATCCAAGGAGGCATATCTAAGCTAAACTTCCAAAACAGGCATTATTTCAGATTAAAAAAAAAAAAAAAAATCAACCACTTACGCATTCTTTAACATCTAAACACTTTTCCTTTCATTTGCATAAAATGTTAAAATTTGAAAAGAAATACAACGCATGGCCTTCTAAGAACAAAATAGATTTTTTTAAAAAGGGATTAAAGAGCTGACGTCTAAAAAATTTGCCTCAAGAGATCTGAGATCCGCTCACAGCACCAGGGAAGACAGATGAATTCATTCATTAACTAATATCTCCAAACATTTATGGAGCGCCTACTATTTTCTGAGAGCTCGGGATGCAAAGACGAATAAACGATTTCAGTCCTTGAGCACCTAACTGAGGGTAGTGAGAGTGATATTCTTTACTTCGATTTGTTTGATGATGTCGGATTTGTTTTCTCGTCTGTTTCCCAACATGGACAAAACTGCCTTTTACGAAAGCTGCAAAGGTGGTCGGTTTTCCAACAAGCCTGTGCTGCGTCTACAGCGATCCTAGGGTTTTACTGCGCGGAGCCTGCTCGCACAGCGCGGAAAGACTTCAGAGAACGTATACTTTCTGTGTAGGTCAGTCTCCAATTGGAGCTGCATTAAAACCGGCGCGTTTGGAAGCGTATTCAAATCGCGCGCCCTGGCAGTGGCTTTCCGGGGTTCAAGCTTAAGGGTCGCGGGACACCAGTGTGCCCTGACGCCGGGTCCGAGTCCCAGGACTCCACGGCTTCTGGCAACTGGGAGGTTACGAACCTCTCGAGCATCCCAGGGTGAGCCCAGGTGAGAGCTTCCACGATACCTGCCCGCTGAGACTTAGGCACCACTTCTCCCCGCGGCCGTTACTTCCTGGTTGGTTTGCCCTTAACTGATATGGCGGCTGGTTGCCTTCGGCCGAGCCCACTGCGGCTGCTCAGAAATCGCAGGCAGGGCAATCGGGTCCACAGCCCTCCCAGCGCCTCCGCCGAGCTGCTGGGTGAAACCCGCGCTGTGCAACTCAGGGTGAAGGGCAATAGGGGCAAACCAAGGAAGTCGAGGACCCAACGCCGTGCTGCTGTGTGCCCATCCCTCATCTCCCAGCCCTAAGGCTGCTCGAGCCCAGGGTATTTTTTACTTGTCCCTGCCACCTCCCAGACTCTGGCCCAACATGATACTGACTAAAGCCCAGTACGACGAGATAGCCCAGTGCCTAGTGTCTGTGCCACCCACCAGGCAGAGCCTGAGGAAGCTGAAGCAGAGGTTCCCCAGGTAAGTGCCCATCTCTCCCCTCTCACAGCCCTTTGCCTGCAGCTGCTGTGCCTGGCAGCCAAGCCAGCACTTAGGAACCACGTGTCACACATGTCAGGTGCTAGGAGATCAAGGATGGGGAAGGAGGTTTCTTTTACCAACCTTCCTCAGGAGACTCTAAATGGATGAATCCCAGGCAGACGCCCAAGGTCTTGAAATTAAAATCAAGTTAATTTGAAAACTTGGTATGTGCTAGTAGATGATGGGTGCACGTAGTAGGTGCTCCATAAATATCTAGTGGTTAATTGACAGATACTAGGAATGAATGATAGGTGTCAGGGTCCTCTCAAAGTCATAATTCTAATTGTGGATTCAAAAGGAGGAAATGGAGGACCATTTTCAATTAGCCCTTGGAAATAAAGTAGGGAGCACAGGCCTATAGGGGTGTCCTGTTCTACCTTGGCTCTCTAGTACAATTAAGTGACCTCCAGTGTTCCCAAGCCAGTCAGAGACTGGTACCCTGGGGATTCCGATTTGGGGTCAGGATTGGCCATTTGAACAACTATATGTATACACATTCGGGTGTATTTCATACTGCCTCCCCAAACATGCCTTTTTTCAATGCTTTTAGGGTCATCCAATTTTTTAATAAAGGTCTTTAGGAACTGTATACTATAGATTACCTCATTTAAGGATGTGCAAACTAAAGCCCAGACATTACACAATGAACCAGTCGAGGACAAAAAGGTTATTGTGTTTATGACGTGTTAAAAGATTAGAATGTTTGTATACTCTTCTTCTATTTCAAAATCAAATTTAAACTTGTACATTTTGTTTTGTGGCCCTGAGCACGGTTAGCTTCTAATGGAGAACTTCCCTGTTTTTGATGTGTAACCTTTGAACAGACATCTCCAAAGAAGTATTTTCTTGATAGGAGAGATTATTGGGTAATTGGTATTAATAAAGTACAAACTGAAGCATAAATTGAAGGTCTTTTATGGTCTTGGTTTTTTTTAAGGACTTAGTTTTCCTAATCTGAAAAATGAAGGGATCTCTCTCTAGTAACATCTAGATTTAATTTAAGGCAATATTTATCCCTTTAGAGTCTTAAGATTTGTATCAGACTTGCCTATCCCAGAACAAAATCGACAAATTGGAATTTAATTTTCTGTCTTTAACTCATGCCAACTCTGCCAATGAGCAGTGAAATGGGTGAAGGCTGGTCAGCTAAGGTAGGTAGATTTTTTTCTGGCCAGTTTTAAATGAGCACATATATTTTAGATATTCTGCTCTCATTATGTATTTATATTACCACTGTAGTTTTGCTTTTCTTTCTTTTCCTCGCCTTCTTCTCTTTCTCTCCTCCTTTCTTTTCCATAGCAAATAGCTTGTCCTCTCCATAAGAGGTAACCTCCCTGTGCTCTTATGAAGGACTTATGAAGGACTTCCTTCGTTTGGGGCACCATGCTGTCTTGCTTCTTTTCATATGCCCTTTTTTTTTTTCTTATTCATGATATGCCCAACTACTTTTCATTTCTCCCAAGTAACACTCAGGAATAACAAATTCTTCATATACGGGAAACTATTTAAGAGATTGCACTACTAGTAGGTTGGTGCAAAAGTAATTGCAGTTGAAAAGGTTAAAAATAATTGCAAAAACCGCAATTACTTTTGCACCAATCTAATACTCTACAAAAGAAGAAATCGAAGAGCCATTTAGCAGCATGGGTGGGAATTCTATAAAGAGTGTGATTTTGGAGTTGACTTCACAGTTTTCACTATAGTACTGTTTTGCTTGAGATGGTCACTGCAAAGAACTTGAACAATCTTTAGATTGGATAGTTCATTTTATCAGAGAGTTGGCAGGCTAAGGACCGCAGAGATAATTTCTGATGGTTCAAAGAGGTTAAGTGACTTGTCAAAAAATCCCAGAGATATTTAATGGCCAAACAGTGTCTTGAATACAGGTTTCATAATTTTCAATTCAGAGTTCTATGCTAAGCTACCTTGATCAGTTTTAATAAGAACAGCAGCAATTACTTTTGGGTGGCATTCATATTCATTGAGGTATAAAAAAAAATCATGGTGGCTGGTTAGCTCAGATGGTCAGTTGGTTAGAGCATAGGTCTGGTAGCATCAAGGTTTCCAGTTCGATCACCACATGGGCCACTGTGAGCTGTGCCCTCCTTAAAAAAAAAAAAAAAAAAAGATTAAAAAAATCAAAGTACTGAAATGTTTTAAAAAGTTGCTAAAAATTTTAATTTTCCTGATTTTATAAGTAGTACATGCTCAGTAGAGAAAATAAAAATTATTTGTAATCTTATAGTCCCCCAAATTTCTGTTAACTGTTTGTATATTTCCCTCTAGTCTTTTTTTTCCCAGTGCAATACTGTTTCTGCCAGTGTGCATTGTAGATCTTGCTTTTCTCACTTAGCAAATTGTGAGCATTCCTCGTCTTCAAAAATTCTTCACAATTTGTTTCAAGTAACCAATAATAGCACATTCTGGATGTACCGTCCACTTCTTATTGTTGAACATCAAGAGTTTTGTTCTTCTAATTTCCTGATACTATTTTTATTACATATATTATGCCAAGTCTGCTTATTTTCTTAGTTTAGATTCCTAAAAGGTGGGAATGACCAAATCAGCAGTGTTCAGACTTTTAGTCTCTAGATCTCTTTACACTCTAAAAAAGTTCTGAGGACCCCAAAGAACTTTTGTTTATATGAGTTATATCTGATGATATCTACCAAAATATAAATTAAAACTGAAAAAAAAATTTAATTTAGTTATTAATTTATTTTAAAATAACAATAATAAACCCATTACTTATTAATGTTTTTGTTAACATGTGGTGTGTAACATAACATGATTAATAACCATCATTTCATAAAAGTAGTGAGAAAATGCCCTCTCTTTACACGTTTGCAAATTTTTTTAACGCCTGCCTTAATATAATAGAAGGAAGACATACCAGCTTGTGCATTCAACTTGTGTTTTGATTAAAGAATATGAAGAAAATCTGGCCTCTGACAAATAAATAGTTGGAAAGGGAAGAGTAATTTTTAATAGGCTTTTCAGATAATTGTGTATATTTTGTTACTACATGAAACCCAACAAGTGGTCTTTTCTGAATGGGTAATTGCTATATGGAATGTGAACCAATATCATGGACCTTTTCACTCTATTATATTATAATCCACTGGCCTGTCTTAAAGTGTGAACAGATCTTTTACCTATATGTGATTTTTATCACCGCGCATTTTTCTCTTACAAAATGTTGGTTGTAAGTTATGCAAATCTTCTAAATGTTGTCACCTTTCATTTTATTGTATCAAAAAACAAATCATATTTGCTAATATCCCCACTGATCTGTTCAGAAAAGTCTGGAAGATTTGAAGCTGTCAAACTTGTGGTGATGGGTACAGAGTTTTCCAATATTTGAATTTTCCCTTGAGAGCTCAAATTTTATCATTGGCAACAAATACTATGACTTGTTTTCCTTAAAGTGACATACTCATGTTGTTTATTTTTGAGAAAATGTCTGCCAGCTACCCAAATCTGAATAATCATACTTTGTTCATTCAAATAAAAATGGTGTTTTCATGAAAAAAGTGGCTAGGTCAGCTCTCAATCATACAAGTGCTTTTCCTTGAGACAGCCATAAGACTTCTATATACAGTAGACGTATTTTGTGTTTACTTATTTTGTCATAGAGAACGTTAAAAGGATGTGTATTCAAGGATTGATATTTAATAACATTGATAGTTGAATCTTAAGATATTCTTAAGTGAAACTGGCTTTTTTTCCCTGCAAGTATGGGGCCATAAAGAATGCAGTGACTCCTAAGACAATTGTGTCTGGCCTTGATTTGTGCTCAGGAGATGGCAACTTTACCCGCCATTGTTTTTGCACCGTCAGTTCAAATGTCACATAGGGGAAAAGGCAAATCACATCTTACTATTTCTATAAAGATAATTTTGACTTTTAGACCCCTGAGAGGGTCTCAGGGACTCCAGGAGTCCGTTGACCACACTTTAACAACCACTAGCTATTTCAAATCAAAGGATGTTTATGTTTTGACTGATTTTGATATGTATTGAGAATTATTGTCAAAAAGATTGTACTAATCCTATTACCAACAGAGCATGGGAATATCTGTCTCTGTAACTTTTGCCAGCATTAAAGAGAATCATCATTTAATCATCTTGTAATTCACATTTTTTATTATAATATATTATATGTTTTCTCAAATGTTTTTTGACCATTTAGTTTTCTTCTGTTTAAATTACCTGCCTAGTGTCCTTTGCCTAATTTTCTACTGGAGTGTTTAGTGTTATTATTTATTGATTTGTTATTGTTTATTGATCTACATATGTTAACGGTGTTGCACCTTTATAGGTCATAGTTTTGCAGATATTTCCCCAGTTGTTTGCTTTTCACATTGTTTTATTTTTGTTTTTTATTTTTAACTTTATAAATTTATGGGTATTTGCCTTTTTGCTTTTATGCCAAGGAAGCCCTTTCTTATCCTAAGATATGAAAAACAAATCTTTGACTTAAACTTTGTTCTAGGTTCTTTATGGCTTTGTTTCTTATTCTTTAATCTTTCTAGCTGAAATTTATTTTAGTACAAGATAAAGATGTAGTTCAATTTTTTTCCCCGAGCTTAATTTTTATTTTTCAGTGTGGCTTCCACCTGCCTGCCTTATTCCTCCATGGCTTCTTTGTTTTCACTAAAATTACAAATTTATGTCTTTCAAGTTTTATTGCATTGAACCTGAGCAATCCCCTTAGCCACTCTGGTCTCAGAATCCTCCAATTTAAAATAAAGGACTTTGTGATTTCTGATGTTTTACAACTCCTACATTCACCCTTTTAAATTACCTGCCTGGTGATTCTATTTTCTGTTCTGTAGTTTTTCAGTAATGGGCCGTTGGCCACAAAATCATAGGACATTCTGTATTTAAGTACTTGGCGAGGACACATTCATTGATTTGCATCTCCCAGCTTATTTCCAGAACATTCTTGTTCAGGTAGAAACCTCCAGTCCAATCAGATGTTACTTATCAGGATATATTTTAGCATTATATTTTCCGAGCCAAACACTACATATTACATATGCATTTGATTTTATACAAACACACACACACACACACACACACACACACACACACACACACACATGCACACACACATGGTTCATATGAGGCTGTTCCTGGAGAAATCTCAAAAGGAGTAGCAGTTAAAAATTTGTTTGACAGGGCTATCTGTGATTAAACCAATATATATGGTTCATTTTCTTGAGATCTACACCTACCTCTCTCCCTCTCCCCCCTCCACCCCAATAATATATATCTTATTTTGAAATAATTTTAAACTTACAGAAAAGTTGCAGAAATATTACAAGAATTCGCATATACCCGTCACCCTTCTTGCTATATTGTTAACATCTTACATGACCATAGTTTAATTGTCAAAATCAGGATATTAGCTTTTATGCAATACAGTTAATTAATCCAGACTTTTTTGAACATTGCTGTTTTTTTTGTATGTTTTTTTCCCCCACTAATATCTTTGTTATGTCCCAGGATCCAATGTCCTATTTCTATTCCAGGATCACACATTAGATTTAATTGTAATGTCTTCTTAGTCACGTCTAATCTGTGACTGTTCCTTATTATTTTGTTTTTTATGATCTTGACACTTTTGAAGAGTACTGGTCAGTTATTTTGTAGAATATCCCTAAATTTGTGTTTGATGTTTTCTCATGATTAGATTGAGGGTAAACATTTTTAGCAAGAATACCCCAGAAGTGATATTGTGCTCTTCTCAGTGCATCGTATCGGGGCTGTATGACTGCATGTGTCTTATTCCTGGTGAGGTTAACCTTAGTTACTTGGTTAAGGTGTGGTGTCTCCCAAGTTTCTCCATTATAAAGTTAGTATTGTTTCCTTTACAATAATTATTTTTTGGGGGATATCCTTTGGGATTATGCAAATATCCTGTTTCTCACTCATGTTTTCACCCACTGATTTTAATATCCATCAGTAGTTCTTGCATGAAAGAGTTATTACTGGTATTTGTCTAATGGTGACTTTCTGTTTCTCTCACTGGAATACTTTTCAACTAATACCGTCCACTACCACCATTTTGTGTGAAACAATCCATCCTACAGTCAGCCCAGGATTTTTCACTGGCGTTTGCAGTTTATCCACCTCTTACAGCATTTGGTCTATAATAATTCACTGTGTGCTCACTATGGTTGTGGCACTATTTGGGTATTTTTTAGAAAACAGAATAATGCAGTGATTAATTTTGGATAACTTGTCTGAGGGAAGAGTTTAAGACACATTTAATAGCTACAAATTATTAGAAACATAGAATGTAGAAACCAAAGAATTTGTTGAACAGTTAGTTCAGATATGGTTAGTTAAGTGGGATTCTTAGAGGAGATACACCTTTGTTAGAAATTCTTTTGTTGGTAAACAAAAGCCCTTTGGCTCAAGTTTGATTTTTCCTTGAGTTCCCTTGCCATACATTAGTCATTTGGTTGCTATTTACGCCTATACTAATGAGTCATAAATCAAACTCTTGATACAATAAATAGCAAAATAAGTGTCTTTCCTCTGTTTCTGTATCTTTTCCCTTAGGAATCCTGGCTCAGGCTTTACTAATGGTGCCTTCTGCATTTCTAAGCACTATTTTCTGTCTTGGCCCACAGATATGCACTGGTTTCCCACTCTCGGATTAAAACACAGACAATCACTCACTCACATGAGGCTATTCCTAGAGAAATCTCTAAAGGAGTAGTTAAAAACTCATTTGGCTGGGCTCTCTGTGCTTATACCAATATATGTGGTTCATTTTCTTGAGACCTGCACCTACTTCTACCTGAGAACTGGAGTTAAGCCTGGCTCTACTGTGTATTTGTCAGTGTTGAACTTGGTGGTTCTTGGTAAAGGACCTATGGGTCCAGTCTAGTTCAGAGTACAGTAGCTAAGGGACTTGCTTGGAAAAAGCACAATGATTTCACTTAACTTTTACACTTATTTAGGGTGTCTGAGTTTAATTTGGTGCTGCCATTGGTTCCAATGGTGCATTTTAATCTGTCCACTTTTCCCATAGGGTGTTTTTATATTCCATTGTTTTTGCTTCCTGTAGCAGTTTGTTCTTGGGAAATGACTTGGCTCTGCCTCTTTTTATCCGAATCACAGTTGCCTCATCTGTGAAGGTGGAGTGAAGCTCCATAGTTAGGAAGTAGGAAGAAGGAGGATTCAAACCCAGTTAGAGTCTGGCTCCAGATTCCGACTCTTACTTTCACTCTGTTGTGTCTTGCTGTTCAGTTCCTTAAGGCTGTGGTGAGGATTAAGTGAAATAAGCCATGTAAAACACTTAACATAGTGTAGGGGTCCTGGTAAGTAAGCATTTAATACGTGATACATATGATGATTAGAATTTAGTATATGACTTATAGTAGAAGAAATGTCTAAGGAGTAACTTTTTGAAACATATAAAGCAAAATTTTGCATTGAAATAAAGACCCATAGACTTGCAGAAAATAAATGTTTGTGTGAATCCACTGACATGGTTATGAACACATAGATTTGATCAGTAGTTGAATATAGCTTAGGTAATCGAAACTCGCCTTAAATCTCTCGTAATTATATATAGTGCCTGTTTTTAAAACTTTTTAACCTAGATTCACTGATTTTTAAGAATCGTAGTAGCACATTGCAGTGTATAGTTAATACTGTAGGGTTTGGTTTATTTAACTTGGAAGATTATTCCTATCAGATTTGTTCTCTGAATTGAATTGAGAATTGGTTCTCAATTTGTGGTCAATTTTCTATACTTATGATAATGTTGTGGTGGACCTGAGTCCAGAATAATGAGGAAGAATAACTTGTAAAGGGAGAAAACGTCAGTCTTTTATTGAACTGGAAAATCTTTTGGTGGTTTTGCCAAAGGAATATAATTAGTTTACATGAACTTTAAAACTAATATTCATATACTCAGGAAACATATCTTAGGAGTATTTCTGTATTTATCATTAGTGCAAATTGGAAATTGGTCTAAAAGAAATCAGTCTAAAATATCTAAGAAAAGAATATGATATTTCATGTATTTCCTTTACTGATCTTTTAAAATATGACTTTTTTTATTACATAAAATTTTAGGTTTCTATTTGGTTGCTGCATTATCACCTAGCTTTAAAGACTCTTCTGGAAAGTTATTTTGTTATGTGGCACCTTTACTTTATAAAAGAACTCCTTAGCTTTTATCAGATATTTGTGCTCCTTTGGGTTGGTATGAGATTAGCTTGAATTCCTGCGAAGGAATGATAATGTTATCCTGAGAAGAACCCACATGCTGTCTTTATTTTTTATTAGCTTGAGGGGGAAATTTTCATGTTATTAGATTATTGACTTCATTTTTAAGCCTATATTTAGGCATCCAACTTTAGTCTACTAAGTAATAACCCATTCCAGAATGTTTGCTGGTACAATAAAGTGAAATTATATATTTCCCTAGGAGAAAAATGTTCAATAGATGTATAGAGTAATAATATTTTATTATTTGACTTTCAACAAATGTTGACTGAATTCACTATTATGTTTTTATTACACATTTTGTGCAATTTAGCCATTATAGTTGAATTTTCCTTAAAAACAAAGCAATCAATATACAAGTACTTTTCCAGAGTAAGTATATACATTGACCTTAATATATAAGTCATGTACAGATATGAAAACCATGTCAGAGATGGGTAAAGTATACATTTTTTTTTCCAATTGTCTTTTTCTTGAGGAGACATTTTTTCAAATGTCTGATTCAAGATTACTTTCTCCTTCCCCTTTTCTGCTGTCCAATTGCTTGTACAGTGAGCTGACATACAGTGAGTGCACTGAAGGTGCTGGGGTGCAGTTTCTAACTGAGTGACAAGTCTCCATTTCTTCTGGGAACAAAACAGCTGGCACCAGAATGGTTTGGTCCATGGGTTTGAAACCAGTGTGAAGCAATCAGTGCCTCATGTATTAAAGATGGCACATGGTTGGTCATACTCCAGCCCTTTCTTCGCCATTTTGAGGAACTAAATACCTGTCTCTACTTTTCTTTCCTCTCTGTTTTCATCCCTACCTTTTAGGAGGCATCTTGATAACATGTATGTTAAGAGTTAATAGTTCTTCCTCATAACCCAAGGCTTCCTTCGTACCAAAGAAGTGACATGTTTGACAATGTCAACTTTTCAACTCCTATCTCTTGACTGAGGGGGGATCTTTTTTTTCGTTTCCTTCTGGCTTCAGGACAGTGAAAAAGTTTTTTGTTTTTTTTAATTTAGTGTGACGTTCAAACTGTGACCTAAAAAACACCTCACGTCTCATTGAGATAACTGAGTGTTAACATATCTCAAAACCTATTTCTTTTATGTGTTTTAAATATTGAGATTCGGCTGCTAAAAATGTTTGACAACTATTAAACTTAGAATAACAACATCCAGACTACAGGAATAAATATTTTAAAACAAAGCGATGCAAGTAGAGAAAAAAATAAGGTGGATTCATAGATCTTGATATTGTTGCTCAGTCAGTCATATAAGTACTAGGTCTTTCCCTAACCGAATACGGCCCCTGCTAATTGGGGCAATTCTGTGTGAATCCCAGTCTTCTTCTGAGGTTGTCCTACGGACAGTAGTCACATACTAGACTGAAACATAAAATATGTGGTGCATTCTTACCATGTTGTCCCCTCCACACACACCTTTATTTATTTATTTAAATATTTTTATTAAAAATATAGCTAACATACAATATTATATTAGTTTCAGGGGTACACCATAGTTATTAAACATTTATATACCTAAAGAAGTGATCACCATGGTAAGTCTAGTAAATGTCTGACACTACCACACTGACAATATTACTGACTATATTCCCTATGCTGTACATTATATCCCCATGACTTACTTGTTTTATACGTGGAAATTTGGACCTCTTATTTCCCTTCACCTCCTCCGCCTTGTTTTAATTTTTCAATTACCATTGACATCAGTATTATTTTATATTAATTTCAGGTGCACAACATCATGGTTAGACATTTATATAATTTAAGAAGTGATCACCTGACTAGTCTAGTACCCACCTGACACTATATGTAGTAATTGCCGTATCATTGACTGTATTCCCTATGCTTTACTTTATATCCCCATGATTATTTTGTAACTACCAATTTACTTCTTAATCCCTTTGCCTTTTTCACCCTGCCCCCCAAGCCTCTCCCACCTATTACACCAACAAATCTAGTACCCATCTGACAATACATAGTTATTACAATATTATTGACTATATTCCTTATGCTATACCCTACATGCCCATAACTACTTTGTAACAACCAATCTTGTATTTCTTAATCCCTTCCCCTTTTTTCACCTACACACCCAACCCCCCTCTATCTGGCAACCATCAAAATGTTTTCTGTATCTATGAGTTTGTTTCTATTTTGTTCTTTATTTCACATATAAGCAAAATCACATTGCATCTGTCTTTGTCTGACACTCCACTCAGCATAATACTTTCCAGGTCCACCCATACTTTTGCAGATGGCAAGAACCCATTCCCTTCCATGGCTGAGCAATATTCCACTTTATATATGTACCACCTCCTCTTTACCCATTCTTCTATTGATGGACACCCAGGCTGCCTCCACATTTTGACCATTGTAGACAATGATACAATGAATTTATGGATACATATGTCCCCTTGAAATAGCATTTTGAGTTTCTTTGGATAAATACCCAGAAGTGGGATTACTGAGTCCTTCTTTGTCTCTATTATAGCCTGTGTTTTAAAGTCTATTTTGTCTGGTATAAGTATTATTACCCCAGCTTTTTTTGTTTTTTGTTTATTTGTTTGTTTCAATTTTCATTAAATAACTTTTTCCATCCTTTTACTTTCAGTCTGTGTGTCTTTCAATCTGAAATGAATCTCTTGTAGGCAGCATATGTAAGGGTTTTGTTTTCTTACCCATTCAGCCCTCCTGTTTCTTTTGATTGGAGCTTTTAATCCATTTACATTGAATGTAATTGTCAATAGATATGTAGCTATTGTCATTTTATTCATAATTTTGATCTCCTCCACCTCATCTTAAAGAAGTCCCTTTAACATTCTTTATAATACTTGTTTGGTGGTGATGAACTCCTGTAGGTTTTTCATTTCTGGGAAACTCTTTATCTGTCCTTCAATTTTAAATAATATCCTTGCAGGGTAGAATAGTCTTGGTTGTATGTCCTTGCTTTTCATCACTTTGTATATTTTGTGCCATTCTCTTCTGACCTGCAAAGTTTCTGTTGAAAAATCAGCTGACACTCTTATGGGAGTTCCTTTATAAGTTACTAGTTGCCTTTCTCTTGCTGTTTTCAGGATTCTCTCTTTGTCTTTAACCTCTTCCATTTTAACTATAATGTGTCTTGGTGTGGGCCTGTTTGGGTTCATCCTGTTTGGGATTCTCTACACTTCTTAGACGTCTATTTCCTTTGCCAAGTTAGGAAAGTTTTCCGTCATTATTTCTTCAGATAGGTTCTCAATTCCTTGCTTTCTCTCTTCTGCTTCTGGTACCCTTATGATGCAAATGTTGTTACACTTGATATAGTCCCAGATGTCTCTTAAAGTATCCATGTTTTTTTGGATTCTTTTTTCTTTTTGCTGTTCCAATTATTATTTTGTTTTTTTTTCCTGCTACCTTGTCTTCCAAATCACTGATTTTATCCTCTGATTTATCTCTTCTGCTGGTGATACTTTTTAGTGCATTCTTCTTTTCTGACTGGTTCTTTTTTTATGGTTTCTGTGTTCTTTTTCTATGCTTGCTATGTCTTTGTTGAAATTTTCACTAAGTCCTTGAGCATCCTTATAACCATTATTTTGAGCTCTATCTGATAGGTTGCTTGCCTCCATTTCATTTAATTCTTTTTCTGAGCTTTCTCCTATTCTTTCATTTGGGATGTATTTCTTTGTTTCCTCATTTTGGCTGCCTCTCTGTATTTGTTTCTATGTATTAGGTAGATCTGCTATGTCCCCCAGTCTTGACCAGGTGGCCTTATGTAATGGGGTCCTCAGGAGCCCAGTGGCACAGTCTCCCTGGTCACCTGAGCTGGGTTCTCCAGGAGTGTCCCTGTGTGGGTTGTGTGTGCCCTCCTATTATAGCTGAGCCTTGATTTCTGTTGGCACATCAGTGGGTGAGATTGGACCTCAGGCTGATTGGTCATGGGGTTTGGCCATGTCCACAACTTATGGGTTGCTGTGCGGGGAGGGTAGGGGCTTACCCCACTGAGTGGCATTCATCCCACTGGACTCTGGTACCTTTTGAAACCACCCTTTGTGTGTGCCACTTTGGGGCTAATTGGGCAGTGCTCTGCTGTGATCTGAAGCCAACCTCCAAGTATTTTCGTTCTGGTGCCTCTTGGGAGGAGCTCCAGTGCAAGCCCAGGTCATCCACTGCTTGTGACTGGCCAGGGACTACCTGGTAGGAGCTACAAAGCAGTCTGCAGTTGTTCGTTGCCTATGCTAAACTGGGAGGCGCATGAACAACACTGCAAACTGGGAGGCGCAGAGTCCACACTGCAAACTGAAAATGCCTGCCACCAGTACCAGACCTGCAGTAGCTCCTCAAAAAGCCAAGATACCCCGAGGACTGCTGCCTCCTGCCGGCTCCCTTAAGGTTCAGCCACTGATAAATCCTTGTGTGGTACACAAGTTGGGTGGCGCAGGGTCTCAGGGAGTCACTAGAGTGGGAAGAGTCAGGTTAATGTAGATTCTGGTTTGATGCCAGTGCTGAGCCTGGAGCTCCTGCCTGGGGCTTGCAGACTCTTATAGTTTTTTAAGAAAGAGTGCAATGCGTCAAGGTTGGCTGTTCACTGAGAAAGTGCCTCAGGTGTTGAGAGAGTTGGGTAGGGCTGGTTCCCAATGAGTCAGCAGGATGGAGCAGAGGAGCTCACGAGACCAATCAGATTCAGGTTTGGCCTGTCGGGGCGGGCACAAAACACAAAGATGGTGCTCACCTGCCAGCTGCACAGAGAAGTCTTCCTCACGGGGAAAATGGTGACTATCGACTATCCTCCAGCGCTTGCTTCAAGCCACACAACTCAGTCTGCCCCCCCGTAATGCCTCTGTCACCCCCCGAGTCACCATCCCTCCACCAGAGCCCAAGGTGAGTTCCTGCGAATTAGTGAGCCTGTGCGTGAGCCCTTCAAGAGGATGCCTGGGTTTCCCGCAGCCTTCTGTCCCACCCGGATGATTGGAATCCCCAGTGTTTTTCACAGCCATGTGTTGTGGGTGTGCTTCTTCCTGGAACTAGTACTCCAGGCTGGGGGTGTCTAGTGTGCAGCTAGAGTCCCTTGCTCCTCCAGGGGGAACCTCTGCAGCTGAGATATCCCTCCTGATTCTCAACCACCACACAGAGGTTTGGTGCCATTCCATTTTACATTTCCGCCCCTTCTATAAATCTTGAAGTGTCCTCTTCTTTCTATCCTTAGTTATAAAACTTCTGTTCAGCTAGACTTCAGATGGTTCTCCAGGTCGATTGTTTTATAAAGTTGTAATTTTAATGTGTTCACGGAAGGAAGCAGGCATAGTGTTTATCTACTCCACCATCTTGGATATCTCCCCTATTTATTTTTAATTATAAATATTTTGGTTATTGTTGAGATTCAGCCTTTGCTCCAGGCCCAAGAAATGATGCAATATAAACTCTGATCTTGTATTTAATACTGCTTTAGGAAAGAGGAGGTGTGGCAGATCCTTGATATTTACAATGATTATCACTTAAGACTTGAAAATCCCAAAATATGTAGCTAGCACTATATAGGATGGGAAGTCTGTAAGCTCTGGGATGCAGGTGTTTGGTTAAGCTCACTTATCAGCTAATTGACTTGCTGCTCACCCAATTAGCCTAGTGGTGTAAAAGATTCAGGTTTACACTCAGCAAGTTTATAAATTACTGTTTGTCATGAATATTTGTGATCACGCTCAAATAGTCAGAACTCGGTATGTTTAATCATGTTTAATCTAGGAATGTTGTGGGTCTCCAACTCCACCTTTCAGGTGAAATGCAGGGTGAAACCTCTTTGTGGTTTGTCACTCATGCTTGTGCCACACCTTAGCCTCCTAAGATTCTGTAACTTATAAGATGATGTCTAAGACTTGTATGCTCTTTGTAGGTGGCCTCCTTTGTAAACGGGATCAGGGAGAGTGAAGTGCAGTTTAAATGCATCTTCCTACAATCACACATGAAATAAGACTGGCAATTCAGTTGTTTTTTTGTTTGTTTTTTTTTTTGAATTTTTTATTTCTGTCTACAACCCTCCCAAGCTGATATCATCTTTTGCTTAAGGTATATTACACTGCTGTTTGTTTTTGCTGGTAATATTGGTAGGGAAAGCTAATAAAATTTGAAATTAACTTGCACTTCAAGCCCCATTTAGCTAAGATAGTAAATGGACTGGGGATGTGAGAGAGACTCTTTCCTGTAGAGCATTAAAAACCCCACATACTCTTACAGCCTAGATGTAAAACATAGCTTACAAACATCATTTCTTAACTGATGAAGTTATCATTACCTAGATTCTTATTTTCAATGGCCAACAAAAATATATATTAAGGTAAAATATATATTAAGGTAAAACTATATTTAACCTTCAATGTATAACATTTGGAATTTTTGTTTGCACTTTGGTAGGCATGTTTGGAACTCTTCATGTGCCAATCACAAAAGCTTCTCCAGAGGGACCTGCATACCTCTCTTATTATTTTAGATTTAGTGGCTTATAAAGTATTGGATTGAGATGGCAATTAGAGATCATCCAGTCAAATCAATTAGTGTTACAGATGCAGACACTGAAGGAGGAATGTCACCCGGTGATTTGACTAAATTTCCACCTCTGGAGGCAAAACTCTCCATTCATGCTCTTTAACTACAGACTCCCATCACTCTTAGGTGCCAGGAGGTATCAACAATGAGTGAATGAATGATGTTGGCCTGGCTGGGATCGTAACCAAGTAAAAGCATAGTTGTGTACACTAACAGAGAGGCCACCATTTTGTGCCAGCAATGTAGTGCCATGGAGGAATGTGGGCCCATTGCTGCCAGGTCTTCTATCCTGTAGAAAGCAGCTCTAGATCTGATTTTTTTAGGAAAAATATCCTGAGACTTAAATGTTGTCAATTTGTTTGATTTTTAAAAACACTGTGTGGGCCAACAGTTTCCTGGCCAAACAGAACAAGTCCGTGGGCTGAATTTGGCCAACAGCCAGTGGGTACTGGAGCTGGCTCTTTCCAGCTTGTGAGAGAGCTGATTGCAAGCATATTTTCCCAACTCTGCAAATTGTGACATCGGATCAGTAGCTTAAAACCAGTCATGGTGGGAGTGTTTACACCACAGAAATTGGCAAATGCTACAAACCTGGGTTCTCCCCACCCCTCCCTACTGTCACCAAAGGCCCAATGCATACCATCATCAGTCTGAGATTTGCATTGTGTGTTACAGCCCTGTGGCATGTCCTTTCTTGAATTTTCTTAACTTAGTTTATCTGATTTTTATAGCTTTTTTTCCTGAAAAATGGCTCCAAATACTTTCATCTGTATCTCATTTATTCTTATAATATTTGTATGTGTTGGGCTTTGTCTTTATTTTTTCTTGTGCAAATTGAGGATACATATTTTTTTCTTACTGTAATTAGTGTAGAAGCTAGAATTCCAGTCTCGAGCCTTAGCAGTACCTAGTATGTTATAGGTATTATAATACATATCATGAAGGACACTCGATTGAACTGACCTGAAGAAAATTCTGGTTGGTTAAAAAAAAAAAAAAAAAAGTCATGTATGTATGTCTCATTTAGGGAAATATATCCCTTTCAAAATAGATTGGTTAGTTAAATTTAGGAACGTTACAGTGATTCTTTACTCTGTAGGAATTTAGAAGTGCTTTAATGGTATACCTGAGAGTGTATCACGTCAGAAATTATTTTTAGAGATACTTTAAGCTTCAATTGGTAGTTACTCTAGTGTAAAAAGCAAATACAGGATCTCTGCAATTATAGTGAAAAACAATAAGATACCCAGTTGATAACATTATAATGTGATATGTACAATTTTATACAGACTCAATAATCACATGTTCAGATATAGTTCTTTTCTATATTTTACATATCAGTAATAAAACAATATGACAATGTACTACAAAAACAGAAATGGACAATAAAATTAGCAATGTTTGGCAAGAATATGTGCATTTTAGAATGGCAGGTGGAATTTTGCGTGGGGATAGGCCTACACAAGTGGGCTGGTCAGGTAGTATTGAGTTTGCCAGAGTTGTCATAGCCTGTGCTTGACCTTGAGTGGTTTATTTAGCTCTCTCTCTGCTATGGTTAATTATTTTA
Source organism: Rhinolophus sinicus (assembly GCF_057876585.1). Taxonomy (NCBI): domain Eukaryota; kingdom Metazoa; phylum Chordata; class Mammalia; order Chiroptera; family Rhinolophidae; genus Rhinolophus; species Rhinolophus sinicus. The sequence goes on from NC_142503.1 coordinate 134,305,541, forward strand.
TAAATCGATAGGAGGCAAAACCCTATTATTAAGGACTCCAGGAGGCTGTTCAGTTTTTTGTATATAAAGGCAATTCTAGATATCGGTGTAAAGAACTTGATTCTGGAAATAGACATACGAATTCTGACTTTATGACTTGCTGACTGGGTGACTTTGGGTAATTTTCTTCACCTCTTGGTGCCTTTGTGTTCTTTTTACAATGGGACTGTTATGATCTTGGAATGAGATAGTACATATACAATTATTAGCACGGTTCCTGATGCTGTGCTGAATAACTTTTTGCTGCTGCTGTTCTGCTTGACTTAAGGATGCTCATTGCAATGGTATTTATGCTTATAATAATTAGAATATTAGAACTGAAAAGTTTTTTCCTAAAACCAGTTCCTTTATTTTCTAGGTTTCCAAAGTGTTCTTTTACCCCAAACATAATAGAAAACCTGCTTTTAGGATATTATGGTGAAGTCCTTAGATTGTACTGGCAACCAAGATGTGATATTCTGTTGAAGACAAATGAGCATATCAAGCTTTAGGTTGATTTCTCCGACCCTGTCCCCATCACAGAAAATGGTTATATGACAAGATCACTGCCTAAGACAGACTACGTGGGAATGTTAAAACCTGAGAATTTTGAAGTATTTTTACTGTCTAATTACTTTTGTCAAATGCAATGCCGCTTATTCTGAAGGCTGTTTTACATTCTCGCCTCAACCTTGATGACAAGGTGGTTATGAATTTATGAAAGATATTTGGGTGAATACCAGTTTTGGAGTCAGGGTACTACCACCGGGAAGTAGCTTGAGTCCAATAATTATGTGATTTCAGGAGTAAGTCTTCTAGGGCATGGAACTTTTGCAGGATACCCCAGATCATCAGAGGAGTGTGAACACTGATTTTCGTGTTCAACATAGGTACTAATAAATTTGAAGAACGAGTGCTTTTGAAACACTCTTAAAAAATCTATTCGTGTTTGCTAACAATGATTATGAAAAAACCTTGTGGTAAACACAAAGAAATTGCATAAACTTTTTAATAGATTTATTATTCCTTAAGGCTTTTGTTTTTATTAATTGGGTGTTTCAGAATGCTGCCTACAAAGAATTTGTTTAATTTATCTTATTTGTGCAGTTCTGCTGATCATATAGTTGCAGTAATAATGATTTGGACAAGGCAATAATTTTTTTTTCCTTCCTTTTCTATTTTGTTTATTACAGAGCGTGTCTTTCTCTAGGTTCTAGGTCAAAGAGAGGCTTTCAGGTTTAGACCCATTTCACTTAAGCTGCTTAGGCCACATTCGAATAAACGTATTAAAACTGGCTGGAGATCTTTGTGTTTAAAAAAAAAAAATTACTTAAAAATTTAAATGACATTCTGAAAAATAGTTGCTTGTAGCCAAGGATTATGGAAGTGGAATCATAATTACCCTGTAGATTATATTTTGAGGACAATTATTTGCCGTATAACTCTTCTGAAGTATGAAAACAAGACTTGGATAATGTTATTTCATCTGTTAGAGGTGTGTAGAGTCTAGATTTGGTCCATTGTCATGAAAAATATTTTATTCATGTGGTAGCTTTTTGAGCAATTGTATTCTACACTGTATTACAATGGCACAATAAATTGCTGAATATACTGTCTGCTGAATATGACTTTACCATGAAAAATTTGATGCATGGAGAGGAAAGGTTGGAATATGTCAACCTTTTCTGACAAGGGACTTTGAATTTTGACCTAATACAGGTGACCTTTGTGCGTAATAAAAGTGAGCTTAATCTTGAGGTCAAGGTTGAGGTGAATGGCAGGGCAATATGGTAGAGTTTATGCTGATTGTGGGTTCTTCAGAGCCTACCTAGCTATTGGCTAAATGGGAGATTGGCACTTTTAAAAAAAATTTTTTAGCATTTCCAGGAGCTTATTTATAGCAAGTTGTTTAGCTCTTAGCGCCACCTCATTTCCTCAAAGCTCAGCTATCTGTTTAGTTGTGGTAAGTTTGTCTGTTTGTATAAAGTTTACTGTTTCTGAATGAAAGGTATGTGTGTACTATTATTTATTGTTTCATAGATAACCAGTAGCTAAAAATAAAAATGTTCTTATGGCTTACAGAAAGACGACTGACATATATAACCTTGGAACTGAAAATGTACCTTCTTTTAAGAGGTTCATTCCCTTGACAAGTTGAACTTTGGTGGTCTAACTTGGAAACTGTCAGAAGATTTTTTTTTTTTAAGTAATTTGTTCTTTTACCTAGATTATAATTAAAGAGAACGCTGACAAATTATTGTTTTAAAGGGTTTAAGATGATTCAGTGACGGGTTATTCCCTTGAAAGTTCCTTTGAAATGTATCTGCGAATGCATTTACATTATAATATAATATGATATAAAATATTGTTAAGGTTTTGCCTGTTTGTTGTACACAGAAGCAAAATTATTTTAAAACATAAGTTTCACTATCAGATATCCTAAATGTTTTGTCATAGATGAAATTACACCTTAGCAAATACCAGAAATAAACCTGCTGGTGTTGTAATTGTCTGAACACTTACTGCATACTCTGCCCAAATAATTGTTTAAAACAATAAACATTTGGGGGAGGGTGTTGGAGACTCAATGGAAAGAATTCTCTTTTAATCGAGTCTGCAAAATATATTCCCAGGGACTGATCAGCTCTGAAGCGCTGAGGTTTGATGATTGGAATGGCAGGAAACCATGCTTTCAGGACATAACGAATTGACGAGGCCATCCATCATTTGTTAGCATACACTGAAACGTGGGCTATGTGTGCAGAGGCCTGTGATTTAGTAAATACTTGGGAGATGAATAGAGCTTACACACAAGGGAAGATATTGCTGTCCTTCAGCAGCCTGAGACCCAGGCGCCTGCTGAGAAGGCCATCTGACGGCACATCATCAGTAACTGGCCTGTCACAGTCAGCGGTGCCCACCGACCATTGCCAGTATATTAAATGCATTTTTAATATCTGCTTCAGTAGATTTAATGAAGAAAATTTAGTTTCCATACTCCAAGCACTGCTTCTTCAAGTGTTCTAAAGCATGGACTCTTGCCTACACAAGAAAGGGGGAAGACCATGCTGGCAGTTAAGGAGTTGATTGCAAGGGACACTCGGAAAAAATAAATGTGCAAATAAAAAAAGGTTTTAGCAGAGTTGGCATCTGGTTGATATAAAAAAAAAATCTTATTATTTTTTTAAAAGAGGTTTTGTATTAGTTCCTTAGGTCCTAATTCCCTTCTTCCCTCGCAAGCCGTTTCACTAGGGGGTTTGAACCTGTTACCGTGTTTCCCCAAAAATAAGACCTAAGCAGACAATCAGCTCTAATGCGACTTTTGGAGCAAAAATTAATATAAGACCCAATATTATATTATATTATTATATTATATTATATTATATTATATTATATTATATTATATTATATTATATTATAATGTTATACCCGGTCTTATAGTAAAATAAGACTGGGTCTTTTATTAATTTTTGCTCCAGAAGACGCATTAGAGCTGATTGTCCAGCTAGGTCTTATTTTCTGGGAAACACGGAAGTAGCAAGGGATGTAAGCCTACTGATGTGAAAGGAAATATTAGAAGGGGAATATTACGATTTGGTATAATTTAAATAGAAGGACTCAATTTTAACTTAGTTTGTATTTTGAGATACTGTTTGATTCTTAGGATTTTTGAATGAGTATATAAAGTAGGATTTGTTCTTACCTAGTCACTTCTACATTTTTAAATGTGAACTTCTCTCGTTAATCAAGTTAGTATATTTTTGTCTGGTGTCATGCAGCGTAGCTCAAAGTGAATGTGAAAAAATTAGTTGCTAACTTGATTAAAAAGTGCTCTTATACTTTCCCAGACTATAACATTTCTTTAAAAATTGTAATTTTAAAATGTTCTATTTTTATATTCCAGCAAAGTGTGTACATTCGTTCTTTTTAATGAGTTTCAGTGTTGACATTATTTACTACAAAACAGCAAGACAACCAATTAGATATTGTTGCAAGCGTGCACTTTAAAGGTTTCTACTCTTGTTTAAAAAAAGAAAAATCCAGAAGAAGCTACGGAATGGGACCTATAAATCTGATTCCTGAATGTGTCAAAACAGTAATGTATTAAATGCATATTATTATAAAAATTTAAGACATGTCTTAAACACACATTTTTTATAACACATGGCAATATTAAATAATACATTTCCTTGTTAGCATCTGTTTGCCGTCGTTGTTGGCAAGACCTATGATTTATTGCTTAAATTAATGACCAAGACCATTTTGGACCTGATATATGCCCCTAAGCTTATTACATCACTAAATAAAATAAAATGTATGCACTTGTGACAGAATTATTTTTATAATTGTTTATCCCTTTAAGTGCCCTATTCAGTGATTCACTGAAAGGTTCATAATGGTTGGCTTGTAACCAGAAAACAATCTCAGAAAGGTAAAATATATTTCTTAACTAGAAATAAAATGCCAAAGTGATGGTGATGATAGGGTCCCAGCAAGACTTTGCAACACTCAAACTCGTTCTTTTCCTCAGTGCTTTCAATGAACTCTTGTTGAATTTTTTTTTTTGATGCACAGCCTCCCCACCACCACCCCCAGCTCTTAAAGCTAGCTTGTAATGCCAGAGCTCATCTTCCTAGAAACCCTTCAATATGGGTGAGGTAATGGTTTTGCTTTGACGTAACGCTGCAAGGGTTAAATTGTTCTTTCCTAAGAATTTTTCAGGTGCCATTATCACCATGCATTAAACTGAGCAAGATTATTTTCCTATTTTTAGTTCTCTTCTTTTGGGAGATTGGAACTTTATGTTTCTATATTGAACTCCATTTGACTTCATAGTCTTTATCTCTCCCTTCTGAGGGTGCAGCACGATAGACCCTTCAGTATTTTTACAGTAACCTGTTACTCATCTGAAGTCACTCTGCTGCCTGACTTGCAATACACTGTAACATGGCTTCGTGGTTTTCTTGCTCCACATGAAGCATCTCGTGGCCTGTCAGCTGTTCTGTCAGATGATGGGAAGGCAGAGTGTGTGAGAAGCTTGAGCCTTGCTTCTGGATTGCCGCCTCTACACCTTAAACATACGGAGCCTCTGTGGGTACCTGAGAGTAAGACTTACGGGAAACTGATTCTTTTGTAATTATCTTGGGATGATTGTCACTCATAAATGGAAGCAAAACTTAGTTTCTAAGAACGATCTTTTCCTTGTTGTAATCTCACTTTTACTGCATCTTAAGCAAAATAGTTCATTGAAAATTAAAACTTTCTGCCCCCCTTAATATTCTTTCCCAAGGCAGTTGATCAGCTAGAGTAATGGTTCTCTCAAAAATGATCAGGCCAACAAACACTCGTGTTTTTCTTGAAAAGCTGTACTGACCTTTTCTACTTTAGACTCTCATCTCCCATTTCTGATCGTTGTATCATCCTTCTCATCTTCCTTGTCTGGGTGACCTGCCTCCAGATAAGACATTTTAAAAGAAAATTGATGAAAAAGAGTCTCAAGTGCTAATTTCTCTCTTCTTCCCCTCCCCACCCCTGCCCTTTTTGGGGTTTTTTTGTTTGTTTGTTTAGTCTCTTGAATATTTGACTAGTGGTTTAAATCTGCTAAGATTTTTTTTTTCCTTTGACCATTGTAGTGACTTTTACCTGTTCATTTGGAATGCATACATCCCTATCTTTTGCTTTCTACTTGACTGATTGTGAATTCCTCGCGAACAGGAGCCATGTGTTTTGCTGCGATTTTATCTTCCAACTCCTCCCTGCAGTGCCTGGCTTTGTGGTCCTTTATGCATTCAGTGGATTGTGTTAACTTTCTGATACTGGCCAGTGCTTATTTTTATAATCTCTTGAGGAGAAGATAACTCGCAAATCATGTTTCTTCTTTTTGGCCAGTATTCTTCTATGGAGTACCATAAAAAAGACTTGCTATTCTCTCCTAAGATTGTTTCTTAAGCTCTCATCCTCTAGGTCAGAATGTTTTAAGTCTTATTTAAAAATATTAAGATATTCAGTAGGCAGCTAAGTGCTTAGCCTGGTGTACTACTTAACACTAAATGAAAGTAAAATATAACACAGACGTGGAGCCATTTGTTATATTTTAGTAGATGAAGCAATGGCTGTGTAAACCTTAACCTTGTAATTTTGTGGGTTCCACTTTATCATGTAGCCGTAAGGGTAATCAAAATAAATCACGGGAGATGAATAAATGTTTTCTAGTGCTTTCTCTGTGCTTTCAGAAGTGATGCTTGATCCATGAAATTTTAGTAAGTGCATTAAATAAAACAATATGATGTGCACTGTGTCAGATCTGATAAATTATTTGGTATAGGACATTTATACAACATATGTTGCGCTGCTACATGAACAGCTTAATGACTATAAAGTATGTTAATCTGTCCTGCTATTTTTACATTTTGTTAAAAATTTCACTATTTGTATTGTGTGTGTGTTATATGTGTATATATATAAATATGTGTGTGTGTGTGTCTATACATGTATATATATATATATATATATATATATATATATATATATATATATATGGGTAGGGATAAGAAGAAGGCATAAGCAAGGCACAGGCCATCTTTGCAGTGTTCTGACAGTGAGCCGGGCTCCTCAGCTGTGCAGTGTACATAACACAGATGTTGGGGAGTCATCTGTCAGCCATGCCTCTCCTATGGAGTTAAAGTTCTAGAGGGAAAAGAATTTGACACAGTGCTGTCACTGTTACATTTTCACAATAGAAGAGCATGCAAATATTGAACCTCCTGCTTAGCAGTAGTGCCCTGTCTAATGTCTGTGCTGGTTAGAATAAAAAATCATGGGTGCATCTTGAGCTCAGAGATCTGACAAAGGTCATGCTATGTTGGGCATTTGAATTGGAAATTGTCTGGACTTCGATGTTATAAAGCTCCCACTGTTGTGTGTGGGGAGAATTTCAGCAGGGTTTTGTCCCTGGAGAGGCCTCTTAGGCCCTTTTCTGTCCTATGAATGAATTTAGATGTGAGGGTTACTCCTGCCTTAAAACTGTTAAGTTCATTTTGCATACATCCCTAGGGAGGAAAACTGGCAGATGCTTTTGTCTTGGAAGTGTTTAAAAGAAAACTGCAGAGCAGGAACAAGAGAGAAAAGGGGCCCTGTGTGGAGTCCCAGAACATTTTGGAAATGGCCAATATGCAGTTTTCATCAGTATGGAGGCAGGGTGCAATATGGTGCCTGCAGCTCACAAGGGAATATGAATGTTGATTAAGCATACTCCCAGGCTTTGAAATTCTGAAAGCAGTGTCAGAATAATGGATGTTGAGCAAATGTCAAGCATTTGTTAATTTCTCTGTTATTTGGAGTTTATCTACCATGATCAATCAAATAAACTAGTGCTTCTCTCTTGTGGCATGTGTCATTGATATGGTGATTAGGTGGCTAGAGAAACCTTCTGCTTTTTTTCCAGGTAACAGATTATAAACAAGGAGACAGAGCTTTTTAGTTGAAGATTTGTTTATGGCTTGGTTTAGTAGAAATTTGGATATTAACTGAGGACTTTGGTAGTGGTATAGAAATCTGCGTCCACATGCCAAAGATATTGACTGTGGTGCCATTTATACCGAAAGAGCTGGTACTGGTGTTATTGTTTCCATCCAAATATAGTTTCCAGTAGTTTATAAAACTTTGATGTAAAACAGGGTGAAAGAAATTCGATCCTGGAAGAATTGTGACCTATTAACATTTGTAGATAGAGATTTTATCTACTTTTTTTTTTTGTCTCCCCCCACCCTGCCCCCCAATTTTAGTGGTTAATTCTAATTCAGTTATTGGCATTTATTCTTGAGACAGTCAGCAGATTTGCTTGATGTGGTTGAAAGTAATTTCTTTCTATTATTTTTTAGGAAGTAATGCTATTGTTTTTTGATGTCCCAGATATAAGTGATCAAAAGATCCTTCTCAGCAGTTACTCTCCTGCACATTTTTGTGGAGTACTAACATTCCGCAGTGTGAGTACTTTCCCTTTTAGAATGGGAATGACTTTACCAACTAGGATTTCATTAGGGGTTGACGCTAGTATCATAGTGGTACCATATTTAAATTTCCTTTCCCAGAAGATAGTGTAAATTGCCCTAAAAGGGAGTCTGTGTGTGAAACTGCTGTGTCTGGAATCAAGGCAGACTTGTACTCAGAGATTTGGCCTTTTTTTTTCTTTTTTTTTTTTTCCCTTTCTCCATTTTCTTTTCATAATTTCAGCCGTGTGCCCCATATGTTTCAGACCGAGACAAGGACAATCCTTATCAACCCAGACTATGTGAAATAGATGCCTTTATGATTTCTGCCATGATCTTTCTGCAGAACTGGACCTCCTGAAGGGATCTGTCTCCTATTTTTAACCTCAGTCAGCTTTCCCTTCAGGTGATTTACAACTGGGCAGCCACAGGGTATTCACCCTATGAACTGCCTGTGTGGTTTTTGGAGGGCTCTTTTTTTTTTTTTTCTCAACCTGCTACAATGTCTCAAATATTATAGCGATTTGCAAAGCACAAGGTCTTCCACTTCTTCTTTAGGTTAAGATGCTTTATCTTAACTGTCTCCACGAGACCTTTGGTTTGAACCTTTTCTGGGACTATACTCCTAGCCCAGTGGGTAAAGTCCTCACATCCTGTCTGGTACACAGTGCCAATGAGCTCTGCCACTGCAGAGCCTCCAGCATCATAAAAATAGACAGCACTGCTGACTAGCTTTCCTAAACTTCCCTCTGGAAGCTCATCATGACCATGCCCTGACCGCAGCATCACTGAATCACTTACTTACATCATACACCAAAACATTCAGGCTGTTATTGACACACAGCTGTCAGATTTATTTTCTGTTCGTGGTAATTAAGCTGTTGCTCCTAGTATAGATTAGAAAGACATGAAACATCTTGTGAAATTGTTGAAAATTATTATTATTGTGTAATAATAGAAAAGCTATGGATTTCAGCTACTGTTAATTTTTAAACGTATATACTCATGAATTCTTCCCAGCACTCCAGTGGGAGGTGCTGATGGTTTTGATCAGGGGTGTCCCAGCACCTGCCAACCTGTCAGTCCCTCTGTCTCTTGTCTTCCACTTAACTCTTGTAATGTCCACAGATAATTGAACTTTCCTCTTCCCTCTCATGTGCTGCATCTACAAAGTAATGGCTCATCCAAAAAAAAAAGAGAGAGAGAGAAAGAATGCTAGGATGAATATTTGTTCCTACCGGACACAAATTCTACTGACAGTCAATACGCTTTTGGGACTCCTGGTTAAGTATTTTTAAAGCATGCAGCACAGTCTTTTAAATATATTCAGTGGTGACAAACTTTGGTACTTTGAGAATGGGTCTGATATTTGGAGACAGGAAAGCATCATTAGGTTTGGTTAATAAGGGGGCTGGTGCTACAAGGTGACCATAAAGTCTGGAGACGTAATTATTTTCTATGTGTTGCAGTTCAATAATAATACATCATATATATTTGACTATGTTTCCATATTTGGTGGCCACCCTACATTTTTGTAAGATACGAGATATGGCTATGAATTTGGCTTCCTTGTGTAACTTGGAAATGATTGCTAAAGATAAGTTCTATTTTGAGTAAAAGCAGCATCTTTGGTGGTAAAAGTACAAACCCCACTCATTCTCCAGGATGATTACATTGGCCAAAAGTAATTTAATGAATTAGTTCTTGTCTGCAAGGTCCATCTTGTTACTCAATCCTTACTAGGGTGTAGACTCTCTTTCCTCAAACTATTAGCCGTTATTGTATGTCCCCCTTTTCTCTGTACTCCTCAAATGTAGATTGACTATTATGGCTAAAGACACTTAAATTTTCTTCTAATTCATTTCCATTACCCACTTCTCTGCTGATTGTTAATAAGGGGTGAAATTGCTAAATGGCAGACAGACTTCTTAGGGGAGGAGGAAAAGTGAAGGGTTAGATAAATCTGTTAATTAACTAGACCCTGAACACCAGAGAGGTAGATCAATATGGAATTTCCAGTCATTTAAATAACATTTAATTTATTATTATTATTATTAGAAAGAAGAGTATAGTATTACAGAATGTTATCCCACAGTTTAAGAGACATTTTCATAAAACTTTGTCCTTTTTCTGGTGGTAGTGTTGGAGGGGGATGGAATTACTTATTTAGGCCTCTAGTTTGGATAGAGTATGAAATAGGATGAAATTCTTTCTTTTTTTTTTTTTCTCTGTGTTTGATACAGACTTTCTGTTTGTTCAAGATTTGCATCATTTAATTCAGAGTAACAATATGAGGTCCTTTTCCCCTGTTACATCATTGAAACTCATGCTGTATCTCAGAATAAATAAAAGAGGTCAAATTCTTGATTCTCTTTGGAAGGGAATTACACCTACTGTAGAGTTGGGAGTATTGTTACAATAGGTTAAATAAAGTAGGGAGGCAGAGCCCTGAAAAGAGAGTTATTGTCTGTTTCTTTTTCATAGTTTCATGGTGGGAGGAAACGTCAAACATCATTTTAAATACTGCATTTGTAAGACATCAGTAAATTCCTTACTTGGTTCAGTGAGAATTCATTGAACAATTTTTGGTAATGTTTAAATCATAGAGATAGGACTTTAAGTAGCCAAGTGTAGTTAAGCATTTTTTGATGCTCGGTAATTATGTATCTGGTTTCAAAGCTGTTTCAGCAAAATATTGTTACAGGTTCCTGTAGCAAACATTGTTAAAACCTTGATAGTATTTGGGATTCAAACACCTAGTTGGGGTATGATCTGAAACTTAGGCAGTTTGTTTTGTGCTTCAGTGATCAGTTCCACCCTGAAGAGGGTGGTTACACACCACTCTCTGCACTTGACACATGCAAATGCTAAATACGGTAGCAGCATGAGGTCTCTGTCATTAACAGTAATTTATGTAATGAAAGCCACCTGGCTGTTTTTTATAATTAATTGCTTGTAAATAATAAATTTAAATATAATTTATAGTTTTCTAAATTTGATTACTATATAGGCCCAACAGCAAACCCTAAAAAAATTGGCAATTCTGTAATGTAGTTTGATGCCTTTTAAAAGGAGATATACTAAAAGAAAAAATAAAAATAAAAATAAATTATATATATATATATATATATATATATATATATATATATATCCTTTTAGAAAATAGTTTCACTGGGAAATATATTTGTTTATTTGGAGGGGAATGGTAAGAATGTAATCCACTTGTGCTAGCTTTATTTGAGTTGGAATGCTAATTTTGAAATAGTTCACTGATTTAACTTTTATATTATTTTAGTCAGCTTTTAAAAAGCATTTGTACATGTAACTTAATACATACAGAAGAAAGTGTACCTACTTAGCAATTATGTGGTAAAACTCTTAAAAAAAAGTTTTCCTTATTTTGTAAAATTTCAATTATATTTTGAAAATAATTTATATATGAGGGAAAAAGTACTTAAGTATATGAAATGATGGGTTATATACTGTGGTGATAATAAGAGGCTTTGCCTAATAGACTCCCTAAGCAAAATATCACAAATTTAAGAAGGCATTACTGTATTTTTGTTTATGTCGTCACATATTTAGCTACCAAAAAATCATTTTTTTCTGATATAGTGGAAAATACGATTAATTTCCATGGCTTACAGGGAAAAGGTGGCTGTAGAGCCCTGTCCTATGTACTTCTCTTTCATTAAAAAAGAAAGAAATAAGGGAGGAAGGAAGAACATAGTTTATGGCTTTAAGACTTAACTTATTAATAATTACATCAAATTTCCTTGAACTTTATGGCTCTGCTTTTTAAATGAATGTCTTTTTTCCTAAATACATTTACACTAAACTCTCTGCCCTTTAAATATCTATATTGTTATTTTGTGCCACAGCAGTGAAATTACTATCATTGAATTTATGAAACGCGTAGAAAACTTTTGTAAAGGATTGAATTACAGGAGAATTTGTAGCTTTGAGCTACAAACTCATGAAATAGAAAGATTTACCTTCATCTATGAGCAGAGTCATTTTACCTGTACCATAATTTAGTGTAAGTTTAGATATCAATAATGCAATTTTAGTTAGACTTAAAATTTCTTTTTCTTTTCTTTTTTTTTTTAAATTCTGTTTGTTCTTTGTAGAAACTCAACTAGATCATGAAAAACCTAGTTCTGTTAAATAAAAAAGTCCATGTTGACTGCTTTATGAGATTGAGAGTCGAGGCAATGTGGTGTCTGTGTGAGCTGGAGTTGTCTATAAGGAATAAAGATCATGGCTTCTGTGTGTGGTCAGGGTGTGACCACCATCCATCACTTCAACAGCAGACGTTTAGACTTGTTCATCACTTGGTTGCTGAGGTATAATAATCCCTCAAGAATTTATAATGTTGTTGACTGTCCCCATTTACATCACTGAAGAAAGAAACTTTGCAACAGGTGCAGCAGTATACTAATTGTAGGGTGTGTTTAATCTGTCCAGAAGGGAGACTGATTCCAAATTTGGTATCTTAAAGAGTGGAGTGACCTTTTAAAGTCCCAGGATGAGAATTGCTAACAATTGCAACAATCTAATTATACCCACAAGGAGATGTGAAGTGCTTTTAAGTTTTCCTATACACCTAGAAGTTCAGTGAACGGCTTGAAGTCATTAACATATGACAGATGCACTCCCGTGTCAAGGGCTCCTATGATAAGTTTTGATTGTAGAAGTGGGAATTTGACCCGTAGCTTATCACTTGCTTCATTAGCTTGCTTGAGGACAAGGACTTGGTGTTTTCTTTTCTTTCTTTTTTTTTTTTTTTGACGTGAGTGTTATCTTACTCATGTTCCAGAATTCCATCCGCCTCCTTCTCTCTGCTGATAGGAAGGCACGGCAGATAACCTTGATGCTGGTTTTTCCAAAGCATACTGTGTATCATGCAGTCTCACACACGTATTTTATATATAAACACATACAGTATTAATGTTTCACGTATCATATTTTATATAATATACGTATAATTGCACCTTATTTGTCCGTGGCATTTCAAAGTTTTTGATTATATTATTTTAGAAATACTGATCCTGTGTGATTTGTGTTCTTTTTAATGGAGAATGTACAAATTCACTTCTTGGCTTATAAAGAAGACAGAAAGTTCGACTTCTACATTTCCATGAGGTTGACTGCTTTTTGAGGTTGGTGTGAGAATAAGGAAAAGAAGTTTGTGTTTTATCCTGGGGGATTCTGCACACTTATGGAGGAAAGCATGCCTCCGAAAGAATGAACAAGTGGTAGCGGTGCCCTGCCACGAGGAGATGTGGGCATGGAGGAGGGAAGCACCTCATGCAGAAAACCCCATGGCTGCGGCACTTAAATGAAATTGCTTTTTTATTATCTGGTTGGAAAATCATCCAAAATAAGCCAGACAGGATTAAGGTTAAAAACCTCCTGAGTAAAATCTGTCCTGGGTCATCTAATTCCCTCTCCCAGCATCTTTCTATTTACCTCCTTATGATGCCTGTTTCAATGCCTTAATACACCACATACCTAAACTTTATTTTTAAATGTTTTCTGTTAAATTAAAATCTCTGTTTGTAGAAGTCACTCTTTCCCTAACCTCAAAGGATTTGTAAATTTTGTATTCCCAACAGGCACAATCATATTTAGCTGTATTCCTGTCAATTACCAGCAATCTCTTTTTGTACAATTAGGGGTTGGTTAATTTACTCTAAGTAAGGTTGCCACCTGTCTAGGGATTAACCCCAAAGAAGGTTGGAAGTCACAGAGAGACTTGAGTTTGGGTTTAAAGCAGTAGGAATTGATTTCCTAACTCTCCCCTACCATTTAGTAGTGTTTTCTGGGTTAATCAGTGACAGCAGGTGTTTTTCTTGGTCCCTGTGTTCACTAGGTTGATAAACTAAGTTGTTAAAATTATAGGTGTTATTGGAAATCTATGTACAGTTGGCGTGACTGTGCTTGTTACACATGAGAAATAAACTGGATGGATCTTCTACACATTTCCATTGTTTTCACTGTTCCCCGATCAGATTGTCAGATGGGTGGGAAGAGACATTCTTAAATGAAGTTAGTTTGAGGACCAGGACGGTGTTCAGTGGAAATATTATCTGGTGTCCCAGGGAAATGAAACAGTAAGAGCGTTAATTATGTATTTCACAAAATAATTTGAGGACATAATTATACAGTATTTAAAATAAGCAATGGAAGAACTAAAATTTATTTGTTTAAAGAGCATGCATTGCTTAAAATGTTTTCAATACATTATGTAAAATAAAGTATCTTAACCTCATGTGATCTAATGTGTATGTTCCTGCGTTCTGTCTGGGACCTGGTCCCACTAGGAGATGAGGGCCCATGATCATGACCAACTTCTTTAAGATTGATCAAGGCTTCTTTTCTTCCTTCATAATTAAAATGAAATTACAGTCATTCGCCATTTAACGACAGGAATATGTTCTGAGAAGTATGTCGTTAGGTGATTCTGTCAGTGTTTGAACATCACAGAGTGCACTTACATAAACCTTGATGGTACAGCCCACTACACACCTAGGCTGTATGGCACAGCCTATTGCTCCTAAGCCACAGGCCTGTGCAGCATGTTACTGGACAAAACAACAGGAGATTAAATCCAGCACAAGAAGAAATGATGCAATCAAGAGACGCGGTGAACATGAGATGTGTGAGACTGCTGCCAGCACAGCACAGCATACTGGTTTTACAGGACACTTTTTTTTTTGTAAGTAAAAAGAGTGCGCTCTGTAATAATGATAAAAAGTATTGTAAATACATAAAGCAGTAACGTCATCATTTATTATCATTATCAAATATTACGTACTCTGCATAATGGTATGTGCTACACTTTTATAGGACTGGCAGCGCAGTGGGTTTGTTTACACCAGCCTCACCACACACGTGTGAGTATGCACTGTGCTGCGATGTTACCAAAGTGACGATGTCACTAGGCCACAGGAAATTTTCAACTCCTTTACAGTCTTACAGGACCACTGTCATAAATACGGTCCATTGTTGATTGTAACGTCGTTAGGTGGCGCGAGACTGTAATTTATTATATACTGTATAAATATTAGCTTTCGATTGGAATTTTTCTTATTGAGATTTTCATATACCATAACACCCTTTTGAAGTGTACAATTCAGTGGCTTAAAAACCACTGATGCAAGTATATTCACAGAGGTATGCAACCATTGCCATTATCTAATTCTAGAACATTTCATCACCCCAAACACCCATTAGCAGTCCCTCCCCATCCCCACTCCTGTTCACTCCAGCACTAGGCAACCTCTAATTCGCTTCCTATCTGTATAGATTTGTCTATCTGAATGTTTCAAGTATTATAATACAACATGACAGGCTTCTTTAACTTAGCATAATGTTTTTGAGGTTCATTCATGTTGTTGCATTCTTTTAATCCATTGTATGATTATATCACATTTTGTTTATCCGTTCGTCAGTTTGTAGATATTTGGGTGATCATGAATAATGCTTCTATGGACATTGGTATGTAAGTTTTTGTGTCGACATATGTTTCTCTTCAAGTTAGATACCTTGGAGTAGAATTTCTGGGTAATATAGTTTAACATTTTCAGGAACTGTCAGACGGTTTTCCAAAGTGTCTGCACCATTTTACATTCCCACCAGCAATGTATGAGCTTCCAGTTTTTCAACATCCTTGCCAACACTTGTGCATTGTCTGTCTTTTTGATTATAGTCATCCTACTGGGTATGAAATGGTATCTCATTGTGGTTTTGATTTCCATTTCCTCACGGACTAGTGATGTTGAGAATCTTTACGTGTTCTTATTGTCTATTTGTATATCATCTTTGGAGTAATCTCTATCCACATTCTTTGCCCATTTATGTTGTGTTTTTATTATTATTGAGTAATAAAAGTACTTTACACATTCTGGATACAAGTATCTTATCAGATACATAATTTGCAAATATTTTCTCCTAATCTATTGGTTCTCTTTTTACTTTCTTAATGGTATCCTTGAGGTTTTGTTTTGGGGAGGGAGATCTTACTATCAGAAGGAAAGTACAGAAAGTCAGTATAGAAATATCTGACTTTAAGGAAAATACTGCTTTTTCATGAAGTTCTTTTTGTTTGATAAAACATGCTATTCTGGTGAAAGTTGTTTTTCTTCATAGAATATGTTACATTTTTTAAAATTTGGCAAACAATTCTTTGAATATAACTTAAGTGGTCAGATGTTTTAATATTTTTCTTTTTTACGTTGCCTTTTAAAATTATGCACGTAAATATACAGTAGTCCCGCTTATCTGTGGGGGATACTTTTCAAGTCCCCCAGTGGATGCCTGAAACTGCAGAGAGTACCAAACCCTATGTATACTATGTTTTTACCTGTGCATACATACCTATGATAAAAATTAATTTATAAATTAGGTACAGTAAGAGATGAACAACAATAACCAATACTAGAACAGAACAGTTGTAACAATATACTGTAATAAAAGTTACATGAATGTGGTCTGTCTTGCAAAATATCTTACTGTACTGTATGCACCCTTCTTGTGATGATGTGAGATGATGCAATGCCTGCATGGTGAGATGAAGTGAAGTACTCAGAATGACACACGATTTATTTATTTTCTATTTTTCAATTATAATTGACATTTAATATTTTATTTATATTAGTTGCAAGTGTACAGTGTAGTGGTTAGACATTTATATAACTTACGAAGTGATCCACCCGATAAGTCTAGTACCCTCCTGGCACTATACATACTTATCACAATATTATTGATTATATTCCCTATACTGTACATTACATCCCCGTGACTATTTTGTAACTACAAATTTGTGCTTCTTAATCCCTTTACCTTTTTTCACCCATTTACTCAACACCACTTCCCTCTGTCAACCATCAGTTTGCTATCTGTATCTATGAGTCTTTTTTGTCTGTTTATTTGGTTCTTTAGATTCCGCATATAAGTGAGATCATATGGTATTTGTCTTTCTTAGTCTAACTTACTTCACTTAGCATAACACCTTCTAGGTCCATCCATGTCGCAAATGGTAAGATTTCATTTTTTTATAAGGCTGAGTAATATTCCATTGTGTGTGTGTGTGTTTATCCAAGTGTCTATTGATGGGCACTTAGATTGCTTCTATATCTTGGCTATTGTAAATAGCACGTCAGTGTACATAGAGGCGCATGTATCTTTTCAAGTTAGTGTTTTGGATTTCTTTGGATAAATACCCAGAATTGGAAATTCTGGGTCATAAGGTAGATTTATTTTTAATTTTTTGAGTCATTTCCATACTGTTTTCCATAGTGGCTGCACCAATTTGCAATCCCATCAACAGTGCACGAACATTCCCTTTTCTCCACATCCTCGTCAACACTTGTTTGTTCATTTATTGATGATGGCCATTCTGACAGATGTGAGGTGGTATCTCATTTTGGTTTTTATTTGTATTTCCCTGATGACTAGTGATTTTGAGCATCTTTTCATATGTCTATTGGCCATGGGTGTTTCCTCTTTGGAGAAATGTCTATTCAGGTCCTCTGCCCATTTTTTAATTGGATTGTTTGCTTATTTGGTGTTGAGTTGTATGAGTTTTGTCTTTTTTTTAAGTAAATTTTGGATATTAACCTGTTATCAGAAGTATCATAGGCAAATATGTTCTCCCATTTAGTAGGATGTCTTTTCATTTTGTTGGTGGTTTCCTTTGCTGTGCGAAAACTTTTTAGTTTAATGTAATCTCATAGTTTAATTTTTTTCTTTTGCTTCCCTTGCCCAAGGGGATATATCAGTAAAAATATTACTAAGGGTAACGTCTGAGTGTTTACTTGCTATATTTTCTTCCTGGAGTTGTATGGTTTTGGGTCTTACATTTAAGTCTTTAATCCATTTTGAGTTTATTCTTGTATATGGAGTAAGAAGGTGGTCTGGTTTCATTTTTTTGTGTATCTGTCCAGTTTTCCCAGCATCATTTCTTGAAGAGACTGCCTTTACCCCAGTGTAAATTCTCGCTTGCAAATCCAGGCTTTAAGATCTAAGACCCCACAGGACGTCTGGCTTCCAAAGTCAATTCTGTAGCCGTCTTGAAGGCATGGCGTTGGGCATGTCACTTACCCTCTTGGAGCTCCAGTTTTTCCGCATGGACAGCAAGAGCTCCTGCTTTTGGCACAGGGATCCTATGAAGGTAAATGAGGGCTGTGTAACAGCTTTAGGAGACATGAAGTGCCAAGGTAATGTCCTGCCAATCTGAGGCTGGTGGTTTTGTAAAGTGGTGAAAGGAAATGCTTGACAGTCTCGGGGAGAGAAATTAAATGAGAACTTCTCCCTTGTACAGCTCTCTATGTGAGTATACACTAGCTCTCTGACTTTTCAGAACAAGGCATGTACCCTAGAGCTTACTCTGGCTGAATGTTATCTCAGGGGTCTTGCAGAGTGATTATATTGCCAAAGTCCTTGACAAGCAACACGTAGGCAACAGTTCACAAACCATAAGGTAGGGAATTTTCAGTCAATAAGCAGGTATTTGCATTAAAAACAAAACAAATGGCAACTGCATCAAAGTAGAGGGATAATTGCATGTTGAAATGATATTTGACTAAAACAAGGGGGCATGTAGAAAGCCACGTGGAAGGGTGGTGGTGTGAAGAAGCAACTAATTGCTTGTTCCTCTTTGTCACTTTGCTTCTTTTAAGAGACTTAGTAGGGTAAACTCTTAAATTGGGCCTTTATAAATCTTTTCATTTGTGTAATGTGAAAATTATAAATGTGTGATGACCCAGTCTCAGCTATTTAATGTATCGTTTCCTTTGGACAGTTAATGAGATGCCAGCTTTTGTGTCATTCATCCTAGGAAATAAATGAATAATGTACTTTCACAACTCCTTTTGCCACACTTTCTTTGCTTTGGATTGGTTCATTTATAACTGTGTGTAGGGGAGTGCGTATGTATTTATTTTTACTTTATGTGTAAGGATGATAAGAACATATGAAGTCTACTTTTTTAGCTGGATTCTATTTTGCATACACTAAGTTACCGGCTCTCTTCAAAAGCTACCCTCTCAAGAAAACTGAATGTCTACAGAATTGGTGACCTGTTTTTAAAAGAACTTATAAAATCTTTCTAAATGAAAAATCATTCCAGCAGTATCTAATATTGGCAATTTTCCTCTGTCACTTTTTAGAACTTATTGGCCAACCAGGTCAGACATTATTAAAGTTCAAGGGATCCGATGGGAAAAGTAATGGTTTTGTGCTACTATGAATGTTAAATGTTGCCATTTTCATGTGTTACAGCATCATCTGTTCTCACATGCCACTAAAAATGTATAGAAGTTTTAGACCAAAATGAGGGTCAAGGTTACAAGAATGATGATGCTTCTGACTCATTCTCATAGAATTATGTTGCCCAAATTATCTGCATACCGTTTCATACCAAGATACTTTTTATGAAGTCATTTGAAAGAACTAACTATAAGAAGACTTTGTTTGTTTGTTTCATCCCTTCTTGGAAATCCATACAGATATGTTTGGAGAATCTGTATTTACTAACTGATAGGCGGTAGTCACTGTACTGAAATAGTAGAGAGGTTTTCATTTCTGAGAGTGTTTTGTGCCTTGCAAAAAAGCCTTTTAAATACAAAACTCTTGAGGAGGCTGAGTCTTACGCAATATACTTTTTGAGAGTGTACTCTCCAGCACATGGAGTGTGTCAACAAACAGGTGCTTAATAAATACTTGCTGAATTACTGAATAAACGAACTGACCACTTCATAGAAGTGACTTCTAAATTTGTAGCTTTTTAATATACAACATTACTAGATTTGATGAAATGACGAGAGACTGAGAAGATGTACACAAAATCATGATGGTTCAGTTGAATGAATCCAGGTATACTTACTTCTCTTTTGAAATAAAGTAAAATGCCCATGTCTCATAAAATCAGTTGCTTTTTTATTTTCTCAGTATTATTATTATCTTAGAAGAGAAGAGGGGGGAAAAAAAGTTTGTGTTTTGAGAATCAACTAGTTAATTCCTAAAGGTAGTAACTATTACACTAAAGGGATTGCATCTCAAACTGAAAACATCAGAGTAACCTTTGATTTTTACCAAATGAGTAGCAAATTGTTTAATTGGTGGTATCTCCAACCCTAAATTTTGTTGCTCACCAATGGTGTTTGGGAAATGAAATTCATTAAAATAATGATTAAAGAACCCTCTCAAAGAAATAGCAAGAGTTTGAAATGGCTTGGATTTATTAAGCAAGAATTAGGGAAACCGAGACAGCTTTTAAGTAGAGTTAACTTTTAGCCATGTTGTAGTTAATTATTGTAGCTGCTTCGTTTTTGACTGTTGAATTCAGTGAGTCCTGAGGATTTCCTGGAGTAGAACTGCTATACTGAAGAGGCAAATTTCTGGTCTGTTTAATCCACATTTTGGATTTTCTCTCCATTGTGGCTAAACCTTACCCCATCTGATATAGATTTAGAGATGCTGGGTTTTATCAACCTGGAATCCTGGCGTATAAGGTCAGAGTGTAAGTGGATCAGACTAAGTTTCTCACCATATTCAGAGGTATTTCAAAGTACGTACCTAGCTTTTCAGGAAGGTTAGCAATTTTGTAACACCCAGCGTCTCTCTTTTCCTGGTTCTAGATTTGTTCTGATTGAGTCAAGGCTCAGACAGGGCTTTCATAGATTTCCTGCAGTGACTTGTTTGCATTATCTACTTGGATATTGTAAAGAAAGAGGGTTGGGTTAGTGTAGGGTCACAGACCATACAAGGAACAAGTCCCGGTGCTTTTTTCAGGCATCCTTATTCATTGTCTATTGTGAACGTCTTTTCCTTGAGGTCATCCATCTCAGTATTTATTGTTGTCTTTAAAAATAATAATTATAATAAAAGTTGGTCGTTATGAACTTTGTGACATTGGAGTTCTTTTCTCCAAGTGACAGCAAAAGCCAAATCATACTGAATGTGTCTGTTGTATTTTGTACGGCCAAAATTTTTAGGCCTTAAAAATTAATTAGTAGCACACACACTCTTATTTTTTTGTAAAGCTTAAAATCACTTATTACGAGTCACCACAGTTTTTGGAAGCTAAAAGTCTTCTTTAGCCATGTCATCCATCTCTGTCATGTGTTCAAATGTTGTCTTAACGACTATTTACTCTGTATGTCTGTCAGTTGCAATGTTTTTGCATTTTCCCTTACCAAGGATGTGTGTGTTGGGTATGGGATGTGTGCATATTAAGGAATGGGGGAGGAAGAGGGTTATTATTCATTTGCGTCATCATTTGAAAGGCTGCTATGTATGTGCAAGTCTCTGTGCTAAATGTTGGTGATGTAAAGTTAAAAAGATGTAAAGGTAAAAGGAACTCCTACCTTAACTCAGAGTCTAATGGAAAAAGCAAATACAGAAAGGAAGAATACTTTAAATTAAAACTCAACATGAGACTTATTTATGGGCTCACTAAATCCAGAAGTCTGAAGGGTTTCATGAATTCTTAGACCAAAGCAATTCTGTTGAGAGCCCTTGAAACAGCAGGGCTAGTTCCTAACAGCCTATGAAAAAATCTTTCTAAGTATGTTTTATAATGCTGAAAATTAAGATTTTGTAAGAACATAGGATTTCTCAGCGGGGTTGTTTGTTGTTTGTTTGTTTGTCTTTGGTTGGAAGCCACATGTTTTTTTCTCTGGTTTTCTTCATGGTGGGATATTGTGTAATTGTCAGTATTCTGGTACAGTTCTGTTTTAATGTAGTTATTTTGGAAATTCCCAGGTATCCTCCCTATTTTTATTCTAAAAGAAATTCGGAAGGAGAACATTTGCCTTTACGGTGTTTAACTGAGTCTAGCACTGGACCAGTGAGAGAACAGAAAGAGAAACCACCAGAAAAGGAAAAGGAACATGTGTATAGGAACATGGGAGCAGCATGATCCAGACTCTGTCTTTATCTCATCGTCTGAAATGCAGAAGCCACTCTCTTAGCCAGAGGGTGACAGCCACATCTTAGTCATGGTGGAAAGGTGACCTGGAGGTAGCTGGCGCTCAAGGACTTGGAGTCACAAAATTGAGTTTTGAGAGGCTCTCTCCTTGGAACTAGATGCTTCTGCATGTGTTTTGGTAATTTTTTCCTAAGCCTACATTTTCTCATCTTCATACAGCAGTCTTCATAGAGTAATATCAGTCTTGTCCAACTGATACCCAGTAGTGTTCTTAACAATATAATGTATATGAAATTATAAAGTATTATATCTATTTCATTGTTTTGATTTCTGAAAATAAAATGTTTAAAAATTAATTTTGTTTTTCTACTTAGAGGTATTATTAGGTTGGTGCAAAAGTAATTGCAGTCTTTGCGGTTATTTTTTAGCTTTTAAACCGCAGTTACTTTTGCACCAAACTAATAGCTTTTCAAAATTGTGGGAAGGATGGTATCAGGTATAATTATAATATTTAGGAAAAGTTTTTGTTGGCTTACTTAAGTTCTTTTTTCTTTTTCTTTCTTTCGGTTCCCCCCCCCCCCCCCCAGGGCTTTTAATAGAATTGCTTTGGCCTAAGAATTCATGATAGAATAAATGAAATCCTTCAGTCTGCTGGATTTAGTGAGACCATAAATTAGTCTCGTGGTGAATGTGTCTTTCTTTTTCCCTTTTCATCTGACACAATTCATTGAAATGATGACTACTCATAAGTGGATAGAATTTTATGTGTGGGAAACTTGAAAAGAAAAACTTTTTAAAGTAGGATGTTTGTGTCTTTCGTTATAGCTCACCTGCATTTGGTATCACCTGCATTTGATCCTTCTCAGTGTGCTTATACTTAGAAATAGATTGCAATATATGTTCCTTAATGTCTGTATCTTAGAACTGAAAGAGTTTATATTCCAAATAGACTTTCCAGCCTGTTTATTGTCACACATAGGGCAAAGCTGGGTGTGATCCAGTTTCCTTCATTGGAAAAGAGTGGGCATGTAGAAGGGGTGGGGATGATTGGACCTACCTGTAGACGTTCCTCTCTCCCCTTAACTGGCATAAAACAGGTTGGGAGGAAGCCGAAGCAGGTGTTTGATGGGGCACTGGTGTGGAGAAGAGGAGGCACCAGTTGGGAGCTCAGTCATGAGAAGCTAGCCCCAGCGTAGCCTTGGGGGACGGGGCTTGAGTTCTTGGCAAGAACTCAAGTATTGAGTATCTGTGATACTAGATAGGTTTGTAAAGATAAGATCCCCATTACACAGAAAAGCTGGGAATCAAATTTTACCTCAGCAGTCTGTGGGCCAAGTCTGAAGAAAGAAGAGGTGCCAGTGTCACAGTTAAATGGGACTTAATCTCAGTTCATTGGCGTATTTGGCTAAAGAGTCTCACATTCTCCCTCCGTGAGATTAGGGTTGGTCTGCAAGTCATGGGCAGACTCCAGGATGAGGCCAAGTCACTCCAGGAGGAATAAGGCAGAGCCTGGGCTTGTAGCAGGTGCTTTCCCAGGGGGGTCCTATCTTGCATTACCTCAGCGTTTATATCAGGGACGGCAGCCTTTCTGGCTTCCTCTGATCTCAGGAGGGAGTGCCAGCCTCTGGAGACCATTTGATGCTGAGAAGAGAATTTAACTTTCTTACATCACAATCAGGCTTTTCTACATATTGAGACACATAGTTTTTTGGAGCTGCTGACCTGGCCTCATTCGAATTTGGAGAGAATCTAATACAATGTAAGTTGCAGAATAAGGGGCATCTGCTATTGTGTTTTTGGTTGGTGTGTTTTTTAGGGATATAATGAGGCATAGCCACATTTTTAGAATATCATATATATGTCAAGCAAAGATATATTTTCCCCTTTGAATTTTTATTTCTGACATAAATAACATTAAAAATAGAAAAAAAGAAAAAAAAAGAATAAAGAAATCACCTGTAAGTCCAAACTCTTACATAGTTTTTATAATGATCTTTTATAGACCTTGAACTCATGCTTACTTAAAATTATAATTATAAGCATAGTGTAAATATAACTATATAAATATATAGTTATGTATATAGCTATATTTCACTTCAAATTACAGCTAAAATGTATTCATTTCCAACCAACAGTTGCACATTTGAATTCAGATCTGTTGAGATGGACTTTCACCGTGAAGAGATAGAAGCCTTCGTGTGCAGGATCCATTCTTTTGTCAAGTGTCACAGTTGGGGTGACCAGTTGCTGGAGGCCCCAGTGGTGGAACTCTGAGCACCCTGGGCAGGGAGGTACTCTTGTCATGGGGTTTGGGCATTGTTCTTGGTTATGAGTGAGGCCTCTGAGCCTGACTTTCTGATCCTGCAAGAGATTCCACGAGCTGTCTAAAAGTCTAGAGTAACTTCCCTTTTGGTTGAAACTAGATTGAGTAGTTTGTTTGCAAGTAAAAATCTTGTGCTATTGGAGTACAGGTTCTTGAAAGTAATTTTTATCATTTGGATGCTATATTAAGAACATAGGGTTGGAGGTCAAACTGCCTGTGTTCACACACCCGCTGTGTTAATTTGGATAAGATACTTCCCCCTTCCCCTCAGTTTCTTAAATACGGCTTTTATTATTATAGTCATAGCATGTAAATAACGCAGTGCCTGGTACCCAAGAAGCTCTCCACCAGTGTTGCTATCGTCGTCATCATCACCTTTATCATCATGACAGTAGGTATTTGTTGAGTACTCCTTATTAGTCTGATAGAGTTGAACAGAAATGGGGAAACATTACAAACAGGATATTCTAGCAAAAGTTAGTGTATAACAAAGCATAATTGTGTTCTGTGTAGACTTAGTGACCAAACTCTATCTCTGCTCATCCTCTGGTTTCTCTTAAGACCCTTTAAGATTGGCTTTATTGAAATGAGTGACATTAAGTGCTGAGATTAACTGCCAGAAGGATTTGATTGTGAATTAAGAGTAAAGGCTTGTGGTAAGCGTTCAAGTTTTGTGTTTAATAAGTGAAGAGCTTAATGCATTGTAAGGCATTCCATTTGTTGTTTTAATATTCTTAACATTTATTATTAAAGTGGAGTGGTTGTAGAATAATTATAGTTCACACGATGATGACGATGATGTTTTTAGAGAAGATTAAAAATCTACAGTTTTTCCAAACTAATGTAGTACGGAAAATATAGTATCTGAAGCTTCAAATAGTTTGACCTCATTAAAACACCACTGAGGCTATGTTAAAGCACGAAGTATTCAGGAAGTTACTTTTATGCCAATTCTTGCATATTCGTGTTAAATTCTCAAACGAAAAGCATAAGTTTGGCAGTTGGGATTTGGAAGTAGGGGATAAAAGACATGAAAAGAGTATGAGATTATTTATATCATTGTGTTAATGTAACTGAAAATTTATTTGGGAAGAAAGCAGTAGAAATGATAGTTTGATTTTTACAAATTATAACAATTATAAAGTAAATCTGGCCAGTCATTTTTACTGCTTTTTTTTTTTAATAAGTTCTCTATGACTTATTAAATTAAGAAAGATTAGGAAGGCAGAACATATTTTTTGTACAGAAAAATAATAAGGAAATGTTTGTGTTTAAAACATTAAGAATATTGTTTAAAACAATATTCTAAACTTTTACTGCGAAAGGTTGAAAAAAATTATTAGCCATAGAGAAGCAGGATTACGGTTGCAGAAATAAATTAACCTCTAACTATTCGGTTATTCATGTATGAAGATGTGGAGTTGGCTGAATGACTTAGTATTCTAGCAGGATTTCATAAACTGAGGAATTCCCTGAGGAAAGAGGTCCATTCTGGACACTTTTTGTATAAACGTAACCAGAAAGTATTTGAAATTCGGAAGACAAAAACAAATGGACACCATAGAGTAAAATCAGAATGCTTCATAAAACTCAGGATATGTAATAGGTAAGCTGATACAGGCACAGATTTGGTTTTCTGTGGAAGTTTTTAGAATCTGTGTCCCAAGAAAGAGACTCAGAAAACACCTCAAGAGAGAGCCTGACCCAGCCCTAAACCTTGGAGAATTATCTATCTAGGTGGGAATATTGGAGGACTGATTAATACTCGCTCTCTAAGTGTGGCCTATTATGAAAGGACTGTCAGTGTCTAATTCATTTTGGGTTGCCATAACAAAATGCCATAGACTGGATGGCTTAAACCAGACATTTATTTTCTCACAGTTCTGGAGAGTGGAAGTTTGAGATCAGGATGCTAGTAGCATGGTCAGGTCCTGGAAAGGACTCTCTTCCTGGCTTGCAGATGGCCACCTTCTCCCCATGTCCTCACTTGGCCTCTCCTTGGTGCATGCACTCAGCATGATCTCCCTTCCTTTTCTCATAAAGCTACAAATCCCATCCTGAGGGCTCTACCTTCATGAACTAATCTAACCCTAATTACCTCTTAAAGGCCCCTTTTTGAAATACATTGTAATTTGTTACAGCATCTTAGAAAACTATAGTGTTTAACTAAGTAGGATGTTTAGTAAATTTTTTATTTTTAAGATAAAGGCTTGAGAAACTAAAATTAACTTATTTGGGTTTGAGAGCTGTTACTTTAAGAAAATTATCTGAGGTGGATCAGAATGGGTAATATTTTTAGCTCTGAATATTACTGAGGAAAAATGAACAGTGTCATTTGGTGCTATTTTAGGTCTAAGGCTTTTGCAGAAGAAAAAGTAAATGACACAATGGAGTAGAAAGATAATGATTATTGACTAGTGGTAAAAAATTATCCCATTAATGGCAATAATATCATAGTTTGCTTACTAACTTATGCTGAACATTGTTTGTTAGAGAAGTAATTTTCTCAATAAAAATTGATAAACATTATTCTCTTATGTCTCATTTTGTATTTTTAACCCTTTTGATAAGTGCCCTTCTAAAATAAAACTCATTTAAGAATAAGGATTACCTCTGTTTTCCTCAGCATTGGCTACTATGCTGAAAATCTGGAGAGCCAAACAAATCATTCCGTTTGAAGTTGCTGCAACGAGGTGAGGGACCTTTATAGGTCCTCACAATCCTCTTGTCTCTCTTCCTAGGATTACCTAGTTCAAGCCAGAGACCTTCTCTTAAAAACTCTTTTGCAATAGTGAAGAATTGTGAGGTTGAATATATATATATATATATATATATATATATATATGTATAGGTATAGGTATAGGTATAGGTATAGGTATAGGTATAGGTATAGGTATAGGTATAGGTATAGGTATAGGTATAGGTATAGGTATAGGTATAGATATAGATATAGATATACACACACAGAGGATGCCTAAACAAATGTATATACATTTTAAGAAAGGAAAAAACTGTATTAAAGTTGTAACAAAAGCTGAATGAATACAAGTCACGTTTGACTGCTGCAGTTACCAGAGATGCACAAAGTGGTTACCTTCAGCGTCCAGACACTTGTAATTACGGCAAAGTACTGCTTGAGCAACATTGACCAGTGTTCACTTGTATACATTTTTTTGGCACCCCCGGTATATGTATGTATGTGTGTATATATATATACACACACATATACATATATATATATATACAACATACATATGTGTATATATATGTGTGTGTGTATTTATATGTGTGTATATTTGTGTGTATGTATGTAGTTTTAAAATCAACTATTTTTAAAATCAACTATTCAGGTAAATATGTGGTGATTCTTTTATTAAATATCTGTGTTCAGCCTTGTATTAAAAAGTAAGGTAATTTGGGGAAGACTAGGATTTCATCATTGAAATAGTTATGGTGTGTCTAATACCAAGAGGTGATTATTTACCTTCTATTGGGGGAAGTGGAATCTTACAATCAATGGTGAATGAAAGGAGTTAATTATTTTCCTCCATGTTCTCACCCTGTGGTCTGATTACTTTAAATATCTAGAAGTCTTAATAAACAATTCAATCCCTTTAGTTATTAACCTAGAATAGACCTCTCTGTAAGGCCCACGCAGAAATGTCCAGTGTCAACAGGATTACAAGTCACTATTATTACGACCATGGCACAGTTTTCTGATAAGCTATACTTAAAAGTTTTAGGGCTCTAAGCAGAGAGAAATTTAATCTAAGCCTTAGAGTTGTGGACCTGATAAAAATCATAGAACTTTTAAGATGAAAATGGATTCTAAAGTCATGAAACTATGTACAGATGGTAAAACTGAGACTTTGAAATATTAAGTGATTTCTCTAATTGGATTTTAAGCACATCAAGAATAAAGATAATAGTTCCTACTGGTGCCCCTTTAACTTTTGATGCTTCCTGTTGTTTAAAAAATAATTGTGGAATACATAAAGATGCCCATTGGAAATTTATAAGAGAAAACTGAAAAATGATTCTAAATCAGGGAAATGACACATTACCTGGAAAAATAATCCCTTTCCATATTGTGACACCATATTTAAAATTTTGCATTTATAATAGAGAAAAAAGAAGTATCATAAAGGGGAAAAAAATCAAAATTTTGATCCCATTCATTGTACCTTTTGGTGGTATGAATTGGGAACTTGTGGAAATGGGGGGGGTCTACTGGTTATATAATTGATGTTCTAGTATACTTTACTTTTTTATTTGTATTTGTGATTTAATTTGTACACATTGGTCATATATACATTACTGCAACAATGAAAGTGCATTGAACTATGCGATATTCCCACCTGTTAAGATGACCTAACAAAGTATTATTCCAGTAAGTCTCACTTGTAACACAACTTATTTTTTACTTGATTTACCTGTACCTGGTATAAAATAATGCTTTGTGAAGCTTGGGCAAATCATTCCACCTCTATGATCTTTACTTTTGTCATTTTTAAAATGAGAAAGTTGGGCTTAGTCTAAAACTCCTATAATATCTCTTCTCTTGAAATATTCCTTTCTAAAATAACTTGATTTAATAGTAATAGCATGTTATAATATCCTGAGTCCAATTATTACTCTAAAAAGTAACAGTTCTCCAAGTAGCATAAGGAGAGTCGAAGAACAGTCTAGACTCCAGAAAGACCACAGTAATTTATAGAGATGTGTAAGATTAAAGTATAAACTGCTTGGGGGATTGAAAGTGGGAAAAGAGTTGTGGGAGGCTAAAAAGAAGGGATCCAAAAGCTAGTTGGAGAAAAGCCCCAAGTGCTTTGCTAATGAGTTTGAACTTTATGGGTAATAGACACCTTCTGGGATTTTCAAACCAAGAGGGTAACATAATCAGATGTGTATTTTAAAAGCTTGTTGGTAAATTGGAGATTGGATTAAAGGGTATAGAGATAGGAAGCAAGGGAACTGAATCAGGAAACTATTTAGTGGTATAGGAGACTAGGGACAAATGTGAAAAAAAACTTTTGATGGTAGAATCAACGAGATTTGGTAACGACTTATTAGATGTTTCAGATGTGAGTGAGAGGGAAGAATCAAGAATGCTCTAGAGATTCCTAGCTCAGGCAGCTATGTTTATGGAAATGATTGATTTAAGGAAGTTTGGATATGAAACATTGGTGGGAAAGGAAGGGGGTGGTAAATTTGATTTTAAAATCCTTGTGGCCAAATAGATGAAATGTCTTATAAGAAGAGGGTAAGGGGGATCAAATATATGGTGATGGAAAGAGAACGGACTCTGGGTGATGAACACACAATGGGATTTATAGATGATGTAATACAGAATTGTACACCTAAAATCTGTGTAATTTTACTAACAATTGTCACCCCAATAAATTTAAAAATTAAAAAAAAAAAGAAGTTATAAAATTAAGACCGATTCTGAGTAGAGTTGGAGGCTGAGAAAAAAAGTGTGTGTGTGTGTGTGTGTGTTTGGGAGTTTTGCAAGTAGTTGTTGGAAGCATAACAGTGTGCTGTCACCCACATGAGCATGTACAGTGAAAAGAGAAGGGGATTGAGGACACCTGCCTGGGAAACCCCAGGAAAGAAGTAAGCAGCCATTGAGAGAGAGAGAAACAAGTGGTTAGCAGAATAGGAGATGAGATTAGAAAATAGTACCCTGGAGTCCATAGGAAGAATGATTTTTAAGTAAAGGAGAGTAGTCAAAGATGCAGAATATTGCAGTGAGTTCAGCTAAGATTAGAAGTCTGTCTTTGGGGTTTGGTAGTGAGGAAGTCTCTGTGACTTTTCTTTCAGTTAAGAAATGTGGGCAGAAGTGAGACTGCAGTGAGGTGGAGGCTGAATAGGATTTATGGAACCAAAGACCTCCTGGACAAAGACATTTGGTAATGAAGAGAAACAGTGATGGACAATAGTTTGAAAGGTAGGCAGGCTTTGGCTTAGGAAGACAGAAGCGTGCTAGGAAATAAATGAGACATAGCCATAGGGAGGAAATGATGGAAGATATACTAGCTACTGGTCTATGCAGAGTTGGAAGAAAGTTGAATTTTAACCAACAAAGGAAAGATTATAAATATCTTCACATACAGGCTATTGTTATCAGGCTATCGATATCTGTTACCTTTTTCTTGCTCTCTCTTTTCGGCAATCATAATAAAATTACTACAAACTTAATTTAAAGATTTCTTACAATGTAGTTAAAACTGACTTATTAAATAAAGGAATAAATCAAAAGAAATTGTATAAAGAAAGAATTGGTGAACATTTCTTACAAATGTGTTTGTTACATATTGTGTTGAAGACATCTGGTCTTGCAAGCAAAATTAAGTGTCTGTCACCCAGGCTTCTTATTCTTTATCTGATTTTCGTACGGCTTGTTCTAAAAAGTTAATACATAAATTTAATAAGAAAGGAAAGAAGTGTAGGTACTTAAGACTCTAGTTAAATGAGAACATTTATAATAGGGCAGGACTTAGAACAGAAAATAATCTTTAAGATAAATTTCACTCCTCTTTGATGTTTTTCTGTCTTCTCCTTACTTAATTTTATTATGAAATATAGCACACACATAGAAAAGAAGAGAGAATACTATAGTGTACTCTTTGAATCCACCTCTGTTAATATTTCCTTCTGATGGTTTTTTTAACTTTTGCAGAAATGAATTATTCTGACACCATTCTACAATACCTTTCCCCTTTCCCCTAAGATTTTTATTTATTTTTATTTGAATGTACTTTTCCCTGATTCCTTTTCTCCTTCACCTGAGGTATCCATGTCTTGAGTGTCTTGAGTCTTGAGTGTAGTGCTTATCAGCCTTGCTTTTTTTTTTTAATATACCCATGTATATTCATGAAAAAAACAGGTAGTTATATTTTGCTGTACTTATGCTTTACATAGTGGTATCAAATGTGGATATAATTCTGTAACATGCTTTTTTTTGGTCAATACTATATTTTTAACATTTATCCATGTTGATACATGGTAGTGTAAGTTCCCTACTTTGTTTCTGCTTTTCAGAATTTATTGACTATCCATGACCATGTATTCTTCTTAATGGATTTTAAGATAAATTTGTCATTTCCTTCCATAGTACTGTGTTGTGAATTTGGTTGGATTTTTGTTATCATTAAAGATTGATGCATAGAGAATTGACAATTTTATCTATACTAAATTTCCAACCATGATAGTTTTTTTGTGTGAAAATGTCTTACCCCTCCATTTAGTCAGGAACTGTTTATGCTCTTCAATAGTGTTTTATAACTTTATTCAAAGGTTTTACATATTTTTGTTAAATATATTTATTTGTAAGTCCTTTATGGTTTTTATTGTGAATGAGATCTATTATTTATATTTCACTTTCTAATTGAATATTACTAACTTATAAGAAGTCTATTTATTTTTATAATACTCTTATGTCCAATTACATTTCTGAGATTTCGTACTAGTTTTTATAGTTTGTAGATTCTCTTGTTTTTCCTATTAGAAAGCCGTCTCATCTACAAATGAGGGTTTTTCTAGTTTGCTAGAACCTTATACAATAAAATTAATTCCTTTCTCTTTTTTCCTAATGTCCATATAATGCAATGTATTTCCCACAGCTGTTTATATGTACCACTGTCATTGTTCAATTTTACGTATTCTTGTTACTTCCATCATGATTTTCTCTTTATGAGTTTGTTAGGAATGCATTTTTTAACTTCTGAAAATGAAGCTTGAGAGACCAACTTTTTAAACATTAAATTCTATCTTTTCATCTGATGTAATCTAGTCAAGCCCTTAGCAGAACATTTGACAGCTTTGTAAGGCCAGAGGACAAGGATTAGAGATCAGGGTCCATCAAAGGGGAGCTCTTGTAAATGTACCAAGCTTTGAATTGAGACCCTAAAGGGTTATACGAGTACCTGAAGAATAAATATGAACTACAAATAAAATGGCTCTACATTACTGTATTTCAGCTTCAAGTTTACCTCATGGGCTGACAAAATTAATGCTTAAATTGGACCGAAGTGATCCTAGATGCCTGGTGCCCCCAGAATAAAATCAGAATCCTCTCTAGAGATGATAATATCATTTTTAGCCTTAGTGTTTGTAAATCAGTTTTTCAAGTAATAGGACACATAGTAAGAGATACCCAGTCACAGAAGGAGACATGAGACCATGAATGAGAGCCAGTAAAACTGTAGAAATAGACTCAAAGGGATTCCAGTTATTGGAAGTGCTAAGAAGAATTTTTGTAATTGTAGTTTATTCAAGATGTTAAAAAAGAAGATTGAAACATTCTGCAGGGAATTTATTTGAAAAAGAATCAAGTAGAAAATCTATAAGTGAAAAATATAGTAACTGAAATTAGATGGATTTAACTTGATGTAATTTACAGCAAATTAGACATTATTGAAGAGATAATTAGTGAATGGGAAGATATATCAGAAAAAAATACCCAGAATAGAACACAGAATAACAAAAAGGTGGAACATATGAAGAAAGTAAAAAAATAAAGGATACAGTAGGGAGGGCTAACATAAGACTTATTTTGAGTCTCAGGAGGAGGACAGAGAGTGCTAAATCAATGTTTGAAGAAATAATGGTTGAAAATATTCCCAAAATGATGAAAAATATCTAGTCACGTATTTAAGAAGTCCAGCAAATTCTAAGGGAAGTTTACTAAATACCACAGAGTTAGAACTCTAAAAACTAAAGATTGAAAAAGAAATCTTAAAACCAGGGAGAGAAATAAGATACATTATCATTGACAAGAACCAACACATGCCATCATCAACACGTTTGCACTGATGGAATTATTAAGAGAGTTATTCCAGATGGAAGAATAGAGAAGGACAGAATGAAAGGCAATGAAATGGTACATATGTGGGTATATCAGAATGAACAGAGACCGTATAAAACAATAGCAATGTCTTGTGAATTTTAAGATATTCACACAATTAAAACAACACCAATAATATCCAAGATGTCAGGGGTGAATACCTGTAGATAGTGTTATAAACTTTTTTTATTTTCTAGACAGAATTTAATCACCAATGAATAATAACTGTTGGTAAATTGAGGAGGCGTGTGGTTATGTAGGATCATCTTTGAAAGAATAGTATAAGAGTGTATAACTTTCAAGTTGCCAGGGGGAAAATAATGAACAATAAGTATTAAATCAATTGAGAAGAAGACAAGAAAGGAGAGAAAAGGAATGTATAATGGGTAAGACAATTAGCATTTAGCAAGATGATAGGTTTAAACCCAACTATATCACTACTTACCGTATTTTGCTGTGCATAATGTGCACTCTTTTGCCCAAATTTGTGAGGAAAAAATAAGAATGTGCATTATCAATGGGTAGTTCTAATTCTGTATCTATATAAATGTTTTTAATCCTTTTATTTATGCTTCTGAGCTAAAAGTGTAACTCCAGAAATCAATAATGATATCCATATGCAGAATAATACCCTGGAATACGATAATTGGTTTTGTTGAATTTACAATGAACTTGCAACAACAGAGAGTTCTTGACCTTCTACGATGTGTAAATATCATAAAATTTGTTACCGGTACATAAAATTTCTTATACCTTGTATCTATTCTTGTGTTTTGCAATTATATGTTACATAAAATTTTTGTACCATAATGTGTGAAAAAATAAATGCTAAAATTCCTTTGTAATACAAAAAACAAGTACCTAATGTAAACAAATAAAAATTTGAATTACATTAAAATGAAATATTTTCCCCTGAACGTTTGGGCCAAAAACATGGGGGCATATTATGCACAGGAGCACATTATACACGGCAAAATACAGTACATTAAGTGTACAGTGTTTAGCTATAGTAATCAAAACATTGTGGTATATGTGCAAAGACAAAACATGTAAATCAGTGGAACAGATTAGAAAGTCCCAAAATAGACCCTCAAATATTTGGTTTCCTCCAAGGCACCAACATAATTCAATGGGAAAATGATGTGTGGTGAATTGGATATCTGTATGAAAATAACAAAAACAAACTGTGACAAAGTATACAAAATTAATTCACCATAGATCATAACTCTCAATGTTAAAGCTAACACTCTTAAGCTTCTAAAAGAAAACATGAAAATATCTTTATGATGGTAAGCAAAGATTTCTTAGAAAAGACACACAAAAAGTATCAATAATACAATTAATTAATACATTGCATTTCATCAAAATTAAAACTTCTGCAATGTGATGAAGATGTACAGCAATGAGAACTCTCCTTTAGTGTTGGCAGGAGTTTAAAATTGTTATGAACACTTGAAAAATTGTTTGACAGTGTTTACTGAAGCTAGATTTGCATGTCAGATAACCCAGAATTCCACTTCTACATTTATACCTATCAGAAATGTGTCCACATGTACACCAAGAGACACATACAGGAATGTTCACAGCAACATTGTGCTCAGTAACAAAAGACTGGAAACAGTTTAAATTCATCAATGATGGGATACATAAATGTGTCATATACTTATACAATAGAATATACTACATAGCAATTCAATGAAATAAATTAACTGCACTTAAATTAACATGGGTAACTCTCATACACCTATTGTTGAGTAAAAGAAGCCAGATACAAATGAGTACAGGCTTTGTGGTTCCATTAATTTAAAGTTTACAAAGAGGCAAAGCTAAATATAGAATTTAGGGGTACATATTTGGGTTGGTAAAACTGTAAAGAAAAGCAAGAAAGCAATTAACACAAAGATCAGATTTATTTTTCAGAGGGCAGGGATGGTGATCAGCGAGAGTGTCTTGGGGTACCAGCAGTGTTCTATTTGTTGACCTAACTGGGTACATTGTGTTGTTTTTTAATATATTAATTCATAGCACTATACATTTTATCCGTATTTTAAAAATGTGTCTTATTCACCATAAAAATCATTTTAAAGAGTACTCTGTAATGACACAGATACATGTCAGTATTTCATGTACTGAAAACATGTTACAAAAAAATATGTGTAACATACTTGCAGTTTAAAAATTTTTGTTTGTGTATAGACATACATACACAACACACATGCACCCGACACAGAATAAAAGCACAGGAAGGATATACACCAGAATGCTAACAGTGGACACCTCTGAATTGCACACCTAATATATACTATTTTTATAACAGGAAACTCTTCATTGAATATTATATAATGAAATTAACACCTATAGAGGATGTTGTCCTCTACAGCAAAGATTGATTGAGTTTATACGTGTGTTCTTCAGAGGATTTAAAGCTGCTTATATGCAGTAGGTAGCATTTGAGCAAAAGACACTTGCAATCACATAGAGACACTTCAGGCAGTGGTATGGTTGCTAACAAAAATGCCGTAGCTGCAGGGAGAATAATGAAAATTACCCAACAAATTTTTTAATCCTTGACTATTCCCTGTAGTCAATAGTTCCTTTATCTTCCAACACACACAACAGCATTTTTATGTAGTTAAGTAAAGGAAAACTGTAATTTTTTTAAAGGAGAAATATTGTTTAAGACCATGGAATTTGAGCAAAATGCTTGACTTCCTGTGGCTTCAATTTTCTAGGAAAAACTAACCAATATTCACCTTTCACAGTTGTTTGGAGCGAAATGTAACATCATATAAATGCTTAAGCAGGGGTATTAGCACACATGACGTGCAATACTGATTTCTGGGACCTGGAAGAAAAGCAAATTAGCACTGGGGTGAAGACTTTGGGTTTTGGAATTGAATATGGATTTTGATTTCCAGCTCTATTGCTTTCCCAGTTCTTTAATTGTGGATATTACTTAACTTTTCTTCCTTCGTTTCTCCACCTTTAACATAAGGACAATAATAGTCCCTACTTCAGAGGGTGGTTGAGGGTAAAATAAAGTGCTCTGTATAGTGTCTAGCACAAAGCAGGTGTTCATATACATTTTGGCTCTTGTCATAGAGCTGTTTTGGGTGTGACTTATGTTTATCAGCAAAATTAATTAAGTGCCTGGGACATAACCACTTTTTTCCTATATATAAATATAGCTTTTAAGATTGTTTTTTGACCCTGTGTATCCTCATCTACCACCCCCTGTCCCCCCA
Source organism: Rhinolophus sinicus (assembly GCF_057876585.1). Taxonomy (NCBI): domain Eukaryota; kingdom Metazoa; phylum Chordata; class Mammalia; order Chiroptera; family Rhinolophidae; genus Rhinolophus; species Rhinolophus sinicus. Next base: position 134,341,899 of record NC_142503.1, read on the forward strand.
AATATATGATGATGGCAGGAGAACTGACTCTGTGTGGTGAACACACAATGTGATATATAGATGATGTAATACAGAATTGCACACTTGAAACCTATGTAATTTTACTCACCATTGTCACCCCAATAAATTTTAATTAAAAAAAGACTTTTTTTTGATAGTTGGTTACTATTAAGCTGTCATTTGTGGGATATTTGCTATGATTAGGCATAAAATGTAGTCTGCATTCTTGATATGAAGTTGGGAATTAGAAGAAATAGGGAGGAGGTGTGATGGATAAATTTTTCTTGAATTTAGTTTAAAATTTTTTTCCTTTCTTTTCTCCACAGTAATTTTACAGAGTATCAGTAATTTCTCTCCAGATTCTTTCCATTTTGCATTGTCTGTTCTTGAAAAAAAATGTAAAGTTAGTGGTTTTGTTGTACCAAGTCTTGCTCTTTCATTGAATTCCATTTTGATTTTGAGGAGGAGGAAAAGGCTTTACGTTTCAAATTTGCATTTAGGTGTGTGTGAGAGGAGGATGGGGGAGGAGGATGAGGAAAGGTAAGCTTTCACAGGAAACCTTCCTTTGACCAGTACTCTGAATCATTAACCACATAGAGCCAGCATTCCATTGTATTCTTTCACAGATTTAAAGAGGATGTTTGTCCCTTGTAATTGTGAGGTCTCCAAGCCTACTTGTTTTCAGTCTCCACCTGGAAACAGGAGGCCTTCTCCCTCATATGAATGTTGCAACTAAGTCTGTGCTGAGCTTGGCCTTGAGAGTGTGTTGCACCCATCTAACCCTCTGATGTTCATTTTCTCTAATATCCTCCAGGTTACTAAGTATCTTAACTGGATGGGTCTGGGACATGTTGAATTAAACATTGTGTGGAAAACTGGTTTGTTGCCTGTGTACTTTGGCATTTGAAGAGTCTTGAATGCAATATAAAATGAAGGTACAGAGTACCTCATCAATGTTTAAAACTGTGTGGAACAATCATACACACAGACCAATTTATGATCTCTAGGAACACCCATTTATTGACACAGTGACATGCAGAGGAACCATTTTAAGGAAGCCAAATAGAGTATGTAGCTGCCAACTAAGAAGAGAATTCGAAAGTCTAAAAATAAAAATGAACAACCCCTTTCATGTATTACATCCCATACACGCACCATCGTGATGGAGCACCCTGTCTCTGAGCTCTCCCTCCATCGTGTCTCCTTGTTACCAGGGCACATGGGAACCTGGACAGTTTTTTGTTTTTTGTTTGTTTTTGAGGGTTAAAAGAAAAATCATGTGTTCAATTCATGATCTCTTGAGCAGTTCAGCAGTGTCCTCCAGGACCTGCGCTCTTTCCTGTCCCGCTGTCCTCAGTGTGTAGGCAGGCTTTGCCCTCGTGCTCCTGTCCCAGTTTGCTGCAACATGACTGCTACTGCTGCTCCACGTAGCCATTTGTCACACGACTCGGGCAAGGTTTTACATGGCCATTGTAGGGATGCACCCACATGCTCTTCTTTTCTCAGGTGGCAGATGAACTTAATTTAGGAGGGTAGCATGGGAAAAAAAATATGAAACTGATTTTTAAAGAGGTTTGAATAATAAACCTTGGGCATTTGTGCAAATTATGGGACTATTTTTGAATATGTAAATTTATATGCTGACTGACACATGTATGTTCCAAAGCCAATGCAGTCCTACCTGAAATATGGGAGGATTCAGGGTATGATCTACTTCACCAAATCCCTAAAAAAATATATCTAAATGTGAATACTTGACACTGTTCCAATTTTTGTTTTTTTGTGGGTACGTATATGTTGCCAGTTTCCTTTAAGTAAATTCATGTTCACCTCATTTAAATTTTTATTTTGGTGGTACAGTTGTCCCTACCCATGACCTTCAGACTTGTAGATGTTTAGTGAATACTGCTTGACTGTGGTATTCAAAAGAGACCTTCTCAGAGTTAACACGCTGGGAAAAAGTAACAAATGATATACACTGGAGTCAATGTTTTTTGGTTGCACTGAAATTACCTTCCTGCTCTTTATGGTGTGAGACTTAGAGTTTTCTTTCATAAGCTTAGCTTATACAGGACCAGAGTATAGGCTGGCAAACTACCCAGAAGGGGTCATTTAGTTCTCTACAGCTTTGTCTAGTCATCCAAGCACAAAGCATTTTGCTCCAAGGTCTGTCTTTCCGTTGTTACCATGTTAAGTAAGTCATTTTCTCTTTTTAGGTCAAGCCAATGTAAGCTGGAATCTTCTTCTTTCTAATCCTCTAGGCCACTGAGAAAATGAGTTGCTCCATAGGCTGTGTCCACGGTTTTAGCTGAATTGAATTCTAAGCAGTTTAAAGACATTTCCCTGGATGAAGACATTATTTCATCTTTAGTTTATTCAGTACTCTCAACTCCTGACCAGCTTCTCACTTTGAACTGTTTATTCCAGGACTCACTTCTCCAACTGTTCTTTAGTCTTAACCATTCTGGGTATCTACAATTACACGTTTCTTTCACTCAGTATAGTTTCCTCATCATTAGTCATTGGTCCCCAACTTGTGCATTGTAAGCACATTCATTGTAAGCACATTTATTTCCATCATATTTTTTGACACACTGAGACTGACATTTTGTGTACCATGACATATTTTGTTGACATATTTTGCTGTACAATGAAGAGGGCTCCATTTTTTGCACAAAAATATCTAACGTAATGATTTTTTCAGTGGTTTATAAAGATTAAGGCTTAATTTTGTAATTTCTTTTTTGAAGATTCTTGTCAGCAGCCCTACTAGTGTATGTGATTTGCATGTGAAACTCAGGCAAGCCCAGCATAATGGGAAGATTTTATATATATGAAATTAGCTCCTTCAAAGGTGGTTTCCATTTTTAAAGGATAATTTTTTAAAAAATAAGGACTATAATGAGTTTGTAATTGTATTCAATAATGTCTCAGTACCTTTGAGTGATTGAAACCATCCTTTGGTAATTACGTTTTCCTTAATAAACATTTATGGTATTTTTTAAATCTACTCTTGTAATCTGGTAAGAGTAGAAAGGGTTTAGAAGCTAGATCTGTGATGGAAGGCAGAAAATCACAACACTGAGACAGTAAATAAAGAAATATGGTGTCATTGTTTTCATTTCACATTCCCCATGTTACCTGTGAACTTGAGATGTCATTCTTGAATAGAAAAAATAATAATTATTCACAGTGCTTTGGTGTACTATAAAAGTTGAAGTATTAACACTTATAATTTGTTCAGATAGAATTCAGTGGGAAAATATATCAGAGATAATTGTTTTCAAGAATGATAAGTTCTAGATATATCTGCAGAGAGCAATCAGAAAGAGTAGCAGTAAGGTATTGATTGCTTTTTTTGAGAAAAACAAAATTCTGTTCCATTTTTCAATGTTAACAATTGTGAGAGGAAAATTCGCACTTGGGAAGAATGTTTTCCAGGTTGCTTCATTGCCAGGTGTTTGACGTTGCGTGGTGTCTTAGATGAAGAAGGCTTATGGCAGTCTTCGGGAATGACGTCCTCCAAGGACCGCAGCGTCCTGCTGTCAAAGCTTCTATTCTCCAAGCACACTAGTTTCAGTGGGAATGTTCCAGTGCTCTCTATGCTGCTTTTAGTGAAGGCCAAAGTTTTTTCCCCTGAATCTGAAATAGCTACAGAAGAAAATACCTGTCTGCTAACAAAATAAATTTCAGAATGTTTGCAATGAATGAACTGCATGTTTCCTACTGTTTATGGGATTTAGCTCTCTCATTTATTAATGGAAATAAACCTTGCCTTCTTTTGGTCCCTTTTAACACATGGTCCCATTTGCATGCTACCGATACAATTAACAATCATTCTAAAGTTAAAAAAAAAAAATCCAAAAGATAGGATAGTTGGCTTTGCGACCATCCACATTTTTCCCTTTCCCTTTTTCTCTCTCCTTGACCTAGCAGCAGGAAGCCTTTGTTTGAGGTGTTCATCTGGAACAACTTTTCCACACTTGTTTTCATGTTCTGTTAGATTACAGGGCAGCAGGCCTACCTTTGAAGCTCCTTTCTCTTTTGTTTCTTTGCCGTGCACTCCAGTAATTAACTTTGTCCTTCTTTTATTTGTTCCAGTCAATCGCAGGCCACTCTGCTGAGCATCTTCTCCCAGGAGTACCAGGTTAGAAGTTTTCTCCTTTGTGAGGGTTGACAGGTGCCTAATTGAATGATGAATGTCCCTTTATTTCTTTGTAATTGAACTGCCAGCTCTCTGATTGGGTTGGAGGATGTTCTCCTTTCCACATCAAGCACCGCCTGCGTCTCAGTGGAGGCCTGCCAAGCCTACCCATCCATCTGTCTAATAACATCTAGCCTTTGCTTATTTGGTGGACCTGTAATAAATTATGCTAAACCATTATTATTCTGACAATAATAATTTCCCTGTGTTGCGTGGTTCCATGTGCTAAATGTTTGCTGACTTGCACTGTCAGTGCCGCTTTCCATTGCTGACAGAGATGATGATAAATGACCATTGCTGGAGTGGCAGAAGGCAAGAGAGGCAGAAAATGGAGTCATTTATCATGAGATGACAGGTGTCAGTCAAGTGGCAAGTCTCTATGGAATTACTTTTTGTAGTTTTCAAATAAGTTGTTTTTAAGCAATGTTCGTCCTGGTTAAAAATGGCAATTGGATTGTAAAACTAGAGTACACAGGACTTATATGGAATTGAATTGAGGGAAAATTAATATAAAGGTTGAAAGAGGGAACAAGGTTTTTTTTTGCCCTCTGCAACCCCAAGCAAACTTATTTAGATTCAATTACTATGACCCTCTTGGCTTTTACATACATACTGTACCTTGTGGTACAGTCTAAAGTCATCCCAGCCAAGCAATGAAGATTAAAATGCATAGATTCATAGAATAGAAGGAAAAAAGACCTACTGCCACCAAAATTCCCAATGTGTTATTTAGTTTGACCTATATGCTAGATGTTGGGATGGAGAAATTTGATTTTTGTTCGTGAACCTCATCTGTGACACAACATAAAGATCTTTTTTGTTTTGTTTCAGAAACATATTAAAAGAACACATGCCAAACATCATACGTCAGAAGCGATTGAAAGTTATTACCAGAGGTATGACTTGCCTGCCCCACTAGAGGGTATCATAGTACCTATTAATTGTAATAATAATTATGAATAAATTAGATTACTAAATTAATTTTCTATATAACATTCCAAAGGATTCTGTTTTAAGTCTGTTATTTAAGACTTCAAATATATTTTTGAATGATTTCTCAAATGCTTTGTTTTGCGGATCTAAAGAATATGATGAGGCTGTCTTGATTAAGTGTATATATACATACTATACAGAAAATCGTTAAAATATTATGCAATCTCAACTGGGAGCTTATTGTGTGTGATTTGTATAGGTATATGTGTTCATACATACATATATCCACATGTATGTGTGAAGTTTTCAAACTAATTTTCATGTATTTCTTATTTAGATCCTCAAGTTCAAAAATATATTGAAAATATAATTGAATTTTGGTGCAGTTGTTATTTTACATCATAGATACTGGGTTCACCATTTTAGGAAAAATAAGACATATATCAAGTAAGGACATATGGAGATACATCAAAATGCACATCTGTCATATTTTAAAAGAGGTCTTGTATTTTAAAAAAGAAAATTGGGGGCATTAAATCAACACTATAGTGTCCACGGGATATTTTAATTTTAGCCTAATTTATTATAAATAGTTTTTCAAACTCTGTTCTGGAACAAACTGAATATTTTAAATAGTTCTTTTATAAAAACTCTGGAAATCTTACTGGCTTTATCATATGACTGAATAATTTATAATGGTAAATGGTAATGGTTTGTTTCAGAAATTATTGGTTGGTTTCTTAAATATTTCAAGGACATATTGGTAAGGAAAACTGTTTGAAATATGCTCTTAAATTATTACACTTAAGATTGACACATCAACCTTTCTGTGGTGAGAGTGACACCACTAATTTTAGATGAATGATTTTTGTGCATGAAAATTTTATGAATGAAATTACTATATAGATGAGGGTAAAGGGGATCAAATATATGGTGATGGAAAGAGAACTAACTCTGGGTGGTGAACACACAATGTGACATATAGATGATGTAATACAGAATTGTACACCTGAAATCTATGTAACTTTACTAACAATTGTCACCCCAATAAACTTTAATTAAAAAGAAAAAAAATTACAGATAAAATATTGGTGTCATGCTTCTGTAAAGTCATTTTTTTAAGAATTGAGAAGTGTTTATTGAAAAGAGAAATTATTGAAGTTAGATTTTTAAAAAAATTATGCAGTGTGCTGTGCATGATAGTAGATATATGTGCAGTTTTTAGTAGTACTAGCTGTTAAAGGTAAGTGCGCACACCTATACATATTCGTATACACACAGACACACACACACACACTTTTGTGTCTTAGAGAATTTCTTTCTAAACAAATCTTTGTAAAGTTTGAATTGATTTATTCAAAAGTCATAATCTCCATAGTGAAATCATCATTTAAGTTAAAGTAATAACCTAAACCTTACGTACAAAATAATAATGGCCCATGGAGTGCTGTGAAACCAACAACTGCTTTGGCTTTCAGACCCTCCAGAAAAAGACTGAAAAGTTGTTTACATGTCAAAAAATACATTCTTGTTTGTAAAAATTAGAGTCTTAGGCCATCATGTAAAAGTGTGGTTCTATGTCCAGATTTTCAAGCCTTGTTAACCTAAGGAAAATAGAGCATTTCTTAGAAATTTCTAGATCCACTATCAGGCCATGGTGCTGCCCTCTGATAATCATTTTTCTCATTGTAAAAAAGCCGTTTCAATAGATTATTTCCAAGATCTCTACGTGATGCTTTTTAAAACCTTAGTTGCATTAAGAAGTATATCTAATTACGAGCATACTTTGTTTAGGCCAGAAATAAAAATCTTTTCTTTTTTATTTATTTATTTATTTATTTATTTATTTATTTATTTATTTATTTATTTTTTTATTTTTTTTATTAAATTTATTGAGGTTACAATTGTTAGTAAAATTACATAGATTTCAGGTGTACAATTCTGTATTACATCATCTATAAATCCCATTGTGTGTTCATCACCCAGAGTCAGTTCTCCTTCCATCAACCATATATTCGATCCCCCTTACCCTCATCTCCCACCCCCCACCCCCCACCCCCCTTACCCTCTGGCAACCACCAAACCATTGTCTGTGTTTTCTTTTTGTATGGTTACTCAGTGATTAAGAGTTTAGTGGGTAATAATGAGAATACAGAAATATATTTGTATCTCTTTACATTTACTTAGATGTGAGTTATTTCAAGGAGTCACGACACCTAGAACAAAAACGTGAAGTTTGGTTGTAATGGACAGACTAGTAGGAGAGCAGTCTGACTAGTTTCTTACTTTACCATGCCGCTGGCTGACTTTCCGTCCTGCACTTTGTGCTTGGAGCCCAGCTGTGTTGTAACATTTCAGATGGATTGACCTCACGGGCATCTTGCTCTAAACATGCAGTTGAATGTCCCTGTATTCTCTAAGGTGAATTGGCCTTAAAAGATTTTTGTTTTCCACCTAATTAGAATAAAGGCAAATTGTATTATATCAGAACATATTTTACCAGTTGGAAATTTCTTTATTTTTCCCTTTCATAAAATGAATACTCACCTATTGTAAAAATTAAGCACATTTGTGATGGTGTATGTACCGGGGGTGCCAAAAAAAATGTATACACATGACTTGTATTCATCATTTGTTATCAGTATATATTGAGTATTATGATTTTAATACAGTTTTTTCTTTTCTTAAAATGTGTATACATTTTTTGGCATCCTCTGTATATAAAAAAAGGAATAAATGATTGCCTGTTACTGTGGTACCCAGAGATAACTGTGGAATATTTTTCATTGTAGTCTTTTGTCAATCCATTTGTATAATATATAGATGAGGCTATACTATTATATATATGCAGTTACAAATCCCGCACTTTATACTTGGAAAAATGTATATGACATAATATTTTGTAAAAGCTTTTTTGTAAACATTGATTGCATTGCTATCATCATATGAAAGTACAATTTACTGAATTATTCATCTGTTGAACATATGTGTTTCCAGTGTTCTGATATTATAAATAATACTATGATAAACATTTTGATGCATGTCTTTGCATTTTGGATTAGTTCCTTAATATTTCTATATCTATAATTACTGGTATAAACAATAAGCATTTAAAGATTTTAGTATATGTTGCCAATTACTGCCTAGAAAGGTTGTAATGGTTTCCTACTAGCAATACCAGAGAATTCCTGAGTCTCTGCCTTGTTAATAGCATTGAGATGATCTCAATTCAGAATTTGAAGTCTGTATTTAAAATCATATAATCCAGAATGCAATTCTGTCATGGTTAACTGAAACTTCACAGTATCCAAATATCAGTAGAAAAATGTTTTCTCAAGCTTTTGAACCAGAGGAAATTTCTTTCATTCTTAATGTTTTGCATGTATAGATACAGCCTAAGTGTTCATTTTGAAAATATCTTTCTGGTCTTTTCCCTGTACTAATGGCATTTTTATTACCAGATAGGAACCATACATGGTAAAATTTATTTAAGTCCATCTAAATGGGTGCACATGGGCATGTGTGCACACACATAAGCACACTCACAAATGGGTCAGATTTGCACATCTCCATCAATGTTTAGAAATATTGTCTCCCATCTCCTCCCTTCTCCCAACACACACTGTCTGTGGGCCAGCTTTATTAGCTTTAGCGATTCAGATTAAATTTCATTCAATTGGCAGGTTTTTGAAATTTCATCACTATAATTATTAGGGAAATTTTAAAGATCTAATAGCTTTGCCTTATATTTAAAATCGCTACTTATTATTTTAATTTTAGATGCTAATGTTATCTTTCACACTGAAATGGACTTTCTATAAATATCTTTTAAGGATGGTTTCACCCACAAGATACACATTTATTCGTCTTCCTGTGGCAAAGTTAGAGGGTGACATGTATCTTCTGTGCAAAGTAGTTTTTATTTGCAAATAGGCATTAGGAAGATATCCCAGGACACCCTAACGTAGTGTGCAGGACCACATCCTTGTATCCCATTTGTAATTCAGAACTTTGCTAAGGATCTGGTGGATGAAGGCTCAACATTCATTTGTGTAGCCCTACCCCAAGGAGCTTCCACTCTAGTTACAGAGAGAAACAAACCATTTTAACCATGTGAAAAGTCTGTGCTGGAAGTTTACACAGGTGCTTTGAGGCTGCAGAGAAGGGTAGTGTTAGGAATATCTGATTATGTCCTTAATATTTTCTGTAATTAGCATGCCCCTTTGATTGCATATCTAAAGATATGAATAAACCTAATCTGTCAGTTGGTATGGGGGACGATCAAAGTTCTCAGAAAGGACAAATGCAACTTCAAATTAATTTTAACTTAATTTCCTTTCCCCAGCCCTTCTGAAATGCTATAGGATATAGTTGGGAAACAGATTGGGTAATATATGCATTCAGAAGCAGGTCTACCCTTCTCAACATCTGAAAGCTCCTCGGTAGACCTTGGTTGGTCCTGATTGCATTTCAGAGCTAAGAGAGCCCAGATGGGTTTCGTCAGTATCCTGGGATTTGCTTTCTTTATATGACCAACTGGAAAGCTTTATCAAGCTCATAATTAGGAATTTCCACTGTGTTAAGTATGGACATCCTTCAAATTTATAGATATAGTGGGTTATTATTATTGTTTGACCATCTCTTGTTTCTTTAAACTTAATGAAAGTGTTCCGTGGGTCATTACCAGGATAATGATTGATGCAATATTTACATGAAGCCATGTGATTTTGACTCAACAACAGTTTTCTAGCACAGGCCATGGTCTGGGGTCCAGCTACCCTCTTTCATTTTTTCCAGTTAGCTCTCAGAAGCTCTGCTCTGGTCACATTAGAGCTTTTCCTGGTCCTGACACCCCAGGCACATTGACATTTGTTTGTACTGTTTTATTGCTGGAAAAGCTCTTCCTCCCATGGCTGCTGCTTTCCTTTTTGTAGGTCTCTACTCAAGTATCACTTCCTTAGAGATGTGCTTCCTGACCAACCCATCTAAGTTTACGTTTTATCATACCGTATATCATTATGTATTTATTTTTCTGTCTTTTCGTGGTCTGTCTGTCCACTGTAATATAATCTCTGTGATAGCAGGAATCACAGACGTTTTGTTCCCTGCTGCGGCTTCAGATCCTGGAGTAAGGCCCAACACATAGTTAGCTCTCAAGAATATGGGATAAATGAATGTTGATCAGAATGTTATGAAGATAACCTAATATCAGCATAGGCTTAATGACTCTGACCCAGAATCTGAACCTTTAATGAATGTGCATTTTGGAGGATTACAAACACACAATTAGTTAGTCTTACTTGACTGAACTGATTGGTCAGAATCGAACTGCCTGGTCATTCCTGAGCTGGTCTGTCAGTGCAATGGAAATGTTGTTAAGTTGACATGAGGTTCCTAGCTGACCTATTTCCCAGGGACCTTCATCTAAACCACACTTGAGTTGTTTTTTTGTTTATTTCTCCTTGCTTCTGAAAGCACTTATTTCCCAGGTAGATTTCCAAACAAGTTATTCATGAAAGACCTGAATATATGGAAAATGGACTTGTTAGAATTACTTTGAAGTTATAATGCTCCTGAGACCCTCCCCACCTTGAATAATTTCCTTTTATTCCACTTCATTTATAGGAAAATCAGACATCTTTATAAGCATACTTGTGAAATAATATAATTTAGTATCTGCTGCTGGCAGTTTTTTGAAAGATCTTATCTATATTGACTTTGATTTCTACAATCAAACAAACACTTTTAATTTACTTACTCAGACAGTAGACTGTAGAGAAAATGTCCGTATGTAATGCTATTTTCTTGCCAATAGGACTTTAAAAATATTTAATTTTAAAAGAAATACATATATATATAATCATTTATTAATGAAAAATAGCTATGTGTAATATAATCACCTACTATAAGCCAAGAACTGTGCTAGGCATAATAAATTAAATACAATTCCTCTACCCTCATGGAGTTTTCAACCTTCTAGAGGGGGATGGATTTGTCATGGATAAGTAACTGGCAGATACAATATACTATGTTAAGTGATGGACAGATGTACAAGGTGCTCCTTCATTGCACCTGAGGGACACTTACTCCTGGTTGGTGGTGGATTGAAGAGGGTGACGCATAAGCAGAAACATGAGTTCTTCAGGGAAAGATTGGAGAGGGCAATAGTGACTAGAGATGAGTCTGGCCAAGTAGAGAAGGTAGGAACCAGATTTTGAAGAACCTAACAAGAGTTGTTAAGTGGTTACACTTCTTACAATTTAATCTTGAAATTTAATGTAGGGCCTTTGAAGTATTTTAAGGAGGTACATTCACATTTTTGTTTTAAAAAAAACCACTTTGGCTTCCATGTTTGGGATGGATTTAGGGGAGGTATTCGTTTGTTTGTTTGCGTGTTAGCTTAGTGGGATTAGGGAGTAAGGAGAGCTGGAGGTTATAACAGAAATCAAGGGCCCAGGCGATGATAGCTTGTATTTCCTATTAAACGTGTACTGACCCAAGTACAGGTCTGGTCCATTTTTTTTCTTAACAAGGTGTCAACCAACCTTGTGAAACAAAAGTAATAGAAAAGGTGAATATGGGTACATGGATCCTTTTTTTAAAAACCATGAGAGTGAAATTATTTCCTTTCCATGAGATGATTGTGATATAGGGAAAGCCAGGGTGATAGGGAGAGTTCTTTATGAAATTACTTCTGTGTTCACTTTACATGTTGGGAAGAAAAAACGGGGGAGGCTGACGTGCTCATCTCTTCTGTCCCTAACTTTGTTAGTTGCCAGTGGTTTTAAGGTAAGTTGTTTTATTATCCTTTTCCCTTCAGTGCTTTTCTCTGACAGTAGCATACTTTAACTAGAGTTGAGCATGGCATTTGCCCAGGAGAAACGTGTACACACAGGGGATGCTGACAAGTCTACGCTGGCCTTTTCTTGTCACTGCTTTACCACTTGGCTTTGTCTTGTCTAGGTACCTGAATGGAGTAGGGAAAAATGGAGCTGCCTCAGTGCTCCTGGAGCTGGCCAATGAGGTAATGTTATTGTTATTATTTTATTTAAACCTGCATAAAACCTAAGGGGCCTATCTAGAGTGGCTTTGCTTAGAATTATAATTAACCTTTAAAAAAAATAAGATTTTGAGGTATGTTAGACATTTAAATTGCTCCCTAGTCTCTTTGTACTTTTAATAATTGGACAAAGAACTTCATATATTAATAAATCAGTTAACATAATTAGTGTGCTTCTATTAAGGCAAATGTATAAAAGCGTCTTGGTTTCTTATTTCATGGGAAATTTCAACCAAACAGCCTAGGACGTGCTCTCCTTCAGGTGTGTTGTCTTAATTTAGTGTGAGAAATACCTGTGTCAAGTAAAGAGCCATATGCCAAGAAAATCTATACTACCTATTACAAAATTATAAAAAGGAAGAGAGGAATTATGTATTTAAAGATGTAACATTTACTTGATTCATTTTTTGTTAGCAAACTTTTATTATAATAAAAGATACATGCCTTGTAGAAAAGCTTCTTTCTTTATATGAAGAAGCATATTGTTCTTACTAACACCAAGTATAAAGTGATTTATTGAACTTATTTGTTAACTCTGATCTGCTTCTGTTTGGGGAAACAAATAATAGTGTTACATTTGAAAAAAGGAAACCCTACAGATTTCCCGTGAATGTAGAAGATGTAAAAAGTTCAGAATAGTTGCAGAGAGCATGCTGAAAAAATAAAATATTTAATTCGTAAACTTTAAAATATTTATCCGCTGTAATAAGAGCAATACACTATTTAGTCTGTCTTGGAACTGCTTATGCAAACCTCATAGGGATGGGATGAAATGTACACTGTTTTCGTGTTGCATTATAATGGAAAACATAGAAGCAAGGCAGAAAATGTGTGTTTGCATTAAAGATGACTGGGTACTGTGAGCATTAAGTGTTGCAGTAGCAGCAAGTTCTACATGTTACATTAGCAAGGAAGGATGGCTTCTCTCAGAGCTTCTGTCTGCTGTACACCACTGCAGTCAGCAAATGAGCAATTACCTATCAGTTACTAGTTTTAATAGTCCAGGCAAAGGCAATGTCTACACCATCTGCTAGGACAGTTAACATACAGAATGCATTTCTCACTTCCTCCTAGCACAATATGTATTTTATTCTTTTGTTTGTTTGTTTGTTTCTATTTCTAGAGCAAGGTGGTTTTTAAATGTCTCCACACTTATTTGTTGTGAGTTGAATCTATTAACAACTTGAGATATCTGAGCTATAACTAGGAATTTAGTGATTGTCCTTTATGAAAAAGAAGAGTGGGCTAACAGTATTCTAGATACAGCATCTAGAAAGAATGTGATGCAAATGTGGTACTCATTTTTATAGATGATGATATTGATGGCATAAATTTTATATAGTAACAGTTTATATTCATTTGAATTGTTAATGGACATTTCTGATGAGCTTAGCTTATTTAGCTGACCTCAACTTCCATCTTCTAGTAATACGGAAATTTTTAACTCACACATTTTTTTCTACATCAATAAACCTGTTATTTACCATGAATATGTAGCAATATTTAACCCAAGAAAAGAAATAGTTATTTATTTAAAGATTTTTTTTCTTTCCTTTGCCTGCACATTAGATAACCATACTCTCTGAGAGATTGCTAATGCATTAGAGAAATTTGGGAATGCCTGGTACCAGATTATGGCTTCTAAACAACCAAGCTGCCATTTTTATATGATAGTTAATACTTAAATGACATATGTTTGCATCTGGTGACAACTGATGTGATGGTAATGCTTTATGAGTCAATATATATCTAATCAGTGGAAACTGTAAAAATTGATGAGAGATGTATAACATTGGTACATTACAGTGTGCAGCAGCTCTCCTAAACAAGAATACTGTCTTATTGTTGATTTGGGGTTAGGGACCATATATGTGGTCATCACTGATTTTATAAATGTCTTTATACTAATTTTACTATTTCAAGGCTAGCAATGAACATTTTAGGAAATATCACTTTATTAGTAATAATAAAATCAGTCATTCTGTTCTCTCCACACAAATATTTTCAAGTGAGATTTGAAGCACTATGAATTTTACTTACATGCTAAATTCTGACATGAAGCATGATGGCCCTATTTCAGAGAAAGATGGACACATGATTAATATGAAAATTAGGGAGATGCAAGTACCTGAACTAATAAGGTAGTCCTTATTCAGGCTGGACTACCTTCAGTAATTTCACCATTTTTCATGTGTCAGCTCTGATGTGGGTTACTAGGAATAAGCAGCTTCGTGGAAAGCATTTCTTTCTACTTGGGGAATTTAAGGGCATCCAAGTACATACATATTTGAAAAAACTGTTCATACAAATGAAGCCAGCCTTTTTGCCTAGTTACTAAATCAAGAGAAAATTTTGGTATGAATATGGGACTTGAAAACCTGTCAAGAAAAATTCGTGGTGATAATATATGGGGAACATTTGCTATCTTACACCGAAGATAAAAAGACTTGTTTTAGGAGAGCATTATTGCTCTTGAAAAACACACACCAATTTTCTGGTGAAATTAAATCAATGGTTAATAAAAGACCTGAGAACCAAAAAGAAGAAAAATGTGTTTCCAAAGGCATAAATGCATTTTTAATTAATTAAAATGACTTTTGGATTGCGTATTTCTTGTTTTCTGTTTGATTCTTTATTAAAAAAAAAAAAAGTTACTTACTTGGGTTCTGTATTAACTAAATTGATAAGTAACATTTCCAATAAGCTAAGGATGGTGATCTTACAGTGCAGGTACTGTTATTGTTTTTATTAATATCTCTGCAGTATAGTTATTTTTAAATAAATAAGATATTTTATGTATAAAGAACTTCTCAAAATTTCAATTGTTTTTAAAGATAAACTAAAATCAATAAAATCCATATTTTTAATGGCTATGGACATTTAATTCAGTTTCTGAAAAGTCACTAACAAAAGGGATTTTTATTTGCAATTGCATTTGAAGCAGTGTAAATATAGATAATTGGGAAGAAAGGATGGCTAGAATGAAAACAATATTGGGCTACCAATGGAAAAAATTGTGGAGAAGTAAGAAAAGACCATTTCAATGTTTTAGATGAATACTATTTCCAAGTTGTTTCATCCTTTTTGCTCCAATATTACATTCAATAAATTTGACTCATTTATTCTTTTCAACAGCACAGATCATACTTGTTATAATTTTATTATGATGGAAGCCACCAGGAGTGGGAAAGATTTTAATGAATGATGCTTGCTGTGGTTGATTAAAATTGACTTAATCTTCAGTGTTGACAAAATAGTGGAATATCAACTGCTTGCACAACTTGACAGTTTTAATTTTCTATTTCTGTTTTGAAGGTGGACTATGCACCCTCATTAATGGCTCGGATTGTACTGGAGAGGTTTCTACAGGAACACGAAGAAACTCCACGTGAGTTACCTTTTTTC